>NW_028277112.1:36402500-37010833 GCF_059951505.1 Python bivittatus
GAATTCTTTTAATGTCACTCTATTTTTCAGTTAGAGGCAATGGATGGGCTGCATTTGCTGATTCTGGTCACAGAATTAGCCGGAGATTCAGGAAGGATACGCATTAAATAGCATGTGGTGTGTGCATCTGGTTTTCTTTTGTTTTTTTAGTCAAGCAAAGTAGGTAAATAATCCTTATGATCAGTACTTATCTCACCTCCCTATACATAGATTTAAAATTAGGCCTAGGTATAATTCTAGAGATAAGTCTCCAGTTATTACTAAGTCTGCAATTCAATTACCCATGCAGCCTCAAGTGCCATTGATTATTCATGGGTTTCTTGGGCTGGGCCATCTACAAAACTGTTCATTATTCCCCTGAGTGCCTTTGTGCATCCGGCGGGCATCTGACATGCAGTTCTTCCCCCTGAGAGGACTCTAGGCAAGAGCTGCAGCAGTTAGGAAATAGATGTGTTGGGGCAAAAAGGATAAGCAGGGTCAAGGGAATGAATGACCAGTGTCTTTCAGCCACAGCAGCAGTAATAAGAAAAGCCCAGTGGGTGTCTGCCTTCTGTTCTGCACATGGTTCTTCCCTCATGCTGTTATGATGGCTTATCTTACAGCACCCAGTTCCAGCAGGAAGAGGTTTGAAAGGGGTTTTATTTGGAAAGCTTTGTGAGACTTGAGCCATGTATGCCTTCTGCTTGCTTAAGCCTGGTTTACCTTAGCCTGATAAGAATTCAGTTCTCTTTGCTGGAGCTCTGCAAAATCCTGATCTCCTTCAGCAACATGCTTAGAAAAGAAAAGAAAAGAAAAGAAAAGAAAAGAAAAGAAAAGAAAAGAAAAGAAAAGAAAAGAAGAGTCTAAGCTATAATATTACTTCGCGCTCTCTGAGCTTGGTTGTTCGCTTGCAGATGTTTCATTACCCAACTAGGTAACATCATCAGTCCTAGTGAGTATGGGTTTGCTCCCTCTTTAGATAAAGTAGCTTGCCCTATACAGTAGTATATACAGTAGTATATACACGCTATAGGAATATACAGTGGCTGAGAGACACTGTAAACAGTATATACTGTTTATATACAGTAGGGTAAACAACTAAGCTTAGAGAGCACCAAGGACTCCACAGTTCAACCCTGAACTACATATATTCTCTTCTATTGTAATATCACTTATCAAGAGGAATATGGACCCTTTCTTTGCTTCTGGATCAGGGCAAACTAGCTGTTTTGAAAGTATCTATGTGTATGGTTGATGGAAGCCATTAATACCTTATATAAACTTATCGACTACAAGAACAATGTGTTTCATATTCTAATTCCCCAGAAAGTGGGCTAAATAATTATTGAACATTGCTGGTGAAGATGAGGGTTACTAAGAAGATCAGTAACAAGTAGAGATTACATTGTGTTACATTGTAACCCCTTAAGAAGTGATTGGAGGCCAAATATGGTGTCCTGCAACTCATGACAAACCACTTGAACTTTCCCCAGCACATAGGAATGATCTTTCAGCTTTCATTGGGAGGTACTGAAAATTATGCTTTCTAAAACCTGAAAATCAAATGTAAGTTGTGGCAGTATTTGCATATCTTCAGTCTATTTATTCGGTTTTGAAATTGTATTCTGATCGTTTTTATCTAAACTGAGGCATGGGGGGGGGGATATAAAAAAAATTAAGATAGTGTCACAGTCATAGCTGCCATCTTGATATTTGGGCCTTTTTGCCACTACCTCATAGCCCTTCCTTTGATTTCAGAGGGTACCAGACAATTTCTGAATAGGTGTCGACAAATTGGAATTGGGTTTTATATTTCTTGGTTTTAAATGAGGAAAACAAGTGATCCATGCCACATGTTCATAAGTTACCAGAAATATCACTAAATAATTTCCCAGGCACATTACTTGATGCTTAGCTATTCTCTATGCAGTTTTTTAAATATATACTTTTCCTTGGAATATATAAATAAGCATACTAGCAACTTCAAGTAGCCAAATTTAGGATGCCTGTCTTATGTACTGGGTCAGGAAAAGTTGTTGGAAATCTGCATGTTAGGCTTCATGCTAAGGCAAATGTTTTGTATTTTGTCCAGTTTTCCATCCTTAATTGTAGTGAAATATTTGGCATTTTCATTGTGTTGCTTATTTCTCAATGTTAGTTAACCCACATGTTTTCAAGCTAGGTTAAGAGTGACAAAATAACATGTCTGCATGTTATAACTAGATATACAAAGACACTTCTTTCCTCCCTTCCTTTCTTCTTCCTCTCTCTCTCACCTATTATTCAGGAAAATGTAATTTGCAAATTCTCAATTCTGGAAGGCTACAATTTGCTCTCATGAAGCTGTACTGAAGTTGCTGTTTTGGTACCTGGTCATCTAGTGGTTGATCTGAAAAATGCAAGCCAACTAGCATTTAGTTTTGAAGAAACAAAGGAGGCAGGAAAAAAAGAATAAAGGAAGAGAAGCAGGCAACAGAAAGCTTAAGAAGATTCTAGTAAGCAGGCAAAATGTTTTGATTGTTATGACATCTTGTTATGAATTATGAAATTGTAATGCACCATATCTTACAGAGTGTTAAAAGATCTGGTGATAATGATGAATTCTGTAGGCATCACTGGATGAGCTGCCTGTCTGCAGAGGAAGTGGGTTGCAAGAAGCGCCTGTGTAGCCCAGGCTACTCTGATGAGTCATCGCCTGAATTGTTTCACCATAGAGAGAGTATGCAAAAGATCACGGGTAAGGAACAAAAAACAGACATAAGTGGAAGCAAGAGCAGACCAGAGGAATCATATAAAGAGAAAGCAAGTTTGATATGCAAAACCAGCATTCTGTGCGCTCTACTCCTGCTTTAGGTATGAATCCGGCTGGGTGACCTTGGGCCAGTCACTCTCTCTCAGCCCTAGGAAAGAGGCAATGGCAAACCACTTCCGAAATCTTGCCAAGAAAACTGCAGGGACTTGTCCAGGCAGTCGCCAGAAGTCAATAATGACTTGAAGGTGCATGCGTGTGCACACACACACACACACACACACACACAAATGAAAAGAGCTACATACAGTAGATGAGTCATAGAAAGTCTCATTGTGATTTATGCAACAGTTGGCTATTAGTCTTTCCTATATGCGCATATACGCTGTTCTATGATTTTTACCTGTTAAAAGTCAAACAAAAGCTGGGGATGGTGCGATTGAAGTTCCACCAGTTTGTTATGTATGTCACATGTGTGACACACACACATCTATATATATAAAAGGTGGAGCTTTGTGTAGTTGCAGCTTCCATCCTGGCTTTTCCACTATACCTCTCAGACACCCTTGAGAGTCCCTCTATGTCCCCCGTCATCCATGGTGTGGGAGGTGGCAACTGCTTGTCCAATGGTGGCCTTGTTTGGAGAAAACACCGGCAAAACACATTTGTCTGGTGGTCCTTTGGTTACTTTGGTTAAGATGCACAAGAAGTCTCTTTTTCAACTCCCAGAATTCCCCAGCCAGCATGTTGAAGTCCACTCATCTTAAAGTGGCCAAGTTTGGACAACACTGTCGTAAGCAGTCACCAGGCCACTGCTGGGACATGATGCTGTTTTTGTTTTCACAGGGCCATTCTTTGTGAAATCTGAAGCCCTGGTTGCTTTGTTTTTTACTCACTTCTCTATCTATTTACTTTTTTGTATGGGTGGTTTAAATTGTCTTTATTGTTTAAATTCTCTTGGCAAAAACAAATTTAATTGCTTAATCCTATAGCATGTTTGAATAAATTCAACCAATTTTGAATTACTCTATTATTTGTTCCCAGGGTGTGTGGGTGTGTAAGTAAGTGATTATTGCTTTTGAAACACAGGTCAGCATCTTCAGGTGTCATATTTATCATAACTTAATGTTTTGTGCATGATACTTAGGTTCATGTTTTTCATCTGATGAGAAGAGATTGGAAGTATTGTTTTCAATTAACTGCTACCTGTTGTTATGTCCAAACATCGACAAAATACAATCAGTATAATCTTAGTCTGTCAAAAATTAAACCCTAATGTAAAACTGTGGTTTGTTTGAATAGCCCTTAATTAAAACTAATTTAGCTAGTTAGACAACACAACGTACTGCAGTTATTTGAAAACAAAAGCAAAAGCTATCAAGCTGTGGGCAAATGTGCAAGAAGAAAAAAGATAAAGCATTATGCACAGATCATATCTGAATGGGCTTTTTCTATTTTTTGGAACCGGCATTAACAGCCTTGGAAAATCCTCCTCAACATTTGTGAACAGAGATATGGGCTACACATTTTCTCCAAATTTCTCCATTGGAAGAAGAAATATGTTCACCATTTATGAAGAGCAGAATTTCCCTTTAGTGGTGACAGCAAAACCATTGAAAAAGTCCAGATGAAAGAGTTCCTTTACTAAATCTTTGCTTAGAATTTAACTGAAGCAAGAAGAGGTTTGGAGAGATAAGGGTACAAACCAAATGAAAGCGCCACACCCCTCTCGCCTTTGGTCAACTCGTCATTAAAAAAATGTAAGAAAAACTACCCATGACTATTTCTTGGAATACTTTTTGTTTCTGGAAGAATTTCTAAAGTGGTTTCTCTTTTATCAAATAGAATGAGAACTGGTAGAAAAAATAAAAGAGAATTTTTCTGGCCTGACACTAATACTTCTTGGAGGATTAGCAAAAACTGCTTTCTTGGTACTTATAAATTCCACCTGTAGCAGGATGCCATCCTGAATTTTTCCAAATTATGACTGGAATTGTCTTGCCTACTTTCTTCTGAGATTGTTCCCAGTTTCATAACCCTAACCCTAACTCTAACCCAATCATTGATCTAAAGTCTGTCTTCTTTACTGATAGATCACCACAGCAATGGCTGGATGACCCTATACAACTGGAAACCCTCTCACAGACCCTCCCTAGAATATGATTATCTAGTGGTCTTTCGCACACGACAGCTGATCTGGATTTGAATCCTGACCATAACTGGATTTCACCCATCAGCCACCTCCTTGTATGTTGACCTTTCAAATAAGATTTTGCCTTTGTTTAATAGGTTGTATTGTGGTGTTGATGCTGTTTTTTCTTTTTTCTTCTTCCACCTGTTTCTATAAGACCTTCCAGTCGTGCATTTTACATTTATTTTTCATTCATTCCCCATATTTAAAGAGAACCCCTTTGTAAGGGTCTTTGCTAACTTGGAGCGCAGGATATTCTAGCTGAATATTTTAATTGTCTGACCTGCCTTTGAACTGATCACTGCCATTATCCAAAGTGACAACAATTCCCAGAAGTGCGGCTGCTTGTGGCAGTGGCAATGAAAAGAGGCTGTGGGTTTGGGTTTCAACAGCATTTTGCCTCTTGTAGTGTTTTAACTTAGCTGTTAAAAGGAACACATCTCTGAAGGCATCCATTGAATTGCTGTCTAGGAAAACACACTACTGTCTTTATCTTGGCTGTTTTCTGAATGGTAGTGAGTTGGTCAATTAATCATAGAAGGTGGGAAGAGAATGCTAATATTGACATAAACATGTTTGTTTGCTGTCTGCTGAGGGTAGAATGAGGCAAGAAGCAAGAGACTAAAAGTATATTTGGGAACGATTCGGAAATCAGGCTTGCAAGCTAATTTGCAGCATGCTTAGATTTTCAGTGAGAGGGAAGTAAAATGACAGCATATTTCTCTTGTGATTTGCACATCAATAAATAATTAAAATGTCTTACATCTGCCACCCAGAGGGGAAAATCCAGCTCTTTGCTAGGAGCTATGGAAGACTGTGGCTTAATTTATCCTGACCTTCTAAATGGAAGTCTCTGCAAACTGAAATTGATAAGGAAGGATGAAGCAGAGTGAGAAGGAGAAGTGGAGACAAGAACCAAGAGATTGGTTGAACAGAGGTATTTGCATTGATAAGTACATCTCTTGTTGAAAGATCTTACATCTTTCTGGGAATCATAGTTGTACCATGGAAAAGAGCATGAAGGTGGAAACACCTCTTCATAATGGATACCTTCCCAACCCTGATTAGTTCTCTCCTTTCTCAATGTAGCCAGTTAATGATCTGGCTAGATCATTATCATCCATAATAAAGGTTTAAATTCCTCAACATGCCACATAAGATGTCACTGTAACAGAACTTTGGAGCAGATGTCTAGGACCTCAGTAACAAAATGTAGGAGGTGGGCATATCACTTTTGGAAGTAAGTAGAGTAATATGAATTGTAATTTTAAAAGCCTTCAGACATCCTCTATCCAACCATTAAGCCCACAGTCCAAAATTATCTTACCACTGAATATTTTTAAGGCTGTGACTTTAAAAATGAAAAGGACAATTGAGGTCATCAGAATGGTAAAAAAGCATAGGATAAATCTAGATTTCTGTCGTGGATTTCTGCACATGGTAGAAAATTGTAACCACAAGATGAGTTGTTGTCTGGCATTTTGCTTTGATTCTGTAGGTTACTGTAGCCAAATTTGGCCACTGACACATATTCTGCCTCTGAATTTTCCTCCCTGGCCTCTGTATTGCCTCTGTATTGTGCAAGGAGAGATGTTTTAAATAACATTACTGATGCATGAGCAGCTGGTTTGGAGCAAAAACCTATGTGGGCTCCATATAGCATATGAGCCTTTACACGGTTACCTCCTGATATAGTTTCTGGTTCTTGCTCCCAGTCAGATTTATTCACTGGTGACATTATGGACAGATGACAATCAGTCTGCTGGAATTCTCCTTTGCAAGCTGTTCCAAGGTTCAGGGTAAAAACACTTTCCAGTTGTGAGAGGGAATGGTGTGTGGCAATGCTGATGCAAACAGAGAAAGGCAGATGGTTAAAAAAAATGCATGCAGAAGACAGCAGATTCTTGTTTCAAAGTGTACAATTCAAAAGATAGAAAATGCACTCATTTGCATCACAGCAGTTGCATAAGTGCCAGAGACAGATGTGGAAAGAAGAGACAAGACAATTAAGCTTTTATGTGTTTCTCACCCAGACTTTCTCAAAAGCTCACCTAGAGGAAATAAAGTGTTTTGTTCAAAGGAGGACAGGCTTTGAAAATGTGCATGTTTTACTTTTAGCCGGCTCAGAAGGAGCAATCAACATCCATCATGCCTGAAAATACCTGCTTTCCTCAATTATGCCATTAAGATGAGAAAATTAAGTGATCACGTGATAAGTGTTGTCAGGGATCTGGAGCTAGTTAAAAGGCAGGAAAAGATGAGTAAAGCAAAAAGAAAGCCCATTTTTATAAAGAAAGCAGGAGAGATAATAGCTGCCATTCTCATAATATAATAGGTGACACAAACAGATTAATCAGTAGGCTTAATACAAACACAGGGAAGCATGCTGGCAGGGATCCAAAGGGACACAGCCTTGCAGAGCCTGGTAGGCATTTCTTTACTTTAGTTTTTCCCTTTGGGGCAACTGATTCCTGTGCTACCCCCTCCCCGGAAAATTGGTTTGAATGGCCTTCAGTTTTGAAAGCAATTTGCCCTGAAAAAGATGGGCTGCTCTCTGGTAAAATGAAAATGAACGGTGCAGCATCTACCCAAAAGAAGTCCTCCAAACAACCAGGTCATTGGACATCATAGGAGGACTAGGATGGATCCTAGCAGAGGACTTGGTTGAGATCAGTAGAATTATTCCTAACTCAAATTGGCAGAGGGGTCATTTTCAGAGCTACCAGCTTCACCCTTCTTAGCCTTTGCAGCTGATTGTGAAAATTGGGGAAATTCTCCCCTGCTGATCATTATCACCCCAGGATGCCAGTCATTCCTCCCATCAGCTTGCCAATGTGAGGACACAGAAGACAACAACCAGATGGTCCACTGTCTCTATCTTCCTGCTTCCTTCACCATTGTTTCTTTTTATTGCAAAGATTTCTTAAAAACAACAACAACAAACACCTTCCAACTGTCCACTGCATCGAGGAAGCAACAAAGCATCTGGCTGCAACTTTGGAGGATGGGGAACAGAGGAAGGTCATGAAGGCATCTTGTCATCGGGTGAGAAGAGGGAAATAAAGGAGCTGGGAGGTGAGAAAAGGCAGACAGTCCTGTCAATAGGAAACTGCTCCCTCCGAGAAAGGCTGTAAAATTGTCTTTGCAGTGTTTCCTTTGGAGCACCAACAAAGCTGATAGTGAATCAGCCTGGCTCTCCAAGTCCCACCAACCTGCCATACCATCACAGCAATACATCAGCATAGCTCCACTCTCAAATTGGTGTAGGCACCTGATGTGGTAGGAGGCTGAACGTTGGACACTGGTCTAATGGACACTGGTCACTTAGAAACAAATTTCAACCAGGAAATATGCATTTTGTCCACCTAGGTCTTAAAACCTTTCCTATAATCTGCCACCTAATCTTTTCAACTAATCTTGAACTGACAACTGTTTCCTAGAGAGGGATGTTCTAGAGTGAACTACTGCAATCTGCCCAAAGCAGAGACTACTCTTGCATAGTTAGGAGCGATGGATGGAATCCTTTCCCATCCATTATTCTTCAGGAGCAAGGTTTGCAAAGACCAGATTGTAGTCTGGAAATGAATATAAAAACGGCCATATCTTTAAGAAAGTAACGTAAATCACAGCATATGTTAACAATGTTGGGTTCCAAGAAACTATACTAGAGAAAACTGCATAGAAAGAACTATTTTTAAGGTAAGTATTAAAGCAGCGTACCTCATTCACACCCATACTAACATGCCCATGTATAAAGTATGAGCTCTCTCTCCCTACCCCCACCACACACTCAATGCAAAATGACTTACCAACTTGTAGAATTGAGGGTGGGCTGCAGAACTGCTCCCTGGATGACACGGGAGTTTTTACCCTCTGGATGGAACATTGCTCCCTTCAACAAGAGGAAAGTAAAAATGAAATGATTTTATTATGTGTGCTTTAGCAGTTGTAATTCTGTCTCTGTAAATGATGGCCTGGCCTAAGAGATGGTCAGGCGAAGAGAATAAAGAAAGCTCTCCTTATGGAAGCCAGCAACAATTTTCCTTGAGGGATGTGGGTAGGGTCAGGGAGCAAGGTTGATTGATCTGGACTTGGTTACCTCTAGTGGCAGCAGTGAGCTTTTAGGATTGACCTGGACGTCTTTCTGCCCCTGAAAGGTGAGATTATCCCTGTAGGGTAGTTAGGGACCACTTGCCACAGTTCCCAGCTGTGCATTTCTGCTTGGCACTCAGTGAAGCAGAGAAGATTAACTTTCTGAAAATGAAAAGGACAGATAGAGGAAGAGCTGGTTATCAAATATGCTCATTTCAGATGGAACTTCACACCTAGTAGAAAGATGTTAGATTGCTGTTAGCTCTCTGGTGCGCTCCTGACAATGTGTTATCAGGTCATGTTTGCATGACAGTGGAAGCCCATGCAGGAAACATTAAGTCATATGACTCCTAAGACGGAATCAATCAAGTGAGCAGCACAGCTCCTGAAAACTAATTTCACCTTCATAAGGTCTGGTTATCTGTGTGCAGACATGAGGTTTGTCAGCCCCATTTCAGTCTGACCAGCTTCGGTGCTGCAGTGAGAATTTTAATGAACCGACACTGTAATGGGTATGAAAAATGACACTGAAATGAATTCACATATGCACACCCGCACACGCACATACGCGCCTCCACATACAAAGACAAGTCCTATGAAATAGGAGCAATTATACCAGGCTTCCTTCTCACCACTAACCTTGCCTAAGAAGTTCATTTAAAACAAAATGCTTTTGTCAGACTAATCATATTCGTACCACAGCTTTTCATCACCCTGAAACCCAATCTGAGGGTCGTGGATAATGGTGAATTCTTTCTCTCATTGATGTCAGAATAATTTCTACAGAGGGATGACGATGATGATGATGATGATGATGATGATGATGCCGATCCTCCTCCTCCTCTTGCTATGCCCAACACAAAAATGGTTGTTAATAAATTATTATGCAATTGATGCATTCCTGAAATAATTATGAATGTTTGTGTATTAATTACAACAGAATTATTAGCAATGTTTAATTATAGTACCTAGGTATATAATAAGTTAATAATGTATTAGTGTAGAATCCATACTTTACTTTATTATTGTTTGCCACTCAGATTTCCTTTTGATAGCTGGGCAGCCAGATACGTTTGTTAAACAAACAAACAAATAAATAAGCGAAAAGGGGATTTGTCATTCGGCATGCTTATTTATTCCACCCATAGCTACTCTTTTCTCACACTCTGTAGGTCCCCACATTATCAGCTGTGATATTTTCATTGTGAATTTCTATTGTGTTGGGTGGCAAGAAGAATGGAGTTCACAGACACCAGTTTGGTGTCCCAAAACTTTTGGATCCCATAACATTTACTGGTATGTATGATGGGTAACACAAACCTATGTGAATGCAACATAGAATATGTGGCATAGAGAATATGACAAAATATAATGCATTAATGTTTGATTAGTGTATGTTATTTTATTTTATTTTAATTATCTATTTTAATTTAAATATTTTACCTTTATATGCCATGTTGAGATTTTTTACAAAATGGCACAATCATTTTAAATCAAAACTAGACAGAATATCTTTAAGGATTTACTGCTTCAGTGCTACTGAGACTCAATAATTTCAGGTGCTAGGCTGGTCCCTGCTGTAATACTCATTGTATTTTCACTATTACATCTAAAATGCAGTTTGGGATGCTTCCAACAAACAGCTTCTAGTGTATTAAGTATCTTTTCTGATCTCCCATTGGCAGAATTCTTCGTATATGGTAAGAAAAAAAGATGGGAAAAACTGCACAAAATGCAGAAGGGTTAACTATAAAATATAGTGACATCTCTCTCTACTGTAAAATTGCATGAACAAAGCAGAATCATAGTACAATCTGAGCTTCATTTCAGTCAACTTTAGATGACATTTGTAAGTCATGAGAAAGCAGCACTATTAGATGCCATTGTTACCATTGAAAATGGACCAATTATCCTTGGCTGGCTTTTTTATCTATTTATAGGCAATATGTCGATTTTTGCTGGGAATGGTTTGACGCAGCTTCCAAAACGAGATCCATTCTTACAACAAGGTCAGCTTGGCTATGAACAGAAGACACATCACAAAATTAAAGTGGCCGAATCTATAAATGAACAGTCACTCAGAAACACTGGAATTCCAGTAGAAGCATAAGAACATGTTTTATTTGATGTACATAAGGTAAAAAGACGATTGGAGGCTAAGCATAAGATTCCAGAAGGAAAGGTTCTCACTGCTTGAGTGACAAAATGAGGATAGCCACGTCCTGCTTCATAGAGGACAGCCTTCTATTTGAAGGTGCCTTTTAAGTGCATCAAGAAGCTTTTTAGAAAGAAAACCTCCCTATCATTTATGTAAAGACAATCATTTATTAGAATAAAAGTAAAAAAGAAGGAGGAGGAGGGAACAGAAGCTTGACCTCCAGTCATTAGAATCTAATAGTAGACTGAATAAGCATGTATTCTAGAGCCATTGATTACCTTTTATCTTGCTCTGGTAAGAAGTATTGTATTTTCTTTTAAATTACAGCAATGGCTTTAAAATTGTACCTATAATGTACAATTAGATACTGTAAACACAGAGATAGGTAAGCTATTGTTGGTGAAGAGAATTGTTTGAAAGGAGTGATGTTTGATGTAAATCTCAAGAAGAGAACAAGTGTATAAAGTTCAACTTACCCTTTTGATTGGACCACTTCTGAAGAACAGCAGAGGTTGAAACAAGTCTGTCCAGCAAGATGAGCACTGAAAAAGGCCCTTTTTAGGACTTGACCATGGTTTTCTCTTTCCCTTTGTATTTTTATTTTCCCTAGGCCTTTTGGTTTATGAATTCGATACATTATATACATACAACTATGGATTATTGTTTTGTATTTGTACATTTTTATCAGTTTTATTTCCTCCTATGTACCTTAAGCCAGATAACTCCCTCCAAAATCTCCTGAAATCAAACATTTTAAAGCCATTTGGGGGCCATTTTGGATGGGTTTAAGGGTGGGGATCTAACCATTGTGCCACTAAAGTTGGGGGGAAGTATGTATCCTAAAAGCTTTGGTTGCCCACACTTGGTTTAGAATAATACAATAAACTAAATTTTATGTATAACTTTAAATATAAAACCCAGTTCTATAATTGTGTATATATAAAGTACACAGTTCATGTCCTGGCTTATGCTATTTTGAATCTATGAAGTGATCACAACTCCATGGAAAAAAAATCCTAGATTAGCCTCAGCTTTTTGAGTTCTGCAGTCATTAGTCAGGCACACACATTCTGTAATAATGCAGAGTTAAATAGTATTTTGGATCACTGGGGTAATTTAATTGTAGAGTCAGATGGCTATAGAGTCATCAGCTCAGACTCACATAGTTGGTTGTAATAATGCTTTTGTGTTAGCACTCATTAAATAGAAGCACAGCACAAAGCATCATTCACTGTCTGTTCGAGAAACTCAAATTTTATTTTTAGTGTCTATCAGCAATCTAGCAGTACCTGTGATGCAAAAGGAAGCTTTTCTATCTCTTCTATAACAGTTCTAGTTCATTAGTATTCTTCTCATTTGGAGCTATTCACTCTGCAGGTATCACAGCACTCTGGCATGGCTTGTTCACCCATACTTTATGTATAGTACATATATGATAATCCCACGCACATACAGATTAATGCGCACCTTGTTCTGTTTGTGATTTGACACAGCCCAAAAGTCTGCCCATCTTTTTTCCTATGGCTCAACTGGTAAGCCATCATCTGGGTGGAAGGAAAGTAACTGTGATTTGGATCTGGATCAATGACACTGTTCAAGCTTATAGGGATGGGAGAAGATTTAAGTCCCCTTTCTCAGAGATCCTTAGAATTTGAGGAGTGAGGAGCAGCAAGGGGCCTTAATTCCTCTCCCAGCCATTCTGAAGATATGTGAGAGACAGAGGGAGAAATTTTGTATGTGTGCATGAATTTTTGCATCTTGATTTCATCCACTGGACCTATTTCATTCTGCTTAGGAACCAGTCGTAATCCACAAGGACTAACCATTCCTGACTTACAATGTACTGCTTTATCTGTTGATGAAATATGACATTCTGAAGGAGAACTTATAGACTAGGTTGATTCCACTTGGATCAATGCATTTGAATTTGATGACAATTAATTTGATGAATTTGTCCTGTATATCTTACTTTTTCACCTTAATTATACAGCATTTAGCAACCAATCCAATCTCACACAGAGTTTTCAACATTAATCAAGGGGGGTCTGCACTTCCAAAAATATATGGGACTAGGACAAAATTTGATTTAAATTACATTAATTACATTTAATATGAAAACCTATTCCATCGTGCACTTAATACAATTCCCTTTCAGTCACATCATGAATTACAATTTATTGGTAATTTTGAAGGGGCTCTGTGTGCTGATCCAAGGCTTGGTGATAAAATGTGGCCTTGGGGCTTCAGATTATAGAATCCCGCTCTAGTCACGGAGAAGGAAGATGATTCTTGTCTGTTTTTTAATTACATTTCCTAGACTGAATTTATCCTGCATATCTTACTTTTGATTACACTAAGGATTAATTTAAAGTTGTGAATTTTGGTACATGATAATAAAAGGTAATCTTTAATATTGATCTCACATAAACTTAATTAAGTTTAAAATAGTGGAAATTAATCTATTCTAATTTTTCTTTTTCTTTCTTTTTAAGCACCCTGATTTTCATTTTTATAGATGATGGTAATTACCCTTTTTAGGACATTGTTGTATAGAACTATCAAATGCTTTTGATAGTTCTATACAACAAAAGATTACCCAGATCAGTAGCCAATTACCTTCCAACCACACAGTCTCTATTGGCACTACATTTCTCCAACATGGCTCCAAACATCCCGACACATTTTCAGACTGGCAGCTGTAGGTCCTTACCTACACATTATGCCTAAGGCAAAGTTCTTGTTAAGAATTTCAAAGAAATACAGGCTACAGTTCTCACAGAGAAACAAAACAATTAATGTTCACCTGATATTGCTAGAACTATTGTAAGTAAACTCACTAAGAGTGAGAAAGAAACAAGAATATTTCAAAGCATCACTAATGAAGAGCAGAGGGATGTTGCAATTCCGGTTTATGTGGGACTGTGAGCCGTTCGGTTTTCGTTCAGGAAAAAAGAACATTCAAGCAACTAACAGAGAGCTCACCTTAATGAATTCACTCATAAATGAAGGTGGGAGTTGTGCTAAGGTTTTGCTAGTATCTAAGATTCTATATCTCAACTGCTTATCTTCTGACATTAAACTAGATTAATAACATTCTTCCCTGGTCAGGCTCAGCTGTTCACATATATTTAGGTGCTGAGAAGAATAACAACAAATATAATCTTGTATTATTTGCACAACAATTCACTCTGAACAGAATACAAAATAGATCTTACTCATTGGAGTTACTCCAACAAGTCAGTATTGACCATTGATGTTTTAATTGTACTTATTGAAGAAATAAATTTTAGGATATGTGAGTCTAAGCATTAAGACGATATCTAAGATATGTTCTTACATATAATGACAATACATATAAAACATATGTTTACATAGAATATTATAAAACTTGATGCCCATAATTATCTTACTGAGATACTGACTAGCAGATGGTAGGGTTGTTGACTGGTTCACACACACAAATTTATACATAGCAAAGATTTATATTTATACTTATATTTAGCAAAGATCCAGTGTGCAAAACTTGATGAGAAAATGCAAGTTCATGCTGATTTGGAGATAACAATGTAACTTGCTCATTGCTATAATCTACTGCGCCAGGAATTGGGTCTAATGTTGATCATCTTAACAGAAGTTGGAAAAGTAGACAACACAATTCTGAATGTTTGTGATGCTTTGGACAGCTAAATTAATAACATCTTTATAAGTTCTTTTTTCCTTTATCTTTTATCCATTGTGCTCTCCAACCTGGTGCCCTCAAGATGTACTCATCTGCAGCTTCTGATATTCCTAGCCTTCATACAAATTGGCTGGTTGCTTCTGTGTTTGTTCTTCCTATTTTAAGTGGCAAATCCCTTTGAATTCAGCTTTGTCTTGGTCCTTTACACCATTGTGATTGTATATAGATGCCAATTATGGCGCATATTGCACTATCAGCATGCAGGAATGACAAACAGCAAGTAGAGATATGTGAAAGAGCCTGAAAGACTGGCTTGCTTATGGCCTTCCATAGTAAATTAAGATGAAAACCCACCTCTCTTATGTTATCAGAGGATATATATATAATGGTAAGGGATCAGCCAGTTTTATTTTGTTTTTGAGTTATGCCAGCCTCTCTATTTCTTCTTCCCCCTCATCAGCTTTGCCTTCATCTCTCAGCAATAATTCTGTGACATGATACATCTTCTGGCAGCTCTGCTAACTATGTCCATGCATTCCTTTACACCTTCCAAAACTGCAAATATAATCCAAGGCCAGGCTGTTGGAAGGAGATCAGAATGTGGGATACTGCAAATCAGAGGTGTGGTAAAGGAAGATGAGTGTGTGCAATAGATAACTGTACTTGATTAACTAGACTTAAATAGTGTTGGGCAAAGTTGCCAGGTGAAAATAAAAATTGTCAGTTCAGTTTAATTTCATGGTGAATCAAACAAGGAAATTAGATTCTGCTTCTCTGTTAGTTTGATATCTACAGCAAGTGACAATTAAGAGACGATGGGAAAGAACTTCTGTTTATTTGAGAACTCTTGATTTCCTGATGGGCAGGGAGCTTATATTTAGTCTCGCTTTGTGGAATAATTTGATAAATTAAAGTTAAAAGACTTTTAATTTAAATGGGCACTTGAATGTGTTCAAGATCCTTTGATGCATATATAATAGTGTATAGGGAGCTGCATTTTATTTCTAATGATATGATACTTTAAGAAGTTACAGAACATTACCAAGTGCATTGTCATTGGGTGAGGATTTCATTAAATTCAAACTAGGCAACAGATTCAGGAAGAAGATACCTGAGTATCTGAAGACTTAAGTAAGTTGAATTAAGCCATTAGACTTCCTGCTTGAAGAGACAATATGGGCATACAGCTAGTAAAGGCTGAGTGCAAAAAGAATCACACTCCACCTCATATTCCTCTTCCCTGTCTAACAGAAGTGAAGTGGGGGGGGGGGAGCTGCAAAATGAAAGGGACAAGAAGGCCCCTCCTACCCAAGGACAGAGCAAAGAAATGCCAGGTGTATTTTCATAGCAGTGGGCGGTTGCAAATGAAAGGCCACTGGACTAATCTGAGCTGTCATAGGGAAGTGGCTAATAAAGTTTGAGTGTGGTTGCTTTGATGGATGGGACAAAGGTAAAAACTTAGTGGAAAGTCACACCAAATCCCTCACAGGAATCCTGGTGCCTTTTTACTTATGAGCATCTGCTACCCATTTATATGCAACCTAGGCCAAATCCAGCTGCTCTCTTAAGATGAGCTGTGCCACCTACCTCTTTTGGAAAAAATCCAAGGCTGGAGAAACTGCAGAGGCAGGAGTTCTGGAGGGCAAACAGCATGGGTTATAGCCATAAACTGCTTGGAAGAGAGACATGCCATTACAAGAATGCAGAGAGTTGTTATTTGCAAATTCTTCAAATGACAGGTCAGGCCAATTATCATGTTGATAACTTACATAGCAAAGACAAATATTGTTCTAGCACAGTTTCTTTGTCTACTCATTTGACTCCTGATAATCAGATGTCAGCTTTACAGAAACGGACTCCATAGGAAGACTAGAATTATGCTTTATTGAGATAGTTTTGCTTTATTTTTAAATTATGCTTTATTGAGATATACTATAGTACAGAATCTTACAAGTCTCCATGTGTTTTGCTTTCCCTCCCTCTTATGCCCCAGGGGGTCATGGAAGAGCCAGTCTGAAGCTCTTTCTAATACTTTCCTACCTCCCTGGACTTAACACATGCTTCTACACCTGTTGTTGCTTTAACAGCTTCCAAGATTCCCTACATGAGATGATAGCAGATGAATATGAATGTCTAGTCACTGAAAGAGGGCTTTCCAGAACCAGGATGCAATCATGTCAGAAAATGTGATCTAGAAACATCTGCACAGTTTCCAGAGCAGAAGGTAGCCCTTTACATAGAATAAAATGAACCATCTTGGTAAACAAAACCACTACCACTAGAAAGGTCATAAAACCATGCATGTCTGAGAGATCACTAATAAAAGAAAAACCATGTCCCATGATCTGTTGTGGGAGCAGAACGGCTAGAGCAAACTATCAGGCTTGGCATGGATAGCCTTGGTCTGATGATGGGCATGACATGAGGAAACCAAATCCCTCACACCAGTCCTGTCTTTGACATCCAATCTTAACTTTGGCTACCAGAAATCCCTGAGCAAAGGACAGAACATTTTAAAAACTCCCCTATTCTCTATAGTCTTGTTATAGTGGCAAAGTTCCAATACCTCTTCTTGGAGAGGAAGAGGACATACAAATTATGATAATGAAAAAAAAAATTATCCTTCAGCCACAGAAAAAGGAGAAGGATCAATCTGTGGATCTCACCAGAGGTTATTCATCCAAGCCCTTGACAGATGGATTCTATTGTAAGCAAATCTAATCCAATAGATCCAATTCCTGCCTCTCCACCCCTAACATCTCAGGTGTGTCCCTGAGGAGGATTCAGGACTGAGGAGGCAGGAGGGAACAGAGAAAGAATGTTTTATACAGGTTTGCATAACAGAGCATCTGGCAGTTTATTTTTGTGAGCTAGGAACGTATGTAATGTAGAAGTTAAATTAATAGGAAAATTGAGCTCACCTGAGCAGACATTGGGTGAAGGCCCAAGTCTTCTATGGGTATTCCAAATTCTTGTGATCTGCCTACACCTGCATGGGGTGGGCTGCTCCCCTTAAGAAATATCTCCATTGTTGAAATGCTACTATTATTGCTAGCAACTCTTTATTGAAAATACCATGGTTCTGTTCAGCTGGGAGAAAGAGTCTAGAATAAAATCTGCAGGCCCTCTCTCCATGAAGCCTGAAGAACAGAGTTCAAAGCAGAGTCTGAGGCATCAGTTTACAAAATAAAGGGGGGCTAGGATCTGGATGGCACAGCAGAGACTGGGAGAAAAAAAAATCAACTCTTGAAAGGCTACTTGTTTTAGAGTAGGCCAGTTAAATTAACACAGTTTTCTCAGAAGCTGAGTTAGTGGTCTTGTGCACTGAGTAAAACCAGAAATGAAGTGTAAAAGTTGGCAATCCCGCCCCCCCCCTTCCCCCAAATGTTGGACATCTTTAACATTTCTATGTGGCTGCCATGTGAGAATAGATTGTACCATTGTTGGATCCATCTGCCTCCCTTCTCTAGAGATCTGATAACCCAAAAGCTCCAAGGCAAGAAGATCAAACACACACTTCCTAACTTAGCATAGAACTTTTGTGTAGGTGCTCTAACACATTTCTAATGTGAGTAGAATGCAGAGAAAGAACCTCTGAAAAAATTGAAATGTCATCTAGGAAAACTACATATATTTGTTCAGAATATCTGAAAATATCTCATTCACAAATCTGGAAATGACTGTAGAGTAATTAACTAGATCAAAAGCATTACTGTGTAGTCAAACATGCCATGCGCCTACCAAATGCTGTAAAATATTCATGGCCCTACTTCATCTGAATTAAATTGTAAGCTCTTCTCAAATCCAGTTTAGTGAAAATCCTGCCTTCTGATGATGCCCAGCAGATCCAAAATAAAAGGCAGTGGGTAGTGATCTCTAATAGCTACCGAACTGAGAATTCAACA
This sequence comes from Python bivittatus, assembly GCF_059951505.1. Taxonomy (NCBI): domain Eukaryota; kingdom Metazoa; phylum Chordata; class Lepidosauria; order Squamata; family Pythonidae; genus Python; species Python bivittatus. The sequence goes on from NW_028277112.1 coordinate 36,421,254, forward strand.
GGCCTTAAAGAGGAATTATCTTTCTTTTTTATTTTAAGAAATGGTCCAAATGTGGGAGATGAAGAAGGGCAAATAAATTCCTTTTTCTGATTGACATCCAGAAACTTCTTTAAAAATGCTGACTCTTGAGTAGACATGGAATATTTCTGTTTAGCTGGGATCTGAGGTCCAGTTAGCAATTTAATAGTGGTCAGTTGCCCAGTGTAGAGGCAAGGTCACAGCTTCTGCTTCCCCCCAAACAGCACCAAAATCTGCATATTTTTCTGGCAAGGGTTCAGGCAGTGGTGCAGGAAGGAGAGAAAAAAGAGTCCAAAGCCTGCCACAAATGTTGGTGCTGTTAAGAGGGAAAAGAAATTGTTCCTTGCTCTCAGGGAATATCAGGATTATGTGTTTGTAGCCAGTCTATGCCCAAGACATTTGGGACATACAAGGAAGCAGTCAAATATTTCTTTGAGCAAGAATTCTTCATGGTCATTCCTCAGGTTAAGGAAGTGGCCTGGTTTAGTCACTGATTGTTTCTACTTGCATAGGCTTTTCCAGTGGCCATGTGTACAAACCAAATTGCCACACAATTCATCCTTTGATTTAGCAGTTGCCCCAGAATCCAAAAGAGCTGAGAGTTGGATTTCTGAGCCCGTAGAGGTACAAAGACTAATGAGGATTATAAAACATAATTGCCTGGTGTTGGATGCTGGAGGTCTCTTTAGTTGTCTGATGGCCCCCCTGCTGAGCTTTTGACAGGCAGCCTGCACATTTTCTTGAAATCAAGGCTTTGGAGTGATTTGGGCATTTATTCATGAGATGTCCTACATTTCCACAGGTATGATACTTTTCAGCTGACTCAATCCAGGTCAAGTTCCTCTAAATGGCCAGATGTGCTTGGGCTTCATACTGGGAGGGGGAAAAGAATGAAGAAAGGCTGTGAAACAATCTCCTTCTGTTTCCTTTGTATCTCAACTCTTCCATCCCACCATCAATCACCACACAATGTTGAAATAATTCTTCCAAAGACTTTAGTGAGCTTTGTCACCCTAATTCATCACTCAGTTAATTATAAAGACTTCCTGAAACTGGTTGATTAAAGCAACATGATTCCAAGACACATCCTGGCATATAACTGAAAATCTGCTATGTACTCCTCATACACTCACTGTCTTCCTTGCTGCAACTTATAAATCTCCCAGTTAGTAGTTGCTCTTCTAGTGGAATTGTCAAAAACAGTTTTCAATGTCTGCATAAAATCTAATGGTCCTGGTCACCACCATCATTTTAAATGAGTGGAACAGCCTACATGGCCACTCCTTCTTTCAAAAGGTTGAGCATGAATGCCACTTTGGTCTGATCTGCAGGAACCTCTTCTGACTTGCCTGCCATGAACTGTTCTGTTTTACTGGGTAGTTAAAGTCAGGAATTGATCCTGTTCCCCCCACCACCCCAAGTTTCTCCTGTGGGCTTCTGGGGGAATGGAATGTAACAGCCAGAAGGGCCACTCAAAGTTGAGGCAAACTTTGATCCTATCTGCATCATAACATTGTGTATCTACATGCTGTCTATGCTGCAATGACACCTCTTGACTTGTTCTGCAGACAAGTTGAGGATCTAGGTCCAGAAGGCAGGATCTAGTGGATCTCTGATGAGAGAGTTATAAGGCTTTCAAGATTAATGTCAAGGTCTTTGAGCAGACAAATTCAAGAAACTAGAACCCTTGGATTTCTGGAAAGGTCTTTATTGCTAGTAGGGTAATGCAACAGAATTTTGAAAGCCTGCCAGAGTAATTCACCAGCTCAACCTATTCCTTGTGAAATGAAGGCAAAGTTACTTTGAGTTTTCTCTCATTCTCATCTTTGGACTCAGGAATCTTTTGTGTAACACCCTTGCTTCCTCCTGTAATGATTGTGCTCTGTGTTGCCATCACATGAAACTAGTTTTAGGGTTTCAAAGGGATAAAAACTACCCTAAATTTTAAAATATATTTCCTGAATTTTGTGAGGATAAGCTGGATAATTGAGTTGTCTCTCAGATTATCTTTAAAATAAAATTTGAATTTTTGGAGGAAAGAAAAATAATCTAAAGAGCAGAAACATTTTCATTTGGTACAGATGTTTAAAATATACAGCCCAGTCTCAAGGACATTGCAGTCTCATTTAAGATGTACCATTATATGTTTCTCCTTTGCACACACATACAAAAGGGGCGGAGCTTGCATCGCAATGGCATCATTTTGTTGAAAGCATTAGACCTTGCGGAATAGCCGAACTTCCGAAGTTCAGAAGGACGACTGAGACACAGTAGTTGTTTGAAAACCTTTCCTATATTAGGGTTCCCTCCAGGAATTTATAAGACCCGTTCCCTATTGCAATGAATTATGGCAATGAATTATGGCAGTATCTTTTCCCCAATATTGCTTTTATTAGAACTATTTTTGCAGGAGTACGTGTCTGTATGTGCAGACACAGACACACATTCACATCCTTATCCATATTAATATTAAAATATAATAAAATTATAAATATTAACGATTTAGATCAAGTGTAGTGTTAGGCTGTGGTTCATTACTTTCCTACATTCTGTCCTCACAGTGTTGCATACAGATAACCCAAATGACTTCATAAACATGGAGCACATACTGTTAAGCAGTGATTAATTCTTGCAGGCCCAGGTGATGCCCTGCTTTTTTAAAATGTTGCCAAAGTGACTACATACTTTGACTAGCTCAGCAAAATGCTATAGGGAAATATCAGGAATATATCTCCAGGGAAGAACTGTTGGGAATGAAATCACCTTGAGACGAGGATGAGGATGAAGATGAACAACAGCAATAATACATATACATGTATTCAAGAAAGAATATATTCAACTGCTCAGAAATGCATTTTGTAATGGATTCTTTCTTTTAAGAATGTATTTCTTATTTTAATATTGCATTTAACAAAGGATGTACCTCCTTTTTAGAAGAGCACGAGCATTTCGAAAAGAAGACTTCTCTCTCTCTCTCCTTTTCTCCTTCCGCACAAGACTTACATTGTCTTTTTATGTTTGTCATATTTTATGCATCAGAAAATGAGCTCCTTTGGAGGATACAAACCAATAGCCAGTTCAATCAAGAGCAAAGTGTGAACTGAATGCATTAAGAAAGCCAAGTATGTTACTATAGCAATTTAAATTATTCAGTGATGCGCTCCAGTTTTAAATGAGCTAGTCAAAATGACACGGTGATGTCAGCTCCAATAGTTTGACTAGAAATAGTTAAAAATAGTCTTGATGCACAAGGCCTACTAAGGATTGTCCAACATATGTGGAATGGATTTTCTCTATCTATTTTCTCTATAGAAGAGCACATCTCAATTTTTAGTAGTCAAAATTTATTTCATTCATTCTTACATGTTTAGTAGCATATTCCCACTGTACTAGAAGGAAACAAAAGCCTTTGAATAGGCTTGGCTAATGTTTCAGTGGTCGTGAATTAAAGGCCTTGTTAAAGCTAGAAAGGAAAGTTTAATCCAAAATGCGGAGGCTAGTTAAAATCTTTCTTATGTCAACTGGAAAGATTCTATTTTACACACTTTCAGTATATCCTAGTTTATGTAACTTAGAGAAAAGACTATAGTCACAATAATTAAAATCATGAATTTTTAAATCCAGTTTTATATATATCAGTGATGGGCACTTCCGCAATACCATTGTGAGGGTTCTTTTCTTTCCAAGGACTAACAGACCACAGTGTAGCAAATCTGTACAAAATGCTTTATTGAAGCACACACCTTCCCCAACAACAAACTACTTCTCTCCACCCATCTAAGACTTGCAAGGTGATGTTGCCGTTTAAATATGTCTTTAATATTCAGTCCTTTAATACTTAGTTCAAGCAAAAGTCTATAAGTCTGTGAAGTGGCATACAACCTTCACCTCCTTCCAAACGTTCTTACGCTAATTGGGATGAGGTGCTGCTTCAATGTGGTTGTTCCTTTTCTAGTTGCTACTGAGCTCCCAGCAAAGCTCCAAGCAGAACTCCCACCAGGATATGCTACTCACCATAACTTGTGGTCCTGGCAGTTGAATGATAGTCCTTTTGCCTGCTTGTAATAGCTGCCAATCTCCAGACATCACCTCTGCTTCATCGTCTGTATGCCATTTACTTATCACCTTTCCTCCTACACAACCCCTCTCCACTCTGTCTTAGCGTTTGCTTTTGTAAGCTAAGAGCCTGGGTGGGGCGAGGCTGCCTCTGGACGTTGGCATGTCCTTGAAAATGCCAGGGTGTGGCTCAATTATCACAGGCAGCTGGAATGCCAGCGTGGATGCTTTTGAGTAAAGTTTGAGTTAATGAATGAATGTTTGAGGGAAATGGGGTGAGAAGCACCTCTGCTTGGCTGCAGCTACTTTTCCCAAGCACAAACAGCAACTCCAACTTCACTTCCCCACAACCATCATTTTCATCCTCCACTTCCTCACAATTACCTTCATTGCTATGGACCTCAAAATGCTGAGAAAATCATGAGCAAATATCAGCCACTTCCTCAGACAAATAAATATAATACAGTGTCCAAATGGTTCTCCTCATTTTCTCCACATTTTAATTATATGTAGTTTACATTTCTCTGGTGATTCCCCCAAGAATCTGGACAGTTGCTATGAGAGGTGGGGTTAGCAAAGCCACCAAGGTATAACCCCTTTGCTGCATTTTAAACTTCTGGGAAATAATAGTGCCATTGCAAGATACGTCAGCAGCTGAACCCCAACAGGGAAGGAGAACAGGTTGAATTGAGTCAGGGAGCCAGGAAGCAAGGCGACGAGACAATAATCAATTAGTAATAATCTACTCACATGCTTTAACCTTCTCAACAAGCCAGTAACAAATCAGCTCATCCAGAGCTTTAGAATACAAAAGGAAATCCCTGCTATGATTCGAGATGCACAACTGAGCTGCAACTAAATTAGCTTAGTTGACAAATGGACATGACAGTGTGGAATTTCACTTGTGCACCCTGATTAAGGGGTGGCACAAATGCTGTAAGTGTGTGGAATGAGATCAAGGATGTCATTCAAATGGTCAAAGGTATCACATGAGGACTAGTTCATTAGTCCAAGGGTAGCAGCACTGAAGCCTTTTCATACATTAACACAAAAGTCTCAAAAACAAGGGACCTGAAGTGTATAATGGTATGTGGGAATGACCTTGGGAGACAGGAGGAAAAGCTGCAGATCAGATAACTGGCACATGAAAGATGTCTCCACAGAAGGGGGTATGGCATGGGAAATGTTTCCTCCCAGGTTTTCCAGAGAGTAAAAGGAAAGGAGGGGAGAAATACTTTCAGTATTGCAAGATTGATGTTAGCCCTGAAAGGTATTCCAGACAAGAAGCACAACTAGGAGTAGTAGCTTTATCTTTATTGTTGGCTACATTAACAGAATGTTTGAAGAACAAGGGGAGGAGATATTGTAAAGTTACTAAGGGCAGACTAAGAATTATGGCATCTGGGAGAAAAGGCTTTAGCCTGTAACCCACCCCAAAATACGCTCAGCCTCATCCATGTGATAATATTTTTTTACAGTAACGTAATATGAATTTATTTCAGTGCCTGTGGTGTCAATTAGTAGTGAATAGGAGGCAGAAAATGTTATTTGTTTTCTGTTGCTAAATATGCTTTTTATGGGATGTATTTTTAACTCCTCCCCAGTCATGGACTAGCTTCCAGGCTTTCAACCAAAAGACAGAATAAAGGTAAAAATATGAAAAGGTGCTTGCCTTAAATCATTTCATACATTCACATCCTCCTTCCAGTGGACTGTTCAACAAGTCCACCTGTTGACGCTCACCACACCAAGGTGAAGTCCCATTAATTAAAAAAGAATGACATGAATAAAGGAGGATTCTTTCCACAGTGCATCATGGGTATCAAGGAGGTTCCAGATTGATGAGACAACTTCCATATGCAAACAGTTCAGATGGTTACCCTTTTCCATTCTAAAATTTCAATCTAAATCAATATGGAATTTACAGCTATAGAACTCAATGGGATTTAATTTCACTTATTGGTAATTGGTATATAAGAGCCCGTGCACATTATTACAATGTGCAGTAAGTTTACCATAGCTATTATGATTAGGTTTCTATGGAGTATGTTTCTTATAGGTTTCTCATGATAACGGGGGAGATTATAAAAGAATTCCTTCTCATACTTTTGATTTTTTATGTCTGAATAAGCAGATAGCTATGACTGCAGAAATGAATTATGTAAGCACATAACCATTTATAGCTGATGTGGTTCAATAGTCCATCTTGCAAATTAATTTCAGAGTAACAGGGGCAGACCTAAAGCAAGGCAGCAACTGCAGACTAGGTTTCATGTTGGTAGCATTTCCAATTTCTTTAAATAAAACCAAAAGATATTGAATCAGATCTTGCAATGATTTTGTATCATTTCTATGCCAGACAAATCGTAAGACTCTAGAAAGCTCACTGAGATAAACACTAGGTAGGAAAATCATACAAATAATCCAGATGATGATGATGAAGACGATGAAGATGAGAAGAAGAAGAAGAAGAAGAAGAAGAATATTCATAAAACTATAGGTATATTTTGAATTTCAATTTCCTTCAGTCTTAGTCAGAATGGCAGGGTGGAGGAAATGAAGAATTTTTCCTGCTTTTCCCTACACTGGAATGAGCAAAGCAACGGTTCCTTCTTGCAGTAGAATAACATCTGGGGGAAAGGGTAAGATTTAGGCATAGTGTGGTTTTTAAGAGGTCAGCACTGTTAGTTGGTGATACTGTGTGACATTTCTTTTAACAAATCCACTTTTGATACTTTCTAACAGTAACTAATAGAGTTTGTTATGTTGGGACATGAGTATTAGAAGGTTGGTTGGTTGCATTTTTGAAACAGTTCTTATGTTTACAATGATAGTTTTATGTCACCAGACTTCTTTTATTCCCAGACCATCTGATGCTCATCTTAGTCCTTTGAGATATAGTCATTTGGGGTGGGGTGGGGCGGGGGGGGGGAACCTGTTGTAAGCCACACTGATCCTAGAGAAGTATAAACATAAATACAATATCACCAACAGTTGTAACCAATTTTATTTTGATCAAAACTAGGGGAGTATTCCCCAACCTGGTATCCTCCATACATGTTGGTGTAAGGTATACATCCTTCATTTAACCTTTTGACATCTTGGAATTTAATACATGGAGGTTCCAAAAGTTGAAGATTTACACCCCCGAAGGACATCAGTTAGAGGAGGCTAGTCCATACAATTAGGGTTTTCTCCTTCAACAAACTTGATGCTGCTATTTGGGTTATTATTTCCTAATCACAGATGAGCAAATGTCAGATTAACTGATGGAAAATCCATGTCCTTTTTGCAATTAAATTTCCATGTTGATGGACAATATCATTGTGTGCTCTCTAGGGTGCTCTTTAACTTTCTAAATATGCTTTTGAGTACTTCGCTCTGCTGTTCTTTATTCCTTTGTGATTGAAATGAATAAAAATGGAGGGAAATGCTGACTAAATTCATAAAAAGCTTGAAAATAATTCTCTGCCCCATCCCAATTCTATTATTAACTGTGTCAGCACTCCTGACACAGACAGGTTATTTTCTTTTTGAAATGTTCTCTGTGCTTCACTCAGTATAAGTTGCTTCATTTTACCGTTATCTTGCTCTGAGCTGCGAGATTACATTATGAAAGAGCTAGGAAAAAAAACATTACATATTTGATGACTCATAATTATACCTCCATTTTTATCTATTGATTTATCCATCTAATTAAGAGCAGTTTCAAAAGCCCATCATGCTATCTGTCATGTACCTGTGGCTCCTACTGAAACCAACTCCTAGAGAAAAGAATGAAAAAGGAAACAATTGTTGAAAAGCAGGACTGTGTGAAATTCAGATTCTATCTAGCATGAACACATATCCATTTTGCAGGATAAAATATTTGTGTGTCTGTTTAATAGTGGTTATTTCAAGCAGTAGCATGCCCCCAGAATTATGAGAGATCTCCTTCTACTAGTGTGTTACTATAAACAGAATTTCTCAATATAGTGACTTCCAGATGTTTTGGACTGCGATTCCCATCAGGCCCAGCCAAGTTGGTCACTAGTCATCATGATGGGAATTTTAATCCAAAACATCTGGAGGCAATCATTTTTGGAAATCTGTTGTAGATATTTTAACATGTATATATCACTTGAAAAAGCTGAAGCACATTGCCATTAAGCCATATCCAAACTAGACAATTGGGGACCTAAAGTATACCCCCAATGGTTAATTTAAGTGGGAGGGACATGGCTCTCCCCCACAATAAGCAGAAAGAACATATATTTAACAACCAAACAAACATTTTTTCTCTCTCCATCCATCAACTGAAAAATACTAGGAATAAAAATTGAATTTTAGTGGGGAGGAAGACACTATTAATAGAAAACTCCATCCTTGTACAATCAATGGCTCCAATTTTGGCTTTGAAGAATGAACACTGAGATCTATTAAATTACATCAACTTTGCAGTATGGAAACTAAGCAAAAGTTAGTATAGCATGAACAGAGTAATAATAAATTAAACTGATAAATAAATGAAGTACTGTAGACAATTTCTTTAGTATGACTTACATTCAGGAGGAGGCAATTGAAATACATTTAGAAATATATATTTAGAAACATATATTCAAACAGTTTTAAAAATATGCATTCAAATAATTAATTACTGAATGGAAAGCCAAAGGTTAAAAATGGAAAAAATCACCACAAAACTTGGAATATATGGTAAATCTTGGTTCCATCTTAGTAAGTACAGATACAGAACTCAAGGAAAATACAAGGCAAATATTTGGTTATACTTCCAAGACTGAGTTGAGTTCCTTCAATCACTTGATTTTCTTTCAAACTCTAAAACCAGCCATTTCCCATAAACTAGCTTAACTTCAGGGGTGTACACTAAATTTATCACTTTGGATTACATATGCAAAAATCACTGTTCACACACAAAAAAATTAAATACAGGAGTGTCCAGGATCTGACTACTGAACATTCAAAAATACAAATTTGCCGAACAGCTATACAAAGAAAATTTACTGGCAGGGAAGGAACTTATACTTCAGAGTTGTATTTAATGTACTAACAGCGTGATACAGGCTTTGGAAAATAAAGACAAGGCCATCTAGTTAATTTGCCAACTAAAACAGTACTTAATAAATAAAAACCTCCCAGTGGGTTCTAAAAACTTGTGCTATAAATCAATCCAATATAGGTACCCCATGTGAATTTCTAGAGAGCCAGTTTGGTGTAAAGGTTAGGGCACCAGGCTAGAAACACGAAAACCATGACTTCTAGTCCTGCCTTAGGCACAAAGCCAACTGGGTGACCTTGGGCCAGTCACTCTCTCTCAGCCCTAGGAAAGAAGCCATGGCAAGCCACTTCTGAAACCTTGTGAAGAAAATTTCAGGGACTTGTCCAGGTAGTCTCCAGGAATCCACACTGACCTGAAGGCACCAAAAAAAAAAAAAGTGAATTTCTACATCCATGTATTTCTATTTACAGTTTGCCAAAATTCTCATCCAAGACTTCCCCACTCCTACCTTTCATCTTCTTGGAGCCATCAACCTAATTTTGTCTCTTCCTCATTAATAGAACATGCAAGATTTCAGAAATGAGGTGGCTTTATTGACATGATTTCCACTTATTTTCATTAATTTAATTAGCCAAATAAAATAACCACTTTTCCCTAAAGACCCAAGATGGTTAAAAAAAATCAAATAAAAAAATTGTATTGCAAAGGCTTAAAGAAACATAAATGCTGCTAGATAAAGCTTGAGACATACCAAGAGCAGTTCCATCAAAACAGTGCTGCAATGAGAAAGGCAGATCACCTCTGACTTACTATTGTTACAGGAACACTCTCTTTGAGAACAACAGAAAAAGAAAGAACAAATGTGCTATTTATATTTTGGCACTTTTGCAGAAATAGTGTTTTTATTCCCAAGTAATAGCATGTATTAAAGTGACACCGTTTTAATACACAGCTCATTCTCTACTGTTGCTGTTTTCTTTAATTATTAGATTGATGCCATTCCTTTCTTCCAGTAGTTTAAAACAACATATGTAGCATTTTCTTCTCCATTATTTTTTTCATAGCAATACAGAGTGAGCTTTCACCGTGAGGGTGGATCTGAATTTGAGCCCCCCCCAGATCACATGGGTTCTTAGTCAATATTTTTCTCACATCCTTAAATAGGCAAGAAGTGGCTTCTATTGGATTAAGGTTTGCAGTAAAGTTGCAGAATTGCATAAAACCTTGTACTTACCTTGCTGGCCTATTTGTTTTAATATTCTTTATTCTGACTGCCTGTCGGAATAGCTCTTATATACTGATTTGCTGGAATCCAGATCAGTATGGGACCCATAAAATCCAGACTGTAATGCATAAGGTGGCAGAGGGGCTGCAAAGTAATAATCCTACAAACTAAAAATGATGACTATCAACCATAAATACCATTCAAAGTATTTAGGCATAATCCATATGGAGGTTTACATATATTTCCTAAATATATGATGTCATTTGTGTCAATGACAACATTCGAATAGACACAGCTGAAGTAATAATTTATTATTAGCTATGTTATGTTTCTTGATCCAAAAGTGAATTGTCCTTAATTTTTGTCAATTGCTCATACTGAGGAAATTCCATCATATGAAGTTGATAAATGGAATAGCTCTATTTTGTGCTGTTTTCATAAATGAATTTGAATGATAGAAAAAAATCCAGTGGGTAAAATTTCAGTAAATTCTTAATGGAAGAGGAGCTCTACCTTTGAAAGGCTCCATCTTGGGGCTTCCAGGGGAAATATGACAAACTGAAGAAGCTCTGTGAAAGCAGAGCCGATGACTGCGGCAAAAACCAAAGAACCTGCGGGTAGACCGGTCCCTTGGAACCTCTCTGGCTAAGAAGAGGATGAGAGATTGTCCATATAGGTTCTGGACAGCTGCTCCTTGTGAGCAGATTGAAGGACAATGTTTTTCCATGGGTTTGAACACCAAGAAACAATGGGATTAGCCATCTTGCTCACAACCCTTTTGGAGACTTTTAAAGGACACAAGTTCACAAGCCTTATTTTCTAGTCACTTTTGGAAATTGCTCATTAATTACTTCTAAGCTATTAGAGATCTTTGGAATGACAAGTCTGAAAACGCTAGCTGTGTCTGCCTTCAATCCTGAATGAAAGAAAATTTTAATCATAAACTTAAGAATTTAAAGAATCCAAAATAAACTTTTGGGTCTTTTGACCATAAATAAAACTGAATCAGAAACAGAAATAAACAGCAAAAAGCTAAATAAGATGTTGATCTTAGAAAGTGATATATGGACTAAGGGTCGAGGTAAAATTGGATTATTGAAACTTTTACAATAAGATTTTGGAATTAATTATAAAGTACAAATAGCTTCTCATGGGAAATAGATCCTGTTTTAGTTTTTATAAGATATAACATAGATAAATAATTCCATGATTTCAAAAACTGGACACTAGAGGGGACTAACGATCTAAGGTAGAAGAAAGATATACAGGCCGGTAAAATGGTGCAAAATGTTATAACAATAAAAATACTGAAGGAGACTTTTGAAGAATGGAATCAGAAAATAGCCACAATATCAACAATGTCAATAATGATGTCTGTTTCTAGGCATAGACTATGTCCAAAAGATGCCATTGAAGAAATATCAGATGTAGAAGTAATTTTATCTGGCAAGATAGAAATGGTATCGAAAGTGGACTGACAGGCCAAGAGAGTGATTTAGAAAAGGATGTTTCACTGGATCTACAAAAGAAACTGGCTGAGGTTTTAAAATTTAAAAGGAAAATACAAATGACAAACCAACAATGTGACCTGGATAATTTTTTTCCTACTGGATTTACAAAAGAGGCTTGTTAAAGCCTTGAAGAACTCTGTGCAATGGGACAAAGAAGAAAGAAGAGAAATCAAACCCTATGACAATATTAGAATGAACTAAAGATTAAGACTGTTAGAAGTAAAAGGAAAGAATATAAAGTTGATTTATTTGATCAAGGTTAAAATAAGATATGTTGTTCCTTCTGGTTACCCTTTATGGACTTTCTGCTGACACCAGGACTGAAAAGATGATGCTTTATGGATTTGTTTATAGATAAGAGATGGGATATGGGATGAAAAGATAAATGTTTGTAACTTTAGAGAGGGTGAAGAGTTACTAAATGTGTTTATACTTGTGATGAAGGTTGGAAATCACTTCTTTATATATTACTTTTCTCTTTATATCCTTACTTTTCTCTTTCTTCTCCTTTTCTTTTTCTTCTTTCTTTTTGCTTGCACTTTTTACTCTTTCTTTGTATTCACTTTTCTTTAGTTTGTATTAGATTTTACTCTGTGTGTGTGTGTGTGTGTGTGTGTGTGTGTGTTATATAAAAAAAATTCCCCTCTCACCCCTATGGGTGATACATGTCTTCTTCAATTTCACGTCCTCTACCGGAGGCCTGGGAGTTTGAAGGTTCTGTTCAGTATCTTAGCTGTTCCTAGTGCTGCACTCTTCTGGACAGAGAGCTCTGATGTTGTTCCTGGGATCTGTTGGAGCCACTCTCCTAGCTTCTAGCCCTGAGTGCTCCTACCACCACTGGGATCACTTTGGCCTTTACTTTCCAAATCCTCTCTAGTTCCTTCTGGTACTTCTCCAGCTTCTCATGCTCCTTCTTCCTGATGTTGCTGTCACTTGGCACTACTACATCTATCACTACCGCTGTCTTCTGGTCTTTGTCTACTACCACGATGTCTGGTTGACTGGCCAGTACCTGCCTGTCTGCCTGGATCTGGAAGTCCCACTGGATCTTAACCCTGTTATTCTCCATAACCTTCTGTGGAATCTCCCATCTGGACTTGGGGGTGTCTAGCCCATACACTGTGCAGATGTTCCTGTACACAATGCCAGCTACTTGTTATACTTGGTATAACAGTATATGCTGTTCCTGCCTGCATCTTACACCCTGCCGCTATGTGTTGGACTGTCTCTGAGGCCTCTGCACAATCTGCACCTTGGGTCCTATCTAGTGTGGTAGACTCCTCCTTCTATGGATCTGGTGCTTAGTGCCTGTTCTTGTGTTGCTATGAGCAGTGCCTCAGTGCTGTCTTTTAGTCCGGCCCTTTCCAGCCACTGATAGGATTTCCCAATATTAGCCACCTCAGCTATCTGTTGATGGTACATCCCATGCAGGGGCTTGTCTTGCCATGGCACTTCCTCCACTTGAACTTCCTCCCATGTCTGCTGCTGCCTGAGGCATTCTCTAAGCAGCTTATCTTTGGGTGCCATCTTACTGATGTACTCCTGGATGCTCTGGGTTTTGTCCAGGACAGTGGCTTTGACACTCATCAGACCCTGCCCACCCTCTTTGCGGCTGGTGTACAATCTGTGGGTGTTGGACTTGGGGTGGAAACCTCCGTACATAGTGAGGAGCTTCCAGTTCTTCACATCGGCAGACTCCTTGTCTTTCTTTGACCAGCTCACTATACCAGCAGGGTATCATGACTGGCAGGGCGTTCATGTTGATGGAATGGATCTTGAGCTGGCTCTTCAGGGCCTATATTATCCTTTGGTGGTACTTGGATGTTGCTGTCTTCCTTGCCTCCTCATCATGGTTCCCATGTGACTGTGGGATACCAAGGTATTTGTAGCTGGTCTCTATGTCTGCTATGTGGCCCACTGGTAGTTCCACCCCATCGGTCTTAACTACCTCTCTTTACTATCATCCTGCCACACTTCTCCAGTCCAAATGACATCCCAATGTCCTCACTGTAGATCCATGTCAGGTGGATCAGTGAGTTGATGTCTTGTTCACTCGTAGCATACAGCTTGATGTCATCCATGTAGAGAAGGTGGCTGATGGTGATTCCACTCTTGAACTTGAACCCGTATCCAGTCCTTGTGATTATCTGGCTGAGGGGGTTTAAGCTATGCAGAACAGCAGGGGGACATCAAGTGCATCACCTTGATATATGCTGCACTTGATGGTCACTTGTGCAAGCTTTCTTGAGTTGACTTCCAATGTTGTCTTCCACAGTCCCACTGAGTTCTTGAGGAAGGTCCTTAGTGTCCTGTTGACTTTGTATAGCGCCAGGCATTCACAGATCCATGTGTGTGGCATTGAGTCATAGGCTTTCCTGTAGTCAATCCAGGCTGTGCTCAGATTGGTCTGCCTAGACCCTGAGTCTCGGGCGACTGCTCTGTCTATGAGCAACTGGTGTTTTGAACGTCTGGTGTTGTTCCCAATGCCCTTCTGAGCTGTGCTTATGTACTGGCCCATATGGTCTTGTAGCTTGATGGCTAGGATGCCTGATAGAACCTTCCCTGTTGTGGGGAGGCAGGTTATTGGGCGGTAGTTGGATGGTGCTGTTCCCTTGTGAGGGTCTTTCATGATCAGCACTGTCCTTCCTTGTGTTAGCCAGGTTGTTATGTGGAGTTGGTCTATCTCAAGTTGTGAGAGCAGCTTCCTCTTCACTATGTTGAAGCAGTTAGTGTGGATGTAGGTCTTCTGTCTATCCATAGTTCCCTCATATGTTTCATATATCCCCTCTCATTAGGTCTGCTGTTGTAGTAGCATTCCATCAATTCCAAGTTCTCTTGTCTCATCCATGTATGGTTTGTTCCAATAGCCCACTTATTGTCAGATTGTCCTGGTTCCCCAACATCTGATGTGGACCTTGTTAATCCAGGTGATGTCCAAGCCGGCATGACTCTCTTAGTTCGTGTCACTCTCATATTTGAGGTAGGCAGGTGAAGCGTTAGGGGATCATTTGCCCAAGGACCCCTACTGGTAAGGTAGGTACCAGCTGGGATTTGAACCGTAGTCTCCTGCATCAAAGGCAGTGTTCTAACCACTACAATAGATAGATAGATAGATAGATAGATAGATAGATAGATAGATAGATAGATAGATAGATAGATATGAATGAAATGCTCCAACTTAAATCTTAATTAGAGAACAGTTAAAACCAACAATTAAATGCCTGTTTAAAAAGGCTTTAAGGACTTTTAAAAAGCAACAAGGAGGTCAACCACTTCAGTTAAACAGGAAGCCTATTCTAGAGACTTGTGGTAGGTGAGAAATGGATCTGTAGGTGAATCTCCTCAGATCATGTCAACAAATGTAAAAGACTAGATCTAAGCCATGTAGAACTTTAAAGTTAATGAACCAGCACTTTGTATTTTACTGGAAACAAATGGGCAACCAATATAATGCTTTCAGCGGAAATATAATGTGGCCTTTTGGAATTGTTTGTGAGAGGTGTTCTGTACTAATAGAAGTTTGTGAACTTACAAACTATTTATGATTAGACAAAGTATTTATGAATGAACACAGCTGATACATTTATGAATAGACACAGTTGGTATATCAACCAAAACTGATAAAGCAAATGATAATTCCATTCCTATATAGTGTCACCATTGTGACTTCCAACAGACAATAAGAGTGTTGGAGCTTGTGTTGTGATGTCATGGTTTTGTCCTTTTGACAAAAATATCAGATCCTGAGGACACCTATACCTCCTACTGTAGTATCAATCTAGGAATCATAGAGAGATCATGATCAAGAAGGAACCTCAAATTGCATACTTTCTAACAATAACAATAGAATCTCCCTATCAATAGCAGCAATACCTCTAGAGTATGTTACTTCATAATAAGTATCTTGTCTAGATTCAATTTCAATTTATTATCAATCCTCCAACATTGTCAGTAAGCACTCAGAGAACCCACACCATTACCGAGGAACCTATTCTGGTGTGATCAATGTATTGATAGTATACAGCTCCAAAAGTCCTGATTATCTCACACCAGTGGGTTTCACATACATTTTGAAAGACATTGGAGACAGAGTGGAGCTCAGTGAGATGCCATAAAAAACTCCAGTTTTAAGGAATGCCTGCAATTAACATCATCTAAAATCTACCACTATATAGGTATAGAATAATTGCAAAACAATGCCTTTCATTCCCAAATCCCTTAGGTAATCTTGAAGATACCATTGTTAATATTGCTGAAAGCCTCTGGAAGATTAAGAAGAACTAATAGAGTTATACTTCCTCTGTGATCCTGAAACGAAAGTTATCCAGTAGGCCAACCAAAATGGTATTGAGCCATAAACCTGCTGTGAAGCTAGCCTGAAATGGGTAATCTGTTTCCACTAGGACAGTTTGCAACTGAGAAGCCACCAGCCTTTCAATGACTTTGTCAACCATGAAATGTTATGGACTGTCCTACATGTGCCATCTCCAAGGGATCCAAAACAAGTTTCTTTAGAAAAAATCTAATAATCACCTTCTTTAAATCCTGCTGTCCCTCCCCTCAGGGAGGCATTCATGTTATTTACTTAAGCATTTCTAGTTACTCTTGGCTAGAAGTTACAAGCCAAATTGAAGACAAATTAAGAGGACAAATAGTGGATTGTACTATTCCAAGCATGGTGTCCGCAACCTTGGGTGTCACAAATTGAAATTCAATCTATGTAGTACTATTAGAAGAATTAGCAGGCACCTCTTATAATTGACTCTGCATCAACAGTTTTATCATGCAGGAAAATGTGTGTGTTTATATATAGTTTTATAAATATGAATTAATGAAAATTCATTATTTATATTAAAGAACAACCATGGAGAGACAAGATAAAATGGTTATCAACAGTGATGTAATTATATTATTGTAAAAACATTTATTATTTATAGAAGTTATATTAAGGCTTTTACCAAATTCTTTTCCTTTGTAGTCTTAGACAATAGTTCAATTGTAACACCCTTTGGTAGTGAATCATTGAATCAAATCTTCAAATCAGTTTGAGGAATTAAACTGAATCAGGGGCTTTTATGTTCTTTTAGAGATATTCTAGGGCAAGTAAAAAAAAAAAAAATCAGTGGAGTTTCTAGCTTTGAAAAGTCTCGAACAATGTTGCTGATTTCTTCCACATAGAGAGAAAGACAAGGGGGCTTCAGTGATTGATGAGTTCTCTAATATTGATATGCACAATCATTTAATTAGTTTTATCACTCCAAATAATCTGTATATAGGGAAGAGGTGATCTGTTCTTTGTTGCCCCTCAATCTTCTGCCAGAAATTGCTTTAAAAAAGTTTGCTTGGAGAGGCATAGTGGGGGAGAGACTCAGATTTATTCAGTGCATGAATGGGTCTGAAATAGTGTGTTTGTCATTAGACTTTTGTATATATTATGCAAATCATTTTTAATATAGGATATGATATATGTAATGAGAGGTGTCTGATGAGAAGTGAGGGGGGCAGAAGCCATGACTGCAACTTATGTACTTGTCAGAAGTCATTTTGTCATCTCATAGTTTATATATTTATTTATATTTTATTAAATTTATTGTGGCTGCCCACTCCAATAGACTCTGGGTGGCTTATAATATCCAAATATCCAAATAAAACAGTAAAAAACATGAAAGAAAACCTTGTAGACCATACTAAAAAGCAACCATAACAATAAAAAATATAGCAGGGCCTCCCCAGACCCATTAACCCCAGACCTAGGGACAGAGCCAGATGTTAAGGGCCTTCTGGAACCCCAGGAAAGAAGGCACCATACGTATCTCTGGGGGGATGCAGTTCCAGAGGTCAGAGGTGGTGACAGAGAAGGCCTGCTTCTAAGTCTTGCAAGATGGCAACATTTAATTGCGGGGACCTTGAGCACATCCACTCTTCACGAATGTCCTAGGCATGCAGAAATGATTGGAGATAGGCAGTCCCTCAGATGATCATAATGGCTTGTTAAATTCACATTCTTCACACACATGCACACACTGTCTATATATATAATGTTGCACAAGGAGCACACAACACATCTTTCCCAACAAAGGCTTACCTTGCCAATAAACTTTTGCTCAGCCTGTCAGCCAAAAAAGCAAGTGATCAGAGGGTAGCAGATCCTTCATCTTTAGTAAGAACCTTTTTCCCTTCTCTTTCTTTTTAATGAACTTTTTTATTCATAACCTGGAATAGAATATCTCCATAAATTCTTTGCTAGACAATTTGGATGCTTCTATACTGACCTTTTCTTACCCTGGCTGTATCTGCCTTGAAGCTGTCTGACTGAAAATTTGCTAACATCTTCTACTACCTCTGCTATTTTTCACTTTGCTAAAATAGGAAATAGCTACAAGGATTTTGATGCTTCCATATTATAGCCTATGGCTGAAACTTTAATCATCTCCAATTTCAAACCAATTAAAATCCAGTCTTGTTCCTTTCAGATTCATATCAAATCATGCCACCTTTGGATCTCAGATTTGAATCAGATCTTGGATGTATCAGTAAATCAGTAAAGCCTGATTTAAAAACTGGCAGCTGTGCTTCTGTCTACACATTAGAAATCTGCTCATTTACCAACTGGGGGACAGAACATTCCATTCCCCCTCCAGACCACACTTTCTCAGCAGTTTCCAGAAATAAATCCTCTAAACCAAAAATGATTCCAGGTATTCCAGATGTGGCCTTCTAAATGCAATACCTCCAGGCCATCTTGCACTACTTCCAGTTCAGAGAGTTTAGTGAATTGCCTTGAGAATGACCCAGTCTGAAGGAGACTTGATGTGGTCTAGAGGTTTTGTTCTTTTCTCCAATCAGTAAGTCTGGCACGGCCCTGTCATGCCTTCATGCATTATTCAAACTTACATTTTGCAAATCATGGTTTGTTGAACAAGATTTGTTTGCACGTAGAATTAGGCCATCATGAATGGGACCCCACACATCATACTAGATTTAACTATATTACGACAGTGTTTAAATATGAAGAATTTGGCAGAGCTGTCCCATGCATGCCTACTCAAATCCTCATAATGTTAAAAATTTGGACTTGTTTACTTAGAAGTAAGCCTCACTGAATTCAGTGGTATTTAGTTCTGAGTAAATAATTCTGATGCCTAGTAATTGGGACAAGTTAAGCAAGAAAAAATGTTCTTGGCTTTTAACGTGCTTTTTTCCATTAAATATTTGGCTTCTGTCTGTTGCTATATGAAATACTTCAAATAATACTCAAGGAATAAATGTGCAACAATTAATTTCTGCAAGAGTCACCAGCAAATTCCACTTAATACCTTCTGTAGAAACAATAAGGGTGGAGGAAAGTGGAATATATATTTCCCTGTGTGTCAACATTCTCTCTCGGTGTACTTCATTAAATCAAGATGATATAAGTCCCAGAAGGCCAACTGCAAATTTTAAAGCAGTATTGATTTAACCTTCCCTCTGTAAATATTTCATAGATCTGTAATGTGTAAATGTGGTCCTATGCAGGACAGGAGATGGCACTTTTTCTCTTAGTATTCAGAAGGGATATATGACAAGTTTTATGATGCTATTTAGAAAAATATTATATATAAAAATACATGTGGCACATGGTTGGCATTGGGACTGATGAGGCACTTGTGGCAAACTGCAAGAAACATAATGTTCATTTCTCCATCCAGATTGAATATATTTTCTTAAACTGCTTCAGAATATGCTGGGGCTTATTCAGTTTGTACAGGAAGAAGGAAACACAGAAATGTATTGTCGAAGGCTTTCACGGCCGGAATATGATGGCTGGTGTGGATCTTCCGGGCTGTGTGGCCGTGTTCTGGAAGTTTTGTTTCCTAATGTTTCGCCAGCATCTGTGACCGGCATCTTCAGAGTGCAGGAGCACAGACAGGAGCAGTTCTCTCTGTGCCCAGGATGATGTGACCCTGTTGTGGGTATTTATAGAGATCAGTGAGGGTGCCTGAAGGGTGTGTGTGGGGGGGGGTTGGGTTAACGATTGGCTGACACCAAAACAAGCAGCCAATCGTTAACCCAACCCCCCCTTCAGGCACCCTCACTGATCTCTATAAATACCCACAACAGGATCACATCACCCTGGGCACAGAGAGAACTGCTCCTGTCTGTGCTCCTGCACTCTGAAGATGCCGGTCACAGATGCTGGCGAAACATTAGGAAACAAAACTTCCAGAACACGGCCACACAGCCCGGAAGACCCACACCAGCCAAACACAGAAATATTAACCAAAACTGCAATGTTTTGGAGACAGCAATGTAAACGGGTCAGCACTGGCATCCTCCCACACTTCATCCTAAAAAATGTCATCAAGTATGAAAATAATAAATAAAAAAACCTTTTTTAAATTTTAATATTGTATTTTCTGCATATTTAAAGTTCCTCTCTGAATCCATGCTGGGGTTCTTCTACATCAAACTCCTCCTTATCTTTCTCTGCTTTCTTTTCTTTCCTTATCCTTTTAATGCATCATAATATTAGGAGATCTAAAGGTAAAGGTGGTCCTGAAGATGTAATCAAAGACCCTTCTCTTTTGTACAAGTATCAGACATCAACACACATGAAAAGTGCAGGCTTTGATTGAGCTTTCACAACTGCCATCCTGACTCTTTTTTTACAACCCTCCCCCTCTCCAAACAACCCTTCCTGAACAAGAGTCCTGTGTAGCTATTTTGTAACTTTTTGGTTGCTCTTAATAAAGGAATTCTGATACTGTTTTAAAGTTTATTATTCTCATGGACCAATGTGGCTGCAAAGCATACAGAACAATACATTTAAAAGATTTTTTGTCCTGCCTTTTCCACTGCAAATCATGCACTCTCTCTCTAAAGGCAAGTAATTTTGCAAGATCATACTTGGTTTGGTAAAGAAATATTGGGGTAACCATTATTGCCCCACAGTGACATCCTTGTCGTTTTCAAAACTGTTAGGTTGTTGTAACTTCTCTTAGCTTTTAAAACAGTAGTTGGTAGTGTGTAAAATGACAACATAAAATAATAGAATAATAATAAAAAATAAAAACCTAGAGGGTGGTAGTATATTTTTAGGCCATGTGCATGGATCTCTGAAAGCCTGATACTATAAATATTCTTCTTTTTGTAAATCTGGAAGTGGTGGTGCTAAGGACAATTTCACTCACTTATGTTTTAAGCAAATTCTAATCTAATGTTTCCAAAGATACACAACACATCAGACAGTCATTCTTTGTCAACCGTCACACAAGCCAGCTCTAAACTGAAATAATTAAATTGTTTTTGTACATTTCTTGAGGGGCAGAATGTGCCTCCAGTGCTACTTGTTCTTTTATTCAGAAACTCAGACACATATAAACTAACGCAAGTTTGCAATTATTACTGTTCACTTCTTGGACTAAAAGTTTCTCTCATTTGCACATTCATATATGCGTGTATACCTATCTAGTTAAAGTCTAGTTGTCCAGGCCAAGTCTGAGGTCCAGAAGAACCCAGGTAGGATGCTCACTATGCACAATACCTTGTTCTATGTGATGGTCCAAGGACTACACTTCCTAGACATTTTTGTAACTTCTAACAAAGCTTGACCAATCCATCAAAGTTTGGCCCATTCTATTTTGTCACTTTTCTCATTTTCTGGTCCTTTTCCATCAGAGAACCAATGTCTCATCAGTTCACATGGGAACTACTGTATCCATTGTTTGTGGAACCATCTTATCTTCTTCATAGTCTTTTTCTGTTTCCCACATGCTGTTTGAAATAAAATTGAACAAACCTTTCTTGAACAAATATTTTTGGTCTTTGGCTTGCTTGGAGTAGGTCACACATACTCCATCTTTTGTACAGTACATTTCCATTGAGACATGGAATAAAGCTAAGCATTATCGCTAATAAATGTGGTTATATACAGTTAATATATTTTGAAGCTTCCCTAGTTAGCATATTGCTTGAGTTGTACTAGGGAAAGGTTTTGAAAAAACAGAAGTTTATTTGTTCTTTGGTGCCTTTGTATTATTTTTGTTTAGGAATATGAATCAAGAATAGTGATATGTGTGCCAAATCTTTGGGAATGTAAAAGAAAAGGATTTTCCATCTTGTTATTTTCTTGTCCAGTTAATATCACTTGTGAGGATACTGAAGTCTTCTCCCAAATGGGGGACGGGAGCAGATGTGTCAAGTCCACAAATACAAAAAGGCACAAATGTGTGTGTTACTCATTGGTATGAAGAATCACAGGTAGAAAGGAGTAAGCTTGTGCTACATTTCATTGATAGAGATCATATCTTTAAACATGTACTAACAGCTAAAACAATGAAGATAGTTTTGATGTTCAGTATTTCCATTATGTGTACCTCTTGACTGCTTAGTTGGCAAAATGATCACTTACAGTAAAAATACTGTGCAACAAAAAGCTTAAAAAAAAGGCATTCAACTACCTCATTTAGCAACAGTTCAAAGTTATGACAGGGTTAAAAAAACAGCTTTGCAACCAGTTCTTGCATTTACGATTGTCTCAGCATCCAGCGGTCACAGGATTGCCATTTGGCACACTTTGCAACTGGTGCACATTTATGACCATTGCAGCATCGCATAGTCATGTGTTCACTATTTGTGAGCTTCACAACTGGCTTCCAACAAGCAATGTTAATGGAGAACATGGAAGTAAAATTGGAAGTTGCAGTCACATGATGTCTCGCTTAACGATTGAATGGGAAGTGACATCATAAGCCCATTGCAGTCATGCGATTTTCTGCTTGGTCTCCAGTGCTTAGTGATGGAGTTGCTGGTCCTAACTTTGGTCACTAAGTGAGGAGTACCTGTACTAAATTTTTTTGGCTACCGTAAAGATGAACTTGGTAAGTATTCAGTAAGTAGTTCTAACTTCTAGGATTGCATTTGATTTTAACAAGAAACTTCAGCATTTACCTTTGTGTGCTCTTTTGATATTCTTTCATTCCAGTGAGGTTTTAAAAGATGAATGTCCTCAAATAATAGATGAGCCACCTTAAAAAACTGGAAGCAAACAATATGACAGCCAAACTTTTGTCTTGTGTTATAATCTATTACAAAGCAAACCCCATCTCCCTTTCCAAACCTAACCAAGCATATTAAATAGCCATGGCTTTATTCTTTCTCTGATACAGAAGCCATTGTCAACTCAAGGAAATACCTTTGGGTTTAATATTTAGTGTAAAATAAATCCTAGTACAGATGTGCAGAAGACAGGATGCTTGGGACAACTATACATGGATAGGTGAAGGTATATTCCTTTTCTCCAACTCTTTTTTTCTCTTTCCCCCTACCGTTTGCCTATAGGTTGGCACCATGTTATACTTCTAACAAATGGATACCTTCTTCAGAATCAACAGTATACCATATTAAACATTAATACTGTTCAGCACTTTGGAGTCAAACCTGAAAGGAGCTTTAGAGCATGGAGAAATGTGAATGTACCCTCCATCTGCGATTCTTTGAAGCAGTTGTATTTTTTCTGGGATTGTATGCTGCTGCTTTAAGAAGTTGTAGACAGGTGCTTCATTTGCATTCCTGCACGTTCTGAAGCATTAAATCTTTGGAACTAAATCTGAAGTGCTGAACTTGTGCTTTGAACTTGGATCTACAGATGTAACAAAATAGGGTAGAATCTTCTGGTAGAACACAATATTGTAGAATCCATGGGAGGAAAAGTGGATGGTACCACATGATGAGTCCCAACCCTAGACTTAGCTCTGATTAATCTCTAGGAAATATGAAATGACAAAATAGATGGACACCAGGAAGACTATTTATCTGCATACCATTATGGTATTGATGTAGTATATGGGTAAAGGAATAGTTTTAATTGTTGTAAGCCATGAAAGAATGGGCAGTTGCTAACAGTAAGCTACTGGGGCAAGTTTCAGCTAGAGTTAAGTGAGCCCAGGAATTATGGTTTGTAAATCATGGTTTGTTGCTATTCATATTGTGAATAGGAGTATGATATTTTGATTTTGCAAAATCAGTCTTCATAATGTAACAGGAATGAGTGGAAGAGCAAATTTGCTGGCATTCAAGATGGGTCCATCTAGCCCTGTTCAAAGCAGAATTATATCAGGAGACTCCTAAGTGACTGTGGTGAGGAGAGAAAATGTATTCTAGTATACTTTGTGGGTAGAAGGTGGGTTTTCCATTACCGCACTGCAGACAGAGTTTTTTTTCTTTCTTTTTTTTTGCTAGTATGGCCTTTGTGGTAGACATATGACATTACGAATCGAAACCCTCAGGCATATGGCAGACAATTGATTCTTTCATTCTGAAATGCTTTGAAGCTTGAAGATGGAACCTCTGTTGCACTTGAATGTTCTTTATTGGGTAACATAGCTGGGTCAAAATACTCCAGATTTTTCTGATGGAGTATTCCCAGTCTTTCCTTATAAAGTCTAGAGTCTGAAGATTTTTTCCAGAGGCAAGAAAATTGGATTGGAGGAACACAGCCCTCCCTCCCCCCGCTTCCTGGCTTTAAATGTATCTTTCATGAAAAGAAAAGATGAAGGAAAAGGTGATAAGAAGAGCACGACTCCTTTTAAAAAGATAAAGCAAAAGTCTCGTACTATGCCTTAGAAGATTTTCTATCACCTTTCTACTATGCATAAGAGTTTGTTAAAAGATGGGCAATGGAGAGCATCGTTTCCTCACCTTTAACTGGAATTCACGCTTGCTGCCACGTGTGTAAAACCTACTTCTGTAAGGCTCAGCCAAACCTAGTAATGGGAATTTCACTGATACAAATATTAATTATCCCAAAAAATGAAAAAAGAAGCACCTTTAAATATCAGAAGTGACTTTTTGTATACCATTTACAAAGAATAGTTAATCAATAGTATGGACTAACAGTGGCATTCTGGACTGCATTATATTTGCAATAACTTTGGGTGATTTTATAATTTTATGGGTTAGATTTTTTTTTTTTTTGGTTCTTTTGTTTTATCAGCTTCTGGGGCAAAAAAGAGTCATCAGTGTTGACAGCA
Organism: Python bivittatus; assembly: GCF_059951505.1. Lineage (NCBI taxonomy): Eukaryota > Metazoa > Chordata > Lepidosauria > Squamata > Pythonidae > Python > Python bivittatus. The sequence goes on from NW_028277112.1 coordinate 36,446,073, forward strand.
GAAGGACTGCTTTAGTCATTGCATTTTGTTGTCACTTTCACATAGGATGCAATAGAGTCCACTCTTACTAACTGAAGTCAGTGAAATGATACTCTGACAGCGTTCTTATATACCTTGGACAAAAGCAGTATGCAAATTTCAGTTGTATTACAAAAGGTAAATTTCAAATTGTTTGAAAAACAGCTATTGTTTGAAAAACACTTATTATATGATCATTAAATATCAGAAACACATAAGATTAATGCAGATAACAAAACTGTGCAGGGGAATGTGAGAGAAAGGAAAGATCATTGGATGTATGTGATACTTATAGCACCATAACCTTTCCTTCTCCTGAAGGAAATACAATAATCCTGAAGCATAATACGATAATCACCTATGGTAGATAAACAAGGAACATACAAATTATACTTTCAGGTAAATGTGCTCCTTGTTAGGTAAGACCTTTTATTTTGGAGAAAATACGATTAAACAATGAAGCAAATGAACGTCCTAAAACAGAGTTCCATAGTTTAGAAACAGCTAATGAGAAAGCTGTTTTCCTTTTTTGTATCCACCAAGCTACCACCACAGGTAGATTTTAGAAATAAGCCTTTTAAAAATGAAGAATGGAGAAGGCAGAAAGGGAGATGGAGAGATGTATACTAATTAGTTCATTAACAAGCTAGATTATGTTTTTATTACCCAGTAAAGAATGTCCTCTGGGCAGTTAATAAAAAAAGTTTAAAACAATAAAAACAATCAGAAGGAAAAGAAGTGATAGACTAAAACTTTTTTATATAATAATTTTATTAAAGATTTACAACAATAAAAACTAATACAAACTAAAAAAAGAAAAGAATAAAAAGAAAAAAGAAAAGATGCCGAAAAGAAAAAAGAAAAAAAAATAGAAAAGAAATAGAAAAGAAAAATAAGAATATAGTAAAGAAAAAGAAAAGAAATGTCTAAAGAAATGACTTCCCCCTTCATCTCTACAAGTATAAACAATTATAGTCACTTATCACCTTCTTTTAAAATACAACAAATGATCTCTTCTTCCCATATCCCATCTCTTATCTATAAACCAATCCTTAAAAACCTCATCATTTTAGTCCTGAGCAGCAAAAGTCCATTAAGGGTTACCAGAGATAACGACATATCTATTTTAACCTTGATCAAATAAACTAACTTTATATTACTTCCTTTTACTTTTAACAATCTTGATCTTTAGTCTGCAGCACTTGTCCTCTCCTTCTCTGCAGAGGAATTACAAAGAGCTGATCTACTTGCTGGCTCTTCATTTTGCTGCAGTTGTCAGCTCCCTTTTCATGGAGCCATCTTCAGTTTGCCATTTCTTACCCAGAAGGCCAGTAAAACTTAATCATTGTACAAAACTAAATAAAAATACATCCAGCAACAGCAAAACATTACAAAGCAACAAATTCTTTCAGTGATCATAAACTACAAAATGCCTTAATCTGAAATTATCTTAATCATTGAAAAGATCACAGTGTTTTAGGAGTTTTCTTTTACTGTATACAACTTGGAGAAAGAAGTTAATTCTGAGAAAATTAATTTAGGGGTGATTTCAGATAATTATTTAGTTAACCTTGTGTAGATTTAGGAGCTCTGGAAGAACAGAAATCATTTCTTCAGAAGAGTAGATTTTGGATTTGCGGGACTTCACCTCTGCCTTGAATTCAGGGAAACTATTGTCATTTAATCTCATCAACTTGTCTGCTTGTTACAATACTAAATTGTGTGTACCATTAGACCCAAGTAGGACTTCATGCTCCCTAGAGTTACCATTTTGCGAATATGCCACAAGATGTCTTCAGAACCCCAGTTGTGCCCATAGAAACAGAAAGGTTGGAGCCTCCTAGAACCTCAAACAAGAAATCAGCATTTGTCTCAATGTCTGCCAAAGGCTAGTCACACCAGGCTGAGAAATACACATCTGTTATGCTTTATATGAACAACCTTGCCACTCTCCCACATGCCTGTCAAATGTGGTCATGCCAAATGGGGAAGGCTAGTTCTTTCAATGACCTGATCAATCATGATCGGCAAAGTAATTTACAGTGTAGCAGAACATCTGCTTCTGAGCATGCACAAGCGAGGGGGATCAAATATTCTTAGTAGAGAGCTTTGCAAGGCAGCAGAAGTTGAAATAATTTTTATAAGTGATCTAACAGGATGAGCATGTATTTGCAGTGTATCACTTGAGACTATGGTTCTCCAATTATGGGTTTTTTAAGCAGTTTGTTCTCATGTAAAAGTTGAAAACAAACCAAGTTGTGCCTTTCTGCACAGAAATGCGCAACTGGGTTTTTTTTGTTTGTTTTTGTTTATAGAAGAACATCATCAGGCTAGTCATATTGTCATTCTAAATGCCATAGAGATAAGCCCTTGCTGTGAATCGATAATATTGTTTTAGAAGCTGCTTTTAGTTCATGGACAGGCAACGATTTTTTTTTATTCAGAGGCTGCATTCTCTTGAAAATAATCTGTTGGGAAATATACCATAGGTAGGACCAAAGCCAGTGTAATAGGGTTGCTAAGATATTGTACAAAGTTGATCCATCTCCATTCCACCATGAAACTGACTGGATGACTTCAAACTAGTCACTCCTTCTGAGCCCAGCCTGTTCAACAGGACGGTTGTTAAGACAATAAAATTAGGAGAGAACACCATGTAAGCTACCTGGAGGCCTCAACCCAAAGGAAAATAAATGAAATGAAGCAAACCAAGGGCAGGTCTGGAACCAAAAGCATTGGGGCAGAGTGAAGTTGGAGTCCAGCAAAGTGGAATATTGACATGTGGGGGAATGTTGCCTTTGGGGCACCAGGAGTTTTTGCTATGGTTTTATGGCTTTTTGATATTTTTTATTGTTGTTATGTTAGCTGCTCAGGGCTAAGGTACATAAGATGGGTAGCCATATTTCAAACAAACAAATAAATAAAAACAGAAGGGGCATGATTCTATTTTTGACACCTGTATGAGATATTTTCACTTTTTCTTGCATTCTCTGCCCCTCCTCATCTGCCAGTGAAAGGTCACATTATTTTTGCAAGAATTCTGCACTGAACACTTGAGGAAATTACACTGAAGGCCCTGGACTCACCAAGTACCCAAACGCTCTTTTGTCAGGATGAACTTGTCCATCTGTGTAGTCCTGTGACATCATTTTATCATGAAGATGGACTTTTTTTTTTTTGGGGCAGGGAAAGTAAAACTGCCTAGGCTATGCAACAGTGGTGTGGGAAAGAGGGAGAGAAACTGAAAAAAAGATACTTTTTTTCTTCCGCAGATGCCTAGCTGGAAAGAAACAATGTAGATTCAGCACATTTTTGTTTATGATAGTGGTAACATCTTCCCAAGTGCATTTGGAAAAAAATAATAAAGGATACACTTATTTTGACAAAGCCCCCCCTCCCCCTTTGGCATTTTTTCCTGCCTAACAGGAGCTGTTCCAGGATTCATGCACTGGAATAGGCCTCATCATTATTGCTCAGTTCTTAATGAATGCAGATAAAATATTCATTGCCATTTGCTACAGAATTCTATTTTATTTTCCCATGATATTTTGAACAAAATCCCTATGTGGGATTTAAAGAGATCTTGTGATAAAGGTCCATAAACAAAATGGGTCAACAAAATGAAAGCATCTATAAAAAGAGATTATGATGACTTGTGCTGACCTGGCTTTGTATTTTGCTCCTGAAATATTAATTGCTGACTTTCTACTTTGCCTTTGAGTATGAACAGGTGCACACCCTAGAAATTCTTCCCTAGACTGGCTTCTGTGAGGAATCATCGTCCTCAAAGTAGATGCTACTTGTATTTAATTGAAATCAACAGACACTACTGAAGTACTCTTTGACTAGATGTTGTACTTAAATGCCATTTTACTTCAAGATCAAGTGAAAAGGCATGATTAACAAACAGGCTAGAGTACAATGAGGGAAGCAAGGAAAAAAAAGTGATGTGGCAGTGCTGTTAATTTTACAGTTGCTGGAACACATGTAAAAGTATATAATGTAGTTGTGACCTTATGGTGCAGCTAACATATTTGATATGGCCAGTGTGAACAGCAAAAGAATATTGGAGACCATGGTAACTGAAGAAATAGTTATTTCAATTAAATGTTCCAGGGAGAACAAGTACAAGTGAAAACAGCGTTTGGATTTAACAGTGTAGTATTTACCTCTGGAAACTTAGTGAAGGAAACAAGCAGTCAAGTAATTAGCAGTCAACACTGTCTGTCTGGCTACTGTGAATGCTCTTTGTGTGTTGGCTGGCTGATCCCACTAAAAGCTCATTTAAGTGTGTTTGAAAACTTCTTTGGTAATTTGCCCTGATCACCTATGGCAGTGTTGTCCAAACTTGGCCACTTTAAGATGAGTGGACTTCAACTCACAGAATTCCCCAGCCAGCATGACTGGCTGGGGAATTCTGTGAGTTGAAGTCCACTCATCTTAAAGTGGCTAAGTTTGGACAACACTGACCTATGGGAAATAAGAAGACTTTCCTTTGCCATTTAACAGAGCAAACAGAAGAAGAGTGGTGACCCTCTCTAGCTATTTTTCCTCACTCCATTGCTCCAAGTACTGTTATTGGCTCCTGAACCATTGGGGGGGGGGGGGGAGGGCAGGGAAGACCCAGTGTTAGTCTCCCCCCTTTTCTTTTTTCCTGCAAGCATCCTCCCCATTCTTTCAATGACCTGGCCAGTGTCCCTTCCAGCTGTTCCATAGGAAGCATTGTCTTTCAGTCAGCACCCACTCCATCCTTTTCATTGCCTCAGTCTCTTTGTTTTTGCAGTGAGAAAACAAAATAATCCTGGTGTGTCAATTTTAAACATGTGATGATATAGTGCTAGACACTATGATATCTTGACCAGCAGGGGAGGAGAGCCACTCCATTTGGAAAGTATTATGCCACGGTCGTGAGGCACCATGGAGTTTTTACTTCAGCAGTGAGAGTGGAGAGCCAAGGAGCATGGAGGTGGGATGAAGTGAGAATTCTCACTAATGGAAAATCACTAACCTTGTAACTCCAGAATTTTTCTCATAATATTTTCTCCTGCTCCAAAGCTGAGCCAGAAGTTAACAAGTAGCAAGCACAAAAAAGCTGCAGAAACCCAAGATTGTGGCAACATGATGGGGTAGTGCCAGTCCTTAGATTGGCACAAGTGCTGCATTTTGAAAGATCTCTAGTCTGGATCATCCATCTGCTTTTCACATATCTTTTATGATGTCTGAATTATAAAAATGTGTGCATCTCCTCTGCAAAGAAATTCATGAGTTCCAGACAAAGATGTAGCTTATATACTATAGCTGTAAGGCTTCTCTCACTGCAAAGAAAGAGAGAGAGAAAGAAAGAAAAAGGAAAAACATGACCAGAAGAGAGAGAGCAAAAAGAGTGTGCTAATTTGGACTGCATGAAATTTGCATAAACTTATGTGTATATAGTATGTGTGTGAATGTGTGTGTGTGTGTGTGTGTGTGTGTGTATAAGAGTAATGATAATTGATATGTAAGGACAATTCATCTCACCATAGCAGGGAAGATTGTGACTAGGGCTCTATGTGTTGCTCACTCTGTTGTCCAAGTCCTAACCTTTAATGGGCAGCTTCAAGGGCCCTGCACTCTTTTTGTGTCTCTTCATCTTTAAACTGATCTTGGACTGAATACAGTAAACAACCCTGCAAATAAAAGGCATCTTCAAATAGATGTACCTCAAAAGTCTTTTGAGTACTTCAAAGATTTCTTTCATGTCAAAACAAATTTTGTTAGCTTTTAAGGTGACTCCAAAGTGTCACTTTTGCTGCAACAAACTAACAAATATCTATGTCTATGAACTCTTTTATGTTGGTGCCATGATCCACAAAATCAGACTAGGCCATGGCAGAGATGGCAGCAATGAACAGTCTATTGTTGCCTATAATTTTCATTTGGACAAGTCAGTCACTGCAAGATGATGAGAAGGGTCATCCCTTCCAATGTGGAATTGCTCACACATATCATTCAACATGTTTTATCGAGGTAGTTGGATTGGAGAAAGAAGTGTCTACTGTTCCACTAGTCCACCAATGAAGGTCGAGTGTTCACTTGTCCACTGGTCCATGAAAACCTCCTGATTTGCAGGTCCTTTCTAACTAGCTACCACTTGCCCTTAACATTGGTCCACTAGTTGCTTATATGGACAGAAGCTGGTCCTTTAACGAACTGTTTATTAGAAATTTAGAAAGAACTCAAGTAATTCCTGATACCTGTGCTGCAAAGCACAGTGGATCCAGACTTCAGGTAGGCAAATTCCTCTCTTTGGAAGCAGACATCCCAAAAACTGTTCATGGAAGATGTCAGCCTTTCAAGGTAGATCAGACTAAGAAACCAAAGTTATAAATGCTAATGCTACCTTTATTATAAAGTTACAGTAACAGAATCTTGCAAGCCTGAATATGCTCCCCCCCTTTTTTCTTTGTGAGAACTAAGGAGGGTCCTGTCTGAGATGCTTTCTTAAATTACATTTCTGCCCTGGACTTAGATTTCCTTTATCTGACCATTGTCTTGGTTGTGGCTCTCCCACTCATTCCTCAGAGTTATCCTTTCTGCTCATTACAGAAGGTAACAACCAAAGACAAGAGGAGAAAGGCATGATGGTTCCATGAAGTAACCAATAGGACCACAACATTACCTAAAGAAATTAAAGCTTAGTAGAAAACCTGCATGGCCAGGCTTGTGCAGGTACGTGCCAAAAAACACCACTTTTGAAGCAGAGCAATAACGCATGATTGCAGGCTGCATCCATACCAGGAAAGGAATGAGCTCAGGGTAATATCATCTGTTCAAGCCCTCACAGTATGACTGCTGAATCCTTTCTTGCTTATAATTGGCAGGTCCTATGGAAGACCCCTAAGATTGATGGTGATGGTGATGGTGATGTGCGGTGACAGTATGTCAAATGCACATCAGATACCTCATGTCTGTCATAGAGGATGGCTGTGATAATAGGAGCAAGGGTTCCTTATGGGTGTAATCCTGGTATTGGCAATATTTGTTCCTTGTTGTTTTTAAGGCCACATGTGAAGCTGTTGGAATCAACAGCTCCATAGCATCCACAGGTGCAAATACAGCAAGAAAGTTCAACTTGGGACTCCTGCAAATCTAACGCCAACTGTTGTATGCCTTTGCCTGGGGAGCTCATAATGAAACTTTTCTCACTAGAAACAGTGCTAAGCTTCCCTCAGCTGGAACTTGATTTTTCAAATTTGTCTTAGCAACTGCATCCCCCTCTTCACCAAAGAACAAGTGAAAGGAAAATGCAGTTGCTATGCATGGTTTCTCTAGAAGCTGGCTAACACAGACTTCCTGTTACTGAAATCTGCAGGGAGCACATTTGAAAATGATGTCTTCCTATGTTACTGAAAACAAAGAAAGTCTTCTTCATATTAACTCTGCCTTTACTTTTATTTTTATCTCTTTCTGTGATCTGACCAAACAAAGTTGTAAAAAAAGAGGTCATGTAATGTAAATAGAATTAAGGGGGGGGGATCACATCATGTACTTCTTTATGGCATTTTCTATGAGGCAATTATGCCAACTTTTAAGTCAACCCAGTGTTTCTTTCACATAATCTATATCCCAAAAGATATTCAGAAACTGAGGTACAAAAACGTGAGGCTTGCAAAAGATATCTTTTATCAACCTAAAGTCCAGTAGCCAAAACTAAGTTCAGTCAGGGAAGCATTATCTTAGAATGAAGGGGAAAGGACACCCCTCAACATATGATCAGCCAAGGAATTTCTGATTCGATAAGACCTTTGTGAAAACACGCATATTGTTTCATGAAAAGAAAGATACTGTTCATTCCATACCACTCCAAGTACATTGCATCCAGAGAACTTAATTCAATGGTGGAAAACATTTATTTGTTGAATAATGACCCACAGAACGGTCAAAAAGTCTTGGTTTACCTCCTGGCCACTCTTAATCAACAATATATTTTAATTGATTCTGGAAACTGAGCATGTGTGTCCTCAGTTCCAAAAACTTGGTTGGATTGTGGTCGAGTCATTTAGAATTTTAAGAGTATGACATGGGCATTCTGCACACTCACAAAATTCTTGCCATAGTGAACATAGCTAGTCACAAAACACTCACCAGAAAGTAAGGTGGTGGGGTCTTCTTCATCACCTTCTATTCCTCAACCATAACAGGTAGGCACTTTTCCAAGCACTATAGTAGGCTGCAACCATCCACCAGAATTAAAACCAGGTATATGAACTATTCAATTGGCTTAGATAAAGACATGAGATAATTTTAGACATGGGTGTCAGGTTCATTCGGAAGGGATTGGCAGAATTTCAACTCAGCTTGGCTAGGCTCTAGGCTTATACTCACCTCAAGACTCTCAGACACACAGTAAAGAATAGCTAAAGAAGAATATTATATATGAGTAAAACACCATTAAAACTGTTGATTACTCTCTGTAACCCAAAGGTGCCATTCCCTTTCTAGATCCACTATCGTTTAATTTTAGTTCTCCCAACCTTCCATTGTTTAACAATCTTTTTGGCTTGAGCTTCTGGGCCTTGAAGTTGGGCAGCTGTTGGTTGATAACAGAACTGACATCTCTACCCTGATAAACTCTCAACTTAATTCTTACATTGGGAAAGCCTCTAAAGCTAAATCTCTTTTCAGTCAGTATTCTAATGATGAAAGGAAATTCATGATCTGAGAGAGAGAGAGAGAGAGAGAGCGGGAGAGAGAGCGTGGGAGAGAGAAAACTTCTTACCAAGTTGGTACTCAGGACTTGGAGCATGTAACAAGTAAGTGGGAAATTGACTGCAATTTTGACATTTAAAAATAGAGACACTTATTCAGGGATAGCTTATGGGCCATTCCACAAAGCCAAAGTTTTCACACCAAGCCCTTCAGTCATACTTATACCCCAATGCAAGAAAAGTCTGCTCCACTGTTGTCAAAGTGGACTATTTCTCCTTCTTACCTGGTGGATTGGAAATGGGACTGCACACACCTTGATGCTCTGGCTAGCACCCTCCCTTTCCTCAGTGTTGCCACACCAGGTGTTTTACAGTAAGAAAAGACAGACCACTATGCCCTGAAGTGTCAAAGCTGCTTGAATCCGCTGGGCAGGAAGTAGAAATGCTAGCAAAGCTCAATGTTGCTTTTCCTTCAGGAGGAAGTGGGAGATCTGCAGAGTTTATTTTGGATGAACAGTTGAGCCAGAGGTTAATACTTCAGCTGCTGAAGACTGCCCCCAACTAAGAGTGTCATAGGGACACATGGAGCATAATACACCAATCTTATATCTGCCCAACTCAAGTGTGTGGAAGGCTCGTCCATTGCAAGAGAGCCTATAGGACACTTTGTTATTCAACCTACATTATATCTTGAGAAAGAAAGTGCTTACAAAGATTAATATACTTTGTACCCTGTTTGTACTTGGCATGTAATTTGGAGTAAAACATTTCTAGGAAAATATGCTGAGCAGTGAAAGGAGTCATCAGCCAGATACTAGATATTCCTAACTGGTGCTAGGAATAATTTCAGTTTTTATTGAGCAGGCAAACGAATACAGACTTTTCTGCATACAGCTTTTCTCTTTCCCGTCTTTTGTTTAAAAGTAAATCTGTTGGTGGCACGTATTTTTAGTTAACTCTATTAGATCAAGCTGTGGATCAGAGGGGTCCTAGGAGAATCTTTTGGAGTTATACTAACTCTCCATGTTCTCACAGCTCTTCGGTCCAATGGCCCTCAGTTTATAATTCCAACATGTGTCTTCCTACCGAGTGCTGCTTTTTAATATACAGCCTACTTCTGCAGAGGCTGGCAGTTTGGGACTTATTTAGGTCTGGAAATCTAGTTTCTTTCTACAGTGCCTCCTGCCAAAAAGAATGTGAGATTGATGTTGTGCTTCTTTCACAAGGTGAGAAATTTCATCAAGAGCAAAACATATCTTCGGCATTGTACTGCCTGTGTCTTTTCCATCTATTTTACTTTAATTTTTGCTGCAACAATTTGGTAGGCCACAAGTACAGCTGTAACTTGCATGCCTCCAGAACCTGAAGATTTAGCTCTGGTCAGTGGTTAGCAGAAGCAATGTGGGGAAAGTATGGAATAATCAAATATTCATTTCTTTTTGCAGTGTTATCCTTACCCAGATGTAACCAAGTTAACTGAGAATACATTCCACTGACAAGCTAGTTTTAATGAATAGATTGAAATGCTGAGGAACAACCTGCGCTGCTGTGTTTTATATATGGAAGTGCCTCAACACCCATCTGCAGAACAGAACCTGAAATTATTCCCCTGAAGGCAGTCATGGACTCTTACAGAAGTCTCCTGAATTTATTTAATCTTCAATTGAGAAATGGTAGGAGCCTAAGGGTTTAACCACAAGTGTTATTTAAAGCAAGAATTTCAAAGAATCTGTATGTTACAACCTAATATTTTCTTTTCTCCAAGGCATCCAAGGGAGAGATTGGATATAAGAACGTAAAGGTACATTTGTGGAGCTAAAGATTACAGAATTTTATATGACATTTGTTTGGGATGTTGTATGCATTGACTCCCCTCCCCCTTAACATGGAAGAAATATGGTTTATTAAACATTTTTATTTTGATGTATGCAAATGTTAAATTATTATGCAAACCCACTGAAAATTGGTATGCATAATAAAGCATAATTCATTTAAATGAAGAACTACGTGGACAGAATGAGCCACTGGCCATTTAAAAAAATTTCATTTTGGTTCACTCATTCCACTAAGAATAAAATGAATATAATGGACAATACCCATAATGGGACTCAGATAAATGTATAGAATCACTAAGCATTTACGGTCTCCTTGCCTTTCTTTTGCTCTTGAATGGTCATTTAGTACCAGTAATATATGTAAGGGGAATCTAAGGAACAAAGCATAATGCAAACTGGAAATGTCAAAAAGGGAGATTAAAGGAAAGTAGAGTCTGAAGAGAATTATGATATCACTCTTCAACTCCTCAAGCAGGTGTTACACAAAGAAGGTCAAGCCCTCTTCCTGATCCTCCCTTGGGACCAGTTTATTGGATCCTTGGTGACACTGGACTCTCACTGCTGCTGCTGCTGAATGCCAGGTTCATTTGCAATAAATTTGCTCTCATCACAATTGTGATGAGGCAGCTGAACTGGCTTGTATCCCCCAGACCTGGTGATCCCAAAGGCAGATGTTTCCTCTCAAAAATGTGCCCACCTAGGTTTCAGACCTGGCAGCAGCCAAGGCTCCAGGGGAGGGGAGGCCCTTCAGTCTGTAAGGCCAGCCACATGTTGCTTAGATCCAGGTTCTTCTTGGATAGTTAAGTTGTCCAGAGAGGGGACCTGTGGTTGGGCCTATGTGATGGTGTCTGCTTGTCTGTGAGAGGGGTGGTCCCCTCAACCTTGAAGGACTCTGTGGAGCACTCTCCTCATGAGACCATTACTAGACCCAACCATCCTGGACAATTTCTGTCTAATCTCCAACCTTTATTCTCTACGGAAGATGGTGGAGAGGGTAGTTGGGCTTCAGTTCCAGAGAACCCTGGAAGAAGCAGATTATCTAGATCAATTTCATTTGGGTTTTAGGCTGGGGTTTGTGGTTGTCAATGACCCATGGCTGAGCTAAGATGGGGATGCTGCTTCCATCCTGGTGTTCTTTGATCTCTCAACAGCTTTTGATACCCTCAATCATGGTATCCTATTGGGTCAACTTGAAGGGCTGGGGGTAGGAGACACTATTTTGCAGTGGTTCTCCTTTCTCTGTGATTGATTTCATTTTGTAAGAGATAGTACCTATGACATGGCCTGCCGTGGGGCTCAATTCTCTTTCCCATTTTGTTCAACATATACGTATATGAAAGCACTGGGTGAGGTCATCATTGGTTTGGGCTCAGGTATCATTACAATGATGATACCCAATTATACATTTTTACCCCAGGCCAACCAAGTGATGCTGTCAAAGTCCTGACTGAGTATCTGGAGGCTATACAGGCCTGGATGGGGAGGAACAAATTTAGGCTCAATTCTGACATGACTAAGTGAGTTTGTTTGACCTTGGCTCTGGGGACATTCCATCTTTAGTCTTTAATGAGGTTGTACTTTCCCATGTGAGTCTAGTGGGCAATCTCCAGATCCTCTTGGACTTATAGCTCCTGCTCAAAGAGCAGGTAAGAGCTATGGCCAAGAAGGCCTTTTTACAGGTACATTTGGTGCACCAGTGGGGACCATTCATGGACTGGGAGACCTTTCAGACAATCACTCATTTCTACATCACCTCTCAATTGGACTACTGTGATGTGCTCTACATGGGGCTGCCCTTGAAGAACACTTGAAAGCTACAGCTGGTCTAGAATTCAGTGGCATGGGCAGTGATGGGCATGTCACAGAAGGTGCACATGTCTCTATTGGTTTGTGAGCTGCAATCACTGTGAGTTAGCTTCTGGGTCAATTCAAGGCAGTTGGTTATCACCTATAAAGCCCTTTGTGTCCCTGGCTACTTGAGGGACTGTCTATCTTCATATGTTTCTGCCCATCCAGTGAGAGTGGGCACCCTCTGGCACCTGTCAATTAACAAGTATAATCTTGGGGGACCCGGGAAGTGTGTCTTCTCAGTGATGGCTGCTGCCCTGTGGAACGACATAACACAGTAGTACTCTCACCCTTCCGATTTTCTGTAAATGGTTAAAAACTGTGTTGTTCTCCCAAGCATTGGTTAAGATGGTGGGTTTTGGTCCTGTCATCCAGTCAACTATTTACTTTTTCTCTGATTATGTTGCTTTCTTTTTAATTTTTTAAATGTAAACTGCCCAGAATCACTGTGGAGTTGGATGGCCTTGGAACTGAAATAATAAATAAGTAAAATTTATAATTTAGGTAAAAAGACTAGCATACTTCTTTCACTCTGAACATCACAGTGTAATCATGGCTTATCATTAAATCTTGGTATTCATTCTTAACTAGGCAAGAATAAGTAGTTAAACATCACTTTATCAGGAAGATACCCTATACTGGGTTCACACATTACACCGTCATTATTTGTTTTAATCATTGTTTATTGAACAAGACACAATGGCTTGTTTCACAAAAATTAAGCCATAAATCATACTGTACAGATCACAGTAGCAGAATTAACACATTACACTAAGCCAAAACTGTGACTTATGTGAACTTGGCTAAGTTCATTCATTATGCTATACTAAAATCAAAGAAACCACATTATGGTGGTGTGAAAGAAGAACCCAAGCCATATGTCATCAAAAGAAGAATCAGTACTGAATGGTGGTATGGTTGTTTTTGAATTCAGGTTCAAATCTCCACTGATCCATGCAGCTCATTTGTAACTTTGGGTCAGTTAATAGAGTTCAAGTCATTCTGTCTCACAGATTGTCCTGAACATGAAATGGAGGAAAAGTGAACCTTGTCTGAAGCTTCTTGGGTAAAAGTGTAATGCAAAACTATAAAAAAATCTTAATGATTGCTGTGTGTTTGGGTTATATTTTGTAAAATCTAATTCAAGAATTGTAACACAATTCTGAATCTAACTTGTGTGAACACAGAGCAACTATAACTTGCTTCAAAAATATAGTGAAGTTAAATAGGAATATATTCCTATGTTTATAAACAGTCTGAAATTAAGATACCATCAAGGGTATATGCTATATGGTTCTATGAGCAAGAATTACTTGAACTTCTAATGGTTAGTTTAAATGAGGGATTCCTTGAAATCTGATGGTGTGTGAAAACCTTAAGGGAACATTTCCTATTAATAAGATTAAAAAAAAAAATTAGGGCATGCAAAATGGCTTCAAAAATTCAAGCTGCATTTTGGTGGCAAGATGAGCTTAGTTTTGTAAGAAAAGTATTTCCTTGGTTTTTCAAATAATTAATAATGGCATTACTTTCAATGCATTTCCACAAGGTGCAGGTTCATTACAAGTAACTTTCCTATAATAAAAAGCAAATGTTTTGTTTCTTATTAGAAAATAATGAATGATTCTCCCCCCACTTTCAAACAGGAATAAGGGGTCCTTTGTCATCTTGACTTTTTATGTTGCCTCTCTGCGTTCACCAATAAGAACATGACCCATATTCTTCTTCAGACACCATTCAGGGGAAGTGGTCAAGTACTGTCACCCAATAAAACATTTTCTAATGGACTGAGGGATACCATCATGGAAACAGGGACAAGAGATAGAGGGTTAAGAAGAACAGCATATTATTGAGAGGGCACCAAGTGAGAAATTAAAGGAGATCTAGCAGATCTAGGCTGTAAAAATCCAGATGACCATTCAAGGGAAGCAAAATATTTTCAGTTTTGCTTTATTGTTTAAGAGTTGTCCATATTTTGGAGCCTACACCTGGAGCCCAGAACTAGGGCAAATGTTTAGTAGAGAGATTCTCCACTTGTTAGGTTATGGGGACAGATATTTAGGATCAGCCTACTCTACAGGGACAAAACAACAGCAACAACCAGCATTAGTGTTTATGAATTAATTATTTATTACAATGATTTATGTACTAACTTTCTACTCAAAATAGTTTTCTAAGTAATATCAACAATCATAAATAAAAGCAATAACAAAAATAACAATAGCTGGCATTTTTTACACAGCATGGTTGGTAGAAAGAGCTGAAAGAGTCAGATCCAATTTTATTTATTTGTTTGCTCCATTTCTGTGCCACCATTCTGTTTCTTCAACAATCAAGACATTTACAATGATAAACTTATCAAATATAAACTGAAACAACATTAATACAAATCAAAATCAAGTTAGATATCGAAAGAAATGTACAATTAAAAGCTTGTCAGAAGACAAGTGCTTTCATTACCTTCCAGAATATTAGGAGATTAGGGGTCAAACATATTTTCCTAGAGAGTGTATTCCACCTCCTGGAAGCCACACAGGAGAATGTTCTGTCCTGCATATCAGAGAATTGGGATTCTAGCAGTGAGGAGATCTTCTAATGGCGCTCTCCTACTGATCTAAGTGCCAGGCAGGTTCATAGCAGAAGAGTTCATTCTTCACATAATTGGGCTTCAAGTCATTAATGACTTTAAAGGTCCATACCACCATCTTGAACTATGCTTGGAAGGTAAAGTGGTAGCTAGTCCAGATGATTCATTATAGGTATTATATATACACCTCTATCTTTCACTGGTCACCAGTCTAGCCAACCTATTTTACACTAATTGCAATTTCTGGTCACTTTTCAAGAATAGCCCTACACGTAGCACATTGTAATAATCATGGTGGATTGTAACCAAGCCACAGGTAACTGTTGCTAAGTATGGCTAGCTCATGAGGATCACAATTGGCACACTAGCCATAATTCTGCAAATGTGCCCCTTCCACAATGTCACTTGCCAATCCAATGACAGATGGGGATCCAGGAGCACTCTTAAACTGTAAATATGCTCCTTTTGAGGAAGTACAGCTCCATTCAGAGCAAGCCACACCTCAACTCCAGAGTCCAACCTTTTTTGTTGTTGTTTAAAAAAAACACCTCTACTTTGCCTGTATTTAGTTTCAATTTGTTGAAATTAATCCAGCTCATTACTGGTGAGATTAAGCACCTTTCAAGAATACTGTTTGCTGCCTTGGAATTACAAGATAAGAAGCAATAATCTCATGGGCATATTAATGGCACCCCATTTAAAAGCTCCAAATGATCACTCCAGTGGTTTCAAGTAAATGTTGAACAACATTGAGGACAAGGTAGAAACCTGAGGAATACCATAAGTCAGAGACTTAGGCTTACACAGCAGTCCCCCAGCATCACTCTCTTTGTATGATCAAACAGAAAGGACCTGAAACATTTCAGAACAGTACCGAGGCCCAACCCAGCCAGATGGCTTAGAAGGATACCATGGTAAGTGCTATTGAAATGTATTGAAAATGCAGGAAAACTGGCAGTGTTGCACCCCCTTCCATCTAGCTTCTGGCACAGGTCATAAACAAAAGGGACCAAAGGAAGCTAAGTACCTCATCCTGGACAAAATTCCAGGACAAAATAGGACCAGAAAATCAGTTTCATCCAGATAAATCTGAAGTTATGAAGCTACCATTTTCTCAATCATGTTACCCAAGAATGAAGTATTTGAGACAGGCCTACAAGTTGAGAAATCTTCTGGAAATGTTAATAAAAGAACTAGGATAGTATTCTGTGGTTAGATATACACTATGGCTTTGCAATCTGTTAATTCTGAATTAGTAGCAGATTTATAGTAGACTCATTGAAATCAATTGAATAATTTAATTTTCTTTGATTTCACTAGATTTAAAGGATGATTAAATTGAGTCTACCAGATCTGAGCTGCAAATATTCAGGCAGCCACTAGTTGGCAGCAAGGAGAAACAGTAAACTCTTTGTTGCCATCTAGTCTGCGTTAATCTGGGGGTCTTGATTACATTCAGAACCAATCCACTACATACTACAGCCAGACCAAAATACATTGTGGTGCAGTGTATGGATCCAGTCATTGAATATAAGTGCTCAGCTAGCTATTCAATCAAAATCAAGAGAATTGTTAATGCAAATATGAAACTTTTTAAAATAAAAGCAATTGAAGTGTAAAGGACATGAACAACTTTATGCCAGTAAACCTTAACAATGAAATAAATGAATTAATGATCACGGAGAGAATAACCCTGTATTTATGTCAGGTGGTAATTTTCCTTGATTGCACCTGTCTGGGATCATGACTTCCAGATTGCTTTGAAAAGGAACAGCTCTTCTCTTTTTAGAAAATAAACACTAAACTGAACTTTGAAATGAGTAGTCTAGTTCTCCCCATGACAGGTCCATAAACTTGTTATAACATGGGGGCACATTACTCCATGAACAAAGTGGCTTTTAATTCTTGTAGCAAGCTAAAAGTCTCCTGCCCTTCTAGGCTATCTGTATTCTGAAGTACCCAATTCTTTAACTACGAGGTTTGGCCCATCCTTCTCCATAACGTTTACGTGAGTGGAAAATCAGAAAATGGTCAATCACAAAGGCAGCTATAGAGATGTTTTTCATCTCTAGAAACAGCAGGATGCTAATGGTAGAGTTAAGAAGACCAAAAAGGGAAAAAAAAAAAAAAACCATTGATTTGTTGACAGAGGCTCGCAGCTGTCACAGTAAAACACGGTTCTTTTGCACTTAATCAATGTCAGCCTCCAACCAAATCGTTTTGTAGCCTAGATGAAAAGCAATCAAGAGGAACATCTTCATAAGCATGAAGTCTGCTAGATGGAGTTCAATGAAGTGTGTCGTTAAGCTTAGGCACTTCAAGTGTGATACATGACCCGCAAGCTAATTGGAATCCTTTAACCCTTTCAAAGGTTGTAACAATTGCTGGCCCCCCCCTTTTTTTTTTTAAAGAAGAACAAGAAAAAAGAAAGAACAAGAAAGAGAAGCCAGGATACTGAGGGGAAACAAAGATTAGATTCCTATCTCAGTCCATGACTTTAAAAGGATATCATGTATCAACACCGAAACACAACATTTATCTTCTTTGGAAAGGCTGAGCTGTTCTTGTTAATTATTAACCCTGTCTCAGAAAGTGAGGATACACACACAAGTACACACATACACATAATATATCTCTCCCGCAGTCCTATACATACAAACAGTTCTAAATGATACTTTCATTCGCAGCTCTTAAAACAAGTTGGAGGAGACAGAATAGGTTGGAGACAGGAAAGCCTTTTCTTTATTGGTTCTTAAAGAACCTTTTCTTAAATTTGTCTGGCAAGGAAATTAAAATTTAGATTTTTTAAAAACAAGTAATTGGTCTGCTTTCTAATTGTACTCAGCCAAGCACAAGCTGCAAAAAGGTTACTGTTAAAAAATAGTATAATACAAATAGAAGACTAAACCAATAAATCTGTCTAATTCAATTTCTGGAGAGGGGGGTGTCACATTAATGACTTTACCAAACTGCTTGATCTCATGTATCATCCTGTGTGCCCAGATGAACAGGATCCCTAGAAAGAAGCCTGGATTCTGACTTGCCTTCTTCTGCCCCACTCCTAAACATATACAAATGATTTGTCCATTTCGTTCAGCGTACGTTACCGTTTGGAATGGATTCATCCTTATTGGTATTACATCCAGTGATGGCCCCATTATGAAGCAGAGGGAGATGGCTGTTTCTGGCAGCTGATTTAGAGTCACTGGATAGGACAGTATCTTGTTAGTCACTTAGCTGATTTTTTGGTCTCCTTTACTCCCCAGAAGAGAAGCTTCTGGGGATCTCTATTGCCTGTGTCAAAACAGTAAACTGACCTCCTCAAGTGTTTGATACTCATACGGGAGGTACCAGTTGCTGCTCCACTTCAGGCAAGAAAGATGTGATAGGCACTTTCATACAGCCGCTAGCCATGCTGCTCTTTCCCTGGGCTGGACTGCAATGTTATGTGGTGGAATCAGTGTCCTCCCTCTGGCTTCACGAGAGTGGATGAGAAATGAGACGCCTCCTCAGTTTCTTCCTATGTTCCTTTACCTTTGGATGGGTTTAGGGAGGCTAAGGCTCAACCTTCAGCTGCTCCTGAAGAAGGGAGGGGGTTGGCAAGAGGCTATAGCACATTGCTACCATGCAGGGGGATCAAATCCTACTGTATGTGCCAGAAGGCAGGATGAAGCAGGAATTCTTGCCAAAAACACAATGCCCCACCTTTAGCTTTAGACAAACACTTGAAAAATGTCTTTGTTTCATTTCCCCAGGGCAGAAACTGAGCTGGTAGTTGATTGTCTTAACTTCCCAACCCCCATTCAAGCCCCTGGCAGGGTCCATGGGGGGTATGAAAATTAGCAAGATGGCAGATAGAGTATTATGATTCAAGACCCACTTCTTTGTTACATGCATCCACATCAGTGGACACACAAAAGAGGTGTGGATTGCATCACAGTGCTCTGTCTACCATCTTGCTGATTTCCTCACATGGATGCCACTGCAATAGGCTGCAAGTCCCACAACTTCCTAGGGAAGCGGGGTGATGAATAAGTCCTTAGGTTGATGCTTAGGCATTTGTTCCATCATCAAACTTATTTACATCAAACTGACTTGTATAAAACTTTGTACCACCCCTGAAAGAAAGAGCAAGGCATACATACAACAAAACTGAACTGTGTTTATTTAATTGGTCTGCAGGAGGAAACTGCTGCAAATATAAATTCTTCTTAAGTGTTATAATACAGTACACATATAATTTTATCTACATCCAGGTACCAGGCATTTCACTTTAAGGAAGAGCACCAAAATGCAGTTAACACTAAGGACTTCCACAGGTAGCCATGCAACACTGGAAGACTCTGTTGTGAAGGAGTCTATTTTCTTTGGCTTGTTTAGTCCCATCTAATTGTGGGCTACCTGAAATGCTGGACTGAAATTTCAGAAGAGTGAGCTAGCAATTATTACTTAGAAATAGGCTGCAATAGATGGGTTATAAAGAGAGATCAACATTTGTGCTAGTTGCTTTACAGGTAGTCCTTGGCTTACAACCACAACTGGAACCAGAACTTCCATCGCTAAGTGATGCAGCTGTTAAGTGAATTGTGCTCGATTTTATGACCTTTTTTTGCTATGGTCGTTAAGTTGTCATGGACTTTGCTTCTCAGAAGCTGTCTGGGAAGGTCACAAATGGCAGTCATGTGACTCTGGGACACTGCAACAATCATAAATACATGCCAGTTCCCAAGCACCCAAATTTTGATCATGTGACTGCAGGTATGCTGCGACGGTTGTAATTATGAGGACTGGTCATAAGTCACTTTTTTCAGTGCCGTCATGATTTCAAATGGTCATTAAATGAATGGTCATAAGTTGAGGACTACCTGTACTTTGCTCATTTGAGTATATTTGGCAAAGACTTAACTCAGCCTAGTTGGATTCCACATCTTACAGTCACATAACCAATCTGGTTATCTGGTACTTTGCTAGCAAACTTGGCTTTGTTCTTGGTTATTCCCTCCCTTCCTCACCTCTTTTGCTCCTTTCTCTTACCAAATCACTTTGCTGCTGCCAGTTTAATCCTGATTACCTCCTCTCCTCTCCACCAAAGGGCATGTTCCTCTAAATATATAGTTCAGAATGACTCAACCAATGGAAATTCTCATTTCCTACTTCTTAGGTTGGCATATAGCTAATCAAAGCATTAGACTACAGTGTCTCTATATTTTCATGGATTTCATGCTATTATACAATCATGCTGTTTCAAATATGAATAAATATTTAAGCGTAAATGTCAGGCTTTTGAATCTGAAACTCAAGGAACAACGTATGAATGACAGTATTTATTTTGTAGTTAACAAAAGTAATAACAAAAAAGTCCTCTGTATTTTATATGCTGCAGAATCTACAGAATGTCATTCAATTAAGTATTTCAAGTAGCTTAAAAATGTTACTGGGTATTGAGACCATACTCCAATGATGTTACATGGTAGTCAGCCACACAAAAGTAAAACTGTTTTTCCTAGAATATGCTACTCAGATTGAGGAAAGATAATTTGCTGTAGAGATTCTTTCAAAGGAGGAGAGGAATGTAGGGTTCTTTTGTGTTTATGCAGATGCAAGCTAGCCAACGGTTAGGTGTGCTTTTCATGGTACAGTTCAGGAACCTGCAGCTTCCTGGTTTCCATGCCTCAATTAAATCCGAAAGAAATTTGATGACTGAAGCATTAAAGGGGTCAGCCAAAGGCTGGGCAGTGGGCAGGAACCCTATCCTTGAGCTGTCACCCTTTGCAATCTGCCACCTCAGCAATCTCTGTAACTGACAGAGATTCTCAGCTCTTCCTCATGGCTACCATAATGTATGCTCTTCCAGTCTTTGAAGCAGCAGAAAAAATTGTGCTGCTCTAATGACCCCCCCCCCACACACACACACTTGATAGCAGAAGAAGCAGCAAATCTTTAATGCACTCATGTTTAAACCGTATATCTTGGAAGATATTATTATTTGGGTATGTGTTTGGTTTTATTCTATTTTTACTGTATTTTTATATTGTTCTTATTGTGTTTTAATTAATATTTATTGTTGTTTTATTGTGAACTGCCCAGAGTCACTTTTTCGTGAGATGGGCGGTATCTAAATATAAATAAATATAAATGAATGAATGAATGAACGAACGAACGAATGAAATATACTTGTGGATAAGCCCATTTGCAGATAAGACGACCCTCACATTTTTAACCAAAATACCATGAAAAATGTGCCACCCTAAATTTTCGGGTTTTAATTTTCACAATTGATTTATCATATTTTTCATGGTATTTTGATTAAAAATCCAAGGGTTGGTTCATCCATGATGGGCTTATCCATGAGTATATATAGGCACTTTTAAAAAGTATTACCATATAAATGCATGGATAAGCCCATCCAGGAATAAGCCAAATCCAATTTCTGGGGTGTATTTTGAAACCTAAAATTCTTGGCTTATCCATGAGTTGATATGGTATGTACGTATGTCTTTATTTTAGACAGGTCTACCAGTTTTCTGACAGACCATTGAACACTTGTTTAATAACAAATCCAGTGGTTTTTACATTAGTATACCAGTATATATTAGGAGGAGATGCTAGGAGGTCAAACTAGTCAATCTTAAGGGAAATCAACCCTGACTGCTCATTGGAAGGATTGATAATGAAGCTCAAGTTCAAATACTTTGGTCACCTAATGCGAAGAGAGGACTCTTTGGAAAAGACCCTGATGCTGGGAAAGATTGAAGGCAAAGGGAGAAGAGGACGGCAGAGGGTGAGATGGTTAGATAGCATCACTGAAGCAATGAGCATGAAACTGAGCAAACTCAGGGAGGCAGTGAAGGACAGGAAGGCCTGGCACGAGATGGTTCACAGGGTCACGAAGAGTCGGACACGACTTAATGACTGAACAACAACAAATATATTAGGAACCCATGTCATGCCTGAACAGTGTTTTGCAAAGTAAGGATCAGGCATTACATGGACAGGTACTCCCCAGAAAGGTAGCTCCTGCAGCCCACATCAAAATGGCCAGGGAGGACAGTGTTTAGTGACTGAAGGGGATGGAGCATCAGTATCATCTGCCTAAAAGGAGATCAGTGATAGTGGATGAGACATTGGAGATTGTTTGTACTCCAAGACTTGTGCTGAAAGAAGATAGAAAATACTACACAAATCTGGAAAGGCCAGGGAAGAATGTAGGCTGTCTCTGTAGTGGACTGGTGGTGAGGCAAAGGCTGTTCCATGTGGACGTGTCCTTTAAAAATGATTAGTAAAGCATGTCTGAACTGTGGTTCACAAGCAGTGCAGAAACTCTCCAAGCATGAATTTATCCACGGTTGAACAAATATGAGAAATGAAGAGAGGGGCCACTCAGTAAACTGTTTGTAATAACTGCTATATTTGTTTTAATTCCTAAAGTTTTAAGTCTCTGGGAAGGTTTAATCCAGTTCATAACTACCTTAAGGGACCTTCTCTCTTCCTAATGATAGGGACAATCCTGAAAACACCCAATGAAGGATTAATAATTTAATAATTAATTAATCCCTCTGTTCCTTGACAAAATCCTGGATTTTGTTCATCCTGTTACATTTTACATATCTGAGATTTCCATTGCTCCCTTCTCATCAGCATGCACAATGCATTCCCAGATCTACTCCAGAAGGTCCTCCAATCCTCTTGATAATACTTAGAGAGCATTTAGTGAGTAACAGATGAAAGAATCTATGAATCCAAATGCCTAAAATATTTTACAACATATTAAACAAAGAGCAATATCCAGATCGTGCCTTCATAAAACTATCAAATTTTTAAAGATATTCTTCCTTTTCTTCATTGCATCTACTCTAACGTTTTTAAATTTCACCAGTACAACTCAACTCAGTCAATTTCACAGTGAACCTTCTTAGAAATTGTTGTTTTTCTGCAATTAACTCTAAATTAATTTATAACACACAATTTTCACATTCTGACAGAAATAATAGCACCATTATTCTATATGCTTTCATTTAATTTGTAGTAAATTCTTCCAGAAAAAAAATTGAAAGCAATTTGAGAGATTTGCATAATCATAGTTTCATCAAAGGTTGCCTTCCTACCCAATTGGAATGGAGTAGTGCCACAGTTCAGATCTCAAAACCAGCAGTGGAATGTAACATATTGTGAAAAGTTTATATATACAGTTTATATATACTGGGAAAAGGTCTTGATAATTCCCAAATCACTTTCCAATCAACAAATGTCATCATGGGTCACACTGATTATGGTGATTCAGAATAGGTTCAGAAGTGTCTATGTGTAACAGAAAGACAGATTTAGAAATACATTATTTTGAGATCCACTTTGTTAAGTAAATATAAATAATTTTTTTCATACATCTTTATTGCTGTTACAGATTTTTATAGAATTCCATCCCACTATGACCTGGATGAAAAATTGATTGATGCCCCATCCCTGTTTCAAGATCTATTTCAAAGCAAGAAAATTAAATATGTCTTTCAATTTCCAGGGAAGGGAAAGAGAATGAGAGAGAGATTGCTTGCTAATTCTTATATTTGCAGGTAAAATATTTTATTTGTCAACACAAGAATATCCCAAAGAATGAGCTGTTCTGCTTGCATGGATTGCAGAATATATAGCACAAACCAGGCTAAGTCAAGTCAAGGGCAGTGACAACACTAATATTGCAGATTTTACTTCAGTTGCAAATCAATACAAACGTCAAGAGACAAGCTAAAATTGCCGCTAGTGTGTGAAGGAGACATTAAACACTGACTGGAGTGAAACTTCTGCCGAATGAGCTTTTCCTTAAGCGCTGAGCTTACCTTATAATAAATCTGCTTGGGTCAGTTCAGATAAATAGCCCTCACTACATCCAATAGCAATAAACCTCCAATAAAGTTACTTGTTATCTTCTGCCCTTTTTGGCACCTTCAGGTATAATAAACAAACAGTGCCTTTAAAGAATGCAAAGCAAATCTTGCCCTTGGAGCTCAGGAGATATAGGCAGCCAGAGGGAGGCAATTTGGAAAACGCTTCCATTGGCAGAATAGAAAAGAAATGACTGTAGGGTTGGTCATGGAACTCTTCTGCTTCACCTCCCCTGGGCATCACTAGAACAACCCCTGCATTTTAGAAAAGGGACCAAAGTGATCGGTTTCCATCAGTATTGAAAGGTGTCTGAAATGGCCAATACATGATAAATATTTCTTGTTTGCCTTTCAACGGATTGTATCTCCCCATCACCATTGCTGCCAATTCTTTTCATCCCTAGAATCAAACACGCAATGCAGTGGTATGTGGGAATGGTTGGATCAGTGGCAGCTGAGTCTGCAGAAGGAATGTGGGCATGGCAAATGTCTCAGAAAGGACCCTCCCTAGTTTCTTGGGCTATAAAGGTGAGGATGGGGGAGAGATATACTTTCAGACTTGCAAGATTTTGTTAATGTAACCTTACAACAGAGTAGAGCTAGTTCTTCTGAGTGTGCTTCTTCTCTGGACTACCTCATAAGGTTGACACACATTGAGTAGTTATCATCTATAGCAGCCCATTCTAAAACACTTTTCTATGATGCTCAGATGGCATTATTCACGGAAGCACAGTGTCAGTGAGGCCACCAAATATGTCACCTATTTGTTATGGATACAACTGGAAAAGATAAATGCAATATCAAAACCTGTGATTCATAAATGAGAGACAGTTTAATCAAATCAGCACATCTGATACTTCATTAAGCAATTTACTAGATTTTCTTAATTGCTTTCTATAAATATTGCAAGATTGGCAAAGCATAACAGTTTTCTTTGAAGAGAAGTACCAAGCTGAATTGTACAGCAGAATTTTCAATTTGGTTCTCAGTATGACTGTATATCTTACTCAGACCCCCACCCCCACCCCCAAAGATCAACTTTCTCTGGTGGATGTGGAATGGATTATTGCCTGAAAATAAATAAATTAAGGAGCTGTTTGTCTGTTTAATTAGCTCATTAATTTACATTTGCATATGAATACCTACGAATATTTCAGCGTTCTGAATAAGAAGTGGTCTGGTATAAAACATTTAACCTCTATCCAAGTCTGCGCTCAGATAGTTAATTCCTTCACAAGTCCATATCCAACAAAATATATTATGCCACCAGCATTCTTTGTCCTCTGGACAAGAAAGCCTTTACAAACAATGTGTGTAGGTGAATGACAAAGGGAGCTTTATTGATGAATATAGCCTATTGAACTTTGTTTTGAAATGGGGCTATGAAATGGGAATGGCTTTGAACTCTCAATGCCAGCTTTGAAATACAACCCTAATTAGCTTTGAAGGGCACTTGATTGGCTTTGGAATTAGGGTGTCACCTTTGAAATCTAAAACGCCATTTAAAACCTTTGAAATCTAAACCATACAGAATGAGTCTGTTCAGAAGGGAAGAACTCATCTGGTGTGAGGTTGGTGAATTCGCCTCTCTATGGAAAGGATCAGTTTTGGCTGGTGTTTCAAGGTTGTTTTTCTGTATTCCAGAATGGGAGAAAGATATCTGGGAGGAAGAAAGAAGTAGAGAGCTGTCCTAGTTAACAGAAATATATATATATATATATTTAAAAAATGAAACCAGTTAATATTACAGTTCTCATTAATAGGAAGGGGGTGTATGGTTTTTTTGTAGCCACAGGTGATCATTAATAAATTAATTAAGTACGTTGTAGCAGAGTTTAACATATATCTAGGTCTTTAAACTTTGGCAGCCTATCTTGACTGTAAAGACCATCTCAATTCTTTTCTATTCTTTGAAGGCAAACCACAACACAACCCTATTTTTCAAAGCATACTACCAACTATTAGAGACCCAGCTGAATATTGAGTTAATATTTGTGTCTTACCAAACAGGTGTCTTACCAAACAGGTATATTTGTGGGGTCTTTTTCTGTTTCCCAACTTTAATTTCAATATTTGGAATGCTACAGTTAATTCTCACTGAACTTTGACAGACCTGGGTAACTTGCTTTCTAAATCCACGTACACCAACGAGAATGTGCTACAGACATAAAATATGCTTTCTCTTCTCCTTGAAACACAGCTGAAGTCCCTGAAAACAAATCCATCTCTCTGCATTTTTCTGCCTCATTTCCCTTTCTTGATGTAACATCAGCACATAGAATTTAGTCATCCTTGATTGTTAGCTGCGTTAACTGATCATCTGATCATATTCTGTATTTTTAAATTTAGTATTAGTCACTTTTCCTTCAGGATCGTTAAAAAGAATATGCAAGAAATGATAGCTGAATTGCCAGTGTCTGCTTATCCATACATTCTTCATGAACGCCTTACCTCCTGGGCCATATTCAATGTCATGCAATGAGATCTCCTTGTATAACAGGAGCTCCTCTGCTCTCCCCAACCCAACCCACACCCACCAGATCTGCTCTATATAATCTTCTGAACCACTGGAGCATTTGGGAGCCAGGCAGAAAGATAAAGAGAAGGTGAATCCCTCAGAGCTCTTTATTCTACCAGAAGGCAGATGCAGTCTCTTATAAGAAGGTGCAAGGATCTAAACTGAGCAAGTATCTTGTTAAGGGGGCTTTGTGAACAATCAGTAATGGCATTAAGCATGGCATATGTTTTAATATACCACTGGTTCTGTAATCCTTTCAAGAGAGTTTGCAGGCACATCTCTTTGCCCAGGATTTTCCACCTCTAGCACATTTTTTTAAAAAGAAGTCCCCTCTGCTACTGCCTTGTAGATGTGCAGCTTTCCTCTGATGTTACTGATATTTGAAGAAGGCCGTTTTAGCATGTAGAGGGCAGAGTGATAGGAGAACAAGTGCCTGTTTAACTGTTTGGACTCCAAGCCTTTTGGGATTTTAAAGGTAAGATCAAGACTTTAAAGCAGTGGGCATCCAAGGAAATTCTTTTAAAACCTGCAAGGTGTGCTCTGAATAAGCAGTGCCAGTTACACCCCTGGCTGCCATTGCTTGCTTAAATGAAGCTTTTTGTGTGTTTTTAAGGGCAGTGGATTTTAATGCAGGGATCAGATACCGTCCTTGGCACCCAGCAGCTTCTCTGTGCAAGACTTTTAAACATGTAACTTCAAATTAATTCTTGAAAAAAGTGAAACTAATTGGCAATGTAGAGTAGTATCTTTATTTACAAGAATGTTTCTGTGATCCTCTTCAGTAAGATTCCCTACTCTTGGGATTCTTTATTTGTTTTACTCGAATGCTTTTATCCACCCTTCCAGACAATGTATATCTAGAACTGATTATATGTCTCTGCAGCAGGACTCCCCACTAGTGCTTATAGTTCACTCAACCATTACTGGGATGATACAAAGCTGGTTCTTGTTACTGTCACATCAGCACCGTGATGGCTGAGTGACTCTAGAAGATTCTGTCAGTAATTGGTAGGGAAACGGCCTGTATTTCCTCACTCCATCACCATTTCTCCAATACTTTGGAACCTTTTCAAAACATTTTCACTGTGAAATCTTTTAGAGGCATCCCTTTGACCCAAGAAGATTCATCCTGCATCTCCTTGGAGTGATGGTTTTATTATGCAAAAAAACCTTGTTTTTTATAGCAGCAGATAAGCCATCAGTCTGAGAATGGATTGAAGTTTCAACTGTATCTCTTTCAGCCTCTTTAGGTTAGTTACTTACAAAAAACAAGCTCATCTTCAGAGAGCTGGAAGCTCATTGCCATAAGCAAGCACCCATAACTTCTGTCCACAGGTTGATAATGTTTTTTTCAGAAAGATCCAGATGTTGGAAAATTGTTCTCAAATAAATATAGTCTTTGTTGATCCCCAAAGCTTCAGTGCCTGATTTGGACTCTTAATTACTGTTAAATTTCAGCAAGGCAAAGAATGAGATTTTAAAATTCAAGCTGCTAGATGTGAAAAACATTTCCATTTTCCATAGTTCTGCCACACTAATATGATATGGTTTCAGCATTACTAATTCTGACAGCAAGCTTATAAGCAGTGTTCAAAGATCTAGTCCTAAATATATTCATTAATTTACATTCCACCACCCTATTTTATGCCTTGCATGTTTTTTTTTTTTAAAGACATGTTAAATTCTAAAACGAATGGATTACTGAAGGAAAAAGAAATGTGTTCATTGCTAAAGTCAAATCTATGTAGCTTTCTATTTTTAAGAAGGGCAGGGTTGACTTTAAAACTGATGGATGTTTTGATCACATTCTGTCCAAGGACAGATTAAGCCTTTTCATAGAACCTGGAAATAATTTTAAAAAGAGTAACAGAGCACACAAATCTAGAGTTATATATTATAACAAATGCATTCAGGTATCTGGCACATCCATTGTGTGTTCTACTTTATTAAATATTCACAAAAATGATTGCTTGTATATTCTTTATTGACAGTTCTGGACACTTTTCTTGTTGCATGGAGAAGAGATTGGAACCTTAGGGGGAAACATATTTGAAGTGCTCCAGATTCTGCAAGACAAGATCTTTCTACCTTATACTCATATCTGAACTTACATCCAATCTGACATGGATAGGAGCACATTGTTCATGTTCTTTCACAAACTCTTAAACTAGCCTTAACTGTCCCCTGAAGGACTCCTAGAGACCAACCAATGTTATTACCTAATTAAATATGACAGAGGAAAAATTACTGAATACATGAGAATGATAGTAGCATTTACATTTAATTTTAATTAAATGTAAATTCAGTGAAATCATATTTTAATTTTTTTCCAAGCTCACCAACTGCTTTTGGAATCAGCCCCAGCATGCAATTCAACTATCATGTACAGCCTCATCCTGGATAAAAATTATGCACCTTGCCTTAAATGTTACAGTTTTTTTCTATTAAGAATTGTGTTATCCAAAAAGTACCTTAAAGATTTCATATATGCAAAATGCAGAAAATAAAACTGTAGTGTCTAGACCAATGTTTTTCAAACTTGGCAACTTTAAGATGTGTGGACTTCAACTCACAGAATTCTCCAGCCCCAGCTGGATTTTGGGAGTTGAAGTCCACTCATCTTAAAGTTGCCAAGTTTGAAAAACACTGGTCTGGAACAATAAAATTCTTGCTTTTTTGGTTTGGAAACTTTAACAGATACAAGGACTTTCCTGGTAATTTCAGTCATTAAGATAAAATCACATCAGTTATTTAGCATTTTCATAACTGTAAATTCTGTAAATTTCAGCATTTTGCACTAATGTTTTTTTAAAAACTTTTTTAAAAAGCTGCCTTTTTTAGTTGTAGGCCATTAAGATCTAATCACATAAGGTATTCAGCATTTTCATAGCTGTGAACTTGCTCGCATCTGAAATTTCATGAGATACTTTGGCTTAGGCAAAAAATAAAAAAAATGTTAGAGGGCTGTTGGTAATCAAATGCTCCAGTTTCTGAAATTCTATGAATTATTAGGTTTGGATAAATAAATCTGTATTTTCTTGATTTAATAAAATACAGGGCTTCTCAAGTATTATTTTAGAGATAATGATGATAATAAAAGCAGTGTTTTTTGATGTATGAATATAATAATTCTGCCTATGAATCCTTTAATTATGATAATAAAAACTGTTTTTTGATGTATGATTGAATATAATAATTCTGTTTATGAATCCTTTAACTTATTTGCTTTGGATAATAACATTTATTATAATGTTGTTGGCCTCATTTGCAAAACCTGAAAGACTTTTTTTTCTCCTTCTTGCATTGTCAACAGCCTCCTAAGCTATCTTCATATCTTCAAAGCAAAGTTTGAACATCATCATCATCATCATCATCATCATCATCATCATTGCTGCTGCTGCAATCTGGAAAGCCTACATTTCTTGATGTTCCTTCATTTCCTTAATAAGATATTTTTTTATTCAAATGTATCCATATATATGCATAATTTTGTATATATCTTCCCCAACATGTACTACTTTTTGGAATCTTTTATTCTTGAAATAAGAGAGGTCAGCAGATATCTCACTGTTCTCTCTGACCAAGCCATGGAAGAATATATTTTGGTGGGTCATGCAGTTTTGCTCCCATTACAATCCATATCGGGTTTCTTTTACATTCATCATAAAATCTAAGAAAAGTGAGAGTTCACGTAAGTTGTTGGCACAATGATGACAATGATGATATACCCATCAGTTTTCACTACTGTGGCCATCATAGCCATATTTACTAGAAGCAGAACTCAGTGGGACATTCTGAGTCTCAGACTCTGAATCTGTGGTTAATGATGAACAGTTCTGGCTCTGGGGATGCAGTTCTCAAAATAATCCTTCCCTGCTGTGTTTTTCTTGAAGACACGGTCATTTTATATCTTCTTTCTCCCTTGTATTTCAATGACAGGTCAGACAATATAATCTGGATCTAAAGCCTGGCACATCTAAAAGACAAATCCCAATGATACCAAACCACTGTCTGGGTTAAGAATTTGGATCCAAATCAAAACGTTTCTGTTCTCTAGCTATTAGTGAACCCAGCTAACTGCTGGGAAAGTCTATTGCTCAAAAGATAGAGGAAAAGAGCACCTGCTTTCTCACGCATCTCAATAAAAATGCAAGGCAGCATATGCAGAAACTGTGCGGAAACACCATTCACATGGTAATTCCTTTGTATCTGAATAATTTCTTTTCAGGTGCCTCGGTGAATACCAAGCTAGAGGGAGGATTTTGATCATTCTGCTCCTTAAGTTTGTTCATGACCATGTTTAGCGTCTAGCTGATTTTGAAGATCAAACACCACTCCTTTGTCTGGGTGCTCAAAAATAAAATGTTGAGTTGCTGGTTCCAATCCAAACCAAGTATGTCTGAATAAGATGTGTTTAGACAACATGACCTCAAATGAAATTAATCAAAACCTAGATTTTGCCTGGTCACAGGAAAAGGCATTGTAAAAAACCAAAAAAAAAAAAAAAAAAAAAACAAAAGAAAACAAAACAAAATAAAACCCTCTACCCCTATTTTATTTGCAGGCTTGACTAATAGCAAACAAGGAATTGGAGAACTGAATGCCCTTAGGTTTACTCAGATAAACCTCATACCATCCATAAAGGTACAAAAATAACTGAATGAATTCCAGGTCAAGTCAGCTGAGTTCATGAAATTGTATAATGTTTACCATTAAGTTGGCAAGATAGTTTTCACTAATATAAGGAGGTTTAGGAAAGATCCTTGGCTGAGTTTCTAAATAGTTCTATATTAACCCTAATATAAATAGCTTTTTCAAAGTTACTGGCACTGCTCTTTACTTTAAAGAGATGCTTTGACATCCAACAGCTGGAATGAATCTGGCCCATTTTTCTTTTTTTTAATGGATAGAACTTTATAGAAGAACTGTCTGTTCTTCTATGAAGAAGATTTCACTGTAATGTGGCCTGGAAGTACTGATAAGACAAAATAACATCCTATTCCTTATGGGGAAATTAATTTTGTTTATATCTGATGTTAGACAGGAAGTAATAATTAATCAGACGAGGATGGTTTGTTTTTAATCTTTCTAAAACCATTGAAATGCTCATTCTTACCACCGATGAAGCAAAAATAGCAGTCTGCAGTGCATTGTAAACTGAGACAAGCATGATCCACAACAATATAGATAAGATAATGCTCAAATGAATATTTAAACTCTGTTGATTTGGATTATTTTATATGATGAGACATACTTACATGCTTTTCATTGGTTAATGCTGCAAACTTCTTGGATAGAATAGTTAGGCTATTGTCTTTTATTAAGCCCTTAAACTATTTCTAATCCTATCATAAATTCATGCAATGCAACATTTATCTGATGGTATGCAGGAAATTGCACGGCAATTCACCATGAGAATTCTGCTGTAGCTGAAAACAGCTCTGGGCCTCTGCGTTCCCATGATGGGTTGGAAAGCTGGGATTATTTATATGTGCCTCATTGGCACTGTAAATGAAATGACTACAAAGATAGTTTCCACCACCCCTTGTGGGACATTGTGATTCTGCTTCCTTGTTGAAAGGAATTTTTGCCTCATCTCTCCACCCTGTCCCTGAGCTTTGGGTCCTGCAAGAGAAATGCTAGCTCAATGGCCTTGCAGGACCTTCTCTGTAGCTCATGCAAAATTAGCAGAAGCAAATTTTCTGTCAGTCCCCCCACTCCCAACTTTCTTCAGATGGGAACAAAGCAGAGTGCTAAGGGCCCGGCTTCTGGACTTCTCCTCTGCTTTTTTCCCTCTCATTTTTTGTGCAATGAATTTTGCTTGTCTGTTTATTCATTTTTTAAGCAAATTGATATAGCCACCCATCTCACCAAAAGTGACTCTAGGTAGCGTACAACAATCAGATAAAAACAAACATAAAAACAACATAAAAATATAAAAACCACACTAGGATCTAGCAGTGATTCTTTTGCTCCTTGTTTTCAGCATTTCAAATCAACAGAAAACTGTCTTCAAACTGCTTTGGAGCGATGTGTGTGTGTGTGTGTGTTCTATTGTCTAAAGGCAATAGAAATATGACCCCAATCTATGTTTAGGAGTCTGATTAATGGGAGTGCAGTTAAGCCGACATGGAGAGATGCAACTTATTTAGAAAAGTTATTTTATTTCTATGGTTGTGCTTAAATAAGAATCTTTGTTTTTTGAGCTCCGTCATATACTATTTTTCCATATGCTTGGATTATTTTATATGCATTCTCTCAGTAATCTGTACAAGCAGTATATAAAATGGCTACTGTTAATGTTTTTTTATCTACTGCTTCCCTATATAGATAGGAGGCTAAAAAAAAAAAAATCATAGCTACAGAGATATTTATGCTGATGACTTACTGTTTCAACACTTGGAATTCCTTTTAATTCCAATTATATAGTAACTTCCTAGCGGTACCTCATAGCTGATGCTTAAAATGTTCATTCAATGGCTCATCAACTGAAACTAAATTCAGGTGATTTAGATTGATAAAAAGAACTAATTTTTATACAATACCTAGTTTATATTAGCATTAGTTCATTCATTCTTATGCTTCCACCTAACTTTAAACAATTCTGGGCAATACGCTGGTGCAAGCTTTCATGGCCCAACACTGCCCAATTCTGGGCAACTTTACAAGGTTAAAAAAGACAAAACAAAACAGGAATTCAACAAACCAAATGGAACTGAACAAATTGTTGGCGCAATGACTACTATCATGATGCTGATTTCTACCTTCTTGATGGCGACATACAGCTGCTAAAGAACAAAAGTGGAAGACAGTTGTTGCTTTCTTCTTCATGACTGTAAACTTTCTAAACGCAGCTAACTGGCCACTGTGTAGAACAAAATTGTGGGCTAGATGGGCCATTAGCTGGATCTATCAGGACTTCTTTTTGTTATTATGGATCTAGGGGTACAGTATAAAACAGAAAAATTTGCAATGACAATATTCTACAAGGTATTGTATCAGAACAAGAGGAGGTTCTAGCCACAGTGCCTTATCACATATTGTGACTACTGTATTTACTCTTCATGGTTCTTCTCTTGATGATGACTTAGGAACCACTGCTAATGGGTCACAGCCACTAAGGCAGGCTAGCACTTCTATTGCAGGAGCTCCATTGATTGCTAATTTGTTTCCTGTTCCAGTTCAAGGTGATGGTTATTACCTATAAATCTTTTTATAGCTTCAGTCCTTGTTACCAATGTGACCTGCTTTTCCATGTGTGGAACCTGTCCCTCCTGTATATATGATCTTAAAGGCTTGCCAAATAGTGCCTCTCTTTGTGTGAAACATGGGGACAGGAGTTTGAAAATGGCTCTCTTGATGGCTGTCCTAGCCCAATGGAACAGGTTGTCCTCTCCCTCAAGGCCAGGTGGGTCTCTTTTAATCTTTCAGAAGTCAGTTAAGACACTGCTCTTCTACTGAGCCTTTGGCGTGTTGGGGTGACATATTGGACTGGCTGTCTCTCAGACTGGATTTTTGTTGTGTGATATTACTGTTTGGGTTATGACTTGTTTTTCTTGATTGTGGATTTTGGACTTAAGTAATTGTGACCTTTCTAGAGTTTTTGGTTGGTATGAAATCAAATTTTAGTAAACCAACAAACAACAAACGAACAAACATTGCAACATAGTGCAAGATTGTGAAATATCATTCAAGAGAGTGGTTCATAAGTTGCAATAGGTTTTTAGTTCACCAGCCCGATCCTCATCTAAGAAGCTTAGATGTTCCGGCTTACATACAATTCAACTTAAGGACAGACCTTGGGAACAGAATTTGTTCTTAAACTGGGGACTACCTGTACCTCACATTAACTGGTACATTTGTTCTGAAAGGCTTCTCCATTTTCCAAGCAGAAGCCCTTTGTTGTAGTCGGTTTGCTAGTGAGATATTCCAGCTGCTCTCCTGTTTAATGAACATTTTCTCAGATTCCATCTCTTTATCCAAAAGGCAGTAAGAGTTCTGAGAGGTGAGAAATAGATTCTTCTGCAAGATGTGTTCTGATGAAAAGGAGAGGCAAACACATTATGGCCTCTCCCTCAACCTTACATAATAAATGTAGAATATTTGTCTTATTTTTTAATCATTTGAGCACACATTAATCTGCATGCTGACTGACAGATCTTACCATCCAATGATGCTATAGTTCTCCAAATTGGCAGGGAGGGGAGGACATGAAAAATAACACAAAGATTATCTGGGCTGCTGCCTTATTATCCATCTGCCAAGGTGGATGTTCTAGTTTCTTCTGCTTCATCAGCTTCTATCTCAACTTGCTAGAAGAACAAAGGTTTCCTCGGTCAGCCTGCTTGTGGAGACACCTTTAAGAATAGTTCTTCATCCTTGGATTAGTTCTTGAAATCAACTGATTCTTCCATCTTTTTCTTCCCTTCTCCCATTTCCCCCCTTCTGAGTTTGATAAAAACAGAAGTGAAGTTTCTGGAATTAATCAATTAATTCAGCCAATGTCCTGGATTTGCGTATGCCATCTTCTATATAGGTCTGGACTGAATTTCCAAATCACCGGATTAGACTCCAAACCAACTTTAAAAGAATTGTGAGGTCAAGATTTCAGTTAGGAAAAAGGCAGTTCCCCCTGAGCTATTCCCCTCTCTGTACTTTTTTTGCATGTAGCTTGCTGCTTTTGAAGTCAGAGATTGATCTCCATCACTAGCTTTCTTCAGTTCACAGCTTTGTACTTTTATTCAATAATAATAATAAAAAAAATATCTTGATTTCATCTAAAAATCCTGACAACATTTCTTTTTTCTTCTAGGTATGAAGATACCCTTTAGATCTTCCTCAGCATGAACCACTTTGGAACCCACTGACCCAACATTAGCAGTGGTATAATAAGCACTTTATTACTTCCTAATAGGCCTTCCACAGTGTGATCAGACTTTCATATTCACTTCCAGGATGCAAATAGAGCCTTCCAATGGTTGAATCAGATGTCACAACATTTTTTTCTCTTCATATAGCTACTGTTACAGTTGCTTTGTTTCCTCAAAAACTTTCAGGCTGCCTTTTTTTTTCCTTGTTCCCCCCCGCCCCAAAGTTCAGAACACACTGGCGGAGAACAAGGTTAGAATGTCACTTGAAGAACATATTATTCATAATCAAAATGACTCCATGGACAATGCAAAGGAATGGGAGAAAAATAGAAAGGAAAAGAAGTCTTCCTAGGCCTAAACCATCCCATTAAAAATAGCATGTGGAGATGAAAGGATTCATTTCCATAATATAGTAAATATCCTGTTGCACTGACTTTTGTTTTTTTATAAATAGCCTTCTATTCCACATTTTCTTTTAGAAGTAAGAAATTATAATTTATAGTTTGCCTGTGCATGCAGATTGTCAACTATTGCTAACCGATGGACTAGCCATTTTTTTCCTTATATAATTGAGCTTTCCACATTGTACAGTGCCCACTGTACACTGTGTTAGCCAGCAAACAAAGCCAAGATGAGTTACATACGAGGATATGGTTTTTAGCCACTCAGGCCTTGTGGTGAGATTTAGTTTCCTGGTTTTCCTTCCCAATGTAAATTTTAAAAAGGGAAGAGACTGCATTTAAATATGATATCTCACAGGTTTTTTTGTTTTTTGTTTTTTTGGTGGTTCAGGGTTTTACATGTTTTTAAAAATTATTTTGTTTCAACACTAAAAATACTTGTGGTGGATGACTGAATGTCAGCCCTGGCCTAGTGAATGGTTGTCTTAAAGCAGCTTAAGTTTTTTTTAAAAGCTGCAATCTGAGGAGAAGCACATTAAGTATATCCAACAAGCTTTTAAAAATCTTTTGACTCCAGTTATCACTAATCGGATTAAACAAGGCATGTTTTAGGCCTGGATACAAGGGACTGTAGGGTGAACAACTGGCTATTCAGAATCCTCTCAGTTTTAGGAACAGACAACGGAGTGAGAAAACATGTCCTGAAATTTGCAGGAACTCCAGAGTGACTTCTGATATATTGGGACAACCTGCAGCTGGAGGCAATGTGTGTGTTTGGGGAGAGGGAGTGGGGGGAGTATGCAGGATTTGGGTCATGTTTAAAATACTATTTAGATCATGGCACTAAGCTGCAAAAAGGATTCAAAGTAAACAGTTTCACCCAAAGTGACAGCTACTGCTACATGTTCTGTGTCTAAATGTGAGAAAATTAACGTGCCAAAAGAGGGAAGCGGGGAGTGCTTACTATTTAAAGGCATTTTGCTCCAGACAGTTTTAACAACTGAGATTTGTGGCTGGTAGACCACTGAAGTGTCTTGCCATTAAATTATGAACTGCACATTAGAAACAGATGTAGCCCTGGAAACTTTGCACGAGAGCACAGTCTTCTAGAGTTGGCAATGTTGTTGTTGCTAAAACAGAAAAGCAAAGCTTGAACAGTAGACAACTCCTCCTAAACATGAAGATATGTGAATGGAAGGGTTCTCAGAGTCACAGTACCACCTGTTCCAAAAGCCACCACTTAGCTTTTCTGTATGTCTCCTGAAACTGGCTGGCTGAAAATGTTATGGAATGCTGAAGTTTTGTAAGGTGTCTAAAATAAAGGCAATGTTGCTTTCTTTTATCTCTTTCCCCAGCCAGAAATGGTCGATACTTCAGCAGTTCGAGCCCAGCCTTCGCGTTAGCAGGGTGAGCTCCTGTTTCCTCCCAGTTCCTGTCAACCCAACAGTTCAAAAACTCACGTGAGTAGATAAATGGGTACTCTCATTCCGGTGGGAGGAAAAATGCTGGCGGCGCCTTGCAAAAGGAGTCAGGAGCAGTTGCCGGTAGCGCAGAACCCGCGCACGCCCGAAAAAGGCGCAAAGCAATGGAAACCTCGCCTCCTGTGCTCGCCAGCTGGGCTCTGCTCTAGGAAGGAGGCACTGGCAAACCACTTCCGAAACACCTTGCCTTGAAAACTGCAAAGGACTCATCCAAAGCAGTCACTGCAGAGTCGGTAACGACTGAGTGCAGATTAAAAAAGAACAAAAACAAGTATATGTGTATGCACATCTGTGTGTGGTTGTGTATATGAGAAGATAAATTATTCTGGCAAAAATGATGCTCTTCACCTAACCCTGTGAATTAACCCTTAGTATTTTATTTCTTTTTATTTTAAAATCCAGAATCCAAGTGGAGACTGACAGCTTCCTCACAGTCCAGAATTCCAAATTCAGAAAAGTGATTACATAAATGGTACAAGGAATTAAGTACTTTGAGATAGAAACCAGAGCCCCATTCAGAATGAACAAGATCACTTCCAAACATAGTACAGTTACCTTATTTTATTATTAATATGCCTTCCTGCATAGCACTATTAAATCTGACTTAAACTCAGTTACTGATCTGGGGATTTGTCCTATCTCAGTCAAGCTAGGTGGAATCACCTAGCTAACTTTGGCTGATTTCATAAAGCTAAACAGGATTAGATCTGGTGAGACTTGAATGGGGAACCTCCAAGAAATATCAGGAAGCAAGACTTGGAAGTTGAAAACCAAACATCCTGGAAGAAACCAATAACAAACCACTTCCACATGGCTGTCAAGAAACTCCATGGACGTGTTCATGAAGTCACCAGGAGTTGAATTTGACTCAGAAGAGGGTGGTAACTTATTTCAGGAGAATATTTTGCTTTTTTTTTTTCTTTAAATAATTTGCTCCCATCTTTCCCACAAATACTTTATTTCAAACTGGTTTCAAATCTTAGTGCAGTTTTAGAGGAATTTGCCATGTGACTAAATGGACACGGACAGTTCTTCAAGCAAAAATGGGCCATTGCCTCCTTTTGCATACAAGAATAGTTTAATTGCTTTTTTGGATTCTGCACAAGGACACTAGTTGGAATGTTTGATTATTCAACACATATTCAGCAAGTAATACGCTTTTCTTCCCCATTTAACCATTCTGAGAAAGGCAGGTTCAATCCAACCAAACCTTTTGCTTACCTTTAAATATATTGACTAATAAGGTGGCTGTCTATGTACAGCAAGATACATTGACCATTTAATTTTAATTGCACTACTTCAACAAAGAAACATGAGTATTTTTTTCCTGTAAGAATAGTATACTTGTACAATCAAAATCAATTACTGTAAGTTATAGAATTAGACTTCTTCTTGTGTTCTCAGAATTGTAGGGATCTCTAAGACCATCACAGTGTTTGGTCCAAATTGGGAAACTAGCAAATGTTTTAATTGAATATATTGTAATTTTTCGGCAGGTTATATACTTTTTCTTTTAAAAGTCTTAAAATATATTTAGCAATAAGCTAGTGTACAATATTAACCCCCCTTTCAGCTCAGGTTT
Source organism: Python bivittatus (assembly GCF_059951505.1). Lineage (NCBI taxonomy): Eukaryota > Metazoa > Chordata > Lepidosauria > Squamata > Pythonidae > Python > Python bivittatus. The sequence goes on from NW_028277112.1 coordinate 36,484,776, forward strand.
CTCCCACAAAAAGCCCCCAAACCAAAATACCTTTTACCTACTGTTTTTGAATAATAATCATCCCAAACAGTCAATTTCTTGACAAGGAATGAAGTTCAGACTGAAAACTCCTTTCCAATAACATCCAAATGTGTCTTGCTGCCTTTAGTAATGGGAATATTAAATACCTACCAGGATTTCAAAGGGATCACATAACAACTTTCTCATTGTACCTATAGTAGTTCATATTTACAATAATTTTCATTGTAGTGGAAGTTAATATATATGCCCAGTGCTACAATGGAACATCAGGAAAATTAAATACCCTTTTCTCTTTTCACATTGGAGTTGCAATTTAGAGAAACTGACTGTCAAAAAATTCATCAATAGCTTATCAATATGTCTGAAATATTGAACTAAAATTAACATAGGCATTCCTCTTAAAATATACATCAAACTTGAGTTGAAAAAAATCATTTTTACAACATTTATTCTTCCTCATAAGCTCATAGATATGTTAAACTGTCTATTAATATTATCATTGATCTGAGTTCTTTTTCTTGAAAATATTGTTCCCAAGTATTAACAGTTTCCAAACAATAAACAAATCCCAATTGTACATATTTTCATGGAAAACCTACCAGCATCAGTTCTTACACTTGCACACTTTGTACACCTACATAAAGTCAGGGATCTTGTAGGTTTAGAGTCAGGAGTATGATTAATCAATTATACCAAGCAGGTGCTAATGATCATCAACTTCATATATAGGTGGAAACACAGTCATTAACTGAAACAGAAACAGCTGTGTAGGAGGCTTAAAACTGGGTGAGGAACAGCCAAAGTCTGCTACTAAGGTGAGGTTGTGGAAGACAGTTTCATGTCACAGGTCATACATCATGGCAAGACTGAGCACAGCAACAAGGCACAAGGTAGTTATACTGTATCAGCAAGGTCTCTCCCAGGCAACAATTTCAAAGCAGACCGGGGTTTCAAGATGTGCTGTTCAAGCTCTTTTGAAGAAGCACAAAGAAATGGGCAATGTTGAGGACTGTAGACACAGTGGTTGGCCAAGGAAACTTAATGCAGCAGATGAAAGACACATCATGCTTACTTCCCTTTGACACTGGAAGATGTCCAGCAGTGCCATCAGCACAAAACTGGTGGAAACCAGTGGGACCCAGGTACACCCATCTACTGTCTGGAGAAGTCTGGCCAGAAGTGGTCTTCATGGAAGAATTGTGGCCAAAAAGCCATACCACTGATGTGGAAGCAAGGCTAAGTGACTCAACTATGCACAAAAACATAGTAACTGGGGTGTAGAAAAATGGCAGCAGATGCTCTGGACTGCTGAGTCAAAATCTGAAATATTTGGCTGTAGCAGGAGGCAGTTTGTTTGCTGAGGGGCTAGAGAGCAGTACAAGAATGAGTGCCTGCAGGCAACAGTGAAGCATGGTGGAGGTTCCTTGCAAGTTTGGGGCTGCATTTCTGTAAATGGAGTTGGAGATTTGGTCAGGATCAATGGTGTCCTCAATGCTGAGAAATACAGGCAGATACTTATCCATCATGCCATACCATCAGGGAGGTGTGTGACTGGCTTCAAATTCATTCTGCAGCAGGACAACTACCCCATACAGCCAATGTCATTAAGAACTATCTTCAGCATAAAGAACAAGGAGTCCTGGAAGTGATGGTTTGGCCCCCACAGAGCCCTGATCTCAGCATCATCGAGTCTGTCTGGGATTACATGAAGAGACAGAAGGATTTGAGGCAGCCTACATCCACAGATCTGTGGTTATTTCTCCAAGATGCTTGGAACAACCTACCTGCTGAGTTCCTTCAAAAACTGTGTGCAAGTGTACCTAGAAGAATTGATGCTGTTTTCAAGGCAAAGGGTGGTCACACCAAATATTGATTTGATTTGGATTTCTCTTGTTTGCTCACTTTGCATTTTGTAAATTGATAAACATAAACAATTACAATATATATTTTTTGAAAGCATTCTTACTTTGCAGCATTTTTTCACACCTGCCTAAAACTTTTGCACAGTTCTCTCTCTCTCTCTCTCTCTCTCTCTGTGTATTTGCCTTATAGGTAAGGAAGATAAATTTAAGGATGCTCATATAGATATGGAAAATCATCAATGTGCAGCTACTGTATGTCCTGAAACAAGTATGGCCCCTGGCAGAGCCAATGAAGCATTTGTTTATATACATTTCTCATTTCTTCTCAACATGAAGAGCATAATTACTCATTGCTATGAATTTTAGCACTGCAGGTGGTAACATTAAGACATGCTGTGCTGTCATTCCTCTATCCAACCAAGGGAGCTGTGTACCACAGGAATAAATACAATTCACATAATTAAATGTAGGTAAATATAATTGGATGATTTTATGACAAAATGTGCAAGTTTGCATCATTTAGATCCACCACTACTTACTTTGTTGTTGTTTTGGATGTTTCTGGACATTATACTAGTGTTGCTCACTTCTCTCTTCCAAAGACATGGATGTGGTCGATTTGGAGAGAAAAATCAAATTTGATAATGATTGGGAGGCTTTTATGTTCAGTAATGAATTATGACCACCTCACCTTGGCTGATCTCAAAGAATTAAGCAGAGTTGGAACTTTTTGGTAGATAAGAGAGCCCTGGAAAATTCTATGACTACTGTATGGCTAAACTGAGAAGATGAAAAAAAGCATGCCAAAAGAAAGCAAAAGCAAAACAAAACAAGAAAATCTACACGAATGTGACCATGAAGTCATTAATTTCTTTTTTCATGGAAAAGAATGAATCAAAGAACTTGACTAGGTTTTTAAGATAATGAGGAGACATCAAAATGGATGCTCAGTGGACTCTGACCCTGATGACCCTGACTCTTCCTTCCCCCATCATTTCTTGCACAAAAATTAGTACTAGGTGCAGAATGAACAACAGACCAGCAATCCCTATGCTTCAGGATGAAGCAGTTCAGGCAAGATAAGGCAGGGAATTTACTCTTCCTGCTTCCCCTGCAAGGAATGGATTTAGTTGCTCTGTGATTTTCCCCATTTAAGAAAAGGTAGGGTAATTCTGTCTCAGATTCCTAGCATCTTACCCATTTGGAAAAAGTGCTGAATGGCAGAGATGCCTGCTCTAGCAATGTCCTAGATGAGGCACCCTCCAGAATGGTAGAATTGAACTCTCACTGTAGCTTAGAGATAGTCTTTGTGGAAGGGGAGGGGAATTTTGCTTCGGTTCTGTGGGGTGGATGGGTCAACTTGCCAGTTTGGATTAGTCCTTTGGTCCGTGCTTTTTCATCCCTAAGTTAAAACAACCCAAACAGTGGTAATGGTGCTGGTGGTGGTGATGTTGATAATGTAATGATGTGGCACACATACTAACAGTTTGATCAAGACATAGACACTCAGTAAACTGTTTGATAGTTAATGATAAGTATCATTATAATCATAATCATTACCCACTTACTTTCATAGTCAACATCATTTATTACTAGGAAAACATCTGTCAAGGTGCAGATTATTACCCATAATGCCTGTCTCAGGGCCTGGGCATCTGCAGAACCACCTTTCCCAGATAGAATCTGCCTCCCCATCCAAATGAACAGAGAGTGCCTGCTGAACGTCCCGTTTTTGTGAGGGTGACAGAAGGAGTCATGGAAGTGGCATTCTCTGTGGGAATTCTGCTCCTTTGGAACAGCTTGCCCCCCCAGCAAGGACAGCACTCATGCTTATCACCTTCTGAAGGCTTTTAAAGACCTGGCTGTTTTGGGAGACATTTTGGAGATTGATTGCTATAAGCACTGAATTGTGGGTTGTTTAATATGAATTGTTATTTGTATATTATATATTTAATGTACTGTTTTTACTGATTTCTCTTGGTAATTTGTTACTGTAGATCCAATGTGCACAGCTTAAAGCTGTTTAGACTGAAGAGGTATATAAATCTAATCAATCAATCAAATCTATCATTCACATAATACATAACAATTTATTGTTGACATAGAACCTTCCTTCCTTCCTTCCTTCCTTCCTTCCTTCCTTCCTTCCTTCCTTCCTTCCTTCCTTCCTTCCTTCCTTCCTTCCTTCCTTCCTTCCTTCCTTCCTTCCTTCCTTCCTTCTCCTAATTATGGCTGATTAAAAGCAGTTGAGCTCTGTGTTCACGTCAGAATGAAGCACACAGTAACCACTATGAGTAGATCTTACTCAAATCTGTCAAGCTTCTAAATAAAATTAATTGTCGTGTATTTTACAATGGAAGAGATGAAGCACAACAACTCACATAAACAGGCTGTAATAGTAATAGCCAATTTAAAGGTTCATTAACAAATACCAGTGGTAGCACTGTAAGACTCAGCTTCTTATTACCCAGATGTGAAACGACAGAAATGAAACGTTTCTTTGAAGTGATTCCTAAATACCAAAACAGAACAGAAGGGGTTTTAAATGACAAAACTCAGTTTTAAAGTTTTTGAGAATATGTAATTTACTGGTGCATAAGTACTTCTTCATGAAAGGGCCTATATAAGAATAACTTAATATATGGAGTTTTCATGGAGTCAGCAGCCTTATAAAACTGATGAGCAAGTAAATAAGTAAATAAATAACACATCATTTATTGACATGGGGTCAGGTTTCCCAGATTTACATTTTGACCCCTGGCTGAATAAGTGATGCTTTTGAAGTGCTGTCCAGGTGCTTGGAGGCTGCTTGGAAGAGACTGAGACTCTTTAGATGGACCCTATGGAATCAGCAGGCCTTCAAATTCAGAGCCTTCTATCTTGCTGGGGTTGAGTCTCAGTCTTTAATGGGACCAGACAGAACTGGTTCACAATTTGGGGGTTCTCTTGGGCTTAAAACACCTGCTTAAGGACCAAGTTGCAGCTACTGCCAAGAGCACCTTTATACAGCTCCATCTTGTGCAGCAATTGTCCCTTTTCTGAAATGAGAGGCTTTACTCAATCTCACTCATGTTTTAGTCACCTCTCAATTGGATTACTGCAATGTATTGTACATTCAGAACAATAGCTGGTCCAGAATGTGGTGCCTTGAGTAGTTATGGGAGGATGTCAAAGAGACCATGTAAAACTACTACCTTGAGAGCAGCACTGGTGTCCAGTTGGTTTCTAGGTACAATTTAAGGTGCTTAGTGTCACCTTTAAAACCATTAGTGGGTCAGGGCCTGATAATATCTGCCAATAATATCTGTCTGTCTGGTAAGATATAGTAAGACAAACTTTTTATGCGTCCCCTCAATCAGGGACATATAGAAACCATGGAAACATGCTTTCTTAGTTGCTACCCCCTCCTCTGCCATAATATCCCTCCAGATCATTTGGATGGCTCCCCTCCCTCATGATCTTCAGAAAGTCTGTGAAGACTTGGCTATTTTATCAAGCCTTGGGGGCAGGGCTGCTATGACTCTCCCTCTGGATGAGTTGTTGTTGTTGTTTAGTCGTTAAGTCGTGTCCGACTCTTCGTGACCCCATGAACCATATTGCGCCAGGCCTTCCTGTCCTTCACTGCCTCCCTGAGTTTGCTCAGTTTCATGCTCATTGCTTCAATGATGCTATCTAACCATCTCATCCTCTGCCGTCCTCTTCTCCTTTTGCCTTCAATCTTTCCCAGCATCAGGGTCTTCTCCAAAGAGATCTCTCTTCGCATTAGGTGACCAAAGTATCTGAGCTTGAGCTTCATTATCAGTCCTTCCAATGAACAATCAGGGTTAATTTCCTTTAAGATTGACTGGTTTGACCTCCTAGCAGTCCAGGGGACTCTCAAGAGTCTTCTCCAGCACCACAGTTCAAAGGCATCAATTCTTCGGCGCTCGGCCTTTTTATGGTCCAGCTCTCACAGCCATACATTACTACTGGAAAAACCATAGCTTTGACTATGCGGATCTTTGTTGGCAAGGTGACGTCTCTGCTTTTTAATATGCTGTCTAGGTTTGCCATAGCTTTCCTCCCAAGGAGCAAGCGTCTTTTAATTTCATGGCTGCAGTCTCCGTCTGCGGTGATCTTGGAGCCCAAATAAATGAAGTCTGTTACTGCTTCCATTTCTACCCCTTCTATTTTCCAGGAATTGATGGGTCCAGATGCCATGATCTTAGTTTTTTTAATGTTGAGTTTCAAGCCAGCTTTTGCACTCTCCTCTTTCACCCTCATCAAGAGGCTCTTTAGTTCTTCTTCACTTTCTGCCATTAGGGTGGTATCATCTGCATATCTGAGGTTGTTGATGATTCTCCCTGCAATCTTGATTCCAGCTTGTGATTCTTCCAGCCTGGCATTTCTCATGATGTACTCTGCATATAGGTTAAATAAGCAGGGTGACAGTATACAGCCTTGTCGTACACCTTTCCCTATTTTGAACCAATCGGTTGTTCCATGACCGGTTCTGACTGTTGCTTCTTGGCCCGCATACAGATTTCTCAGGAGACAGGTAAGGTGGTCTGGTACCCCCATCTCTTTAAGAATTTGCCACAGTTTGTTGTGATCCACACAATCAAAGGCTTTTGCATAGTCAATGAAGCAGAAGTAGATGTTTTTCTGGAACTCTCGTGCTTTCTCCATTATCCAGCGAATGTTGGCGATTTGATCTCTAGTTCCTCTGCCTCTTCAAAACCCAGCTTGTACATCCGGTAGCTCTCGGTTCATGTATTGCTGAAGCCTAGCTTGTAGGATTTTGAGCATAACCTTGCTAGCATGTGAAATGAGTGCAATTGTGCGATAGTTTGAGCATTCTTTGGCATTGCCCTTCTTTGGAATTGGAACGTAAACTGACCTTTTCCAATCCCGTGGCCACTGTTGCGTTTTCCAAACTTGCTGGCATATTGAGTGCAGCACTTTAACACCATCATCTTTTAGTATTTTAAATAACTCAGCTGGAATACTGTCATCTCCACTAGCTTTGTTGTTAGCAATGCTTCCTAAGGCCCACTTGACTTCACTCTCTAGGATGTCTGGCTCAAGGTCAGTGATCACACCAGCGTGGACATCAGGGACATTAAGATCTTTCTTGTATAGTCCTTCTGTGTATTCTTGCCACCTCTTCTTAATCTCTTCTGCTTCTGTTAGGTCCCTGCCTTTTTTGTCCTTTATCATGCCCATCTTTGCACTAAACGTTCCTTTCATATCTCCAATTTTCTTGTAGAGATCTCTAGTCTTCCCCATTCTATTGTTTTCCTCAATTTCTTTGCATTGTTCATTTAAGAAGGCCTTCTTATCTCTCCTTGCTATTCTCTGGAAATCTGCATTCAGTTGCTTATATCTTTCCCTTTCACCCTTGCTTTTCGCATTCCTTCTTTCCACAGCTATTTGTAAAGCCTCATCAGACAGCCATTTTGCTTTCTTGCATTTTTTTTTTCTTTGGGATGGTTTTAGTTGCTGCCTCCTGTACAATGTTACGGACCTCCGTCCATAGTTCTTCAGGCGCTCTGTCTACCAAATCTAATCCTCTAAATCTATTCATCACCTTCACTGTGTACTCACAAGGAATATGATCTAAGTCATACCTGAGTGGTCTAGTGGTTTTCCCTACATTCTTCAATTTAAGCCTAAATTTTGCAGTAAGAAGCTCATGATCTGAGCCACAGTCAGCTCCTGGTCTTGTTTTTGCTGTCTGTATAGAGCTTCTCCATCTTTGGCTGCAAAGTATATAATCAATCTGGTTTCGGTATTGACCATCTGGTGATGTCCATGTGTAGAGTCGTCTCTTGTGTTGTTGGAAAAGAGTGTTTGCTATGACTAGCTTGTTCTCTTGACAGAACTCTATTAGCCTTTGCCCTGCTTCATTTTGTACTCCAAGGCCAAACTTGCCTGTTATTCCGATTACTCCTTGACTTCCTACTTTAGCATTCCAATCCCCTATGATGAAAAGGACATCTTTTTTTGGTGCTAGTTCTAGAAGGTGTTGTAGGTCTTCATAGAAGCGGTCAACTTCAGCTTCTTCAGCATCAGTGGTTGGGGCATAGACTTGGATGACTGTGATATTGAATGGTTTGCCTTGGATACGCACTGAGATCATTCTGTCGTTTTTGAGGTTGTACCCCATTACTGCCTTTCCCACTCTCTTATTCACTATGAGTGCAACTCCATTTCTTCTAAGGGTTTCTTGCCCACAGTAGTAGATATAATGGTCACCCGAATTAAATTCACCCATTCCCGTCCATTTCAGTTCGCTGATTCCCAAGATGTCGATGTTCAGTCTTGTCATCTCATGTTTGACCACATCCAGCTTGCCTTGGTTCATAGATCTTACATTCCAGGTACCTATACAATATTGTTCTTTTAGAGTAGGAAAAAGCAGGGTTGCTTAGATCATTAGGAGCCATTCAGAATGATCAACTCCTTCTTTTTCTTCTTTATGAGATGACGGATGTTGTAGGCACTGCAAGGATGCCACAAAATATGGCTTTCTCATTGTGAATGACCTCTGCTTTGCAGATACTTATTTATCCTTTGCCAAGGCACTCCATCCCAATGATTGCTTAAATGGGTATTTTCTGCCATAATTACTTGGATCAAGAGCAGGAGTGACTGGGAGGGGGGAGTGGAGAATCAAAAAGTCAAGATGGTGGCTGCCATCTTAACTGTTTAACTCACCTTCCCCACAGCTGCCCCTGATCAAGTACTCCCTCAGTACATGTGCATTAAATTCAGTAAACATTTCAAATGATCCTTTAGGGCAAAAGTGGGTAGGCTGGGTAGGTGACCCTTTTTGCAACCACATTTTTGGTGGTGTTGTTTTTTTTTTTACAATTTGTTTAACCACTAAGGGCTGGCAGGAATGCGTCAGTGATGGTTCCATTTAAATTTTTTAAATTTTTGTAAAGCTGTTCTAAAGTTTGGGAATTTAAGTAAACAGATGTGCTTAAGTCTATCAAGGCTTATAATTGCTTTTCTAAAGGGCAGAAAATTATGTTGGTGATTTTGGTCTGTTCGCTACTGAATTTTGGCAGGGCAGTCCTGGTAGATAAGGACAGGGAGACTCCAAAACTTTGAAAAAAAGGATGAAATAAATGTAAGCATTTCATTCTTATGAGTTTGAAATACTTTTCCTTCCTCTCTTTTTTTCCCCTACCCAATTCATGGGATCTCTTCCCCCATTTCCTTGTCAATCAACCTGAGTTCATTTTCCTTTTCTCTTTCTATCCCCATTCCTCATTTTTTCTCATCTTCCCAAGTGCTTAATTATTTAAACATTTTCTTAACAGCAGTAACCACCAGTCTGCTAATTCTCTGCTCCACTTAATCCTTTCAGAGGCAGGGCCGTCTGTCAACAATGCTGAGGGTTCCGAATGAGAGCCACAAAAACAGATTGTGAAAGCTGCAGAATGTTTTACCATCAATACTGTCCAGATGTTTTAAAAGTTGGACATGGGTTGAGTCAAGTGGAGGGAGCAAAAGTCATATTTTGCACTTCTCCCTACCCGAAATCCATAGACTAGTTTATGTCATAAATAATAAAAACTGGATAACAAGAGTGGGGGAAAATGCCTCGGGAAGAACTCTGAAGCGATTAAGGCGTCTGGCGGACGCCTTGTTTTAATCAATCAAGTGTGAAAGTGCTAATGAGAAACCTGTGCCAGCTCTAAAAAACACACAGAAGCAAGACAGGCTACAAGAGATTTACATGAACAGCTTCTTCAAGCTGGCCAGCTCTTTGGAAGAGCTTAGTAGTGTTTTGTTCTTTGGAGGGGCTTTTGTTTTGTTTTGCTTCTCTGAGGTAAAAATAAAAAGGACACATGAAAAAAAATTACAGCTGATTTTAGCTCTAGTGGGAAAAACAGAGTTGAGGGACAGAAAGGAATATAGGAGGTGTTATATTTTATGGAATGATTATGTACCTTCTTTTCCGTGGATTATCTCCCCATTTCTTCCATGGTGAGGGTGGAGAACAGCTTCAGATGGAGTTTCTTGACTAACCCAAAGAGACAAAATTATAGCATTGGCATTAAAAGCTGTAATAACTTTAGCTACTTCAGGAGGTTGTCTGTGGAATTCCTAATGGAGTGGTACTCATGGAAGGGACAGTAGAGCACAGGTTCTCTCTCAGATTCAGTTCTCTGCAGACCTGGAACATGTGTCATTTAATCCTTTGAGCTTCGCAGAGGAATGAGCTGTGTAATGAACGATTAGGTATCAGCAGTTGACCTACATGGCATTGAGAGGAGAATGTAAATACAGGAATTGCCACAGGACTCAGTCAGGTGGTGCAACTACAAAATAGTTGGGAATGGAGGAATCCTCACTTACTGTAAATTCAATCAGTCGGAGGACTGAGCATGACATTAGTAACATGGAAAGAAGATCCAGAAAGCAGCGCAGGGAACACAGCAATACCACATGTTTTAATTATTTGCTTAGATCCCTGCTGTGGTAATTCTGTGTTAACCCACCATCACATCTGTTCACAGCATGTTTCTTTTTTTCCTCTCTTTGTGAAGCCAGGCTGGATAGATGTGATTTTCAATCAGTAGCAATGGGTTAACTTTTTTCCCACCCAGACTGCTTGTAATGGAAACATGGAATGGAATCTTTGGGTTTTTCTAGATAGAAGCAATGGCATTTGGAGTAAACTATGATGATGCAGAAATAATAATATGTGTGCAATGAGGTTGTGATGCAAATGCCCCTCACATACTTGCATCCTGAAGTCTAAAGCAAGTGCAAAGTCATTGCATATGCCCAGTGACATCACTGTTCACGTGATGAAATTTGCCCCTTTGACCTATAACCCCCTGAGGGTAACATGAATGCAGGGCGGTCAAAAAAGTCAACATGACAGCCACAACCATGTGATCAAAGACCCAACCCTTTTAAACATGTGTTGTGATGCATGTAAAAAAGGGCAGAGCTCCTATTGCATGGTTGGCAGCTGCCAACTTGACATTTTGGATGCCCTACCTGCAGACATCCATGCTTGAATGAGTGCAAAGTCTCAACAGTGGGGCAAGATGTGCCCATGTCAATCACATGATGCCAATATTATATATTTACTATTGCAACAATTCCTGAAATGCCCCTATAACAGTGGCATTCTATCTACTTATAAGGAAATGTTCTTTGCAATCGCAGATGCTACTTGTGAAAAGATGTGTGTTTCAGTATGAAATTGAGGGAATGAAATCAACATTGTTACTGACCAGTAACTGAGCACCAACTGGCTGCCTAGTCTATATATTCTGATATACTGGTTAATATACTGATTAGCTGTAAGATGTCTATGAATTATTTAGACTAACATTATGAAAACACATCCATCTCAATGTTCACAGTCAAAAGAGCCCTGATCAGTCACACCCACACCCACACCCACACCCACACCCACACCCACACCCACACCCACACCCAGAAATGTTAGCTAGTAAACATCTTTAAGCAAATTTTTGTTGTGAGACCAAAATGCTGTTTTACTCTATAGCCAAACATTGCCATTTTCTTTTGGTGGGGTAGCCATTATGGTAACTACTTAAACTAGATTAAGATCTTCCCCACCACCCAGTTAGAGGATCTTTTGTAGAGGCAAGGCTGTTTTCCATCTTAGTACACTGAGATCTGGATCTCATTGTGATGCCCTAGAAGGAAAGATTTCCCTAGAGATAACAAGAAATAGTTTGCTTTCAAGTCTCTCCACCCATTATGTTTTTTCTTTTCATTTTTACTACTTTAATTTATTACATAAAGAATATGTGGCTTCTCATGATCAGAAGAAAAACAGGAGGTGGGTCATAATTTTCACCATGAACAATTTCCAGGTGCCTTCCTTATGCAGAATATAAAATCACCCTTCTTTATGAGCTTTTTATTTCAAGGTGGTGATAGTCATGAGAAAAATTAAAACTATTTCAAATAAAGAATATCACCATACATTAGGTTAATATGGAACTTCTATAACGTCTATGTAAATTCAACTTTCTTTATAATTTCTAATTATCAAAATACTCATGTTTCTCTTTAGGAATGTACTAAATTTAAATTTACAGTGATTTCAAAATTATTTTCCATATACATCTGAATGTGCTTCATAACAAGGTGCTAAGGCCTTTAGGCATCTGCAGCTGGCGACGGTGATGGAAAAATGATCATATGAGTGCAGTATGATCAGTGCAAACCCTGGTCTTATATACGTGCTTTCCAATGTCAGCCACAAGTACATAAATCATGGGCTTGCATTTTGATGTCACAGTGCATGTTGTATCACTTGTCTTCCTTTACCCCTACAGACCCCTACACTAAGGCCCCATATGTCTTACCAACATGATCACTGATCATAGGAATGGTGGGATAGCCCTATTTTTGGATGTTTTGATGGTAAGCCCACCCTGAGTGGCATTAAAGTTCCATTGTGAAACCAAAGAATGCTATCAGCTATCACACTCCTACAGTGCTTTGATAGGCAGCCTATAGTCTATCTGAGACCTGGGGGTAAAACCCTTCCACCTCAAGTGAATGGAAAAATGGTAAAACAGTACATTTTTTTTTTTAAAAATGGGGGAGAATGAAAATTATTTACTCCAGAAAAATCACAATTAAAAAAAAAAGTTTCTGCTAGTGTTAGCCTTTTGAGGTAAGCAAGGTCAGGGAACAGGACCCAGCAGTTTGTCAAGGTTAAAGGGCAGATGGAAGATTTAGATCAAGTTGGAATGTGCCACCCCTCCCTTCCACCCAGTTGCCTTGCAAAAGAAACTGGAGAAATCAAGGTGGCAGGAACAAGGAGTGTTCTTCCTGGTGATCATCGTCTGGTAAGTCTGGAGGCAGTTCAGAGAGTTACAAGGCTTGCACACAGGTATTTCAAATGGAAATGATGAACACATTTGGGCATGTATACATCTGCTCTTGCTTCCCACTATCTTTCTGTCCCAGAGTAGTCCTTTTAATGAATTAAATATTATAATCTCTCCTTCCAGAAGAATGTATCTAGAATCCAGAAGACATTCCACCTTATATTCCTCTTCCATATTTACCAGAACTGATGAGGAAGGGAATGGTGCTGAACATAAGGGACAGAGAAGCCCCCTTCACACAAGGAAAGAATAGTGAAACGCTGGGTGTACTTTAAGGGAGGTGGGCAATTACAAATGGAAGGCTATTGGGTTGATTTGATTTATAACAGGGAAGTGGCCAATACATTTCAGATGTAGGAGCACCCTTTTGTCTGATGTAGCACTGTAGAGCAATTGAAAGAAGTGCCTGTGAAGTTTTCTGAAGACAAAGTTTTAGCCATTTACTTGTGAGGGGACCCTCCTTTCCACAGGTACAACACTTTCCAGCCAACTCTGAGCAAGGACGCTTAGTGAGGCAAGCCACTGCTATGTGCATTAGTCTGGTATGGTAAATACACAATCTGATGTTTTGCCTTCATTGTTTTCCTGTTGCACAGAGGGATCTCTTCATCACTGCATGAGCTCCGCATGGTTGGAGTCTGAAGAGACAATAGAGAGGGAGAAAAGGAGTGACAAAAGGCTGTTGAATTTATTTCCTCCATGCCTCAGCTCCTTCAATCTGCTATCTATTACCCCATAGTGCTAAAATAATTCTGCCAAATTCTTTTACCCAATTCATCAGAAAGTTCTTCCTAAAATTGGTTGATCAGGGCAAAATTATTTCAATGGACATCTTTAGAATACACCTGGAAGTCAATGATGTATTCATAAACTTGGAATATTCTTAGTCTCAGCATTCAGATCTTCTGATTCACAATTGTTCTTCTGTCCTCTGAGCAGTTAATAATAATAAAAAAGTTTAAAACAACAAAAACAATCAGAAGTAAAAGAGGTGATAGAGTGACATTTTTATACATATAATTTTATTAAAGATTTACAACAATAAAAATTAATACAGACTAAAAAATAAAAGTATAAAAAGAAAAAATAAAAGGTGCAGAAAATAAAAAATAAAAAAATAGAAAGAAAAATACAACAGAAAGAAAAAGGAAGAATATAGTAAAAAAAAAGAAAAGAAATATATAAAGAAATGACTTTCCCCTTTATCCCAACAAGTATAAACAATTTTAGTAACTTATCACTTAAAATACAACAAATAAACTTTATGGTTTAAGATCTTATGGTCAAGATATGAACCATATCTCCTCTCTTATCTATAAACAAATTCATAAAACCTAATTTCAGTCCTGATGTCAGCAAAAGTCCATTAAGAGTTACCAGAGATAACAACATATCTATTTTAACCTTGATCAGATAAACCAACTTTATATTCCTTCCTTTTACTTTCAACTGTCTTGATCTTTGGTCCCTTGAAATAATGTCCTAAAACTTGATTTCTTCCCATTTTTTCTTTGTCCCTTCTCACAAAATTCTTCAAAGCTTTATGAAGCCTCTTTGTAAATCCAATACAGGAAAATTATCCAGGTCTTTCTCTTGGTTTGTTATTTGTATATCCCTTTTAATTATTAAGACATCAGCCAGTTTCTTTTGTATGTCCAGTGAAGCATCTTTATCCATATCATTCTTCTAGCCTGTCATTTTCAAATCCACTTTCAGATCAGTCTCAACTTTGTTAGGTAAAACTTGCTCCTCTTTCATAACATCTTTTAAATACAGCCTGTCTATAGAGGCAGACACTCTTAAAATTAACTTCTGGTTCCACTGTTCAAAAATATCCTTCAGTATGTCCAATGTTAAAATATTTTGCTTTATTCTGTATTAGTAAGTCAAATTTAAGTGTTCTTCACCTTTAATTGTAATCTTTAGTTCCTTCTAGTTCCCTCTAGTTCCCTCTAGTGCCCAATTTTAAAATATTATTATTATTATTATTATTATTATTATTATTATTATTATTATTATTATTATTTTTAAAGAATTGAAAACAAAAGTATTTTCCCATGGGAAGGATTCTTTACAATTAATTCCAAAAACTTATTTCAAATTTATCTGGACCCTTAGTCTGTTTGTAACTTTCTAAAATCAAAGTTTTAATCACCCTTTTGCTGTTTATTCCAGAAAAAAAATTAAGTCCTTAAACTGGTATTTAAAACTTCTTTTGCTAAGGATTGAAGGAGACTCACCCTGTGCTGTAAAACCTGTTGATCCAAAGGTTCCTAATAGCTGAAAGGCAGTTAACAAGCAATTTTTGAAAGTGATTAGAAAAGGAAATATGCAAACTCAGTGTCCTTTTAAAGGCACTGAGTGCAGTTTGAGCAAGATGGCTATTCCCTCATCTCCCATAGCTCTAAATTTGCCAAAGACCCTATCTTGCAATCTCCTCATGAGGAGCAACTGTCTGGAGCATTCATTCCGCTGCAGTCTGTGAAGCCATCTTCATTTCTGCCCCAGAAGTTCCCCGTTAACAAGTATCCTGAAATTGCTGGCACTGGCAGTTAATTTAGGATGTCCTCATTACTGCAAAATGGTCTTTGGGATTTTAGTGAATAAACCTTTAAAGCAAACTACAAAAGCTGCAATGCTAAACATACTTTAGTAGTAGTCTTGTGTAATTAATGGAAGAAGGGGAAGAATGTAAATGTCTGTAGGAAGTGATAGTGTAAGTTCTCTCTGAAAATGTATTAAAAATAGACTACTCTCCCAAGAGAATGAATGGAAAGAAGTTTAAGGAAAGAGGATATGAAAGCTGCTTGAAACGAGAATGAAAAGAAAAAATATGTGAACAGAGTGCCACCAAAGTGCATGGAGTTATGCTAATCAGAGGTATGAAAAATGATGGTTGATGGAATGAGGTAATAAGAGAGATTGTGGATGAAAAAATAAATGCATATTAGAGAATGACTGCAGGAAAAAAAATAAGGATGATACAGAAATATTGTACAATGTGTATATAGAGAAAAGATAATAGAATGTGTGTGTGTGTGTATAATACAGAGAGTGTAGTCAAAGAGAACAAGGAGCTATTTAAAAAAGGAAGAAAAATGCAGAATGATTGGGATAGAAATTTTAAAAATGTTTTGGAAATGGTTGGGCTAACAACAAGCCTCTAGCAGAGTGCAGAATTAGACAGGTGATGAAACAATTTGGGATGAAAGTGAAGTGATGGAATGTTGGAAGAATTATTTTAGAGATTTGGATGGGAATGATACTAATTTGTCAAAAAGTAGAATTGAAATAAATGTTATAAAAGTTGGTGCCCAAAAGAAAAAAATAATGAAAGAGAGTAATAAATGCTGTGAGAATGTTGTTCTTCTATACAAAGCGAAAGGTAGTATGAGTGAATTAGTGAATTAGTGAATCATACCTGACAAAATTCTGACTGAATTGATACAAGAGGGAGTAATGACAAACTCTGGGAATTTTGCTGGACAGGATGTACAGATTTTGTTTTCCTTCAGCAGGTCATTGAGAAATTTAGGAAACTGAAAAAGGAAGTTTATCATATGTTTCTTAATTTTGAGAAAGCATAAGATAAAATGAATAGGCCTGAATTATGGGCTATTTTGTATGAACATGGAGTTGAGGTTGGTTGCTTTATATCACAAGAGTAGAATATGAAGGAGAAAACAGGCATAAAAATAAGTAGAACATTCAGTGAATAGATCTACATTGAGCAAGGAGTAAGACAGGAGTAAATGATGTTCACTTGTTTGTTTAATGTATTTACTGATAAATATGTAAGGAATGTTTGTAGTGAAGGTAGGATTGCAATGACTGGGGACATGAATCTGTGGATACTTTTTGTACACAGACAGTACTGTGTAGTTGGATGAGATCCTGAATAATTTGCAACAAACATTAGATTGCATGATGCAACAAGGACCATAGATCTGAAAATGAATGATCAAATATCAGAGAAAATGGAGTGAACAATTGCAATGGCAAAAAATTAGAGCAAGTAGATGAATTTCTGTACAGTACTATGATAGAATAATTGCTAAAGATTGGGAAATGGATGGGAAAATTTTAAAAATGCTAATATTGGTATAAAGGTAGTGAGTAATATGTGGTCTGTTGCAAGGAGTGACTCATTCCATTTTGTTTTACGGAATTGAGACATGAGGGTGTCAGGAGAAACACAAACATTGGATGTGGTGGGAATGGAACAGTTGAGATTCATGTGTAGCAAAAACAGGAGAGATAGAGTCAAGAGTGAATAGGTGCTGAATGAATATAAAGTGAAAACAAAAGTGAGTGACAAAGTGTCAAAGAAGCACATACAGTGACGAAGTGTGAAAGAAGTACATATAGAGAATGAGTGAGAATCCAATATGAAAGAAGGAAGAAAAGCTGAGAGAAAAAGGAAGAATTGAGAAAGTAGTGGTTGGATGGAATTGATGAAATTCTGAAAAAGAGAATTGAAGAGTTTAAAGAACAAAAGGCAATGTATGAAGCAGGATATGGTCTTAAACATTGCTTATGCACAGAAGTATGGTGTGTAAGGATAGACAAGTATGGACAGATATAGTGATTTAGCTATATTTAGCTATATTTCTTTTGCTTTTCTTCTATCATACCTTAATTTCTTAGTCTTACACCTTCTTTGTGAATTTTCCATAACATTACTCACCTGAAAGAGAATAGTTTAATGAGCAGACATGTTTGTAACTTCCAAGTAAAGGAAAATATTAATTCTGCTATATAGGCACATGCTGTATTAGTTACTGCAGAAAAGCAATCTATTGAGGTTTTTTCTTTTTAGATCTTTCTGTTCTCTACTAATTGGATGGAGACATAATAACATCATTGCATTCTCTCTCTTTTACTTTTAGCATATCTTGCTTCCTTCCCACCCCCACCCTCAAAATCCACTATCATGGCTTTCTCCTTAGTAAACTGGGTGGATTACATATCTCCATTTATCTTGTTCTTCCTTCATTTGTTCACTTACTGAGATGAATACATTAATTAGCTTTATTACATTTGATAAATTGTTAAGTATCGATCGTGTTTTCCTTTCTTTTTCCTTTTCTTCTTTTTAATTTGATGTGACACTGCTTTAGATAAAGGATCTCATTAATGTTCCCTTATTGTCAAATGGGAAACCAATGCATCAGAGCACAGCAAAATGATTAGACAGATTTCTTTTTAAACAGAATTGCAATTTTGTGATGACAAGGGCCCCTGGGGCAAATAAAACAACCACATTATCTTAAATGGGGTTGCGGGGTCTATGTAAATGACCTCACTGCTGTATTTGCAGCTGTCCTGCTTTCCTTAATGACCACTTATCTGTTCCTCCCTGCTGGAGAGAAGAGGCATGAATCTGCCTCCAAAGATGACAAGTTAAATGAATCAGTTTCCATTTTCTTCCTAATCTGACTGCTGTGAACATAACGCAGGACCACCCCGATGGATAGTGAAGTTAGATCAGTTCCGATATTTGCTTGAATTATGCCTCTTCCAGATGCTATGTTACTTACCTACAGCACAAACTACTTAGCAGTAAGTCTCTGTGTATCCCCAGGTAAGCAAGCAAAATAATTCCCAGCACATACAACAGGTAACTGACCCATATTTATTGATTTGTGGCCATAGTTATAGAAATCTCAACACAAAGCTGTCAGTCTAGTGCACAGCGTGAAATTAAACAATTTGAAATTCAGTCCCCATAAAAAGAGCAAAAAAAAAAAAAAGCATGCTTACAAGTAAGACTGGGAGAAAATCCTTCTCTATAACTCCTGTCCAAACAGTGGTGTATTGTTCCTTTGGGAGGGTTTCTCGCAAATCTGACTGAGGTGAACAGCCTCCACTTATCTTGAGGTGAGTAAACTTCTGGTGTCTACATAGCATTTTTGATGGGAAATGCTGGAGTGGACAGAGCAGTGATGTGAAGCAAGTGGAGGCTTGATCCTCCATCATCTTCTATTTTGTGGGTAGGATGTCTTTGCATGAAATCTATTGTAGAGTTTACACCATTGCTTTTAAATTTCGCATCTCAAAATGGTAGGATGCTGCTGCTATAATTCTATATTATGGTCATATGGGGTCTGCAGGGCCCTGGAAAAAAGTCTGCAGGCATGGAATTGTAGGTTGCCAGCTGCAAAATACTTTAATCACACAAACACTCTAAAATATTTCGCTCTATTTTAAAATTGTAAAACAAGGGTACACAAAGCCTTCTTGATTGGATATAATCTTACTCCCTAAAAGGCTTTGAAATGGAGTGATATTGCTTCTAACACTCTGTAGAAAAAGCCCAGCATATTTTATGATCACCTTATGTGGCATCTTGTCATTCTAAGGTTTCTAGAAAATGCAAGCGATGGTGAAAACTGGTAGAGATAGGTTGGTGGGAGATTCCTGAGTTAGGTTAAAAGAAGAGAAAACAAGAAAAATAATTTAGACTGTCTCATGATGGTTGTGGTAAATAACATGGGCTCCTGTGAAAATTTAAGGGGAAAAATTCATTCCCCTGATATTAGAAGGGGATCCTACTGACCCTTTACCTCCCTGTGAATATCCACATGAAAAAGAATTACTAATTCTGAACATAGCACTCCATATAACATAAACAAGTCACAGGTGGTGTAAAATATTGTGGAGTTAAAAAGTTGAACAGACTTTGGAAATAAAAAGATCTTCATTTGGTGGTGGAATGAAACCAAGCTAGGCACAAGATGAGTTCCTCTGAAAAAGATGCTGCATAGCAGATAACAAAAGGGCCATTTCCTCCATTTGGGTTGCAGAGGCAGCTGAAGAAGCAGGCTGCTTTAAGATCTAATGGAACAGGCAGGCATAAGGGAAACCAAGGGGTCCTTGGGTATCTTAATCTCAAGCCAAATAAAGGTCAAAATTTTCACCTGGCACCTGGATACGTTCTGGATGCCAGTGAAGATGGTGAAGCATGGCACAATGCACTCATATTTCTATGTTCTAGTTAGCATACTCACAACCATATTCTGAAAGTAGCCTCTTGTATAGTTATGAAATCCAGAAAATAAAGTTACAAGCCTGTGATAACTGAAACCAATCTATCTTTGTCTCTGAACACCACTTACCTGGAGAGATGATCCACTTACTCATAATACCTTCAATTTGGATCAAACTTCAGTCTATTGGCTTCTATCCAGCCCATTACTACTTCCTGCTGTTAGTTATTGAACAAGGCATAAATATACTACTGTTGTTGTTGTTATTTCCTAATTTGATTCTTTACCACCCCGGTGTTTTGTTTTATGCTTTGACCCCACATCAGAGTTCTGCAGTTTCTTATAATGTGCAGTGTCATTAATGAGCACCTTAATTTCACAAAAATATATGGAAAATGTTTATGTGTGTGGATAATCCTTACATTAAAATCTGTGAAGTTATTTCTACAAGAGAAAACAATGCTCTTATTGTAAGCCTATTATATACTTTTAAAATCTGTTAGCAAGTATTTCTCCATAACAGCATCCACCATGTTATTTAATGGGCCAGTTGGATGACCCTAGGTGAAAAGCAATTACAGGAAAAACTGTGTCAGACTTCAGCTAGAGAACTGTGCCCACACCATATCCCAGTCCCTGCCAAGGTTCTGGGCATCCTCCATGCTAAAATTTAAATTCTTCTTCTCTAATGCTCAGTTCTACAGGAAGCATGCTGCTTATGCCATTAGTACTTTTACTATTTTTAAGAAAGATGACTTATGAATACATGTGTACAATACCAGTGCAACAACTACTCAGTATTTTCTTATCATTAAAAATAAGAATAATCAAGTCTATGTATCGACGTTATCTCATCCAAAAAAACAAGAAAAGCATCTTTGATCTGGCTATAAGAGTTATGTCATCTTGGGCCATATGTATTGCTCTTAAGCAATGAGACCATATTTTCCAGCATGGTTAACCTATGCCCTCCTGATGCAGCTGAAATAAAACACCAAGTATTCCCCACCAAAAAAATCAAGGTAGTGGCCATGATGGTGAGACTGAAGCTTCACCAATTTTTTACGTCCCTCTCAAGGGATGGTGAAAAAGTCAAAATAGTCCTAGTGGCAGCATAAGTAAAGCCCTGCTTCTTTGTGTGTGTGAGCAAGACACATGCTGCTGGAAAAAGACATTCTTTAAAACATCCTGGTAGAGCTTTGATCAGATCACAATTACCTCAACCCCCAATCAGTGGATTTTTCTGCTTCTTTGCCCTTTCTGGACTGGGAAAAAGCAAAAACGAAACAACACAATTTTACCACTTTCCTATCATTTGGGACTAGGACTAGATAGGACTAGAAGGAGAAAGTGACAGAACATCCGTCAATTTTACCTGGTAAAAAACACCCATATTTCATTGTCTCACTATTCCAATAATGAACTTGAAAAAGGAGCAGAAGCAGAAGCAGAAGCAGAAGCAGAAGCAGAAGCAGAAGCAGAAGAAGAAGATAGCTCCACCATTTCACTATCTCATAATAAACTTGTTTAAAAATAAATATAGTTCAGCTTTTTGCCATTTGATTGGTGCAGGCTCATCTAACACCCTGGCCCAATGCTAGGGGAAGAGCCACATTTTCAAGGTTTTATGAAAGGCCAACAGGAGGTAGGCTGTTCCCTAGTGCAGATGTCATGACAAAGAAGATAACTCCTGGGTTCCATCATATGCTATTGTTTCATAGAGGGGACCCAGAGAATGCCCTGTTGGATTTTGTGGGAGGGACAGAAATAGTCAGTGGTAGCCAGCATCTTGAATTATATCTAGAAGCCTACTGGAAGCCAGTTCAGCTCAACTGGGGGGAAATCTGAGGCATCTCCATTCCATGGAACACCTCTCTATGTGAACAAAATATCAAATCAAGTACTGTATGTGACCATCATATATTGGCGTTGTGACCAACTGAGATAGGGCCATGGCTTTCAGGGTTTCTATAAACTCTTGAGCTGCTCCAGACAAGCCAGTCCTAAAATAGATATTGAAATCCCACCACAGCATATGTCTAGATGGAGTGGCATCCCAGGGGTAGGGGAGTGGTGTCAAAACAGGCAAGATGGCAGTCAAAGCAATGAAATTGAAATCCCATCCCTTTCCACATGCATGAAACATCAACAGGGGTGGAGCTTTGATCATAATGCTGCACCTGCCATTTCCCTTGTTTTGACTACTGCCTGGTTACACTACTACCTAGAGGTCTCCAACACCAACTCCAACACCAGCTCTGTCAGTTGAAACAGAGTTTCCATCAGTGGAAGAGGTGATCTTATGAATCATAGTGTAATGGATAGCATGAGCGAGGAAGATACTAGAATGGAAGATCAAGATTATCAGGAGGGAGGGGGAACATTCCAGAGCAAGTGCTTTCTCAGTCCACAGCAGGAATGTGGGAAGACAAAGAGGATGAGGACAGCCACTCCCTAGAGTCTCGGGGTATTCCCACTAGTTGGTTTAGCATACGTTTAGTCTGGTGAGATTCTGTCTATAAGAAGCAAGCTAATAAAGGAATTGTATAGGACTGGACTGTCTCGTTGTTGTTCTTGGGCTAGGCCTGACACATAGCTGCATGCCTTTCCCACCTATGTCCCCTAACTTGTCTGTAACAGAATATGAACCTAGAAGAAGGTGGACCCATATTGACCAAACTGCCTTCTCCAACCAGGCCTCTGCTATACAAGTCGAGTTGGTTTTTTCATCTATCTGTCCTGGATCCCTTGATATGGGCAACTATAGGGCCAAGACTGAGAAATTGGTGGATTCTCAACTACATGAAGTCCTGGTGAAAGCTTAGCTTAGCCTGTTTTGTTTTGTTTCATTTGATTTATATAGCCATCCATCTAACTTTTATGTGACTCTAGGCAGCTTCAGGCAGGTTACAGGGTGAAACTGTCTTGGTTGACCTGATGGATGATCTTTGAGTGGGGACCAACAGGATAACACGTTCCCCAAACTCACTTTGCAATTTGATACGAATGCACCTAGGATACATGCACATCTTCAAAATGTTTGAAAGCCATTCTCAGCTAGACCGTTCTATTTGTGTAAAATACCTAAAATACTTTTGATCTGTTCAAAGTCTGAAGATATGAAATGCAAAATGCAAGGGTTTGCTTCTGAAATCAACAGGTCCGTTAACATTTGTGGCTAAGATTGGCCAGCAATATCAAATGAGAAATTTTTGCATGCAGTACTGAGCAAATTATAATCCACAACAGATTTCTGATTTTTCACTTCTACAAGCATATCACAATGATAAAAGAGTTCTTCTGCCTGGCTTTTTTAAAGCAGGCTTGCTGCCCAGGAAGCATGGATAGTTGTGGTTGATTACATGGCAACTGCAGGAGCATAAAGGAATATTTTTTTACACATACAGTACAGTTACAGCTATCATAGCAGAATTGCTGTTCTAGTGTGTTGTGGAAAGAACTTGTAAATAGTGTGTGAGTCTGTAAAATCATATGACACTATTCACTATGTCCCCACATCAAAAACCACCATGGCAATTATATAGTTCAGCATACAATTGCTCATACAGTAGAACAGAAAATTATGGCATACCACATTTAATATGAAACAAGTGGGGAATTATCATTTCAGTATGTTCTTGAATCCTTTTTTGTACCAAGGTGGCAATATTTAGATTGGTTTGAGCTAATTTAAATAGATAAGAATGTTTGTTTTCATCTGTATAAAAGTTAGATTGGGGATCACTCATCAGTTTGCCGACTGAGCATTCTACAGATATAAGATGTTGTCTCTTTAAACCCATTAGCAGCTTCTGACTCCATATTAGCACACCTTGTCTTTCAAAGTTTGAGAATATAGTGTAGACTGAAAAATGTAGAAAGCAAATCCTGCTTAAACCAGCTGAACTTTTCAGCTCCATGTTCTAAAGAAGCTGCTAGACCAGTTGCAGTCCTTTATGATTGAAGTCATATAATTATATCTTAGTGTGATTTCCTATCAAAGATGAGTTGAAAATTATGACACTACATGTTAGATTACTAATCTATTCTACGTAAATTAGGGTTTGTTGTTATGTTTGAGGCCAAAAATTATTTGGTGTTATCCTCTATTTATCCACTCTTCCAAAATTGATATTTATTTCATTGGCAGTCCAGATGTCCCTTTGAACTACATTTTACAAGCATTGGTTACTCCTATGATAAAGTAATACATATTCACATATTATTTTTCACTATAATCTCATGTATCAAATGGACATTCAATCATTCTTTTCCCCTACAAATGAAATTGAATAGTTTCACTGGCCAAAAGGCTGGTCTTGCCTTATTTACAAGTGAAGATGTACTTTAAACTGTAAGGTGCATACTCTGTTATTAACTGGAGCTTAGTAGTAGTGGTAATAGTAGCTAAGGTATTATCAATAAAAATTAATAAAATATAACAGCAGCAGTTGTTGTCATTGTTTATATTCTTTCTAGTCTCATTTCCATTAAGGAAAATGGTGCTCAGGATGATTAATAATAAAAAGTATTGAATATAGAATAAATTAATTACAAACAAATTAAATATAGCATTTAATTAGCATGATAATCTTAAACTTAAAACTTGCAACAATAATACTAATATGATAAAAATATTATTAAACAATTCAAGAAGCTTAACTAAAAAAAGTGCATATTGACACTCTTTCTATAAATATCCCAAATAGAATTCCAAAATTAATCTAATCCATAATTTGGGACAGTCACAGCAGGAGGATTTGTGAATCCTTGCGTTTCTGCTAATTCCAACTTAAATGCAATGTAAGTTTTTAGAGCATGAAGGTGAGTGGGAAAATTCACAGCAGACAGGCAGAAGAATGGGCAAGGGCGAGTTCAAAAAGTTGCAAAAAGCTGTGTGCTGGAAAGCTGAATATCCAGGTTGATAGGAAGATATTAGGCTGCTCAGAAAAAGACAGTAGAACACTAAGGTTTCTAAAAAATGGCTTATTATCTGTAAACTAAAGAATTTGCTAAAAGTTAGAAAAAACTATGATGTAAAATGCAGCAATAAAATCACAGAAAAAGTTAAACTGACCAATAGGAAAGATAGTATTTCCTGGATACACACTGCCACACTTTGACTTTTGAAGAAACCCATCACTCTCGGAGAAAAGACCTCCTCTACTATGCGAGTGAAGAGGAGTAAGCATCATAGTTCTCTCTAATGATGCTGGCATGCATCACTCTGCAGAGGACAGTTCAACAGAACTGCATATAACAATTCTGTGCACAATTGTGAAGGGAGGAAATGTGAACAACACAACCATGTTTCTTACATTTTAGCTAAAAGGTAAGCTTCAACCACAACAACAAAATACTTGCAAAATCAGAGGCTGATATTCACCCTCAATTTAAGAAAAGGTAAACTATCCTAGATGCACTTAGAACTTCACTGTGGAAAAGCAATATTGCATCAAACGCTGAGTGTCATTTCCATGAGGGACACATGGATACTGAGAAATCTGTGGATACTCAGAAGCTCATTGGTCAGAAAATACTCACAGGAGGCCATGAAGTGCTGGTTGTCGGGAGATTAGAAAACAACGGCAAGGAAAACAATAAGGATGTGATATATTACAGGTCACAGTGAGCACCCCACATGAATTTTTCAAGGCCAAACTGGAATAGTTGCAGGGAACAAGGAATGGCACCATGGCCATATTTAAGCATGTTCAAGCACAAACTAGGATGGAAGATAATACAAACCCTTGAAGGGAAGAAAGAAAGTTTATTCAAAAGATGCAGGTTTCCCATCTGTGACTGACAAGCAAGCAGGTGTCTTATCGGGATCTCTCCCGCAGATCTGACTGGCCAGACAATTCCAGAATGAAATAGGTTATCCATCAGTTAATCTCGTCCTAAAGGGTCCTTAAACTTTTTTGACCAAGGGGCATATTTTGAATGTTTAGAGTGGTCTCAGAAACCAATTGCCATGGCTGGCATGACCAAGGAAAAACATCCATACACCAGAAGGCAAACTCTACAGCAGACCTGCATAACTTGTAGAGGGGAAAAGGCCACATTTATCGATTAAAAATCATCACAGTCTGCACATAATCGCAGGTGCAGAGCTGGTGTGCTGATCAGCTGTTTGGTGGCTAGCGGAGCAGCAGCAGCACTGGAGCTAGCGAGGCCTGGAGGCCTGGGAGATGCTTGCAGTGCGTCTTTCAGAGTGGCAGTGGTGATGAATTCATTGAGTTTTTCAGACGCACTGGCACAAGGATGCTTGGCAGCCCAAGTGTTGTGCAAGCCTGCTCTACAGGGTGCAAAGGATTACTACTCTGCCTCAAAGTACTGCTTCTCTCCAGCCTGGTGCCACAGTCTGATTCAAGGTGGCTCCTCAACTTGTAAAATCAACTCATTCTATTTTAACACCTTGACTTGAAGCATGAGAACAAGCTAATTCAGTTGAGCCAGCCGCCTTGCTCTCAGCCGCCATCAAAAAGTAGACCTGCATTAATCTGGGCCACTGCTTCGAAGGGGTGACTGAAAGTGCATCAAATCCAAGTGTCCCCTCAAAGCTCTAAAGGAGTGTATGGACTTCAATTCCCAGAATTCCCTAGCCAACATGCTCACTAGACATTCTGGGAGTTGAAGTCCACAGATCTTAAAGTTGCCAAGTTTGAAAAACACTGCTGTAAAGAGAGCTTTGCCCACCCTTACCCCCCAGCTTAACTATATCTTTTGCCTGGGCAGGCACATTCACCTCCACCTCTGTTTTAGTTTTTTAAGAATGCCCATGGGGCCCATTTAGGCCATAGAACACTTTTCAAAATAACCATAATTGCAGGGGCTAGCGCTTTGCAGCAGACCTACTTGTTTATTTCTGTAATTATGATATTAATTTGTTAAAGGCAGGGCACAGCTCCCAGCAAGTGCCAGAAGAGATTAGTGGTCCCAACCTCAAGCTGTTCAAGGCTTTGAAAGTTAAGGCCAATGACAGGAATGAATCCTGGAAAACTGTGGGTCACCTGTGCTGACCTTTCAACTTAGGGGAAATTTACGAGAGTAGATATTCTATTTTAGAGTCTTCAAAACTGGCCTCTATGTTAAGTCTTCTGGCTGGCTTATCCTGGACCAGCTCTCCTTGTTAGAATATCAGGAGAATCCCGTTAACGACAACTGAAAAAGAATCCAATCGAGTCTACTAGACAAAATGTCATTAATTCCTTCAAACTGAGGTAAAGCCCTAATTTGTTGAGGGCTTTGTTTATCGAGCAAAGGAAGTGAGATATTCATAGTTTACAACAAGGTCTACTGCCAGAACAGTGTGATGCCCCACTGATTTTACACAGTAGAATTAGGAGCTGGATCAAGCAAAAACACACCCCATGTTCTTAAATTGATGGAAATTCAGGTCCAAATCTGGAACTCAGTGTTGTGCCTCATTTCCATATCTAATTAATATGCAAATGCTCTTCAGTTTGTGCCCTCATTTGCACTGTGTAAACAACTTCAAATAGCTGCTTTCTCCTTTTGCTAAAACAATGTTCCTTGAAACCAAAAGAAAAATTAATAGCAGGTAAGAGATTAAGTTTAATGAAGCATAGATAAAACGACCATTTAGTATAAATTGTGAGGGTTTCTCTAATCTTATTCAATTCCTCAAAGATATATCAATTTGTTTTGTCACTAAAAATTGGATTCTCCCCCATGCCTTCAAAGCAATTGTTCAGACCCTTATAAATTAACAGGGAGAATATATTTCATTGTTCTGCACCAGATGAATAGAAATAGGATGAAAGAACATATGAAATCATCAAGATTGTAGAGCCAGATTTTTAAAAACTATTTTTCATAATGAGAAATTGGTGAACAGCACACTTGAATGCTTGCCCAATTAGAAGTGTTTCACTGAATTTAATTCATGTTTACTTATATGTAAGTAAACTGAATTCAGTGGCTTTTACTCCCAGATAAATATATTTATTGTAATTGCATGGAAGTTTTGTTTTGAATTTTGTTTGGATAATAATTTTATAAAGTAGGTCATTGCTACTTCAGCGCTACGATCATGATAACCTGTAGATCACATGCAGACCATCATATCCTTTTATAGTGAAATTTAAAGTGCATTGTCAATTCTATATTATCACTAGCATATGTTCTTGAACACAAAGATTTGTTGGAAAAATATTGTGCTTGAAAAATCAGTCTTTCTGATGCTGGAAAAAGTAATTTCATATACATGTAGGCCTAAATACAATTTTTTTGCAGTTTTTCGCTATGATTTTTGTTGTGGATGCCAAGAAAGTTAAACGGTGTGCCCCCCCCCCCGCGCCATTTGTCCTCCTTCCTGATTGTCTACATCTTCCTTTCCTTGTTCAGATATCTGGTTACCCTATACTCAAAGCCAAACAAAATCCTTTTTGCTAAGCAAAATCCCAAATCTCTCTTTCTTCTATATGCATACTGAAACCATAAGATGGTACCTTTTTATTTGCTTTACATTTTTAAAAAATGGGTCCATGATTTCAAAATCATGGACCCAGACCTCTAGATTCCTGTCTTGTCAGCTGTAATATACTAAAATCACTGTACAACATCGATCCACACATACCACTTTCTGATGCTTTGCCAAATTCCTTTTGAGAACATTGCAAACTACAGTCCTTAAAGAGATAATCTCAGAACTTTTCTATATAGATTCTTCAAGTGCAGAGATATGGTGAAAGAAGCAAGAGTGAGCCTGAGATTCAGCTTGCACATTCACAGGCAACAGATTAACAGTTTCTTTAGTTCTCCCATCTTTATACAGCGAAGTTTACTTGTTTATACAAGTTGCAACATATTTTGCCCCATGGGACATAATTACACTTGCATGTTTAGGATTCCTTCCTTCCTTCCTTCCTTCCTTCCTTCCTTCCTTCCTTCCTTCCTTCCTTCCTTCCTTCCTTCCTTCCTTCCTTCCTTCCTTCCTTCCTTCCTTCCTTCCTCCCTCCTGTAACTTACTTTAGAAAATGCTTTATGTATTGTTTTGTTCAAGGAATAAAACTTTGTAAAATCCTTTGTGTTAACTGGGCCATTAAATTAAAATTAAAAACACAACAATCTGTTATACGCTGCTTATAATTGCAAAACTTTTTTTTAACATAACCTTGGTATAAGAACCAAATGAATACCCCCACCCACTTGTTGGAGAAAGCTTAAGCCTTTTAGTCCTCCTTGCCTTTCTTCTTTTATTTCTTCCTTTTTTATTTCCTTTTCACTCTCTCTCTTCTGTTCATGCCCCTCTCCCTCTCATTCTCTCTCTCTCTTTCCTTCTTTTTGTTCCTGGAACATTCTGTTTCTTTTATGAGCTAACAAGTTTGATGTGGCCCTGTGTCTCCTTCCCTTCCAGGCTTGCAGCTGTTTTGGCAACAGAAGAAAAAAAAATCCCCATAACAAATCAAATAAAAGCCCATTCTATAAAGAGGAATTGAAAACAGCAGGCCTCAAAGTGGTCTGCACATGAGATGCCTTGTTCTGGCTTTCAACGCAACTCAAATCAAAAACGCATTATCATAATCTGAAACAGCTTACTGCTAACACAAGACAGATGGTGGGTAATAACCCATGCATCATTAATAAATAAATTCCAGCATTAAAGGCTTTACCAAATATGACAACATTATCTGGGCAAAATGACTGGCCTGCTCCCACCCCAACATCATTCTGCTATGTTGTGGGTCTTCACCATCCCCCACTTCTTTCTTTTCTTCTTCTTAAGTCTCTGTGCTTTGAAGGAAGCTAATGAGGCTCTGTTTTGTTTGGCTTTTTTTTTAAATTTAACCAGATGAAAACCATCTCAGTACATAAGATAGTTTTGAAGCTCCAGAAGGGAAAAATAAGATTGCTGCCAAACTGTAATATGTCCCATGCACTTCCTTTGGATCAGCAAATGGCAAAATATTACACTGCTCTACACTGCTTCTCTCTGGTACTTTGCTGTTGTCATTTTCAGCTCCACATTTCAAATAACAGTTTTGGCATCATGGTTGCCACAAAGCTGAAAGAGAAATGTAGAATTTCTCAGTTTTTCTTCAGGAGGTTCTACCATCTGTCACATCATTGCCTACATATCTTGTCCACAATGTTGCCTTTACATCTTGGACCTAATCCCAAGAATCATAGGGCAAATTGTACAGTTACCATGGGGATTCAATCCTGCATTTTTAGAAACACTTCCATGACCCATGACAAACTCTTTTAAGAATTAGAAGTATTAAAAATGAAGTTAAAGGTTCTTCAGGTTTCATAAGAAAAGAGACAGAAGACACTTCCACACTACTACTATTTCCACTCCCTGATCACCAAGAAAAGAATTGAAGCTGGTTCTTATGGAGTTTCAAAGCACTGTGAACATGCAGGAGCCAACCAGTACTCCATTCAGTGGGCTAATAGGAGGGTGAAAAGAATGGCATTCAATCAGTGCTTTGTTCTCCATCTACATTTTTATTTCATGTTTGTTTGTTTGTTTGTTTGTTTATTAAATTTGTCCCCGCTCATCTCCCCCCAATGGGGGACTCTGGGCGGCTCACAGCTCATTAAAACAACAAATAAATATACAATTAAAAGCCTATATACACAGTTACAAAAAATGAAGGAAAAAGTTCAGGAGGCCAATGGTTCAGGGCAGCAATGCCAGGCCTCTAAGGGGCTAGCCAACCCCACACTTGATGACTTCCTTCCTCGCCCCAGGCCAGATGGCAGAGCCAGGTCTTCAGATCCCTCCAAAAGGCCAGGAGTGAGGGGGCCAATCTCACCTCCAGAGGTAAGATATTCCAAAGGGTGGGGGCTACAACAGAGAAGGCCCACCTTCTGGACCCTGCTAGTTGGAGCTCTTTTGCTGAGGGTGTCTGGAGTATGCCCTCTCTGTGTGATCTGGTGGGATGGGTTGAAGTTGTGGGGAAGAGGTGGTCCCTCAGGTAACCTGGTCCCATGCCATGTAGGGCTTTAAAGGTGATAACCAACACCTTGAATTGGACCCAGAAGTGAGCCGGTACCCAATGCAGCTTGCGGAGCATTGGTGCTATGTGGGTCCTTCTTCGGCCCCCAAAAATAGCTCGTGTGGCTGCATTCTGGATCAGCTGAAGCTTCCGGATACTCTTCAAGCGTAGCCCCATGTAGAGTGCATTGCAGTAGTCTATCTGGGAGATAAAAAGGGCATGAGTGACTGTTCGAAGGGCATCCCGCTCCAGGAAAGGGCGTAACTGGTGCACAACCCGAAGTTGTGCATTTGTCATGTTGGGTGCATTTGTCTGGGGTTTTGCAAAAACTCAGAGTGGTTGCTATAAGAAAGAGCTGCATAGCTGCCAAAACACTATACCTATTATTCTGGTGAAACGATAGCATCTTGGCCTGATTCTTTTGGCAGCTTAACTTCTATGGAGAGGAGAGAGGATGAACATGAGCCCAGGAATCAGAAAGCAAGAGTTTCTACCAATGGGAAACTTTCAGATGGAAAGTTTATTTTTGGTATGATTTCAGATGCATTGTACTGGAACTGGAAATAACTAATCTCACTTGCTAAAATCAGATAACACCATGAGCCCACACAGGGAAGATCCACACTTCCTGCTTGCCCCAATGTCAGCATGTGCCGCCAACATCCCATACCCACCCACAGCCCACAGGGCAGGGAACCTTTGTCTGTATTTTATTATAACGCAGGAAAAGTAGTGTTTTCCATCTTGTGCTGGCTCAAATGGCATTGTCTACTTTGCCTGTAATTGGCCACCATGCACTGTGGAGTAAACATCGCCTCTCCTCCATTCACTGGATAGCGCTAGGCATGGACATTCTATCCTGGGCGTCCAGGCTGTCGGAACCATCTTGAAGGGATGGATGACTTTAACTGCTTGTCTGGTTAACCCCTTCCCTTCCCTTTCTTTTCTCTCCTTTCCGGGTGGAATGGCACAACAGGCCTCCCCCGCTTCCTCCTCCTTTTAAAGATTCCACCATTACAAAATAAAATGCTGAGACCTTTGATGCCATAGAGCAGCTGCCAGTTCCCCAGAAACCTGGTAAAACTGCCAAGCAGCACTGTATGAAACATGCATAGTTTCCCCTAGATCATAAATAATTCTGCTTTTCCTCTGTGGGTGAGACGATCATGAGCACAGCCCATCTTGGACCCTTGTTTCATTGCCCTCTTTACCACCTTTTGGAGGGTCATCCTTGGAACATGGGCTGGATCCATCCAATTCAGTTTTTCCCATCTCCCCTCCCCCCGCTTTCCCCCGAAGTTTCTAGAAATGGTGCCCCATGATTCCTTCAGGCTGTTCTCCATCCCAACAGCATCCCTTTCATTGTATTAAGAAATGACTGTCTGAACTGCAGATGAATGATGGGAAACAATGGAAGAGTTGCCATTGCAACAGAAAAAGGCTAGAAGCGTTCCTGGAAGGAGCAGCTGTTTCACAATTCTGATGGTGGAACTATGGGGGAAAAAGAGAGGGAAGTGAACAGCTGAATCCCGTGGATGCGCATGTGGGCCTTGCAGGGTAAAGGCTTTAAAGAGGGCAGAGAAAAATGGTGGGCTTAATAACCAGGGCAAGTCAAAGTTATGGGATAGAAAGAAAAGGGAAAGAAAATCCCACCTACATAAAGAGAAAAAGACTGGGGCTCCCCATACCAGCACAGGTGGGAGGGGTATGTACAGAGAGAAATCCACCAATCAGGAGCTAAGCTAACCAGTGTCTGGACAAAATGCCATCATGACCATAGCCATGCAAATGATTGAAATCTGCTTTGCAGTTTCTTGAGCCAGGGGCATCACAGGAGCCATGCAGCTCATGGCTGAAATGTGGAATCGCCCATAGCCTATAGTTGCTTCCTAAATAGTGCAAAGATCCCAGGTCAAAATGCTAATGAGAGTTCCAGTACTTTATCAAGGTCTATCATCCTTGTTCTTCCCCCTCTTTTCTTATTTCCCTTTAACCTCTTCCAGACTGGTAGGTTTCAGTGACTTTTTGACAGAAGTCTTTAGAATTTAGAAATTTAGATTTCTCTCTCTCTCTCTCTCTCTCTCTCTCTGTGTGTGTGTGTGTGTGTGTGTGTGTGCAGATAACGACATGCCTCTAGAATGGGTCTGAAAAGAGCTTCACTGTGATCAGGGGAGCTAAAATCTGTAACATTTATATAGGGCAGGGCTGTCCTGATTCTTTAAGAACTCAGACAACTAGCCGTGGTTATCCTATAAATTGAATTAATTGAACTAAGGGGACAATTACTTTTTTACACTGGCACATCACATGTTTGATGACTGTTTATGAAATAAATGATACAAACCCTAAACATTGATATTATTCACTCAGGCTCCCTTTATATATCAGACTCTGTCAACATTCAGTGGTAAAGACACACAAAAATCCAGAAAATCAAAAAAGGGTAAATGCTTTTTCACTAGACTGTACTTCAGTGTAGCAAGTGAGCCCCATGAAAATATAGAAACCTGCACTGTATTTCAGGGTGGCAAAGGGTAATGAATAGTTGGAAATCTATAAAATGAAAAAGAATATCCCAACAGCCTATGGATTACATGTGACCCCCTTTTTTTCAGTTCTAAGTTCAGTTCTTTTTTCAGTTTAGAGCCTACTTAGATTGCAATGCTGAATTAGCTTACTGAGATTGGGGGGAAAAAAACTTGAAACAAAAAAATAATACAGTTGACATAGAAAACTTCCAATAGGCTTGATACTCAATTGTATAGACCCTGAGCACAAAAGAAGTCACAAAAGAATAAAAAGGGTCTTAAAATGTTGATGCTACCTTCTAGCGATGTAACTATCATACACCCTACAGTTATCAAAGGCCATTTCCCCAAAAAGATACAGCCCTTGGCCATTAAAATGGTTCCTGTTATAATACTGTATTCTAGTACAGCCAGAACAAAAGTTACACTCAACTAATAGGGGTCTTCTTTCCTTCCTCTCTTTCTCTTTCATCCTTTTCTCTTGCAGTAAGGCATCTGGCTGGCCTTGGTTGATCCAGAAAAGCTATGCAGGGTCAGACTGACTACTACCAAGATAAAAAGCCACTGAAAAATCCTAGGCCTTAGGCCAGACTATAAGACAATGGCAAAACCACTTCCATATGTTGCCAAGAAAACAACATGGACATACCCATGAAAGAACACGGGGTAGACTTTGATTGATGGAAAACTTTGCATCACAAAGGCAGGTATTATTTCTGTTGTGTGTAGGAATGCATTTTTGTTTTCAGTACTCAGAGTAGTCTTATATTATTTTGCTAATCCTGAAGTAGATTTTCTATTCATAGTAGATGCTGGCATAAAGAAATTTCAGAAACCCAGCCATCGTATATTTTTATTTATATTTCAAATTTGTCACCACCCATCTCATTGCAGAGTGACTCTTTTATCATGCCTCATGAGGAGAGAGAGATATTCTGTCCCACAGGTGACAACATATGGCAATGCAATAAGCATCAGAACAATTTCTTATAAAATATGGAATTTGCCCAAGCATATTCTGTCATTTGAAGATGCTGCTGTGACTGCCACAAATATTGATTTCTTTCACAAAACAATCCTTGGCTATTTGTAAAAGCCTAATATTCCAGATTTATGCATTCTCTTAATGTATGGCCATTCCTTTTTCATGAGTTTACAAACTTCTGGGTGCTCTTTACAGAAAATGATTGAGCTATGGCTGGATACAGAATGTACTTACTTGTGCTCACCAAAGCCAATTTTTATAGATACAATGGAAACCAATCTCCTCATTGGAAGGTTTCCTTTTCTCCCTCTTTCCCTTCTTGCAATGAAGAATTAATATTGGGAGGGGGGAAATGAAAGCTGAGTCTTTACTATCCAATGTGAGCGGTGGGAAAAATCCAGTCAGTCCAACTTCTTGGATCAGGATCAAATTTCCTTTCTATGGTATTTTATACGGAGATTAGTGTTCCTCCAAGAAAAGGCCTGGCTGTTCTGACCACCACCAGCTGTGTTCCCTGCATGCCTTAAGTCTAAAGAAGCTTGTCAAGGAGGCAGAAAAAGAGTGGGCAAGAGCTGACACTGAACCTTTTCAAGTCATTCTCATTCTGAGAAGATTTAAAGGACATTGAAGACATTATGTAATGGATTTGCAAAGCATGAGCCGAGTCACTGCACTCTGATCAGTGTGTGCAACAGGGATCAGTGATCTTGGCATCCATCATCTGTTTGTTTCTGGGGGCTACCACAGAGGGAAGAGTTGGACTATGAAGGCCAGAAATATTGTTAAAAGGGAAGTAGCTGCTTGGTTAACCCTGTAGAACTACATGGACAGAAAGGCTTCCTCCCCATCCCCAGAAAGTGCTCAGAGATGGCATGCTGCTTTCCTCCACTTAAGATAAATGGAGGATGTTTGAATAGCAATGAATAGTTCTTATTTAAGCTCCTGTAGTTCCTGTATTCTCAGAACTTTTGCTTGTTCCCAGGTCATGATGCACATAACAAAGAGGTGGGGCTTCACTCCTGCACTCATCACTACCATCTCCGTCTTGACTTTTTTTGTCACATGCCCCCCGCCCCAGCCCCAATGCCCCTGCTTGCTCCTTGGTGCAACAACTCAAAGGTATAGAATGAGAGGGAACCAGAGGAACAAATGATGTGTACTCTTTACATCTATGAACTTCATCTCTCTGGAATAATCAGAACTCTTCTGATATAGAACATATGCTCATGTCCAGCATGAAGTAACAGGATTTAGCCAGGAATTTGGGGGTAGGGTCAGTCAAACAATTGAATCAGATAAATTGACTGTTTTGCCTAGACTAATCTGTTAAGAATCCTGCAAACAGTGATATTAAGATTTCTTCCTCCCCCACTCAGCAAAGACGTGTTCTGTTTTAACTCCAGGAGGAGGGTGAGTTTATTCTACTCTGGCTCTCTTTCCCTTCTCAAAAAAAATATTTTGGAATGATTTGCTTATTTATTTATTTTAAAAGCTAAAATGAAATAAGAAAAAAATGTAATTCCAATTGTTACCAGTGGATTAAGAAACCATACCAAAGATATTTCGTCAGATATTTAATGGGAAGAACTTGGATCAGTCAGATTAGCTTCCATCCAGATGTTTTGAGTGCCATTAAAACAAACTCTTGCCCTTGCATAAGCTATCCCAATTGCTGACCAGTATCTAATGACAGAAGCATGGAAGTTCTGAAGAATTAATTTGGTTGCAACAAATGTCAGGCTGATAATACCTGAAACTAGGAGTTACAGAGGAGGAATCTCCTTCCACAAAGAATATAATAACAGAAAAAGGATTTAGGACCACTCTTGGAAACTCCTTCACCATATTAATAAACATGTTACTGTTATCACAAGAGAAGACAGGGTATAGGGTATATATGTACCCTATATATTTAAAAGATCCAAATCCTCTCAAGCATTCTATAGCGAAAAGATTTCCTCTTTAAGCTTAACAGGAAGCTGTTTTCTTCCTTTAAGAAAGTGGTTTGTGGGTATAAGAAAAGAAAGAGACTGCAAGATTTATTCTACACAGTAGACAAAGGGAACATCTTGCTCAATCAAGTTGTCAGATTCTCTAAGTACCTAGAATAGTTTGAAGATTGCATAGCTGTCTTGTTAACATTATTTGGGCCTAGCTGAGTGAAGGATATAGAGAATCCTTCTCCAATCTGGTATCTATCAGGTAGGTGGGATTCCAACCTTCCAGTATTGCTGTGTAACACTGTAAGGACAATGACTGGTGGTTTTCCTTATTAAAATGAGATTGTCAACAACTGGGGGGAAAGCTGCCACCAATCGCCATATAGATTGTGAGATGCTTCATCCATCCAATCAATATTATTTCTATTTTTTTTCCCAAATGACAAAAACCTATCCACCTGATGGCCACTAGATGGGATCAAAGAGTTCAACTCTATTAGTGTAGTGCTTGTTGGGGTTGTGTGCAGCCCAGTTGTAGCTTCTGCATAAGGGTTCTCAGAGCCAGGGTTCAAGGAAGGTGTGTGTGTGTGCGAAGTGTACTCAGCTGTAGAATGCTCTGGGGTGCATCCATACAATTTCTTCAAGATGGTTATTCAGCTGTTGACCAGTTGACATATTGACCTATTGAAAACTATGTGGCAGCAAAGAGTTTGAGGTTTTTTCTATCTTGGCTGCCATCTACTGTTTGTCCAGATTTTTGCAGCTAAGATGCAGCTACTGGATAAATGCTGATTCATGTGTCACATGACAGAATGCATGCAGTTCTGATCGCACAGAAGGAGGATAGGAGAGGGAAAATGTGGCTGTATGTTGAACCCATATATATATACCAGAGAACCTTCTATAATGGAGAAATCTTTTTAAAAGAAGAGTCTGTAAGCTCTCTCCCCTTTTGGCTTCTTGTCAGTTGTTTCTACCTGTCCCATCCAGTCCAACAGGAGGGGCATGCTCTGGGTCCCATCAGCTAAGGAGTGTGGACTGGCAGGGCCCAGGCGGAAAGCCTTTTCTATTGGGGTACCCGCTGTCTGGGATCTCATCCCTCCAGAGATCAGATTGACTCAGTCCCTGTTGACCTTCCATAAGGCCTTGAAGACATGGCTCTGTGCTGGAGCCTAGGGCCCCAGGTGTGGGATGCAGCCCATGGCCTGGTTATGTTGAGTGTTTGATTGTGGCTTTGTAATTTTTTTCCCAGCTGTTATAGTTTTTATATTGTTTCTATTTGTTTCTATTATTTTTAATATTGTTAGCTGTCCAGAGTCATGTATGAGAGATCGGCAGCCATAAATACATACATACATACATACATACATACATACATACATACATACATACATAAATAAATAAATAAATAAGCAGCAGCAGCCAGTGACAAGGGAATTCCTGACCAAATAGACTATGGAATCACAAGAGCCCAGTCCTTTCAATTATCTTTCAATGACATGCATTAAGGCAGACTGCATGAGTCTAGTCACTTTCAGGGCTTCAGTTTCCAGTTCAGGACTTCCTTGTTTTAGAATTTATCCTCTGTGTGTAGTTTTAGTTAGTGCTATTTTCCATTCTCTGTGTTGTAATGAATGTATTTTTACTTAATGCCTGGGTTTGCATATCACAAAATGCCATAATGTGTTTTGATGTAGTATGTAGTATGCCAGAAGTTGTGGCTTGTAAATCATGGTTTATGGCTTAGTGTGTTTAATGAACCCAGCAATTATGATTTATTCAATCAATAATGGTAAAGGAAATCATAGCTTAGTGTGATAGGCAAACCCAAAGTCTAGGAGAAACTGCCAAGTTTGGTACCACTTTATAAATATACTATTTCTCCACTACTTCCTTGTGTATATTTATAACCAATAAGTGTATTTTACTTGATGCTAGGGTTGTTTGGATAATCTGTACTTTGCAAATTCCAGTCTGCAGTCGTCAAATCTAGACTTTCCAAACTGAAGCTTGGACTTCTTAAAAACTCCAATTCAATTCTTGGCTTGACAAAGTAGAAAAATATGCTTCTAAATGTTTAGGTTGAGAGAAAAAGCTTAAAAACAAGTATTTTGAGAGAAAATAAATTAAGAAAATGTGTGTGTAACACAGCTTTATGTGGATTTCTTTTTTCTTTTTTCTTTAAACCCAGATTCATGTGGAATTGGAATGGAATGGACTTTTCTGAGTCAACATAAACATAACCAACCCAGCCTAGAAAGTGATTGATTTGCACTTTCCTTCTTTATCTCCTTTTTTAAAAAGCTTCCAAATCTCTCCATATGCAAAACTAAAGGCTGCTGGGGGTCTGGCAGATTTCCAGTTGGATGGAATTTGTTGATCCCAGTTTGGCGAGACTTTACACATGTGCAAATGATTGGGCAAGTGGAAGACTTTGTTTTCTTTGATGAACAGCATCTGCCTGGCATGGCATCTAAAGCTGCTTTTTACAAGGGGTATGTGCATTACATTGCATGTGATGTTGGTGGTTTGCAAGAATAAACCAATGTTGTATTGTAAATATTGGCTTCTACTTTGTTTATCTGGATTTGATCCATCAATAATAGCAATCTCTGGGGATGTATCCTGGCCATTGGACCTTAGGATCAAACTCCTAACTTCTCCTCAAAACAACTTAGTATTTCACAGCAGCAGCAGTGCTTATGCTCCAGATGTGGCATGAGAGAACAGCAGAGACTCTGATTTTTCCCCATTCCCTGGTGAGTGTGCTGATTCTGAGTGCCAAGAAGAAAAAAAAGAAGACACTGCATTTTTCTCAAGGGCCAATGGAAGAACTTCCGACGAAAAATGGAAGCCCTTATTTTTTTGGAGACAGTCACTATTTTTAAATCCAGCATGCTCCAGAATGTCTGAAGAACCTCAGAGAGAAATGAGAGTTTTGTGGAAACAACTGGTGAGTTCAGATGTAAAAGAATTACATCTTTATTTTTTAAAGATTTCTCCCTATCCAAAATTACTGAAGTGCCTCCAAATATGAATTGAAGGGTGAGTTGCATGGCACTTTTAGTTCAGTTCTAAAACTGGATTTTATTTTATATTATTTTGTAAGGTTTACTGAGTTCTAAGATGTATATTTTCTAATGAAATTGGGATGCTGTATTGAAGGCATCAGATTCATCCTAAATAAATATTCCCAATACTGTATGTGCACAAGAAGCAAGAATAGAGGAAAATCAGAATGAAACCCGTGTGGATCTTCTTGATCCTCAGCCTTTCTTCTGGAAAGCTGAATTTGTGATTCAACTGGTAAGTGGCTGAAAACTTCAGTGAACTGGAGAGCTTTGTACATCTGCAGGATTCTTAACAAAGAATCTTATGTAGAAGCTTTGAAGACAGAGTCCAAAAACATTTACAGTACATGAAGTGGAAAATAGCACACTCATACACAATACCCTCTAGAAAAAGTCAGTCCTAGACAGGAATGCTGGATTTTATTTTGTTTGCCTTGTTTGTCATTAAAAGCAATATTTTGAAGACGGTGAGATACCTTCTTGAGTTCTTCCAAGAAATATCTAATTCACCTCTTAACCTGATAAAATAGAATTTGGAAGTATGATCCTCTTTTTATTGTAGCCATTGTTTAAAAGAGTTTTACTAATGTAAGGTAGAACAAAAATAATATCTGTGGGAAGTGATGATGCTGACAATGGTTTTGGAAGAAAATAATATATTAGGATGATAAGTTCAGAATTCCAAGGCCTTTCTTTAAAAAAATATTATTCCCTTCCTTCCTTCCTTCCTTCCTTCCTTCCTTCCTTCCTTCCTTCCTTCCTTCCTTCCTTCCTTCCTTCCTTCCTTCCTTCCTTCCTTCCTTCCTTCCTTCTCTTTCCCGCACCCTGTTCCCCTTCAACAGCATTTTTAAAATATCTACCATGAACAGCTAAAGGTTCTTACTATCAAAGTTGCTTGGTGATACAAATTCCATAATTACAGTTGATCCCTCTTCCGTGCCTAGAAAAAAAAAAAAAAAACCTGTTTGTATAGCAAGGAAGATACAGTACTTTTCTGCATAACTTTCACCTGTTTCTGGATAGTTCCAAAGTTCTCAAGGAAGTCCATAAGTGGATTGTCTAGCCAAGCAATGACAGCAGAAGACTTGCAGATATTTTTTAGATCTAACAGAACTAAGCTTGATTCAGACCATATGTTTCAGGCACTAAAGGAGGCTGCTGAAAAATGGTTTTGCTATGGAAATCTATGTCCTGTAACTTACATCTAACCCTTGGCCTTAATGAATTATGATGGCTGAATAGCCTTTCCCAATCTCACTCATAACTGAACGCATCCACACCTGAAAGGTATGGGACCAGGAAACACTGATGTAGAGTTTGCCTGTCATTTTGTGAAGTGTGTTTGTTTGTTTGTTTGTTTGTTTGTTTTCTTGGAACTATAGAGACTCAGAATGTGTGGCAAAGCTTCATGAAGTATACTTTACTTTGTCATGGCTATTAATTAAGGAGGGACTAAATATTCCTATAATGGCTGCAAGGTATGCTTTGATTTGAGGAAATTGGAAAAAAAAATAGAGATATTTAAGATGCCAGTGACCAGTAATATCAAACATCCATGGTGATTAAATTAGGGTAAGTAACTTTTTGTTGGCTAAATTCATACTACTATATTTACTCAAAAAGAATATGACTTTGAATTTAATACAATCCTTCCACAAAAAAAGAGCAGATAGAAACAAAATTATAAACAAAGACCTGTTCAGTGCCCAGATTCTCCACTAGGCTTGCCAGGGCCAGTGATAACTAATCCTGCTGATTCTCTGCTAAAATGTGTGCATGTGATACACTTATACAAGTATATGGGTGTGTGTATGGGTATCTATATTACAGAAGCCAAAAGCAGGGAGGATCAGAAGACAAAATAAATGTATATTAATGGGATTTAAAGCTACTGACTAAAATGTATTACTTATAATAAAACATTCCAATTACAGTATAAAATTAACTGATTCCCTACCTCCATCACTTTTTCTTACAAACCACTTTCATGCAGAATGATACACTTTACACACAAATGCCTTCTCCCCCTTCATTCCCTCAGAAACAGAAAAGTTAAAACAAAAACAAAAAAGGAGATGGGAGAAAAGACATGGGTAACTGCGGGGGGAAGAGAAAGAGAGGAATAACACTGGATGCAGAAGAGAGCAGGAAGAAGGAACCAGACAGAGAAAGGTAAGAAAGAAAGAGAAGTCCTGTCATCAGGCAAACAGCCCTTTACGTGCAGTGGCTGATATTCCACTTTCTACTTTTTGTCCTTCCAATGTTTTAATGCAGGGTTCCTCAATCTTGGCAACTTTAAGACAGATGGACTTCAACTCCCAGAATTCCCCAGCCAGCAAGGAATTCTGGGAGTTGAAGTCCACCCATCTTAAAGTTGCCAAGGTTGAGGAAACCTGTTTTAATGGACCTTGTGCCTTGCACAGCTCCACCTTGGAGTTCTTGACATCATTAGCCTTTCTGTCCTGAGGAACTGTAGCTTCTAATGTAACTTCCACGACCTGAGGCTTATGCTACATTTCAAAAGGGTTGTTCCTTCTCAAAATGGCAGGGAACTATGCTGCCAGTTTTTAGCAACTGCAATCACATGAGAGCTTTTTAGCAGCTGCAATACAGGAATCAGAGGGCCCCATGTGGCCCCGGGGGCTGCAGATTACCAACCCCAATATAAATGATAGGCTTGTGTGTTAGGTGACATTGTGAATCATGGCAGAAGTTAAACCCTGCTCACATGCAGGGAAGACTTCAAACCAAACCAAACCAAACCCAAATCCCTAAAGATAGTATGTGAGA
Organism: Python bivittatus; assembly: GCF_059951505.1. Taxonomy (NCBI): domain Eukaryota; kingdom Metazoa; phylum Chordata; class Lepidosauria; order Squamata; family Pythonidae; genus Python; species Python bivittatus. Next base: position 36,526,815 of record NW_028277112.1, read on the forward strand.
CACTGGCCTAGTATGCCAAGGTTTTGTTAGTACTGTGTAGGCAACTAATTAACATACCCAGTGAAAATCTTATCCCTCTGTATAGTCTTGGTCTTTCTGTTGTGCTAAACACAGAAAGCACAGTTGGCTCCCAAATGAAATATAAAATGAGGAGAGTACTTGAATTAATTATTGAAGAGTTCCACAACAATAAAAAGCTAAATGCGGAAGGGTCCTACTGTTACATCTAAACAATATAGTTGACAGATGCAGGACCTGGAGAATTAGAACGTTGAAGAAATCAATCAGACCAGTGAAGGGGATAAAAACCAGTGTGAGACTAGGAAAATCTAATTAGATTTTTAAAATCACAGCAAACTTTAAAAATATGCTGCGTGAGCATGGGCTTCTGGCTGTTTTGGAATATCCAGGAGTTCAGGGAAAAGACAGACAGCCTCATTTGGAATTTGGCAGGAAGATGACCTTTGGCTATTGCCAGTCAGTAACATTTCTAAGGAAGTGAGCACTTGAGGTCCAACCTGTTCAGTCTCACAGGCATGGCAGAGGATATGAAGCTCCTCCAATGGCTTTGGGCAGAAAGCTGGTCAGGAAGCCCAGTTAGAAATCATTCTACATAAATTGAAGTCTGGAAAAGTAATGAAAAGGTAGTGCTTGTGAAAAATAGCCACTGGCATCATAGGCAGACATTAGGGGAACATTGAGCCCAGTGTCCCCTTCTATCCTCAAATACCAGCTGACTCATGACTCATGACAATTCTTTACACAATCTGAGATACACAGGTCCTTCTGCTGGAATGCCTTTGTTTCCTATGGTAAGCATTACTTTCCCCCGAAACAAAACAAATTAAAAAAATTCTTACAAAAACATTTTGTTTAGCTACTTGTTTTTAGTTGAATATACAACTATTTGCCCAACAAGGAAATCATTACTACATTACAGATGAAATATCCAAATAGGACATGATATTCCAAATGATGGTTTGGCAAAGTCTTGTACAATGGTGTTACCCTAGTCCTGGTGAAATTTGCAGATGGATAATTGTGTTTCTTCTTCTTGCAGCTGTACCATATGGATGTCATCTAGTCATCACTTATTTTCTTTGTGTTTTCTCCTCATTTCTAGAGCTAATTTTTCTTGCTATTTGTCTTTGTACTCTGGACAAGATTGAATTTCACTTGGCATTAAACAATCCCTACTCTACTTGTTAGCATACCTTATCAGATACTCACCTTTTCATCACCAATTGTTTTATTGGTATTGACACATAATTCCTACGATTATATTGGTTGACAGATACAAATTTCACATTATGAGTGTTTATTCACAGATTTAATAACAGTGGTGTTTGGGTCAAGAATGTGAGAATGGGAGCTGGTATTTCTTTTGAGAAGGAGAGTCAACTGATACGTTTGTCTGAACAAACAATAACAATAAACATTATCTGATAATCTACAGGCTAAACTTAATTAGTTTGTCCATGAGCAGATTTGAATGATTTTAGCACTAGTATCATATATTTAAATGTTTTCTTATCCATTCCTTTTAGGCTGGATGGACCATGATCATGGGGATCTGTTATTCTCAGAATATAGTATTCACCATAAATTCCAAAACCACATATATAAAATTAATAGTTTCTTCTCCCCATAAAGCAATTCTCGTGCTTTCTTCTGATGAGCTTCTAATAATGCCAACACTGTACTTCTACAATAGTTCTTTTTTGTGTCATCCTTTATCTTCCTTCCTTCCTTCCTTCCTTCCTTCCTTCCTTCCTTCCTTCCTTCCTTCCTTCCTTCCTTCCTTCCTTCCTTCCTTCCTTCCTCTGCCCAACTTCTTTACAACTCTGGGCATCATCAGACCATTGCATGCTATCCTGTAGGGTAATGTTTTGGAAAATATATGGCTTCTGGGGGTTCTCCTGGTTCTGAAAGGCATTGTCACACTAGTCTTTTCCAATGTGGGCTTCAAAAATGTATAATAGATCAAGTCAGAAGTTTTGAAGGGTTTTAAAACTTAATTGTATTATTGTGCATCTATGTGCCATATAGGTGACAACAATTGGACCAAATCTGAAAGGAGGAATGTGGAGACCCAAAAGGTATAATGTGTTCCCTCCTTTGAGTAGTGAATCAATCCCTAAAGCAGGAGCAGAGAAGTGTCTACAAATTCGTGTGAAACCAATAAAACATTTATATCCTAATTTAACCATATATACTCAGAAATTAAATCATATTAAACATAATACAGCAAGTGAATTAAAACAGTGGAAGTTAATCAGAAGTTATATGCTGTACAAGCAATCAGTAAAATTGGTAACAGCCTGCTGCTTCAATAAAATAATCCCATCTATAGTATTTTATCACGTAAAATATTTTCTCTGATTTTTGTTTCCTCTCTAATCATGGATACCAGTCCCAGGACATATAAAAGTCAATAGTCTGAGGCTACCTAGTTCCATGTGCAGATGTTTGTGTGTGCATTATTGGATAGGAAAACCAGAGAGCCAATAGTCCAAGATGATTCTGACAGCAGCTGCTGGGATTGTCCAGAGGAAATTGGGTCCAGAAATTTGTTCAAGGGAAGTTCCATCCTTTGCTTCTCTCTTCAGGTACACCTATTTTCTTCTCATAAAGAATCAGTATCAGGAAATACTAATGAAAGAATGTGGACCGGCAGAAAGGGGCATGTGGAAAGTGGGTTTGTAGAGGAGGTCTTTCTGAATAGTTCCCCTTTTCTCCATCAGATAAAGGTTTCTTGATATAGTAACAACTAACTAGAACTTCATGTTGTTTTTAGAAGTCTTTGGGTCAATAGATTCATTTCCCATTTGCCACCAATCTCCCTTTTACAATGCAGTACTTCTACCAACTTGCAATGCACATTTTAAAAAAAAGTGGCTTCAACTGCACAGTCACAGCTGCATTCTTGACTTTCTGACCCCCCGCCCCCACCCTGAGATGACCTTGGCATCCCATACCAAACAATCCCTCTGAATTTCTTGATTCAGGTATCTAAACTCCTATTGCATCTCTTTGTTGATCAGCCTTGGGAGGTTCCCTCCTGGCCTTCATCATTTCTACAGGTGATCTCATTGCTTTTTTGTCATATTATAGCTAATAGCACCAATAATTGTGATCATTGCAGAGTCACTTCATCATAAGCTTCACACTTAGTCCACAGAGGCTTAGCCATCAGGCATCTTAGGGTTGTGTGGCTAGTAGCACACACAAATGTCTCATACCAGATCATAAATACAGCTATGGGCAGGGCTGGGAACTTTCTCTGGATTTGGAAGTATTCCTTATTATAGGTAAGAATGGGGTTTTTTTCTGTTTGTTTGTTTACTAAATAAGTAGAGGAAATCTCTTCTAATGTAGTGCTGCACTCTGCCTCTGAATTCAAATCCTTCCATTTTGAATTTCCAGCTTATTAACAAATGTATTTATTATATTATCTGAAGATCTACCTGGAAGCTAATGGCATTTTGCTTAGTTTGTCAAACAAATGCAACATACTTGGTCCTTTCTGGCAACTCACAAGACCCAGCCTAGATGAGTGATGGTTGTGTAACAATATTTCTACATAAGTTATACTCAGTAACTAGTGTAAGACATTTCACACTGCATTTGTATGAAAAAGTACTCAGAGTTATGTGCAGTGACTTGGTGATGATGTAGTGTTTACACAATGCGCTACCTAGCATCTATTTGCATCAGTATAGTGAGGCAGTTGAACAATAACTTTCAAACTAGCTACAACCAAGGTTACTAAAAATGCACAGCAGCTGTTGTAACCTCAAATTCTTGAACATATTGTTCTTTATGCACACATTAGGGGCTAATTATCCTCTACATTCCATTTTCATAAACAAATGATTATTGAGTTTTATGGCAGCATATAAACAGGCTTAGAGCAGACCAAGCTCTTTTATGTTCCACTTGCACTATTTCAAAAATTGGAAAAGCCACATTTAAAACAAAAAACTAAAAACCAGAATTTACGGCTGAAGAAAAAAATGTGCATACTCAAAAAAGTTTTACAGCTCAGGAAATCCTTGAAAAATAAAAACAGGAATGCTTACATCATTTTAATTATAGATATCCAGCCCAGCATGCCACTACTGTGTGATCTAATGTCTGATTCGAATGGACAAGATGTTTACAAAACTGGAGAATAATGGAGGAGATTTTCAGACATCCTCTAGACACAATTGGGACGCTGCTCCCCAGCTGCAGTTCTAAGTGAAGAGTATGTCACTTGATGCTTCAAATGCCTGCCTGGTTTGTCAGGTGATTGATAACAACCGGGCAAAGTTGGAAGACACAAGATTAAAAGGGGATAAAAATAGTGCGATTCAAGCTCCATTATTGATGCAGTAAAGGCTTTTCTCTTTTGCCTGAATAATCGTTTTGGGCTAAGAAAGCTGTCAAGATAGTGGTTGGGGAAGAAGCAATGGAAGGAAGAAAGAGTTGGGGAATGTTTAGATTTGTATGCTAAATAGTCCAAATTCTGCAATAATAATTTTTACATTGTGTAGTCAGGACAAATGTATTTTTACAGCTGTTACAAATTTTACAGCTATTACAAATGTATTGCTACAGCACAAATGTATTTTTACAGCTATTATTTCTGCTTCAGTGATTTTTTTTAAAGAAAGAGAATAACAGTAACAACAACAACATCAGCCTATGCCAGGTCCTTGGGAAGGATTCGATAGGTGGATAAAAATGCCAAATCCAGTCTAAACAGAAACAATCTAAACAGATAGGAAGAGGTTAATCTACATACTGCTACCAAAAAAGGATATTTAACAGAACATATAAACTGTCGTATAATATCCTTAATTGCATATGGTAGAAAATTAATGCTTAGGATCATCCAATTAGAGTTCTGCATAGAAAGGGAGATGCCAGATGTTCAAGCTGGCTTTTAAAAAGGCTCAGGAATATGAGACATTATTGCCGATGCACCCTGGATAATTGAGAAAGCCAAAGAATACCAAAAAAAAAAAAAGTTAGTATGTGCTTAATTGATTATAGAATTACCTTTGACTGTGTCGACCATATCAAGCTGTGGAATGTACTTAGGAAAATAGGAATCCCAGAGCATCTCATTGTCCTCATGTGAAACCTACAGACAGGTTGTGCCACAGTACAGGCAGAATACGAGGAAACAATCTGGCACTAGGTTGGCAAAGAAGTAAGACAAGACTGTGTACTCTTCTCTTATTTATTCAACCTATATGCAGAATATATATTGAGGGAAGCTGGATATGAATAAGATGAGCATGATTTTAAAATGGAGGAAGACTTCAAGACTTCTTTGGAGATGTTTATAATGCTGGGAAAGATGGAAGGAAGGAGAGGAAGAGGACTTCCCACAGCAAGGTGGACAATCAGTATCAATGGACTCAATCATGGTGGCAGTACACTGTTGGAAGACCTGAAGGACCAGGTTGGGGACAGATCCTCCTGGAGAAAATCTGTCTATGTAGTCACTAAGAGAAGACATCAATTTGATGGCATATAATCAAGCAATCAAAATTATACTTTTTTACTAGTTTCAAATTTTCCTTCCTCAGGCCTTTTGGAATATTTGTACATAACTCCTTTGGTTAATTGAACTGTTTGATGTTCAAAATACAGTGGATCTGCTATATTTCCTGTTACTATTGCGTTGATTTAAAAACTGTGACATGTTATTTCTGGAAAAATGTGTTTGATCTTCTTCCTCATGCTAAATGGATGCTATGGGATAATTCAGGTCTCAAAATTGATTTTAAAAAAGTTCTGTGGCTGGACAGATTTTTGGATCTTTACATGAAATAAAGCAGGGCATAATAACAATGAGTTTTATCATTTTCTACATTGAAAGATAAATAACATTTGTTAGTTGCCACTCACTGACAGTATTTACAATTACAATATTTACTGACATCTTGATTTGGACCAGTACCAGTTTCAGCCTCTGAAACACCTGCCATTAGTAGGAATCACTAAAACCTACAAGACCAGAAAGCCCACAATCAGTTTGCTCTAAATATCTGTTATCAACAAATAAATTGATATGCAAATTTAAAAGACACAAAGCCAGCTTGGTGACCTTGGCCAGTCCCTTTCTCAGCCCTAGGAAGGAGGCAATGGCAAGCCACTTCTGAAACATCTTGCTAAGAAAACTGCAGGGACTAGTCCAGGCAGTTGCCAGGAGTCAACACTGATGCAAAGGGGTGTGTGTGTGTGTGTATGTGTAGTATGTGTATGTATATGTGTGTATATGTGTGCATGTGTTTGTGTGTGTGTGTATGTATGTACCTCCCCTCTCACCCCTATGAGTGGTATGTGTTTTCCTCAATCTCAGGTCCTTATCTCTGGGGGGATGCTGTTCTAGAGGGTGGGGGCCACAAGAGAGAATGCAAATAATTAGCTGATGAGAATGTCATGGGGAATCTTGTTAAAAGCTTTGCTGAAATTGTGGTAGATTTTGTCCACAGCATTCCCTTTGTCCACCAAAGTAGTTACCTGGTCAAAGAAGGAAATGAAAGTTTTCATATATGATCTATTTTTGACAAAGCCATGCTGAGTCTTAGAAAACCCAGTACTGTCTTCAAGATTTAACAGATAGCCTATTTTATAATCTCCTCTAGCATCTTTCCAGGAATTGATGTCAGGCTTACTGGTCAATAATACCAAGATTCTATTCTATTCTATTCTATTCTATTCTATTCTATTCTATTCTATTCTATTCTATTCTATTCTATTCTATTCTATTCTATTCTATTCTATTCTATTCTTCCCTCCCCTCCCCTCCCCTCCCCTCCCCTCCCCTCCCCTCCCCTCCCCTTTTTTTCTTGCAGAACAGGACCATAATTGTTTTTCTCCAATCCTCTGTCATTTCCCCAGTTCTCCAGGATTCCTCCAAGATAATTGACAAAGGTCCAACAGCTCTTCAGCCAATTTCTTCAGTGTTCTGAGTTGTATCTCACCAGGGCCTAGGGACCTGAAGGTATGTGAAGAGCATCTTGTTCTGTTGGCTGCAGTGGGAGAAATATGTTCTAAACAATACCTTCGGACCACCAGGAACAGGATATTGGAGCACTATAAGGAGAAAAAATATAGTTGGTATTGGTTGCCTTGGGTCTAGGAGCCAGGAAGAGACAAGAGTTCCCACTAATGGGAAAACAGCTCACCTACAAGCTCTGCAAAGCTCCAGTTTGCAGAGGGGAGAACCCACTTTGCTCCACTTTCAAATAAATTGGTATACTGCTAAAACTAAATTGACTCAGCTTCCCAAGGCAGCTGACACTGTGACTTCAGATAGTCTGAAGCTGCTTCTGAATGGGTATAAAGCCCCAACATACACATGCTCTAAGGACTGATTAAATAATTTGAGTTTTATGTTACATATTGCCATAGATGTGACTCTGGGCAGCATACAAACAAACCATAAAAAAAAATTTAAAAAACAATCAGGAAGTACAAAAATTAATATTATTATAAAAAGGCTAAGAGAGGGTGTCAGATTACAAACAATGGAGCCATCTCACCAGATCAAAAAATTGCATATTTTTAGAATACCATAAGGCAGGTATTCTAAAGTCTTTTGACACAACTCCAAACAGGATTTTAGTTGGCCAGTTCAAATATTAGCCAAAGGTGATCAAAGGATGGGTTCTGATGAGAGTAACAATACTCCCTAGCCATTCTGTCTTGTATGTGAGACACTCCTATGCTTCTTTTTTTCTCTATCTTTTTCATGTGCAATCAATCTGCTGTGGAAATAAGTACAACATAGTACCTCTTTCATATAATGCAAATCAAGTGACATAAATCAGTGGACAGTGTTGCATTGTGGTAAAAGCATGTGGTTTCATCATTTGTATTTATAGCTGAAGAACACAAGAATTTCAAGTAGGAGGTCATGAAGGCTGTTCAGATTTTTTTTTTTTTTTTTTTTGCTTTTTTAATAGTCCTATAAATAAACGTATACCCATGCAGGGCAGAAATGCATGTTTTAAAAGGAAATGGTAGGAAATTGATTCACACCTGTGCAGTTGTGGAGGTATGTACTGAATTATTATCTCCACCCTCCAGACCAATTATCCACATCATCAGGTAAGCTGAAGCAGAGGGCATCCACGTATCCCTCCCTTGCCCTGTGTCAAAGAAAGAAAATGTAGCCAAAATAGCTCTACAGCTTTGAAGACATTTCCACCATTAAGAGTTATAATACCATTAGACTGGAGCACATAGAACTCAGCAGAGCATGGAAACTGCAATCACCCACCACTACAATTAATAATAACAGCGTTTTCAAAAGAAATGGATTATGAGGAGGGAAATAACACCAGGTGGATGACTTAGGGAGTCCATCATGTGCCACATGAGGGAAATAAAACATTGCAATGTCAAGGAAAACTCCTGCTTATAGATAATCCCTCGACTGTTGATTTCTTCCTATGTAAGTATCTGATCTGTGTGACACCTTCTCTCAGACAGCAAACATACCTTTGGCTAACCCTTTACGTTTGGTAACCATTTAGATACCAGTGGAGCTTGGGATTTAAAGTTACCTCTAGTAAGAAAATTAGATTTCTTCGGAAATAATCAAGATAAATTTAAAAAAAGAATCATAGGCAATACTATACAGAACTATATATCTATCACTTAACATAAATTCAGGCTTTTTCAAAAAAAAAGTCTCTAAAATGTGTATGCACTTTTGTGCACATTTTCCCCAATTTAAAAAGTTTTGTTTGCAATGTTGTGCTTATTTTTGCAAGCAAATTTCCTTTTCTATTATATCCATTTTTGTGTATTCATCTTCTTAATACACTTTTATTGGTGAAGTGCATGACAAAATTAGGAGAAGTGTGAATTTCGCACCAATGCTGAGTTGCAATTTGCGTTTTGATTGAAAAGCAAGAAACTATATAACTTTGTGTTTAAAACCAAGCCAAACGAAATGAAGCATCCACCCCCCTCAAGACACACAATCCATAAAAGGTTTGGTGTGGAATTTTTATATCTCGTCTGATTTCTATGATGAAGTGACTTTGGCTAGCCTCTCCAGGGGCTGGTCATCAAGATGTCCTTTCTTCATGCAAGCAGCTTGTCTTTGAAAAGTGATTTGAACCAACATCAAAATGCAAAATGTATTTATAACAAAACATTCTACCCACTCAGAAATCACTGCAGCAATCAGAAAATGGTCCTGGAATGATATTTCAAACAGGAAAAAAAAAAAAACATTTAACATATACACCTATGCCCTCAACCTAGAATTGCCGTTCTGAATCAAAGCTCCCAAATATTTGAGATAAAGTGTGTTTTTCTTACCCTTTAAATGTACTACATTTTAAAATTCTAGCCAACTGTCACTGGGTGAAATATTCTAGTAGACTGAATCCCTGAAAGGAAATATATTTTAGCAGTGACATTTATCAGAAATCATACTTATTATTTAGTCCATCAACACATCAAATATATAGCAATTCTGTCTGAAAAGCAGGATACAGTGGAACCTCGGGTTACGAATTTAATTTGTTCCGTGACTCTGGTCGCACCCCGAATTGGTCGCAACCCAAAGGAAATTTCCCCATAAGGTTCAATGTAATTACCGTTAATCTGTTCTGACGTGGAGGACAGGGAGGTGGCTATTGCTTGGAGGGAGAGTCCCCCTCCCTACGACCACGTGTCAGGGGCGGAAAATGGCCGTGGACCACGTGTCAGGGGCGGAAAAATGGCTGCGGACCATGTCACGGGACGGAAAATGGCTGCATATCCTGTTCGTACCCTGAGGTGGAGTTCGCAAACCAAGGTAAATTTTTGCGGCCGGAGCTGGTCGTAACTCAAAAAGTTCGTTAACAGAGGCGTTCGTAACCCGAGGTACCACTGTATTTCATTCCAAGTATAAAACAAATCTATAAGAGTATAAGGAAAAATCCCTGCCTATTATCCCACCATAGAATACAAGATTAACTAAGCCACAGGTTTGGAAACCAGTGGCAATTAACTGCACCTTCCCAATGGGAAGAAAATGGCCTGGGAAAAATTGGGAACACATATTAGAAATTTCTTTGAAGTGTGAATCTCCTGTTCTTCAGTCCAAACTAGGACTAAAATCACTGGCTGAGGTACGCAGTGCCACAGAAAATGTGGCCTTTCTCATACCTTTTTCTTTCATTCTCTATCTCAAGTGTAGGAAGAGTTTACTGCTGGTATTGTATCTCTGAAGAATCCTTCCATTGGATAATTCAGCATTTTCCTTGAATCTTCAGCTGACTGACAAACTCAGATGCAAGCTAAGCTTGGCCATCCTGGAAATGGCCATAGCAAGGACCATCTCTCACATATGTATGAACTATATCAATTATGGCCCTGGCTTTATGCCTGGGTTCCTCCTTCTTCCATGGAAATTATTAAACTATAGCTCTGCAGTAAACCTCTGCATTTTTCCTACCAGTTTCCATTTAACTTAAGGAAAAGGTATTTTCTTTGGAAATTTCACAGGAAAAGAGATTATGGATGAAATCCTCATGAATTAAGAATGGCATTTGTGTACTTATTTAGTGCGTGTGGACAGCCTTTCTTTCATTCTACAAAAGTGTGTTTCAAACCTGGCAACTTTAAGATATGTGGACTTCAACTCCCAGAAACGGGCAGTGAGGAAGGCTTTAGAGTGAGGGAAAATGTGCGTCCTAAACAGAAACAGCAGTAACACTTTTGCCATTTACATCAATAAAGTAAGCTGGAAAAGGCAACCCAGAGAGAACTAGATGATTTCCCCCCCAGCATCTTTAGAACAAGGGAGGAAAATACAAACCATTTTCTTGGAGGAAGAAAAGTTGGTGAAACATTTCAAGCTGGGTTTCTACAAAGTACTAATTAGAACCAACTCTTCCATCAGCAGGAAGAAAAGGAGAAGCCAATGAGGTCTGTGGCAGCTTTCTTTTCTGCTGTTTCATCAGATAGGAATGGAGTCCTCTTCCCTCAGAAGTGGCCATGGAAGCTACTGTCTTGTGGGAAAAGAGAAAGAAAAGGCAATAAACTATTAAACAGCTGATTTTTACTGTTTCAATGTTACATTATTGTTCTGATACAAGCCTTAATAGCTAAAGAGCAGTCTAACCATGTCTAAAACAAACAAATATATCTCAGATGTGGCCCCACTTCTACGGAATGGCTCTCTGGATGTGCAGCCATGTTGTCTGGCTCTCATTTCAGCTTGCTGTCACTGAAGCGGTCATAGGCATTTTTCCACTAGTGACTTACAGTGGCTTCTAGCACTACCCAGCCATTGTTGAGATGGTCTAAAGCCTGTCCTTATTACTATTATATGGGCACCGTGATAGTTGGATGACTAGAAGGTGTTACAAGTCACTAGTGGGAATCCTAACATAGAAAATAGAATAGAAAACCAAAGCAAAATTTAAGCTACATTTCAAATGGATGCCATCTCAAGAAATCTTGTGACAGATTCTTCTCAGTAGAATAAACTAGAGCAGGGGGAGGAGGAGGGGGAAGTGAATTTGTTATCTGATATGAAGATTGCCACAAAATTTAATATAGGAAAATGGTGCCAATCATTTCGATCATTCATTAATGCCACGGATGCTGATGGCACCATAGAACTATTAATGTTTTCAAAATATTGTAGCCAAAATCCAAATGGTTTGCTTACGTATATACATAACATTCAGTTGATTGAACTGGGGAAACATCTGATTTAATACAAAAACTGTAGCCCAGCCAAGCGTGGGTTTGTACATTTGAAAGAGACAAAGAAAGAAAAAGAAAGAATCCACCAGCCCTCACCAATACACACTGATACACACGTCTGATCCTGTGATAGCAGTTCATACATACATACATACAGTGCACAGTTTATAAAAGCTTGCTATGCATATAACTCCAGTAGCTGGATCTAGTTGGTGGAAAGGAGTTAGGAGTCTAGCTGGTGGAAAGGAGACAATTCCCTTTTTGACACCCACCCAGAGAAAATAGCTGAATCCACATTTTGCATCCTTCAGTACTAACCCCAATTAATTAGATAACACTGACTACAGTATATATTTAAACTAGTACACGGTGGTGACATTTTGCTTAAACTCCGGCTTTAATCGTCTTATGGGGCCCTCTCTTTAGGCAGTCACATGCATTAAGTCAGGCCTGAGAGAGGTACAGCATGTAGGACTTCTGCTCATTCTGTTGAATGAGAGCATGAACTTTTGCTTAAAACCTGTAGCTCTACAGCACCTGTATGACTGCAGGCCCCTTGCAAATGGAAATTTCTTGAATCAGGTGTTGGGAAATTACTGTGGATAATTTCAAGCTTGGTTTGTGCCCAGCAGACTCCCTGTTAATCCCTACATCCAGATCAGAGCAGGCACACCCACCACTCAGTTCAGCTAGCAAAAATATAGCTTGATGTTTAAACATCAGAAAATAACAAACCAGTTAAGTAGCAAACTGGGGAAAAAAAGAAAGCTAGAAGCAAAGAGAAAGAGAGAAATGAACAACAGGCAAGAACCTAGCTAGCGGCACAGAATTTTCCAGAGCCATTTGAAACAGTACTGTAAGTCATTGACACGGATAGTCCCAAAGAGAGTGGTATTTGATTATTCCAGCCTTAATCCTTTTATGTACCCAACCGCAGCTGAATAGAGATGGAAAGTAGGACAGCAGGTGATCCCTCCTCTATTCTGTACCCACTCACACACTCACCCACAAAAACCAATTTGGTGGACAGGGATGATGCATCCAACATCTGGAACTGCTCATAAAGAAGACAAAAACAGAATCTGAGCCTCTAGAAAACCAGAGAAAAGGCCAGATGGATTCAATTGAGTTCTTAGTACCTTGCAAAAAGAGCTTAGCCTCTTAAACCTGCTCAGCATGGATTTACTAAAAAGGACACAACAGAGTCAACATTGCGTAAAAAGTGACATGGATGCCTTGAATATGTTAGTTTGGTGCCTGGTATTTTGAATTGGGTTTAGGATGTACGGAGGCTGACTGACACTTCGTTGGTTTGCTTTTCATCTCATCTCATCTCATCTCATCTCTGGCTAGAAAAACCTCAGCAGGATATTCTCAAGGAAGGCCGCCTTCCAGGGGCTTGTTCAGTGGAGTTCAGATCTCTGGCAAACAGCTCAGTGTGTCTGTAGTACTCCTAATGCAAAATACATGGGCTTTTACATTGTAGTTGTGAGAGTGATGGACCCAGTGGCATCACAGGCTTTTAAATATTCATCTGTTCTCGTAAATATTAAATATGAAAAACAGAAAAGCCAGTCTTAACTACACTTCAGTGAGCAACTAGAGAAGAACAAAAGCACATCTGAAGAGAAATGAATTAAGTACAACTCCAGGATAACTGACACAGATCTTAAGATGCTGGAAAAAAGGCAATTCAAACCTAAAAGCTGTGAAAAGTCATTTAAAAAAAAATCATGCAAACACATAAAAATATGTCTACAAGGGAGAGGTCCACCAGGAATACCACAAAACACTACAAAAGTAACACTGGGGAATAGAGATAGGAGGGAAAAAATGAAACACAGAAAGACCATTCCCAAGAAAATGATAGTTTTTTTGCTAGCATAATGATCTCTGCTCATTATCAATCTTCCATTAAAGAAATGATTTTGATGATTTAATATTTGACTATTGTTTGTCTAAGTATAAATCAAGGTACTATCACTATTATTATTCACAGCAAATGTCATGAACTTCATGTCCAACTGATTCCTTCATGAAATCATCCTCTGATTAGACATCTAAATCAATCTGGTCTGTGCTTGCTTTTGGATCAAGAACTGTACATACAACAACTTTTGGCACAGGAAGATCAGGATCAGATGTGTAATCACAGCCAGCTTCAATAGAGTGGGAGCTACTCTATCAGCTTTGCATGCTACAGACGGAGATGCATCTTCCGTCTGTCTGGCAGTATGGCACATGGATCCCTTTCATCTATAGCTGCTATACACAGTCCTTTCCTGTATCTTGATCCACACATCTGTCTTTGGAGTAACAATGTTCTTTGGAATTTCAAAAAAGAAATCCAGAGTTTTACAGGATAGCTTGGGGGGAAAAAATTGTCAAAACTCAGAACTTTATGGGTTTCATTTCTGGTAAATCTGATGAAAGAACTACAGTTCTGGAGCATTTTTGTATTAAAAAGAAAAAGAAGAAAAGTCACCCAAATAAAGAGGGGTCTGGTCTGCTAACTTTTCATATGGAAAGGTTCTTTCTAATCACTGTGTTGGCTTTTGCCATCTTGCCACTGAATTGTTATCTAGACAAAAGAGAGACAAGATGTCTGACATATTCATGAATTGGCAAAATGGCAGCATTCGTTATTTTTCAATCTCATCCAAATGAGCCTTATCTGATTTTCTTCAGAGCTAATTTTCCTTAATCCGAGTGGAAAATGTATCAGAGCATATGGGAGAAAACACATTACTGATGTGGCTAAAGTAGGTTTCATTATAGTTTGCAATAAGGCCAAACAACAAAGGAAATTCACCCAAAATGAACTTAAATGAAAGTATATAGCAAGATCGAAGTTTGGTGGGAATAAACAATACTATTGTGGCCATGCCAAGTACCTAAGAAGTTGCTAATAATTCAGTAAAATGATTTATAATTTTATTATGATTAATAATTTTATGATTATAGGTGGAACAATAGATTTAAATATTTGTTGTTACTGAAAACATTCATCTGAAGTTAAACACATCAAGGCATTTAAAACAACATTTGAAGAAATACAAACTTTCTCTTCTACCCTTTCTATGATGTCACATTATTTCATATATTAATGCTATTATGTTCCATGTTTACTCCTTCATAGTGATTCTTGGTGATATCAAGAAAGGAGTATAAATTGTGGTAGAAGCTACAGAAGGCACAGATCTGCTAGATTTGGTGTCAGGTTTGTGTTAACATACACTGTCCTGAATATGGTAAAAATAATGTAAATCTAAACATAGATCAGAAGAGATACTGAACAGGGTTGACACTAGCATTCATTTTAGGAAAGATGAGAGAACAGCCATTGCATTTAGTACAAATATTTTTATTCCTGTAAACAAAAGGTGGCTTTGACAAGGCTTTACACATGATAGAACCAATCAGTTCCCAGTGTGTAAAGGAATTCGGAATATTTCTGAGTTTGTTACTTCTTCATATCTTTGCTGATATTCAAAGCACTATCATCTTGAGCCTGATTATAGTGTTGCATGTCTGGAGCCTGCAAAGAACCTCAACCCATTGGTGGACACAGAAGCTGTCTCTAAGCTGGCTGATAGCTCTGTGTCCTTTGAGACCACCTGGTCTGCACCCTCCAATGCACCTGACTGTTAATTCACACATGTCCCTTTATTACTGTCCCCAAAAGAATACAGTTCTATACAACACAATGCAATGTAATAACTCACTGACATTTCTGTATATTTGTCTGGTAGTTTAGAAAGTTTTAGAAACCTTCAAACAGGCCGCTCGGGGTGGGGTGGGGGTGAGGAGTATTGATTGTAATAAAAACAAAATAATTTCCCTAACCGTAGCACCTCCATAGGTGACAGCACTTAACGTGCATTGCAGAAACCCTTCTGAGCTTCTGTAATCAAGGTGGCAAGAACACAGCAAAAAACCTTTATTTGAAAGCCCTTCCAAGTTGCTTCACCCTTGGTGATATGACGCTAAACAGAAGCTGTTCTGAAGAGTGCTGGAAGGAGTGAAGGTAATAAATTGTAAACAAGGCATACACAAACACCTGAACTTGAACCCCATAAACAAGACACTTAGCCTCGGGTAGGGGAGGGGGAGAAGGGACTGACAAATTGCAGATGTTGTATTGCAAAGCATCTGGTTTCTTACAGAAATGGAATGGTTAAGCTGAGCATAGTAGCTGGAAATGAGTAGGTGTGTCAAGAATGCTCTACAATGGAAAACAGACTCTCCCTGAGCTGCAGAAGTGTAATGTGGGCTCCTGATAGAATAACAACAGGAGTAAAGTAGCCAATTTCAAAGGAGGTGGGGGTGGGGAACAATTTTTCATTGTTTGAGGAAACGACAGGGAAGGAGCAGGTACGTTGAATTAGAAACAGAAAACTTCCAGTAGATGGAACTTTCTACTGGTGAACTAAAAAATACCCCAAAGATCTGGAAAATTTCAAAATCAAACAACAAGGGAAAAATAGAGTCATCTTAATATATACACATTCAATAGGTGAAAATCTGAGAGCTGGACAGTGTACAGGTTGTGAAGTTTGCTTTCAAATTACACAGGAAGTCCAGTTGATATCAGAAGTCTTACATCTTTCATTGCAGTTGTGCGCACTCTGCAGTCACAGTTGGATAATATTTCTTCACCTCAGGGCAGTTGTAGAATGCTAATATTCATCACACTGGCTTGGATCCAGAGGAGGATGAATTGAATTCAATTTGCATGACTTAGTTTTTCTATGTCTCCTTGCACTGCAGACCCCGAGAAACCACTCCAGTGCATAGCTAGTTGCTTTGGAATGGCATAGGACATAGCTAAGAAGAAAGAAGGGGATCTGTGGAAATTGGAGACCCCTCCATCCTGCAAAAGGGGAGCTTTCTGGATCCCAAGTATCAAGTGTATGATATAATATTATAATGTCAACATTCAGCAGTAGTCTCACTGTACAGTTGTTTCAGCCCCTTTTTTTCTCTTGCCTCCCAGCTGTTTCAGATGGCTATGGAAGGTATATGTTAATATAGACTTAGGAAAAGGCTGGAGTGTGTTACATAGATTTCATGAGAGATCCTTGTACCTTTCCTCCCACAATTCAAGCACTAGCAGTAGTTGTTACCTAAGTCAATGTGAATTTAACATACATTTCAACAATTGGAAGAGGAATTTGTTTTTCTTTCACATATTCAGAGAACACTTCTAACTGAGAAGCATTTCTGAACTTCTGTGTTCCTACATCAGCTGGATTTGGAGGACTGAACTGACTTATTCCTATCTCAGCTACAGAGTTAGTTTAAAGCTAGTTTGCTGCTGTTCATTTATTTTAGATAAGGAAGCTCAGTTTTTCCTATAGACTTGACTCTTGGATGTTTCCTCTTAAGTCCTGAACTTCAGGTCCTACAAGGAAATGTTTGCTTGGTGACTTTGTGGAGCCCCTTAGAAGATTCGTTAAAATGAGCAGAGGAGAAACCAACAACTGTTTTTTCCAGTGTTTTCCTTTTCTTCAGGTGACAAGCAGGGAAGTAGGCAGTGGCTTCCTCTTTTTCTTGTTTTGCTGCTCCAGGATCTGATGCAGCTTAGGGCAGATAATGATTTTTACTCTTTGCTTTTAGCATTCCAAATCATCAGAAGAGAAGACAAGCAAATTGAAGATTGCCTTAATATGGTTTCTAAAGATTTGATGAGTGAAAACAGTGATAGTGTGGAAGCTTTCTGACTCTGGGATTATGTAGGAACTTTTTCTCTCTTTTGGGGAGATGGGGGGAGGGGTGATAAGATTTAATCCTGAGATTGTCTACATTAATTCCCCATCTAGCATGTCAAATCAAAAATGGGCCTCAAGGCGTAGATGCCAGAAGTTGTGGAGTCCTTGGGGTTCTCTGAGCTTGGTTCTTTTCTTGCAAACATTTCATTACCCGGCTAGGTAACATCTTCAGTGCTAAAATGGGTTGGGGTTTTCTTTCTATTTATGTGCTATGGCCTGCCTTGCCAGTGCTGGTAAGGGCAGGGGTTTTGTTTTGCTCCTCTGGTAGTTCTTTGATTGGCATATGTTTGCTGCTTGATTGTGTGCCTGGTGGTAACCTTTGCTTATCTGGGTGATGATTGCTGGTGATGATTGCTGGTGAGGCAAAAAGAACCAAGCTCAGAGAACCCCAAGGACTCCACAGTTCAACCCTGAGCTACACATATTCGCCTCTATTGATGCCAGAAGTTGTTGGCCTCAAACGCCTAATAGACCCAGCCAACATGTCAAATGATGAGGGATAGTGGAAACTGTAATCCAACATCTAGGCAGGAATATGAAACCTATCTTTGTATTGCATAGTTAAATTTAACTTATCTTTGGGCAAATTTCAGGAGGAAAAAAAAATCACATGGCATTGTGTATGCATTAAAATTAATACAAATATGGTCAGAAATGTACATATTTTAAAAAAGTCAAATTCTGTAACTTTGTCTTGGTGATTTTATTGTTTTGGGTTCTTGAAAATAGCTAGATGGGAGTTCAAAGCACAACTGAATATACATCACTAATTTGGTCCTTAAATGCTTTTGGATGAAGAGATGTTTCTGTTTCTCTTCATTAGTATCCATTATGGTTTCATTGCTTCTGCAGACCATTTTCATGTGGAAACAATACTTATTCTATAATGTCTCAAATGTTACTTCAAATGCACTGTGTGTTTTCTATTATCAAAAAACATTAGGGTTAGATTGTTGCCATTGTATTAACCATACAAGGTCCTTTAACAAACATCTCACTGACATTTATCTTAATAACATGGCAACTTTACATTCATTGAATTAATGTTGTTTCAAACCATGTATGACTATCAGATTGCCTAGAAAACTAAAGTATCAACTAACCTGCAATGTATACTTTGTTTTATCTCATCAGAGGGTCTTTTTATTTGACATCGTGCAGTCTTTTCATTCAAATAAATGTCTGTAAGATTATGAATGCATTTCTCATTAAGAATTTCATTTTAAAACATGAACTATTTAGGATAGGTATAATTTAGTTAAAATAATTTAAAAATTATTTCTAGTTTAATAAGTATCATTATTAAAAAGTATAGGATAAAAGAGAGTAGTTTCTGCATGGTAAAAAATACGTTAATCATAATAGCCAAATTATTTATTTACATACATACACTTTAGTCAATAAGATGAATTAGATTAGTAGCCATTCAAGTAAGGCTCGATTTTTTATGGAGATCTTATGTTTCTGAAACATCCTGCCAAGGTATATACAGTATATATTTTAGGTCTTTATTGGTTTTACAAGACCACTAAAGCCTGTTTTATTTGTTCATTTGTTCATTCATTTTCAGCTAAATTGGTAGTTGTTTTTTTTTTTTCCTAGTTGGTATTAATCCAATCCTTCACTGGGTTACAAATCTTACTGATAGCATCTCAGTCATGTAGTGCAGTTTAAATTAAGGTAAATATTTCCTGTACATTCCCATGTGCTTCATGATTTGCTTAACAACTCCCTCATCTATGGATTGTTAGCATCATTGAAAACTACTATGCAGCCATTTATCTTCTCTTTAAATGTCCCAGACTGGAGGATCCGTAGATCTTCACTGCACATGGCTGATAAAAAAAACAAAGCAAAACAGAGGCCAAGCTAGCTGGCCCTTCCTTGTCCTCTTCTGCTATCTGCTACATGTAGTAATGATGAGAGAAAAGGCCCTCGTTTGTTCCCCATACCCCTCTCCACTTTACCTATAAGCATTGTAGAAAATACATGATACCAACACATCAGGGATACTATTTTATTAGGATTTTATTAATTTACAAATTTAAATCACTTAAACTGATGAATTAACTCGATTTTGTAGCCTAGTCACTGGGGCCTAGTGAATTCTCCTGCATACTTGTGCCTGCTGCTTTCCAAAAACATCTGATTTGCCTTCTTATTTATTTCAGGCATATTCAACTTTGATCATTCCACAAGGCCATGACCAACAAATTCCAGAGGGGAAAACTGGAGCTCTTGTAATCCCTACTAGATCATGTGTTTATTTCTTTAGACTAAAACATCTGGCTCTTTAGAACACACTGGTCATAATTTCAAACAAAAATCTAGTAATAAAATGACAGCTCCAGCAGGTTAGCAGCATTAAAGGAAAAATGACCTTGGGTGATCCCTAACATCAAGCTTGCTTATTAGTACAGCTGGGCACAAAAACAATTAAAATCATGTATTCAGCTAGTTTGTTTATTTGCATTACAAGCTAGGCTCTGTGATATATCGAGAAGACACATTCAATAGCAGTTGTTTAGCACCCACCCAACCCAGTTTGTGATGTCATCACTAAAGCCAAAGCCAAGGCAGAAGGGGGTTAATCTGTATATAAATAATGTGTATTTTTCCAAGCAGTAACTTAATGATGGGAACATTCTCAGCAAAGTGTGTGTCATGTCGTCCGGAGTCAAGTGCCTTCAACCATATTCAGGTTGTGGCTGCAACATTTAGGGTATGCTTATTATGGCTCAGATATCTAGGGAACCACCCAAATACATCAGTAATATGAACTCAAGAGCAGTATTTGACATTTGAGAAGTTGGGAATAATTTATATTGAATGGAGCCAACGGTTAATATACTGAAATATGTAGGAAGTGCTCAAAGTTAATAATAAGTATATGAGCCAGTGGCTTGACATGAAAAGCTGCATATAACCTTTAAAAATGAAAGTTGGAATGACTTTTAAACAGTATGGCTACAACATTTGCAATACCTAGATATCTGCTTTAATAGATGATGATGATGATGATGATGATGATGATGATGATGATGATGATGATGATGATACTCATCCTAACTCAAATGGAGGTTATTCAGAGTACCCTAATTCAATACTTTTGCTTGTATGGCATTCCAATTCCAGTCATTTTCACGAGCTGGGAGGTATAAGAATGAAAAACAGAGCCACACTGAATGAATTAGTGATATTGATTGAAGTTAAGGAGGGTTAATAAAATGTTGATTTTTATATTGTTTTAAGACATATGATTTTGTAAACGAGGCAAGGGGAGGCATAGTGTAGTAATTAATTCTTCTTTGAAGTCCTCAGTGAGACGTACACCAAATCTAAAATAATGTCTATTTTGGCTTCTCTAGACAAACTGGACATAAGACATATTCTAAGGATATGTCTAAGACATATTCTTAAGGATATGAAATCAAGTTTCACCCTCCACCCCCAACACACACACACACACACACCTTCGGACAAAAAAACAAAACTAAATTGCTGGCATATAGATGCATGCACTTCAATTCCTTACAGCTACTTCAATAAAGATATATTATCTACTTTTGC
Organism: Python bivittatus; assembly: GCF_059951505.1. Taxonomy (NCBI): domain Eukaryota; kingdom Metazoa; phylum Chordata; class Lepidosauria; order Squamata; family Pythonidae; genus Python; species Python bivittatus. The sequence continues at coordinate 36,547,874 of NW_028277112.1, forward strand.
ACTTCCAGAGACAGGATGTGGCCAATAAACATGTTTGGAAAACCAGCATATTTGGGGTGGTGAGTGATTATCTCATGTCTCTTGGTTGGTCAGATAGCTGAGAGTTGTGGTTCAGATACATCTGCATGGCCTCAAGTTGGTTAAGGATGGACAACTTTTCTTCCATAATCTCCCTTATGTTTTCTTAGACTTCACAACTGCTGAGAAACTAAAACTCTGGAGTCCTTGTTGTTCTCTGAGCCTGGTTGTTTTCTTGCAGACATTTCATTACCTGACTAGGTAACATCTTCAGGGCTAGAAGGAGTGGGGGTTGCTCCCTGTCAATGTTGGTGGGGGAGTTGTTTTTTTCTTGATAATTCTTAGTTGTTGTTTACTGTGTGATTGTTTGTCTGGTGTTAATCCTGCTGTTAATCCCTGCTTATCTGGGTGTTGATTGCTGGCGAGGAACTAAACTCACATAGGCAACTAAGTTTTCTTGAACTGCATGAATGATCAGGTTGAGTCATAGCTTTATGAAATTATTTAACAGCAATCAGTGAAATCTGATGAATTTGTAGCACTCCCATTTTTTTCCACTAGAGCTATAGGTTTCTGCAGGGGGTGGAAAGGGGAGGGGCAACTGATGAAATGTGTATTGCAGGATTGCAACACATACTCCACCTCTTTTGCATAGGGCAGTATTTCTCAGCCTTGGCAACTTGAAGACATGCTGGCTGGGGAATTCTGGGAGTTGAAGTCCACCCATCCTCAAGCTGCCAAGGTTGAGAAACACTGGCATAGGGCCATAACACAGCATATGCATGAGGGTCACAATTCTCATTTCATCATTCTGACAATCTGACTGCAGCCATCTGCACCTCCTAAAAACTCTATGGAAGATTTGGATGTGTATATGTGTATGGGTATGGGTATGCCTTTTGTTGTACAGTGTGGGAGGACCATAGAAGGTATTGTGGGAGGGAGGAGTCACTTGGCCATAAAATAACAAAGACCTTGTAAGTCCAATAATTCCAAGCACTGACAAAGTGATAGAGCTTTTGCAGAATGAACCAGCATGAACTCCAGTAATAACTTATAAATACAAATCACTGCTTTGTGGTTGAAATGGGTTTCAGTTTAAGTAATTTGTGCAGTTATCTGCCAATTTATGTAGGTTGCATACCCAGAATCAGCACAGAACAAGCAAGCAAATGTGGTACACTTGATTGCTTCTATCTGGCTCTCTTGCCAATAGAAACAGCTAAACAAATTGTGGAAATTCTCTCTGTGCTTTGTTTAATTGGATGTGCATTCCAGAGCTCTTCCTTGTGTCTCCCAAATAAGCCAGAAATCTCACTCCAAGAAAAAATGAAGACTTCTGATTTTGGCTTGTTAGGAGGGGGACAAGCCAGAGCTCCCGGCTAGCACATCAGAATAAAAAATCTGAAGAAGGATCTTCTATGGTTTGTTTAGTCACTCCTGCTGACAAGAGCAACCAAGTAGGAGAAATCAACCAGTATCTACTACAGCACTTGCTTGCTCATGCTAAGCCAGTGTTCTTGCACATTCTAGCCTAGTGCAAAATGTCATTGTTTAATTTCAGGTCAACTTTTTCCAACATGATATATAGCTTCTATGTATGGCTAGTGATTCTGATGAAATTATTTTTGTCTTTTAAGAAAATGAGGTTAGAATTAGAAGCTGGCATCTTTATAGCCTTCTGTTCCTGTTGTCACTTAGCATCTGTGCACATCTTGTAAAGTTCACTATTAAAGCCCTGCAACTTGAAGAAGTTCATAGTGAGGCCATCATGCTAACCACATCTTATTTACAATCATGGCTATTAAACATCTTAACAATAATTTCATCGAAGAAAGCCATGTATGAAGCTAATGGTCTTGGGAATGTTTGTTACCAAGGTAACAAATAAATTTCTGGCTTTTGGGGAGTACTTTGCTTTCGGTGAAGAGAGGCATCCTTTTCAATTATTGGGCAGAATAGAAAAGTAGTAAACAAGGTTATAAATCTTTGGAATTCATAATCACAGTAATAGTACAATAGGCAGGAATTGATATCCTAGACACTGAAAGAGAAATATTGTAATTTACTATTTTACAATTATGCAGATAATTGATGCAATAAATGCAAACTAAGATAATATTTCAAACCAGTTTGGTGCAACGTAGAATACACTACGACAGTGCAACACACAAAAACAATGGATTGAATCCAATGATTTCCTTCTTGTAACCCATGGACACCCATGGATTTCTCTTTGCAAATTGATTCCTTGATTCTCTCCTCTGAAGTTGCAGAAAGGGCTCTGCATTTGACATCAGAACCCCATTCCACCTTCCTTGCCTTCCTGTGGGGTTGGACTGCTTTCCAAAATAAGAAAAACCTGATTTGAGCCATAAAATGAAACAAGTTAGGGATGGACAGTGATGGGATCAGAAGGAGCTTGATGTTCTTAACAGCTGGCTGCCTCTTATCATCCTAAATACACTTTGTTTAGAAAAAGTTGATCTCACCACAGTTATACATAAGTGATTCCATCCTGTGTGGACTAGAATGACTTATTTTAATAAGCTCTGAATGGATTGCCTTTAAAGATGGTATAATAAGCAGCTACCAGGTATTGATGTGAGTAATGCACAAGGTACATTGGCTAATTGTCTGTTTCTAGGCCTGTTTTAAATAGTGATGACTTATGAGCACTAAAATTAGCAGGAAAGAAATAGGGTCACCTCCCCTCCTCTCTTGTTCCCTCCTCTCTTGTTAAGACCCTAATAAAGCAGCACATTACAAGTGGCCCAAGATTCCTGTGCTGCTTATTTGAGAGGAAAGTCACGTCTGGCTTACTGAAACAGAAACATCTTTAAAATAAAATAATATTCTTATTAAGCGTTTTGAGAAAAGAGAAAGGAAAAGGACAAACAAAACAAACAAAAGAGGAGAAAAAAAATACCGAAAGATAAAACAGAAACAAGCTATAATGCAATTGTTGATTCCAGAATCTCATAAGTGGTATCTTATGTGGGAATGCTAGCATCTGCCAAGATTCATGGTTTTAGTTTTAGTTTTTTTTTTGTTTTTGTTTTTAAGAGAGAGAGAGAGAGAGAGAAATGGTCTATTCTTCAGTTGAGTACATTAATAGATGGCCATTTTTAGGTAGGGGAGCTAAGGTCAGACCAGAAGACTATGGATGACCCCTTCTTCAATTATTGTGTGATGCCTGAAGGGGCTGGGTAACATTGCAGGAAGCCATTTGGGTTAGTACAGAGGATTTTAATACTGAATACTGAACTACTTTCAGTGCTGCCCATAGTCAGACACACTGCTAATTTATATACTCATTATAGGCCTATTGTATAATATAGTTTAACTGCTGACAACACCAAAAAACAAAGAATCTTCCACTGTGTTCATATTTTAAGACCCAAATTATGCAAATATGTATGTAAATTTTTTTTTAGAACCCTACAATTTAAATGGTCTGCCATTAACAAAGATATCATGCAGCACTTTTGAAATAAACATGGAAAGTAATATGCTTATCCATAGTTGAAAGAGAGAGACAGTGTGCAACAGTTATGTTTAAAGAGCATGAACTTTTAATATAGTGCAGCTATATAATCTCTATTCTTTAACCACCCTTTTGTTGCCAGTAATCAAAACTCTGGGCCACAGTGTATCACAAAACAATATTTTTGTAGCATTTTTAACTATTCCCCCCGCCTTTTAAAACTGGCTACCCAATTTGTTTTCCATGAAATTACTCTCTAGACTCTTCAAATCTATTTCTTTCAGAGCTGTTCTCTTGGAGCTGTAATTTTGTTCTGAAAGCAGCATTCATCTGATTTTTTTTCACATCAATCATTGTTCCAGATGAGCGTATTCCCAAGGACACATTTAAAAGTACTAATGCAGCTTTACCTGTTTGAAGTGGCCTCCTCTGTTGTCAATAGTTGTGGAGCACGAAGGCCCACATTCTAGTGTTTTTCTGTAAGTACCACCAAGTTTTTATTCAGCTTTCATAAGAGCCCTGCACTTGGGTCTCTCAACACTATTGTGGGAGAATGGCTTTCCAGAAAAAAAGAGCGAGAGCGAGCGAGGATGAAATAAATTACTGCAATTTGGGCCGCAAAAAAGCAGTGCACTCTTTGACATACTTAAGCTTTTTGTATGCATCACACTCACCAGGAATATTGTCTTGTGTCTGCAGCCCATCATAATTCTAGCAAAATCACATTACCTTAGTCCACACTGACTTCCAAATGCTGGGATTTAATATTAAAGGGCAGAAGTGGTAGAAAATCTAAATCAAACATTCCTCCATTATCAAACCTATTGCTCTGATTTACATGGAAAATCAACAGAGGAGAGGAATGGAGAGGAAAAATCTTTCAGTAATGAATTGTTTTTATAGCCCTTAAGAAAGAGCCATTCTCAGAGGATGAGGAGGAATGGGGAGGCTTTGTAAGCCAATGAACGCACTGAAGTAGGGCTTTGTATTGTAAGCAAGGAAGAGTTTGCTTCAATGGATGTGAGTCTCACAGCCCCAAACTCTAACCAGATTCGTGGAATGACATACAAGCCTGGAGAAGAGGCATCACTTGCTCTTAAGCAACCCAGCATTTTTTTCCTAAATTAGATGCCTGCCAACTATGTTGGGGATAAAAACATGAAACTCTCTGTTCTATGTTTTGAAGTAGACTTCGACTAGAAGTAGTAGCCATATTTTCTGCACTCTTGTGATCAGCTGTCTTGAACTGTCCAGAACCTGTATCGACTTCTTGGATTTTAATCTAATTTATGAATTTGATTTGGTATTTTCTTGTATATCTTGGTCTCAAACTTCTTACCTGCTTGATTGCCAACTGTCTCTAGATCATATTTTCTATTCAAACTTCTGGCTACAGTACATGTTGATTGTTCAGAAGAAGCTTTAGCCTACCCAACCATATCTGTCTTAACTCTGCTGAGTTAGGACAATTATTGCTGTTCAAATATTAGAAAAACAGTTTCTCTTTGGAACATTCCTAGGATTAAAGAATTGACTTGTTTGGATTAATCAGTTTCAAACTACAGTAACTGGAACTTTACATGCAACATTTTTCTTCTCTATCCAATATAACCCTCCATGCCACCCAGAGGACTGATAGGTGCTCTGGCATAAGATAAGATGAGTCACAGGAAACCATAGCAGGATGGGAAAGTGGGAGAAAATTGATGAGGCTGGCATGTGAATCATGGTTTAGGACAAAAGCAACCAAGGTTTTCTGGGTTGAAAAGAGCAAGCCACATCTTTCTGCACAAAGTATCTAATTAGGCAGCATCCAAGAGAGAAAGAGAAAGAATGTTAACACAGGATTTGTTTCCTATTGTATCATACTATATTTTCAAATTGATTCTGCCTGGCTTGCTCACATTTACTTAAAGTCTATTGTAATTTTTATGGTGCCTATTTTCATAAATAATGACACTAGTCTTGCTCACGTTATATTCTTGTTCTTATATCTACTGAAATAAGTTTGGCTGTGTGCAGATCTGCATTTCTGTGAAACAATGAAATATGAAACTTTGTGGGGGTCAAGGTAGACCACCCCAGGACTCATAATTCTATGAGCTGCAGTTATGTTAAAATAGTTGCTGTTTGTTTTTTTTCCTTTAAAGATTATTTTCAATGCATAGCTGGGCTCAGATCACATTCTCTTGAACAGAAAGAAAGAAATATTTTACAATTTAACTCTGTTCTATTGTCTGTCTGCTTCATTCTCTCCTCCATCATCTCTCTTTCATCTTTCTGAATATCTTTACTGTTCCTAGTAAAGCATAGTCAAATAACAGCCTTTTGTTTGATCTCAATCAGATCAGTATAAATTTTGGCATCATCAAGTTGATTAATTAATACAGTTCCAACTGATGATATTTAATGCTTTGGAAGAATTCTTTGCATTTCTTTTTCATATATAATCAAATGCTAATGCTTAGTTATATTCCTGTATATAATCAAACTTAGATTAATTGAGCTCAATCAAAATCCTCAGGTTCCTTCAATGACAAAGGCTAACAAAGAATAAGAGGTTGTTTAAGTTCTGTAATGGGGGTTGACAAGAGGATTTTTTGATACCCCCTTGAATTTTATGATAACAATAACAATTCTTTTCAGAAATTGCTTGAACATAAGACTTGAGGTACTGTCTAGACAGAAGGCTTCAAGTATTGCCAATTTTTTTTTTAAAAAAATGCATAGCTAGTCTATCTTTTCTTTCACAATGGATTTGTCTAGGCTAAATAAAAAGGCAGAAGAAGCTGTGAGAACATTTGTGAAGGTTTCAAGTAGAAGATAAAATTTGCTGGATCACACATAAATGAAGGTGGGTGATTGCATAACAAAGAATGCTTGTAATTAATTTCCTTCAAATTTAATGACAAGTAAATGAAATGAAATGAAATTTCAGTTTTTGTCCTTTAGTTATGCACCCTGGACTATCAATATGTCATTTTAGGCAATAAAACTAAAATCCTTCAGAGAAGCTAGAATTTTGGCAATAAGGCTAAATCCTTCCACTCACATTGATTTAATTTGTACTGTTGGCTTGCTGTCCAGGAATTCTGGATAATGTAGTTCTAACACAATTGGAAAGCTCTAAATTTAAAGAGACAAAATAGGTAATGTCAAGCTATTTTTCCTCCTCATTATTTGCCTAATGGGGAAATATGTTAGAGATAGATACAGAAAGCAATCTATAAATTATTTCAGACCTTATGCATATAATCCTCTTAGATGATTTTTGTCACTGAAATTTGTGGGACATTTTCTAAAGTTATGAAAATCAGCTGCTGCTCTGGCCCTGCTGAAGATTTGATCAATAAATGAGAAATGAGGTTTATAGATTCTTCCCATGCCTCTTCTTTCACATTTAGATCAAGCAGGTGTTGCCTTTTATTCTATTGATTTAATGATCTCTGCTGCCCATATCTTGTTCATACACTTAGCAACTTAGTCAATGGCTTCCAATTTAGGATGGAAATACTCAAGCAATTAATTATGTACTTAAAAGGTTAGCCATTGATAGAGTTATTGATACTTTGCTGCTCTCCAATCAATAAAGCAAAGCTGAACTATATGGATGTGACTGATCTGAAAGTGAAGAAAAATTCCTTGGCCACTTAATAGTTAGACTTTTTAAAAGCTATTTCTGTTCATTGAGGATTAATGAATAAACAGGATCTATGCCTTGCAGAGTGGGATGGAATTTATAATTAGCAAAAAACAAAACAAAACTCAAAGCAAACAAACCAAACAAAAAATGCAACCACACACATGCATTAAGCTGAAGTGGTAAAAAGGAGTGTAGATATATAACACAATGGGATTCCCAGCCCAAATAATGAAGGATAAATACCCTCAATCAGCTAAATTAAAGATGCAGAGCTTTTTGCTTTGGCATGGAGATTTTTTTTTTTTTTAATATTGGGTCTCTAAGATCTGAAAAGGATGTAGTTAGTGATATTATGGTATCAGTTGAATGGATGGATGTCATTTTTTCAGCCTCCGGGGTAGGGGTCCAAAAGATAAAATGGTATCTTAAGCCTGAAAGCATTGCTCCTTAATCACACCTGAGATTAAAAGAAAACATTTTGAGTTGAGGGTATTAAGGTATGATATGGGTGCTTAAGCCTCTGCAGAGTTAAAGGCAGGTGTTTTGCTTCTGAACCTACTCCCCAAATAGACTGAACAATCTGTCTCTTCCTGAGATTATAAAAAAGAAACTTGGGGGCATATTTAGCCAATGGCCTGCAGGTTGTCCACTGATGAATATAGGATTGCAATCTTTTCAATCCTGAGAACTACACAGATTCCACACCAGTAGCTTGTGACATAGTTGCATATGGATGTGAACATGCACATATACAAAACATACAACCACATATCACTAATACCACATATTGCCCTCCACAAGCATACATTTCACTCCAGACTTCCCAGCAATGCTGCTTCAGATCACTAGGTTCCTATTGTTATGTGACAGTTGTAAGCCAATAGTATCTTTTCCACTGGTCTGGTAGTACACTGATCATCTGGCTGGTGAAAAGTATGGGCAACTTCTGCTAGCTATAATTTTTATTCCCAGTGTTGACTCAGGAACTATACAATCCTTCCCTACATGTACAGGTAAGATCTGATGAACTCTCAATAGAAAAGCTGCTTATGTTTTCCAGCATCTGTATTTGCAACGTTAGTTAGAGGTTGTACAAGCATACTTCTTCTCACTGAATACATTGTGGGCTTATCAGGAAGTGTAGTCATTCTCATCTAGAAATGAAAACTGGTTGACAAGGCTGGACCATGAGCAGCAATTTAAAGTGAGTCAGGAATAATTCAGTAGACAGGATGAAAGAACCGGATTAATAGCAAGCCAAGACAAGGATACAAGGAACAAAACCAAAGGGTAGAACTATAATATCTGCAAAAATTCAAACGACCCAAAGAAATATAGAAAATTATAATGGAGTTCTGCAGCCCATATATGGTAACACTGTCAAAGAGCAAGTCAAAACAAGACAGAAATCAGGGAGCATGATCAAACAAAGAACAGAAGTCAGGAATAGAGGATAACCAATGAAACAAACCAACATCCGAAGGACCTTATACTTAAGTAGGTTTAGGTGGAAAAAACTTTTTTTTTTTCCTTTCCAGGAGGAGGATCCAATGACCAGCATTAATGGGCAGTGAGTCCAAGCTTGGAAGATGCTTCACGGAGTTAATGCCTCACCACCCAATATAGCTGCCCTCAGATCTTACTTTCACTAACGCTAACAAACCTGGAAATGTTTTGATGGCCACCCAAAAAAACATAAAAGACAGTTCTTTGCATGGCATTCTAGTAGGGCAGCACAGTCCCTTGTTTCTACATAATCCTTTCACTCCTGACTTGAGCCGAACATGTAACATGACTGCTTGTGCCCTGTTAGTATTTTATTTTAACAAGGAGAGCAATGTCCTTCTTATGCTTAAATCTGTGAGCCTCACTGCTGCACTGAGCCAGGTAAAATATAATTCTAACAAGAGCCTGATATTTCTGCTCAGTGGGTTTTGATTCCCTATTGTAAGGCTGCTTGCTAATTTCCTGGCTGCCTGTTTCTGACATCTATAATCCAACATCATACACAAAACAAGTGAAAAGGCTTTTTTAAGTGCCTTGAACAAAAACTAAAGAAAAGAAAGCAGAAGCAATGCAGAAGTATCAATTTCACAATCATGGAAAGCTACCCAGGGTTGAATAGTTTTAGTTAAATGTGCAAGTTTTGAAAATAGATTTGCCTAGAACTGAGATTCTCAAACTTAATTACACAAAGTTTTCTGCAGCCTCAGCTTGGGATATAAAAGAGCTTTACTGAAAAACCTCGGATATTTTATAACCACCCAATTTTTCTCAGAAGGACAAATGTTAGGAGCAAATATAATCCAAATCTTCTTTGTTTCCACCTGGGGAGTGGGAAATCTACCAAGGGGCTGCTGGGTTGTACTCACTTTATGATCACTATAAGATGGCCAAAATGTACTCTTATCCTTCTCTTTCAGCAATATATGAAATTTCATGTGAATTTGCAACATTATGTGATCACCTGAGGATTCCAGACAATGAAAAAGAGAGCCTTTTAGGGAAAAACTATGCACTCTTTGCGCATTTAAAAAAAAAAAAGGAAAACTCCTCTGCCATCTTGGAAGGTCATAGAGCAAATCTGAATCCCTAAACTGGCCTAAGGAATTTTGCTACCAAACAAAAAAGTTTATTTAAAGGCTAAGATTTAAAATACTAAATGCTGACACAAGCAATAAAGTACACATTCCTTGTCTAGATACACAATATATTTCAGTGTAGGACTTTCATCCCCCCCCCTCCCAATTCTGTGCATGAGAGAGCATTTTGTACCACTTGGGGTAAAGAATTAGGAGTGGCTTTGCAGGGCAAGGCAGGAGGAAGGCAAGTAAAGTCCCCATTTCAAGGCTAATATTGTCTTTCCACTTTCTTTTGCAGTTGACATGGAACAGGAAGACCAGAGCTCTGGCTGACCTTCTGGGGAACGAGAGATACAGTCCCGAGCCTAGACTTGATACAGCATGTAACTATGGTGAGCAGGAATCTTCCTACTTGTAGGTGTGGAGGTTGCTTCCACATACAGTTGCCAGTTTGGGTGCTACTGTCATAATTGCATTTACTTTTGGATGCACTCCTGTGCCACACATTTCTTAGGTTAAGTCTGAATAAGCCCAACGGGACTTAGTATCTTCTTACAGGGGTAGGTGGCAAGCCTCCAAAGTTGTCTTGCTTTGGAAAGCATCAAGCTACTTCATTTATTTAAACTTGGCTATGTGAAGCTGGGCATTGTGGGGAGGAGAAGGGGGAGGAAAGGAAAGAACAGCTGGTCCTCATCAAAGTGGGCCAAAGAGCCTTCACACTTCCATCAGTGAGGCCAAAGGCCTCAAAGCACACTTCTTGGCTGAAAACTACCCCACATTTCTGAAAAATTACTTGCAGCTCTATCAAGCTATGAATAATTTTTCACTTTGGGATCCAAAACACATACAGCTCTTGTTGTATATTTAACGACAGTGGGAGAGGGAAATAATTCTGTTTCCATTAGCAAATTTATGGGGTCGGGTGGAGGAGTGGGACCCAGAGATGAAAATGAGCACAGGCACATAACGTGTTCTTTGGAGGCTAGAATCTGCTTCCCTTGGGAAGAAATCATACTGATAGCCTATAAAAAGAGTCAAGTTGAAAACTTTGGATGGAAAGGATTTTTTTTTTTAATTCAGATCTCTCCCAGCAGTGGAAATTTATTGTGCATACTTGGGCAAGCGGTTTCCACTTTTTAACTGCTGTGGTGGGTAAACATAAGAAATTGATTCCATCCCATTTATTATGTTGAAGTCCTCTGGACAGAAAAACTCAAATAATCAACCTAGGGAGAAAAAAAGGTCTTTAATGGTTGAAGGGAAAATAAAATCAATTCACCCACAGAACTGGAGCCAAACCCAAACTCCTCCTATAACCAAGCCAAAAGGAAATAACATATGGTTTCAAGGATGCTACAGAAGCTTTTGTTGTGAAATCTACAGCTGTAAAATTTGTCTAAAACAGTGTCACCACCTCAAGTCAAAGCCAGGGGCAATGGGAGAAATAACTTTTGTATGTGTTGTAAACACAACAAAATGTCTTCAGTTCTGGCCTGAAAATCATGAATCCCTAAATTGGGAGATTTGAATAGAACTCCCCCCCCGCCCCCCAAGTTTATGAAAGCCAAGCACACTTTTAGAAAGCTTTCCCCCCACTTGTAGCTTGATAAGAATATTTGTAGTGTTTCAGGAGAGGGGTGGAATGAGAAGAATTGTTCAGTGTGAAAACCAAAATACATTGATTCTTCAGCAGCTCCTTGCCAAGCATGTAAATTATGTTGGTTTAAGTCCACTTTATATGCTCCTGCTACTATGTAAATACCTCAAATATTACATTTTTCTTCAATAGTTTGAGAGTCACTTACCAGGTGTCTGCTTTGGGAAAGGAATAGCAGGAATGCAGCTTTTCTTCAGATTATTTTTAGACTGTTCTCAATGTTTGTTTCCCATTGTGAAAGACAGCAATGGTCTTCTTTTAATCCCTTTTAATCCAGTTGAGAAGTACTAATTAGGCAGCATTTAGAATGAAAAGGATGGCTTTTCTAGATACTGAAAGAAGGAACACTGAGTGCTCCTGAGAGGACTGCAGATCAGGCCTGCATCAATTATTCAATGAAGCACTTCGCCCATGAGCAAAACCCACCTCTGAATCTGCTCCTCAGTGCTAGAAGAGGCAACACTGCTGAGTTGAGGCCTCCTCTGGACATATCCAAAAAACAAATAATAACGCTCAATATGCCTGGAAGTCCTCAAGCAGCTGCACTGAGCCCACAACAGTATATGTGTCTAGAAAAACCCATTCACTGGAAGGAAAGTGACTGGGAATCGCTGTCCTGAAACAGAAAAGCGAGAGGGTACAACAGCAGGGGAATTGTCCAATGGTAGGATGGGGCAGCCTGCAGGTTAGGCTGAATATTTTCCAAATCAGCTGATATTTTCTATACCTTTGATAATGTGTACATGCCTTTTGTTTTTAGTATGTTTAATTTTTCCCCTATTTTTGTATACTAAAACAAATTAGATTTTAAAAAAGTAATTGTGTGGCTTGCTTTATTAACTGTTCATATGTTTAAAAGTCGTATTTTATTTAATGTCATACAAATATCCCATCCTTGCCCTCTGGAATTTGAAAGTTCCAATCAAATGGCAGGAAGCTGACCTTGAAGGTAGTGGCAGAAGTGAAGGTTAACATTTCCGCTGGTCTCATGAAGTAACTTGGTCCGCTGGAAAGTGCCTTGTGGGAAAAAGAGGCTTCACATTTCATTTCTCCCCAAAAGAATGCCTTCCGAGGTCCTCTCCTGGACAAACAGTGAAGGGCATATTTTTAGTTTTACAACACAGATTCTAGAGGTTGTAGCCATTCAGTCCCTGGTGAGAAACTATATGGATCATTCCCACCATCCAGAAGGTATTTCATTGCACCCAGGAATCACATGAGCCTTTGAACAATACTGTTCTTTTATTTTTCTCATGGCTTGATTTTGCCAGTTATGTGTGTAAAAGGAAATTTAGTTTATCACCACATACTCCTACTGCCAAACCACAAAGCAAACCAGCAAGAATCACTCTAGACAATACACACACACACATACAGACACACAAATGTATTAGTTTGCTTACATGAATGTATATTATGCACGTGACTTACTACTTAGCTTAACATTATCCAAATGAACACTAAAGTTGTTTTTTCCCCATATTTTGGCAGCTTCAGAAATTTTCTTTTCTATCTAAATGTTTGTTTTCAAGTTCTCAAGTACCATTCTCATGGGGGTGGTGGAGGTGGAGACACAGTAAGAGGGAAAAAAGAAATGCTTAAGAAATGCTTGAATAAAAATGAATATTTCTAGGTTTATATATAGAAGAAACACTTTAGTTTTCACTGTTTGGTAGCAGAAGCATTCTTTATTCTTAAGAGGAATCTCCTTTGCTTGGCAGGCATATTCATTTTCTTCTTGAGGAAGGGGAATAAAACAACTATTATCCAAGAGTGCCTATTTAAAATATTAAAAAGCCATCTCATAGGGTAGAAGCCCCTCTTAAAGTGATTTTTTTAAAAAAACCTAAACAATATATGTCAAATGAATTTTGAAATGCAATTCAAAATTAACAAATTCTTTCAATAATTATAAATATTCCATTAAAAATGTCCTAAAACCGAGGATAATTTTAGTCAAAATTAATCAGCAGGCCCATTCCAGAGACATAGCTTCATTTACACATGCCAGCTGCTTTCAGGAATGCTCCACTTGGGGGGAAGGCATTTGAAGTATGGTTCAGTATGTGAAATGATAGATAGATTAATACTTTTTATTAGAGCCAGTAAAATTAATAATTAAAAAAAAAACCCTAGAGTTATTTCAGTGTTTTGAGTTGTGTCCATTGACATCAGTGGAGACAGTAACAAATGCACATAGAAAAAAATGATGCACAGTAAAAAAATGGTGTAGAATGCAACGAGAAAGAAGTGTATGGGCTGGGGGACTCAAGCAGATATTTGACTTCAAGCAAAACCTGTACTAAAGGCTATTATGGTTATCAGCTTTTCTGAGCTCCAACCCAAGGCCCTGATTCAGAATGATATCATAGTTGGCACTATCAAAAGCCACAGAAAAGGCTAGAAAGATGAAGAAGGTTGCGCTCCTTTATTCATTCCTATCAACCTGCTGGGGTGACAACAGCAGTTCTCAAACCAGACCTAAGCCTATATGAGAATGGATCTAAACAACCAGTATCATCCAGCATGAGCTGGAAATTATTCAATACTTTGTTAAGGAGGGCAGATTTGACACATCCAACTATTTTTTTTTTTCAAAAGTAGGTTCTCTACTGTTTTCTTTAAATAACTGAGAAACACACCATACCTCAAGAAGGTGTTAATCCTTTCAGATCTGTATTCAGATCTATCAGATCTCACAAACTAGGTTTGGCAGCTCTGCAGAGAACAAGTCCTCCAGATATTTGGTTCATGTTCCCAAGAAGCACATATTCAAAAGTATCCATAATAATATGACAAGATGTTCCACTAGCCCTGCCAATCTCTTGGTTTATCAAACAATGGCAACCAATCTGACATGGTCATGAATAGTTTATTTATATAAAGTTTGTAAACTGGTGACAATTTACACTATTGTATTCCAGAACCTACCCAAGGAGGTCCTTCGCAATCTGAAACAATATTAACTGAGCAAATAAAATTCTAACAGTGAACTAACATTATTTCACCACCATTAGTGCCAAAGAATATAAATGGTTTATCCGTGTCTTTTTTACTTATTTTAAGTGCTTGCCATTTGCATTACAACCATTATTTGTGTCCCATTCTTCTAAAAAAAAAAAAAAAAACTGAAAAATTTGGCCACCAAAAATCAGCCATTTTGCCTCTGAATGTCATTACTGCAATCTTTAGGGGCTGGAAATCACAAATACAATGCTAGGGGTTACCTACAGCTCACCAACCATCATTTGTCATCTTTGGCATAGTGAAATGTGTGGGACAATTGTGGTGTGTTGACAAACTATAGTTACAAACTATGTGTAAACATTATACGCAAAACCAAGCTTATGAGTAGGGACCAAGCCTGGTGAGACATGGGACACCCACAATTAGATTGAATGCATTTTAAAATCCTCCCCTGCACATTTTTTTTCCCCATCAGAAAGAGAAACAGCAGTAGAGGTGTGAAATCAAGCCAACCTTCTAGCAGAAAATCGAGTCTTCCGAGGATTGTCAGCTAAGTCTGCAGGAAAGAAGAACCATCATAGTGATGAATGATCAGTATGCTGACAGATGATCAGTATGCTAACAGAATCCTAATTCTATCAAGATACAAACATGAGGTGTATATATAAGAAGATGATTGACTCCTAATTAAAGGAAGGACAAAAGACATTATCTACCCTCCAAACCTGGTGAACGTATTTGAAAGAGGTTAACCAGCCACTCTTCAACCAACCGGAACTTGGTGATGCAAACAAGATGCCATTACTCCTCCATGATTAAGTCACAAATAAAGCACCCTTCCTCGTGAGCTGATTTGTCAAACTAGAGTACCTTATTACAACATCTTTTACTGATTTCGGGTATTTTCTTTATAAGGGTGCCAAACCAAAATAATCAAACCATATACCTCAAAAGAATATGAAGCTTTGAAAGCAGGAATTATTGCCCAGAATTAATCAAATGGTAAAATGGAATTAGGAATGGCTCATTGTCAAAAAAAGTTTCTCTAAAAGAAGCATCACCATTCCCTTTTTAAAAATTTGTATCAGTCTTAAAACACATGCACACACACACAATTACTATGAAACCATAGGTGTTTGGGAGGGCAAAGGGGGACAAATGTGTTGTGACATTGTGATATAAAGCTCCAACCCTTAGGTATTTGTGCTACATTGCAATGCAAGCATGAAAGGGCAGAGTTTGCATGATGATATCACAATGCACATTTCCTCATTTTGGCATCATCACTGTTAGGAATGGACAGCTATGCATTAAAGTGAACTTTTACAGGGAATATGGCATAATAACCTCATTTTCAGCACATTAGGTCTTAATGCAGCCTTGATGCTACAGTTGCTTCCAGAAGTACACATCTGGTAGAAGTTTGAGAGGAATTAACTTAGGCTACATAGTAAAAATCCATTTTTAAAAGAAGTTGAAAAAACGAGAGGAAATTGATCTTAAATATTTACGTGATCTTTGGAATAATGAACAGGAACATCCTGCTTATATACATCAGTGGCTTCAAAGAATGTGAAATTATCTCCCTCAACATTTTTCTTTTGTTATATCGAACACTTCAGGGAATATTTAATAATAAATCCAATTTCTAAAGTCCTATAAAAATATAATGACTTGTTTTGTAATAATAATTACTTCTTTTGCGTGGGAGGAACCAAGGCAGAGATGGAAGCTCCACTGCGATATAAACTAGTTCAAATATCAGGACGTCATTTCATCATAGCTCTCTGGAGCATGGTGATTTTTCCATGTGTCAAGGACTGTAATTTTAAATCACTTCAGAGGATCTGCTTTTGCAAGATATCCCTCCTAGCTTCCTCTGCAGAGCATAACCTACCTGCTTTGTACAAAAGAATGCTGCTCTCTAGTGGAATCTGGATAAAAATTCTATGACCTCACTTACCTTGCGTATCTGCAGACGATAACCTGTTTGAGCTGGTTCTGGAGAGCGTTTCCAGCTAATGGCAGAGAATACCTTGGTGGCATCTTTTGTGCTTTCAGTAAGGGCTTCATTGATTGGCAGGAAACAGCAAATGAAACCTTTGGTGATCTCCCCATGATCAGCTGTCAACAACTGCACAACACAATCGTACTGAAGCAGCAGCTAAAAAAATGCCTCCAAATCAGCATATTTCTTTTGAAATGTCATTAATGGAGATGGCTATAATTGGAGGATTATTCCCACTGTACATTTCTGTCTTTTCCAATCAAAGTGTTGCAGGGTATTTTCTTCCTTTTTTTAAAAGGCCACTTAATAAGAAAAGGAAAAAACAAAACAAAAAACACCATACAGCTGTTTTATAAACCCTAACTGGTAGGTCCTTCTTTATTCCCTCCTCTAAACATAGGATCAAGGAGAAAGAGTCTGGAACTAATCACAATTTAATTTGCCTAGGAACTCATAATAATTTAACTTGCATAAGGTTAATTTGAAAGTGATTAATAACAGCATTTATAGAGCTGGAAATTTTTAATAACATTTCACTCAGGAATTTATGGTGCTAATATTTCATAGCCAGGAACTGTATTGGTGTTGCAGTACTGTTTATTTTGCAGTTACACACACACACACACACACACACACACAACCAATTGCTTAATAAATTGCTCACTCCAGCAGCAGATGTCTTGCCAAAACAAATGTGGTGTATGTTATTTTCTACCTTCTGGACTCACTGTAGATCTCCTATAGCTTGGGTTGGACGGGGTGAGAGCCCAGGTCCCTTGAAAGCCTTATTTGTTACTACAAATTGCTATACACTTGAGGAGCAGTGAATCTGCTGTCTGGACACATGTTTCAAGTATGTACATGTAGCAGAATTGAAATGAGTATGGAATGCAATGAGCTGCAAAAGATGCATTCCAAACTGACATTGCCAGCTTTGAAGTATCACAGTGTTTAAACAAGGAAAGTGTTGCTGGAAGATTTATTTTCAAACTGTCCTTATCCTTAGGCAGTCAGCAGAGATTTTCTGTCTCTCCATGTACATATACATTATACATATACATAATAGTTTAGCTTTCATTTTGGGAAGGCAAGTAAAGTCATACTAGATTACTACAGAAGCTTGCTTACTATAAAAATCACTTGGTCAAAATGCCAAGCACAAGCTATTTTATTATGCTGTAAGTATAGTAGCTTGAGGGGAGGGGGTTATTTTTTTTAAAAAATCCTTTATAAAGCTTCTATGCCAGCAATTCAAGAAAAGGAATAGATGAGGCAAATAAATCTCAAGAGCACTTTCTTCCTATTATTCTACTCTGGTAATTGGTACTAAGTAGGCCTCTATGAAGATGTTGATATTTGTGGGATTAAAACCCCAGTTCTTCAGCTCCATGGGAAGAGACTATTAGTTCTCCTACTTTAAGGATGATGTAAAAACCTCTTGCAGCTAGAATATATATTTTCAGGAATGGGACTTAAAATAATTTGCTTGTTCTGTCTTCTTGAACAGGTTGGAGGAAGGGAAGGCCTAAAGTCATTTTATATGAGTCTATACCCAGTAAGACACAATTTGCATGTCCACCATCGCATCTAAAAATGCAATAACAGTCACATTGTTTTCCTACACTTTTATTTTTCTAGCTTTTAATCTTTTTGACCAATTAAGACTTTTAAACTATTTGTAAGGTTAAAACTTTCAGTTAAGCTTCAGCTGGCCTAAAATATATTGTCTCTAAAGATTTTTTTTTAAAAAAAATTTACACATGGCCAACCTGGCTACTATTGCCTTCTATAGAATGGATTGTTTTTTCAACTATTAAACTTACTTTGGTTCAGATCCACTTTTCAATTTGGAGTATTGGCTGACCAGCTGGCTGACCAGCCAACACACCAATACATAGGTAAAGGCATCTAGGTAAATGATAACCTAACAACTTTGCATATACATTTATTTTTACATGCAGATGATCAGAGTAGTCAAAAAGATGTTGGCTGGATTGCATCTCCTTTCATAGAATAAAGAGACAATTTCTGACAACTCCCACCAACAGTGGTAACCTGCCTAATTTATATCATTCTCAGGTTTCTCCAGGATCAGAGTTGATGGTGGAGAGCTGTCAAGCCCTTTGAGGCACACAAACTCAGGAAATGAGAACCACTTGGATTTCAGGAAAGATCTTTATTGCTAATATGGTAATGTAATAGAATCTTGAAAACCTACCAAGGCAATTCTCCAGTTCAACTTATACCTAGTGTAATTAAAGTGGAGTTACTCAGTCTTTTTCTCATGTTTCTCTCCTCCACAGCTCTGATTCCTCTTGTAACAGACTTACTCCCTCCTCTGTGTTCCCATGGCTGTTAGACATTCCATCACAGCAGCAGAGGTTAATGCAAAATAAAAAATAGGCGAAGTGGAATCACACTATGTTCCATTCTCAAAAGGATATTTAAAGTCCAAACCATTGAGGTCAAACCAGCTTTCAATAATTATGTTACAGTTTCCAAATTGGTTGCTTGCTCTATTTCACTTACTCAACTAGTGCTAAGTACCATCTTAGCCTGTAGGCTTTCTGCTTGTATGACTCAAGCACAGGGAAACTCTGTCCCTGATTATGAAGAATGGCTGCTGTAAGGCTCCCACAGTTTCCATGGAACAAAATGCCGAAGAAGAATTTGTGCATAACAATAACAGTATCCACTTTTTTCTCCAGTTGCTTTTGATTACAGTAAAACATTGCTTGGTGATCAACCTCTGATCCACTAGGGTAACCTGGGATACACTGCTATATCAATTGTAAAATAGTGCTTAAGATCGGCTGTTGGAAATATGACATTCCATAAAACTTGGGGATGGTAATCTGTGATGGTAATTGGTTTCTGTGCGGGGTCAGTGGGATAAAAATGATGAAATGTGTATCCATTTTCTTCAGTGCTGTGTCTCATGAATGGATGGGAGCTGTAATCCAGATTTGGAATATATCATTGACTTCTTTTTATTTAACTATTTCATGGTTTATCTAGCTGTACCATTAGATCTCCTGCCAGGTTGTGCTGCATAACATGGTGTGAGTGATTGTGTGAATTTGTATAGGATATGATTTAATTTCTTCTAAAGCTTTTTTATATTGCTTTTCCATATACATTTTGTAAATACAGAAATTGAGATATAAATTTACTTTTCTATAAACACATATCTAGAATACAAATATATACAATATAAAAACATTATCTATAAATATTTCTAATAGTTATTAAAATAAGCAATAAAGAACAAAAGAATAATCCAAAACCATGTCAGCTTGCCCAGATAAATCTGATATCTTTCCTAAAATTATTGTTATTGACTGTTTGTACTGAATGATTTTAATGAGAATATGAATGAAATTAATTGAGAAAAAATATTTCTAAGTGAAATACTAAATAATGAGAGAGCTGAAACTTCTGAAAAAATGCATATAACAAGATACAGTACACATACTATTATGTTATATAAAATTGGGCTATGTGAAAAAAGTCCAGGGAAAATTTTTTAAATGCCAATATTTGGGGGAAATTAGGGGATTGAAGAAAAATATCCCTCCTAAATAAATATCCCCTTTGGCTGAAGGGGAAAACATTTATTCACTGAGGAAGGCTTAATATGATTATGGCCTTTGGTAAATAGTTACTGTCACTAATTCGAAGTGCATATATAAAGTTCACATTTTTAATAAAAATTTCATTTGACATCTACCTGTCCACATCTTCTTAAAAAGTGCGCCCATATATCTAGCCACGAGATTATTTTAATTGTAAATGTGACAAATATTCAACCAGTCCCTAAAGCTTTACTAATTTATGCTTCTTTTGCTGATTTCTACACTTGATTCATTTAGATTCCAGAAATCTCTTAAAAGTAGCATTTTCCTGAATTGTTTGCTCTCCTTTAATTCATCTTTTCTATGAATGTAAGGAGGAACAGATTTTAAAAGGAGAAAATGAGGGGGAGATCAGTAGAGATCACTTTTAAAAATGCCCCCTTTCCCCAAGCTCACAGTTATGCAACTGTGATATTCATCTTACAGCCTCATTTTGGGAATGCTCAATTGACAAAGATTGGTCAGGTGACCATATTTGGAAGACATGACCTAATGGAAAAGCCTCCATCTGCAGGAAACTTTTAAAGTGAAGGAAAATAAGGGTCCTTATAGATCTCATTCAAGGTAGTTAGCATTCCTCTATTCCTTAAAAAAAATATTTTACTCTCTATGTAAAGGTGGGGGGAAAAGCCTGTTTAGTAGGAAGTGAAGACTTTACTAAATGCAAGGGCCAGGATTCCTTCTGACATTTCTTAGCACTGTATTTAATATCTGTGCTATATCTCAGTAACTGTAGTACATATGTTTTTGTAGATATAAGAGCAGACAGCACATATGCAGCAGCTTCATAATCTTTTAACTAGAGAACTATTCCATATCCAAATCAAACCTGGTGTGCCTTAGTGCTCTGTGGATCTTTGAGCCATGGTAAATATATAGGTAACAGTGACACATTGACAAGGTGATCTCAGTTAACATTGGTCTTGAAAATGTGCCTCCTAATCCAATTTATTTTGCACTTCTTTGTTGCTTAGGAGAATATTCTGATATTTTTCCAATTGGTCCATTAATGATCCTTAATTATGATTAATGTATGCTAAACTTACCAGATATGTACTGGCAAAATTACTCCCACTGTAGGAACAAACAGTTGTTAACTATTTGGCTTTGTTTTGGTTTTTAAGGGAAATGGCATAGGAAATTGAAACATATAGAAAAAGAATCTTTTTTAAATACTTGCAGAAATTTGCCATTTAGACTTTGTAATTTCTGAAAGTGAAAGTCATAAAAACAAAATAGCTGAGCAAATTCAGGACAAAGATAACGGAACAATCTATAAACTGACTTTCCATAAGCTGACAACACCAATATAGTGCTCTCGAATTGAGGCATTTCCAGATGTGTTGGAAGTGCAATTCCCAGAATTCTCAGCAGCTACAGCTGCTGACATAACATAAACAAAGAACAGATTATGGTGTCCATCATACTCCATGCACAATGTAGAAGGATTTGATTCTGAGTTCAGTCTATTGGTCCAATTTAGAAACATAGTTCAAAATTACTGTGTCTCATGCATTAACTGAAGGCAGTTGAAAGCTGAGACATGCTGATCTGTTTCATGCACTGGAAGAAGCCATAATGTAGTTTGTCTGGATTTGTTGTAGTGTGTTGCATGAACTAATCTATTCTGGGTTGTAAACCATGATTTATCATGTTGTGTGATCCAAACCAGTTAGATTTATTCATTTATTTAATCTAAGGGAGACTTAGATTAGAACATCATATAAACCAAGTCACTGTGTGCTAAAAAAGTGATTTCCACAGAAGTTTGCATTCCTGCTGACTGACTACACTAGACCATCTGTCAAAAGTTGCATACAAATTGGGTTGATGATACTGTTGTGGGCTAAATGATTAATTTTCTCCCTTTTTGCCAATTCTGAATTCCATACTTCAGTTGCTCTTTGTCTTCCTGGGAGGAAACACACAGGCAAGATTTTAAACTGTACCTCAGCATCCACATCCTATCTATGACACACACAAACAGGATTGCATCAATGAAATTCAGTAGCCAAATGACTGAATTGGAGCACCAAGGATGTTTGCATTTTTTTAAAGGGTGGGAATTTGAACATCTTCTGGGAGAAAAACTGCACCTGTTTTCATAGGCATCTGTTTCTAAGATGATGCCCAAATGACAAAACATAAGTTGTGGTGTCATGATGCAAGTTCTCCCCTTTCAGACGTGTGTTGCAATATAAGGGACAAAGTCTGTATCACAGCAAAATGATGCACATTTCATTTCTTGCTCCCCCTGTGGATATACGTGCCAATTTCCACCATATTCTACCCCGAAACCCTAACATGGCTTGAAATTATACCACCAAAATGTGATGGGAAAACTGAATTCCATTTTGGTATCTGCATAAGCTGTCCCAATTTCAACTACAAGACAGGGAAAATTAAATCCCCCCCCCCCCCCGGGCTTTGTTTTGCAACTCCTTCAGCAACAGAGGGTGTTGTGATCCCCAGAAATCAAAACATTACCTGCTTCTGCCATACACCAGCATGGCTGGGTTCATCTCACACTAAACCAACCAAGCCTCCTTCAAGCAACATGGGGTGGGAAAATGTGATGGTGGAGCTTGTGAGATCTGGGATCCCATTTAGTCTGCTTTGTAAGAAGAATTACCTGGAATACACAAACCTCTTTCTCATGTGTCCAAAACATAAATCAAGGGCCCAGCTTTCCTTGATCTAAAAAGAAATCAATGAACAACTCAACATGTCTAAATAAGGTGGGAGAATAAGTAGGGAGGTCTCCTGACAGTTTTTGAACAGCAGGTTGTCTGCGCTACCTGATTACATGCAAGGTAATAGCAGAGCAAAAATGCCGTAGCTGATTGTTGGGACGCAGAGCTGGTCTTGAATATTTAAGCAATAATTGCCAGTACGTTCAAAGCAGCAAATGGGTCCCATGTTGAGGCTGCACATTGGTATGTTTACTGAGAAGGAGAGTTAATGATAGGCATTATATTGCAAGCAGGAAGAAAATGAAAGAACCTGGAAAATCTTTCTTTTTAATGGAATTGTTAGCATTGAAAGGAACACTGCGGTGGGAGGGGGGAAGATGAGGGTGAGCTGACTACCTCTAACGTCTGTGAGGTAATAAATAATGTCTTTATTACCCTCTTTACCTTTCTGAGTTACTTGCGCTTTCTTCAGTTGTCAGTTATCCATATGTATCAAATGGGGATGGATGAGAATTTCGCACTGTTTAAATTTTTTATACAAATTTATTGCATGATACTCAGGGATGGGTGAATCTATCAAGTTTAGTGTTGCTTTTTTTCCCCATTGGTGGGAGGGGGAGGGTTTACGTTCCTCCCCCACTCTCCACTTACCATATGAGATGGGAGACCATTAGGAAACACCCCAGTTATAGGCCAGAGGGGAATATAATGTTCTGACAAAATGCAGCTGTAAACCAGTTCTGTACTGCTGTCCAAAAAAAAAAAAAAGAACTTCATAAATGTGTCCATTTAGTCAACAGGAGTTGAATTTGACTTGCGGCTGTATTTACTTTTTTTCCAGATGTGCGAAGGGACCACCAAGAATATAACTGTTACCATTTTGACATGCATTCTGTCATACACTCCTGAGTGATCTGTAACTGAACTTAATCTAAAGAGAAAAAGTCCTGGTGGAAATATTTCAGAATGCCCTCTGCCCTACCAGCACTAGTGGGCACCAGTGGCCATCAGCACAGTTTTCTCCTTGGTAGGTTTTTTTCTGGTAGCAGCTGGCATAAGCAGTAGCGCTGAGATCTGTGTTAGGCATGCTGGCCAGAATAGGATTCTTAATTATTCAGGCCAAGTCAGCTTAATGACAAGCTGTAAAAAACCAGCATGATCCATGCAGATGATGAAGGTCAAGGGACATAATGCATTGATGGGCTGTTATTGCTCTCTGAATCTATGCTTCTGGTTATGACATGATGAAGCCTCGATTCACATAAATAGTTCAGCTCAGTCAGTGGTCATACTGAATTAAAGTTATCATGATTGTCCTTCCTACTGACTAGTAAGTCACTAAAAAAAAAAAAAAAAAATCCTATTCCCCAATAGTTTGGAAGAAGTTCTGAAATTTTGACATACAGTGGTACCTCGGGTTACGAATTTAATCCATTCCGTGACTCTGGTCACAACTCGATTTGGTCGCAAGTCGAGGTAAAGTTTCCCATAAGGTTCAATGTAAATACGGTTAATCCGTTCCGCCCTCTGAATTTGGTCGCACCCCGTGGTAAATTTCCCCATAAGGTTCAATGTAAATATGGCTAATCCGCCCTCTGAATTTGGTTGCACCCCGAGGTAAATTTCCCCATAAGGTTCAATGTAAATACGGCTAAACAGTTCTGAAACATATGCATTTTATTTTTAAACCTCAAAAACATGAAAAAAAGTACAGTACAGCACAGTATGAAGAGGGAGAATGGGGTGGGGAGGCAGTTATTGTTTGGAGGGAGAGTCCCCCTCCAAAGGGACATCGGGGAGATCTCCTTCAGGGGTTTCCTCTCTTCTTTGCCTCTTAGCTGCAGGCTCAGTTCTGGGGAAAAACCTGTCTAAAGTCAGTTGCCAGCCTGCTCTGCATTTTCTTTGGAGCCATGCTGACAAGCACACCAAAAACCTTCCAAACGCCACAAAACACACCACAAGCCTCACCGAACGTCTCCTTGCTACCGCGATCTCGCCCACAGGAAGCCGCGACCCCGTGGCAGCAGGGAAAATGGCCACGGATCCAGTTCGTAACTCAAGGCGGAGTTCGCAAGTCGAGGTAAATTTTTGGGGCCAGAGCTGGTCGTATCTCGAAAAATTTGTAAGCAGAGGCTTTCGTATCCCGAGGTACTACTGTACGTAGTAGCTTTGGATGGCAATGGGCCACAGTGGGGGCAATAATGAAAAGGGGGTAGACCTGACCTTGGTCAAGATTTTCTTTCCTTTGTACTGTTTAGGGGAGAAAGGGGGTTAGAGCTTCTTTGACTGTGTTAAAATGATTTTAAATTGGCATAATGCTCTTTGTGTAATTCTCTGCTCAAAATGGTAGCAAAAATTTGGCAGTGCATTTGGAAGAGTCCCTGGGTTGAATTCAAGAAAGCATCTGGGAGGAATTTGCATCCTTGGAGTTACAAGTTTCTCATAATTATTCTAAAGCCTTTCCATACTGGGGTGTCCTTCAAATGTCAGATTTCTGAGCAACGGCCATACTAGTTGTGGAATTCTAGGAATTAAAATTCACACATCTGGAAGGTACCCAAGTTGAGGAAGGTGTCCATTCCTAACAATAATAACGCCAAAATGGAAAAATGTGCATTGCAATATCAAGGCACAAACACTACACTTTCATGCTTCCGTTGTGTATGTAAGAGCTGGAGTTTGCATTGCAATGTTGCAACTCGTTTTATCACTGGAATCACCCCTACCCCTGGAATGCCTATGGTTACACTCTTCTCTTTGTGACCATGCCCACTTCTCCAATGTTATGAAGGGGGCTGAAAAATATGAATTTTCTTCTCTGCTATGTCAACTGCCTTTCAGACATTTTCAGAGTCTTTTCAATTAGCTAGAAAGCCAAATAAGGACAATTGTTCAATTTACATGGAAAATCTAGAAGGCTAAATTCCAGGTCTTAAAAATAATCTATCCTGGACTTGATGGTACATTTCATATGTGAGGAAGAATTTTTCCTTTTGAGTTATTTGCTTGCCAAGGTTTCTCTTCTTGCCACTATCTGCATCAGGAGGGTAACCTAAACATTGCTTGTTTTTGTGCAGGACTGTATCACATTTCTTCAATACAGTGTTATTATTAATGTATATAAGAAACCAGGTTCTTGGGGTGGTGGTTAGTAATGGCACATGGATAGTAATAACAGGAAGCATAGAGACCTTCATAGTGATTTCAAGGCTACAACACAATAAAACTTTCTCAAGGATATATAGGTCATACTAATAATTCCTTACAATAATTCTTTATTTATTTATAAGCACAAGTATGTGAAGCTTGAGAACAGCAAAAAAAGCCCTCTGTCGTATGTGAAAACTACTTGTTCAAATGATATTGTAGTAATGATATATTACATTTTAATTATAACCTATTATGATTTATTGTAGACGTTGCAAAGACAAGTACTATTATAGTCATTTCTGGTTCCTGTTTTCAGCAGTATCAAGCACACTGAGTTGGACGCAGACTCATGCATACTTATATTGAGCCCACTGAAATAAATGAGATTGAAATTAGTTGTAACTCCCTTTGATTTAAGTGAGTGATAAAGCTGGTCCAAAATCCAATGACTTCACATTGAACCTAAAACATACATTGGGCTAAAATACCATAGAAAAGGAGAATCTCATCTTGTAGTCCAGCAATTTTGTAAAAAAAGAACCATTCTACGGGAATATCTGGTCACGCAGAGATCTTGTTTGTTAATTCCTCTCCTACAAGCATGGGGGAAAGCAGATCACAGGAACTGGGCCTCAGCATGATTAGTGATTTGCTTGGAAGGCTTAATTCACACTGGAGATTATCTGTATGTTGGAGGGGAGGTATTTATTATCATAGTCTTTGATCACTGTATCAGTGTGTCTTCCCTGCAGGAAATTCACACAAAAGATCAACAACTTTGAATCGAAATATACTACAATATAGGGCTCTGCAGAAGACATGAGCTACTTCAGAAATAACCCACCTGGTTGGGTTTCAACAAGATTATTTTGGCTTGTTCCCAACTCTGGAGCATGATTTGGGACAAATGATTTCTCCCCCCCCCCCCCCCCCGGGGAAGATAACATGACAGCATTTACCAAAAAGAAAAAAGGAAAAAGAAACAATTCCCTTCAGGGATGTGTGCGCTCCTTTGTTCCATTGTTTAACTTTTGTTCCCTCATGCAGTCAGCTTCCCAGAATTCTTAGAGGAACTCTGTACAGACAGGCTTAGTCCAATTGTCCAGTCAGCTTCCTGCATTGCTCAGTCACTGCCCAAGAGAAGCCCTTCTCATTAACCACTGACCCATCTAAAAGGTTGCTATTGAGGTGACTATTGGTGGCCTGATCGCAAGGACAGATCTGTTAGTCTTTGAATCTAAGACACTCCCATCTCTCCCCTCTTCACTAAGGCATTTTATGCAGGTATATGCTGATATTTATTTATTTTTTATTCTTCTTTTGTTTTCCACTAGGGCATCCAAATCAACAAACTGGTGCTGGGTCTTTAAAGAGGCATGCCAATGGATATCAGGTGGGCTCAAATCAACTGTTGGATTGTAAGCAAGTGAAAAAATATCCTGAATTACTTCCCATCCTCGGCCCCTTCTCTGTGGGGTGCCGCAGGGTTCGGTTCTCTCTCCACTCCTTTTCAACATCTACATGAAACCGCTGGGTGAGATCATCCGCCACCATGGGATGAGGTATCATCAGTATGCTGATGATACACAATTATACATCTCCATCCCAGGTGAAGTAAGTGATGCCACGATTGCCCTTTCTTGGTGTCTGGAGGCTGTAAGGGTCTGGATGGGGAACAACAGG
This sequence comes from Python bivittatus, assembly GCF_059951505.1. Taxonomy (NCBI): domain Eukaryota; kingdom Metazoa; phylum Chordata; class Lepidosauria; order Squamata; family Pythonidae; genus Python; species Python bivittatus. The sequence goes on from NW_028277112.1 coordinate 36,575,397, forward strand.
CTTTGGCTGAACCCTGGTAAGATGGAGTGGCTGTGGGTTAATGGCTCCTCTGTATTCGGGGCTTTGTCATCTTTGGTGCTCGATAGGTGGCACTACCCCAGACAGCCCCAGTGCGTAATCTGGGGGTCCTCCTAGACTCACGGCTCCTGCTTGAAGAGCAGGTGGCAGCCGTGGCTGGGAGGGCCTTTGCACAGCTTCGGGTTGTACATCAGTTACGCCGATTCCTGGATCGGGATGCCCTTCAAACAGTCACTCATGCCCTTGTTATCTCCCAGATAGACTACTACAATGCGCTTTACATGGGGCTACCCTTGAAGACTATCCAGAAGCTACAGCTGGTCCAGAATGCGGCTGCACGGGCTATTTTTGGAGCCCCAAGAAGGGCCCATGTAACACCGTTGCTCCGCGAGCTGCATTAGGTACCAGTTTGCTTCCGGGTCCAATTCAAGGTATTGGTTATTACCTTTAAAGCCCTACATGGCATGGGGCCAGGTTACCTAAGGGACCGCCTCTCCCCTATGTCTTCACCCATCCCACCCGATCGCACAGAGAGGGCATGCTTCGGACCCCCTCAGTAAAAGAATTCCATCTAGCGGGGTCCAGAAGGCGGGCCTTCTCTGCAGTAGCCCCCGCTCTTTGGAACATTCTGTCCCTGGAGGTGCGATTGGCCCCCTCACTCCTGGCCTTCTGAAGGGCCTTGAAGGCCTGGTTCTGTCACTTGGCCTGGGGTGGGGAGGGAATACTTCAAGCAGGGGGATGGCTAGCCCCATAATGGCCAGCTCTCCACAGCCTGATTTTCCATCTGCTTGGATCTTCCTTTTTTTTTTTTTTTTATCTGCGCTCAGTCATTACCGACTCTGCAGTGACTGCTTGGACGAGTCCTTGCAGTTTTCAAGGCAAGTGTTTTGGAAGTGGTTTGCCAGAGCCTCCTTCCTAGAGCAGAGCCCAGCTGGCGAGCGCAGGAGGCGGGGTTTCTGTTGCTTCGCACCCTTTTTGGGTGCGCGCAGTTTTTCGCGCTTACTGGCAACTGCTCCCGACTCCTTTTTGCAAGGCACCGCCAGCATTTTTCCTCCCACCGGAGTGAGAGTAGCCATTTATCTACTCACGTGAGTTTTCGAACTGTTGGGTTGACAGGAACTGGGGAGGAAACAGGAGCTCACCCTGCTAACACGAAGGCTGGACTCGAACCGCTGAAGTGTCGACCATTTCTGGCCAGCAACTTTCAGCGTCTAGTATTGTTTTAAATTTTGGATTTTATGTGTTTTAGATGTATTTATAGTTTTAATGTTTTTTGTAAGTTGCCCAGAGTCCCCTATTGTGGGGGAGATGGGTGGGGGACAAATCCAATAAATAATTAAATAAACTCACTTGAAGGCCTTACTGTATCCTTGTCCTATTACTTTGCATAGGCTACAGAGTACTTATGTTGTGTGATAATAATTAAAACAGCTTTGTACACATCATTCAAAGAAAGTCATTCTTTGACTTTCAAAAAAGTCATCACTTTGTTCCTGGTATTTGAGTTCAGAGACAAGGGAAAGACCAGAATTTTTGTCAGCAGATAAAGGTAACTGGATATCGAAACTGGCTGTGTTTTCCTTACAAAGAGACCCTGAAATCCCTTAACATTTTAAATAATATTCCTAATCAAAAACTAAACTTAAATAATAAAGAGCAGCAGGAAAAGAAGTAGAATTCAGAACAAGATGAGACCAATAACAAATTCATTAAGAAAAATAGATAAATTTAGCAAGCCTTCGTAGGAGAAACTGAGACTTATTGAAGCTTATGGAGTCAGACATTAGCCGATTGAAGTTTTTGTGTGAAACAATGCTACCAAATTCATGGTCTGATTCAATTAGGTAATTACTAATTCTGAATGAGTGATGTTCTTCTTTTTTTTTTTTTTAAACCTTTGAAAATAAGCTTCAGCATCATGGGAATTCACGTATCTTGTAAATTAACTTAGGGGGCATTGCCTTGGTATTGACATTTCCCACAGTGTTTCCTGACACATAAGATTCAGTGCGAAGCTGCAATACAAACACTTAATAGAAGCTGCTAAAAATGCTTCAGTGCTGTGGTTAGTGTCTCATGTTGGGACTGCAGTGTTTGATGTCATTTCCCATGTGGTAATATGGTGCTGATGTCTCAGGGCAATAACCCAATTGATACGATGAGTCCAAATGTCATGTTATGGAACTGAATAACATGAACACTTTTTCAGTGGCCTTACCATGGACGAAGATACATCATTTGAATAATCTGGTTCTAGTTTTCTTTTTTGGAATGGAAATCACAAAACCATATTTCTAATAGAAAGTATTACTCTACAAAATATTAGCCTAGAGAAGATGTGAAGAAGAAAGGAAACCTAGTTACTTTACTGTTAAATTTCTTTCATCAGAAAAGCAAAAGGATTATTTTACCAGTTCTTACATTCTGGACTTCGGCCACAGACCACCATGTGATTCTTTCAGGATGATCCTTCAGTCTGGCCCCATATATACATGGGTGTGATGGAATGGTTTGGTGAAGGCCGCGCTCAGGGAGATAAGCATTTCCTTAGCCCCCAGAAAGAGTGTGGGAAGGTGAAGAGGATGAGACTGGCACCACCCTAAGGAATTCGCAGTGTTTGCTTGCTGGCTTGGGAAGTTTAGATTCAGTCTGGCAAGATTCTGTCTTGTAGGTGAAAGCTAATAAATGCTATAGAACTATATCTGTACTGTCTCGTGGAGTTCTTTGGGCTGAACCTGACAATGGGAGAAACTACACATATCTATTGATTTTTGTTGTTACAAACAACTAGTGCCAATTGACACACATTGCAAAAATGTTCCACATACTGCTACCGTATGTTTTCTTTATTCTTCCTCCTAACATAACATACCTTTGCTTGGTGCAGAAGTGATGGATTAATTATGGATGCCCTTCTTGAAAGATCACTAGATCATATAGGCTAGACCTACAGATTCAAGGTCAGTAGATCATATAGGCTAGACCTACAGATTCAAGGTCAGTAGATCATATAGGCTAGACCTACAGATTCAAGGTTTCCAAGTTGTATGCTTGCCTACAGCCCCAAAGATCACAATCTGGTCCTCAGTTCTTCCATAAGATCTCAAACTGACAGCAGTTCCTTGACTTTCTCTTAATACAACTTTCAGTATGAAGTCAATTCTATTAGTCCACATACATTTCTGTTAGGGAAATTGGCAACAGGGCCATGTGTGATTAGTTCCATTGTTCATTTATAATACATTAAAACGTTTTCAGCTCTATTGACGTTAGAGAGCAGTGAATCAAAAGGTACCACACAGCCATAAATAAGCCTGCCAGAACCATTCCATTCAAATGGCCTTTTTTCATTTTCTTTATAACCGTGTAAAGAATTAGTTGAGGATTAATGTTTTCATGCTTAATCTCAATCCAATTTTTTTTCTTTAAAAGTTAGTAAATTAATTCCAGATGCCCATTGTTTTGCATTTCAGCTGTGGCTGAGTTAAATAGGCAAATATTTTGTGGCTTTGGTTCTATCTGCAATTATAAACCATTTCACTCACCCATTTGTGGTCTTACTATTGAATTCTTAAGGAAGACATACAAGGGCAGTTGATGGCATCTCTGAGGTTTTGTCTGTTTTTGCTTTGCTTAGATTTAATATGAAAATCTAAGAGTTTAAAATAAAATAAAATATAAGTTTATTCTTCTCTTTTCCTATTTTTGTTTTCTTCTATTAGAAAAATCTCATTACATGAAGGGTAGGAAGAAACAGACTTATTTTTTTATTTTGCTTCTTTGCATTACATGATCTAATGTTCACTCTCAATGGGATATAGAAAGCAGAATTTCCACTCAATGGCACTTTCTGGATTTCCTGATAAAGTTGATTCCTTTTGGATCCATACTTGTGGGATGAGATTAGCAGGCATTAGTGGAACCAAGATGGGGAGGGAGAGGACCTTTTACTGTATCTCAGGGCTGGGTAACTTACTGGCTGAAGCCTGTTCTTTTTTCTGTGTGGATTTTTTTTTTCTTTAGAACCAAAGGCAGTAACCAGAAAGGCAGATCACTAAAGTAAAAGGGGCTAAGATTTTCTGGCTTGAAAGAAAAGGGTTAAGTTAAAGTTTTCAACTTATTCAAAGTCTTAAACATTTAAATAGCCTTAAAATTGTGAAAACCAGTTCAGAAGCCTGCAAATTGTGACCCTCCTACCCCTGTTGGGATGGGATCTCAACATCATACAAAATGTTTTCATATATAGCTGAATCCATACTGCAAATATTCATTGAAATTTCAGCAGGGATTCCATGTTATCTCATATCTATCTATCTATCTATCTATCTATCTATCTATCTATCTATCTATCTATCTATGCAGCTTACATACAAATTTGACTTAAGGACAGACCTTGGGAATGGAACTTGTTCTTAAACTGGTGATCACCTGCATACACATACACACACACACACACACACACACAATATCAGCCATTTCATTGAGTTTATTTCAATCAGGCTCCTGTCCTTTCATAAGATTAGCACTCATAATATAAGGAAAGAATATATGGGGAAGAATCCATTCTTTTGTCCTCTAAATAGGTTTTTCCAGTTTCATTCCCATTTTCAAAGCTTTAAATATCACCATCATTCTGATTTTGCATTATAAAAGTGCATGAAGTAGCTTACATTAAAAATGAAAGCAACTGAGTAACAGAATTTTCAGAGGAAGAAAATAACAACAGAAAAAAACCATTTAAACCATTTATAAACATTAAGAGAAAAACAGAAAGTACATTGTAAGGGGGGAAATATCCACTCAAAGTACACTGAAACAAATAAATCAAAAATGACTTCAAGAAGCATTGAAAAGTTATATAAGAAGCAGGACAGGGAAGATTTTCCATAATCTTAGTGCCAGCACAGAAAAAGCTCTGCTCGTGTTCTGTCTTAAAGCAAAGCCCAAAATACCAGTCATAGCCTGTAGATTTCAGAAGACTCAAGATCGACAGTCCCTGAACAATGGACTCCAGATCATAATGCTTCTGATAGGTGGTAAGGTTTCTGAAAGCCTACCGTCGGCAGACCCCATTAATCATACATGGATATTGGCCCAATATATTGGTCAGTGCAGAGAGCAACAGTAGAGCTGAGAGATAACTGAACTAGTTGTGTTCTATTACTCCCCTTTACATGCAACATCAAGACTCGGTATTGGGCATCCAGAGAAGGGAATCCAAAAAAAGACACTCTCACTTCATTCACAAGCACTTTTCAGCCAAAAGACGAGCAAATTCTGAAAGGTCCTTTTATTCCCATCTCCCTATCTCCAATGTAATAAAGCTATATTCAGAACATTAGCAAGAAATTAACAAGACAAGGAGCTCGCATTACTCTAGCACTTTGCCATTCAGCCTCTCTTAGTTTGACAGACACGTTGGGCAGCTGTGCTAAAATTTATTTTTATTTGCTTTCTGATTACTTCTTTCCCAGTTAGTGAGAAACAGGGCGGAGAGACTATGTCAGTTTCAGTTTCTCTATGTGTCTTGTTTTTGTGAATCTGTCAAATTCAATTTTTCTAAGCTCCTCATTTTGGTTACTGTTGTTTAATACTCAGTCTGAGATGAACCAAGTTTGCTCTAAAGTTCATATGTAATTCTGAAAATATAGGGTTGTGGGTTGCTTGTAGAGTGGTTTCTGCAAATAATTATTCATGATATAAGAAATGTTTTCTATAACACTGTCAGGAATATATGGGAACTCTATTTCAAAATTCAGAAAAGTTGGGATTATAAAGCATTTATAAGGTTTGATTAGTGGATTGGTTTAAACATGCAAAATGAGTTCTCACTTGGGTATGAGTGAAACAAATGTCTCCTCCACCTCTACTATAAAGGATACTTTAAAAACAACCTGCCAGCTGCATGTGAAATTTCTCTGCCATTGATGGAGTGCATTGCTTCAGAGCAATCCTTTGACAAAAGCACTGGACAGAAATGAAAACAAGGTCTTGCTTATTGGCTGAGGCCACCTAGAGCTGTCCATGGTGCCAAATGGCAAGAAAATCTGGTCCTGACATCTGCCTTCAGGGAACTGTGAACTAGTGCAAAGCTAATCTGAAAGTTAAAGACTGATCAGATGAGACATGCTGTTGTTTGAGATTTCATTGCAATACTTCACCATATTTGAAGAAGTGGAATACTCGCCCAGCTTGTTCACACCTGTCCGAGTAATGTCATAACTAATCTTTGACCTGCTGGCTACAGAGTATATCAACCGGTGCACTTCCTCTTCCAGCATTCCTTTCTGAATGAAGCACACTTAGAGGAAAATTTGCTGAAAGAGATGGATTTAGAAAAGTCTATATCTGTGGTGCCCAATTCAGAGTCCTCTTTTTCATCTTCCTCCTGGACCTGTTTGGCTTTTGAGATTGTCTTCTCATCCTCCACCTTTTGCATCTCATCCAGGTCTCCTTTGAATTTTTCCAGAAATTCTTTAGCTTTATGAACAGAATTCAGTCAAAATCATTTCTGTTGAAAAGTAAAAATCACTCCCTCCAGTTTATCCCAACAAAACAAAATCTTCTATTTCAATATCTCTATCCAAAAAAAACACAAAAAAAATAACCCAGTAATACTTTCTCTTATGTAAAATTCTGATGGGAATTTCTTTTAATAGTTATTTATTTATCATATGTATATAGCCACCTATCTCACACAAAGTGACTATAATTATATCCACATTGTCAATATTCAATCTAGTATTAAAATGTTGCAGAACTTGATCCTTGGTCCTTTTTTTTTTTGAAAAATGTACCAGGATATCCCTTGGTACATGTCTTATTGCTGCATAGTGTGAATTTACTGAAACACCTTATCAATCTCATCTTCATCTTTTTCCTCCTCCCAATTGAAAAATTCTGCCAACACTTGAACCTCTCTTCTTCTAATATCTTCCCTGGAATTTCCAGAATAGCTCTAAATCTCAGGCAAAATTCCTTCTCCCTTTAACTCCAGCAAAGCCATATTATCCAGTCCTTTCTCCCACTCAAGATCTCTGGTTTCTGCTTTATTCTCCAATGTTTTCATTCTTTCAGTAACCTGATTCATTTCTCCAGAGATTTGTTTCATCTCTCCAGCTATTTGTTTCACATAAAACAAAAACAGAAAAGAAAAAAATCAACAAAAGGTGCTTAACCCTGATGGGAACCCCACATCCTCCTAACACAACCACATCCTCAAGGAGTCACCCATCCTAATCCAGAGCCTGGGAAAAGAATCAGGTCTTAAGGGCTCATCTAAAAAGATTGTTGGGTGGGATCATTAAATCTATTGCCTAGGAAAAGTGCCGCAACAGGAAGGCCTATTTTCTGGGTCCCATTAGGTGGCATTTTTTCACGGACAGGTTCTACAGCATGTCAACTCTGTATGACCTCAGAGGACAGGCAGAAACCATAGGAAAGAAATGGTTCCTCAAATACCTAGTTTGTATGCCATGTAGAGATTTGTAGATGATAACCAGCACCTTGAATTGTACCTGGAAGCTTACTGGTAATCAGTGCAGTTCAGAGAGCAGAAGTGTTACAAGGACATACCAAAGCATCCCATTACAGCTCAGGGTTTGATATAACTGGCAATATGATGGATCTGTACAAAGGCTCTTCTGGTTCAAACCAGGTCTAATTGTTACCTGGGGTGAAATGATCTAATGGATCCTACCTTATTGCTGGGAGGGGTGGACACAGCATCAGTGAGCTGAAAAGCAATCAGAGAGTGAAAGCTATTAAGGCTTCCTAGATGACAACTGCCAGCCCCTGCCCCCAACCTGAGTTCACAGCGGATGCCAAACCTGAGACACAGGCAGACAAATCTCCAAGAGGGGAAACACCACCACCAGCACTCTCATCCCTGACCCCATCCAGGTCTTAGCTATACATATTCCATGTGCAGAATATAATGTGGTCATATACCTAAAAATGACTAAGAAGCAAAATAAAACAGCAAGACACTTAAGACCACATTTTTATAAAATATAAAGAATATTTCAGTAGATTTTAATACTATACATTATCATTGTGTTGCAGCGGGTGAACGCAATTAGCCAACTTTGGTTGATTTTGAAAAAGCAAAGCAGACCACCAGCAATTCCTAGGACTGTCGTCTAGATTGGGAAGTTAAAAAAAACTGTGAAAAATGGCAAGTGCAAACTACTTTCATATTCTTTCAAGAAAACAACATGGGCATGTCCTTGTAGTCACTAGGAACTGAACTCACCTCAAGGGAATCTTTAGCTTTTTATTAATATAATTTATTAGTGGTTTTCAATTACCAACAATGCCCTAGTCGTCCTAAAGCTTTAAGGTAGAGCAGTTTTAATATTTGCCCATTGCAGCTTAGAACCTAAAACTACTTACCATTCAATTCCTTAATTTTCGCACCTAACTGGGACTATGAGCTCATGGGGCAGACATAAATGACCTAATCTGTGAGATTTATTGTCTGGGTTCACACAGGTCACTAAAACAGAATATGGGTGGTTTGTTTTTAACTCAGTGTGTCATTACATTTGGCCAATATGGTTTGTAAGCTGTACTTTATGGTTTTGTAAGTTGTTTGAATCCAACCCTTCTTCAGTATACCAAGAAGACTAAACCATGTATAAACCCAGTTACTGTTTCTTGTCAAATTTCACAGCCATATACCTGTGAAAGACCATCTCTCAATCTTCATTTGAACATTTAAAAGGTCTCTCAGATTCTTCATCCAAAGAACTCTGCATGGGTTCAGGCTTCGTTGTTAAGCATATGTATCTTTTATGCCCAAGAATGAAGTCCATCACCAAAGCTATTCATTGAGGTTGAAACTATCTTGGCTACACAAATATTTGTCATGCCACTTTCTCTAAATATGCCTCTTCACAAATATTAAAAACAGTTTTCTTTAAAAAAAATAAAATTGCTATGGCAGTTCTCTGGCATCATTCCCAAAATGCTGTAGAGGTCTTTTGCATGGCAGAAAAGTAATCATATTCTCTGTGGGTCAGTAGGCATGTTTCATTTGCAGACTTTCAACTGGGAAAAAAAAACACTGTCACTTTAATAACTATTTCTCAAACTAAAATATGTGGTGGGTTGGGAGGAACTGAATGTTTGTGAATTCCAAATTTCTGCCTACTGTTCACAAATTAAATACAAATGTGAGCAGCAGGAGGTTGACTTTTAGAACAGACAAGTGTTGCTACACATTTAAGAGATGGCTTTTCTTCAATATTTTCTTGGCTTTCTATGCTGTCTGCCTAAAATATAGACTGGTAAGCCTCCATTCGCTGAAATCCTCTGGTCTCTGGAATGCTACATCAAAAAACCAGTTGTGCCAGGCTCAGCTCAACGCATGCTGGCTTAGGAAAACCTTCCAGAATGCACTGCTTTCTTTGGACATGCAATTAATTCCCTGAACAGGGGAAGAACAGGTGCATGCTTTTTTCTGACAGAGGAAATAAGATGGTGTTGGACTTTAATTGTCATACAATTATTAAAGGCCAACAATGGGCATCTGCTGGGGGGGGGCAAAAAAGTCAAGATGGCATGTGATCAAAGCCTTGGCTCTTTTGTTTGTTGTGATGCCCCTTGTGGACACTCCTGAGACCAACACAAGTACATTGGGCCTAACTGGCATATCAAAGGGGGGTTAACTGGGGAGTTATTTTCACTAGGTACAATTTCAAATGATTGAAATGCCTAATGATTTTCCAAATTTAGGCTATTTAATTCTCAGTTATTTCTGTTGGGCAGTACGGTGTGTGCTATTGTCAGAATAACTGTACCTCTTATTCCAGAGCTCAGATTATATGTAGGCTGAATTCACTTAACCCAGTTTTAGGGGATTATCTCTAATAATCAATTATGATCTCAGGGACAGTGACACTGATACACTTTTGCACAGTGGAAGGCAAGGGACAAAAACGTGCGCCACGATGTCACGGTGCAAACCCTGTGAAGAATAGAAGTAGAACAGGCAGGCTTGTATTATGAGGTCACTGCAGGCATGCCATCATTTCCCCATCATTATAGCATGCTGTGGATGCCTACAGTATGTCTATTAATTAGCCAGATTTTGCCCATTGGATAGTAGTCAAGTTCAACCATGTGAATTTTCTCATAACGTTACTCATTTTGTACCAATCTGGGACAGAAGAAAGAGTGGAAATCAATAAGTTCATGGTCTGCAAATAATATCAATTATATTACACAAAATCAGGCCATTGTCCAGAATTCAGAAACTTCTGTTTATATGAATATCTCATAAGGAAAAATGAGGCATGATCTATATAACCTAAACTTGTAGACTTGGAGAGGAGAGGAGTTGTATTTTCCTATGAGAAGTGTGTATAATTCTCATTTTCATTCTGCAGACTAGAGATTATGTGCTCTCTACCACAGATCACCTGGGAAAGGGAGGGAGGGAGAGAGAAAATCATAGCACTGTGGACTTGGAAGGGACCACAAGGATAATTTAGTCCAGCTGTCTGCACTGAGCTGGAAAATCCTTGAGAGATGGTTATCTAGCCTCCTCTTGAAAATCTTTGAAGATTGAGAACCCAAAACCTCCAGAAGTTGGCTCTTCTAGTGTTGTAATGGTATGTCGGAATGACCTTGGGAGACAGGATCATTAACATCATCATCATCATCATCATCATCATCATCATCATCATCATCATCATCATCATCATGTTTAGTGTAGAATCACCAAATGGATATTCTCACAAATCTATCGTGCATGGTGACAGTTTATGCTAGCTGCTGATCTGGAACTTTTCTAAATTCAGTTTTTCTCTGTCTTAGAATTGCCTACCCTTTGATTTTGGGCGACATAATTCTTCCTTTAAAGTATCAGAAAGTTGGCTTGCAATCACTTTCTTTCATCACTGTTTGGGAGAGGTAGAAATAATCAGTTGAAGACATTTGCATTTTTGCCAGATGCCTGGAATCCTTCAAGCTGCTGTAATATATTATAAATATATATTAAACCTCAGGCTATGAGGTCTTATTATGCTGGAATGAGGAGGAGAAGGACTGTAGGCAAAACCCTACTATAGATATTCACACTTTCAACAGTCTGACAGATCAAGTCTGAAGTGCTGGCTCTAGTCAAGCCATTGTTTTTAAGAGATATCAAATGAATAGGAGGACATGAGGGTTGGGTTCCCCCCCCCATTTATGTAGTTTATTACTATTGCCATCAGTGTTAAAACAAAGTCTGTCCTGAATATTCACCCATTCCAGTTTTCAAAAATGACAATTTCCCCTGAAAAATTAATTTGAATATTGCTTGAGTAGATTTTGAAAATACTTAGATGACAGCCCTTCAGAAGTAGTATTGGAAATCTTGAGGATGGACAGGGAACTCCTTTTCTTTAGGGGAGACTCTCTGAGGCTGGCTTCTTCAGTATGGGTATTTCTTTGCCTAAACCAGTGTTTCTCAACCCCAGTAATTTTAAAAAAAACTCCCAGAATTCCCCAGCCAGCATGTTGAAGTCCACACACCTTAAAGTTGCTGAGACTGAGAAACACTTTTCAAAACCACCAGTCAGACCACTATCCAATCTTAGGGAACATGCTTATGTAGAGGGTACAAACTTCACTGGTGGCAAAGGAAAGTAGCACTCATCAAGCAAATATTGTTCTTCGTGAGTAATAGGGCCTTTTTTTGGACTTGAATGTTGGGAGAAGGAGACTATGAAATTCTGCCATTTTGAGCTGCTACTTGCTGAAACCATGCCTTGGTTCACACATTTTATTGAGCATTAATGTGATTTATTAATGGGACACTTGGATCCACCTATTAATTTCATACATGAAAAAAGCAGCTATGGTTTATTCAACAAACCATGGCTAAGCATAAATGAATCCAGCAACTGTCTTATTAGCATTCTTTGGTCTGTAGATTTTACCCAGACTGCTATCTACTGCTCTTTTGAATTGTGGATCTCCTTTGCATTATGCTTTGGCTGATCAGGCATACAATGACTGAGTTGAACAACTTATTAGATTCTGTTATATCCCTTGGCTGGTATTACCACTGTAGAAGTCTTTCCCAGATTGCTGTTTTAATATATTTAGTCTGTTTTCCATGGATTTTAATTACAAAAGGAGGTTTCCACAATGATGGCAAAGTGAGAAAAAAAAGGGGGGGTTATGATGTCATGATGCAAGTTCTGTCTTTTGTACTTGTTTCATTCAAGAATGTAAGGGGGGGGGTTGGACTTTGCATCACAACGTTGTGAAGTATGTTTCACCACTTGCCCTTCTTTTGTGGACACCCATGAGTTCAGACAGTTGATCCTGGCCAATTAGTAAGAAATGAAAACAATAACATTACAATGTCACTATTCTCTTTTTTCAGATATTGAATTGTGGGCATTTGGGAACTGCTCTTCCAGTTTCAGACAATTAAAAAGTTAAGACTCCTTCAAGCTGAGTTCAACTAAAGATGACTTCATGGGTATATCCATGCAACTTTCTTGGTAACAGTAAGAAAGTGTTTGGTTATCGCCTCCTTCCTCATCTAGTCTACAACTCCCTAGAGATTCCCTAGAGGAATCTTATCCAAATGCTAACTAGCCCTAATCCTATGTAACTTCTTCAGCCAGACAAGGTACCACCTGCTGAGGCTTTGACTAGGGCAGAGGTAATATCTAGTACCTGAGTTCTTGATCTGATCAAATTACTACTAAAGAACCATGTCCAAAGCATCTTTTGGAGTTTCTTTTGTCAGCTTATTACTACTAATATGACTAGCTGCTGGAAATAAAAAGATATTAGAGCATGCTGTAATAACTTGTGAAGTGAGCAAATACAATGCACAATAGAATGACTCTGTTTATTGCCATCCCAAAATATGTCTGGTATATCTTAATCACTATTCATAAAAGTTAAACCAGTTTTATTACTATATAGAGATGTCATTCATCACTAGGAATATATTTTCTAGAGTGTTATGAATCAGTAGAAGTGCCAGCACAACTTCAGTTAAGACACTGCTTGCCATCATATTTCTTGATTAATATTACTTTATTAACTGGCAACTTAATTTGCCTACATTTTTCACAAACTGTGTGAGACATATAAGGATATTGGCAATTAATGGAATTTTACATTGAGCTTAATTCCTAGTTCATATGTATGCATGTATGGGTTTGCATGTATAGGTCTTAAAACTGAGGCATACAAATCCTTTCCTGTTTTGCCAAAGAGCTTTATTGTGCCCCCCTTGTGGGTGCTCCTTCACAAACAATTTGACAAAGTTTTGTCTGGGAGCAGAGGCTAATAGGAATGTAGCAAAGTACCACTGAAAGTTTCCCCTGACACCTGCAACTGAGATGGACAACAGTACGTCCATGGGAATGTAGGTAGTTGCAGAGAATCTCCTAAAATTGCTGATGCCTATTCTTCTAGTTCTTTTTATCTAATGAAACCATGCCACTTAGCAATTGGTTATGGAGAGTTCTGAAACCTGAGTCTACTCTTAGCTCCACTTTCTGTTATGAAGCAGGAGCAAAGCTTATTTCTGCATCTGGTAAAAATTCCTTCCAGAAATACATGTGTTGGTGTCTGTGCATGTTGTAAAAAAATACAATTATTCACCTTTGATCTAGAGATTCCAGTAGGCTTCCTAAAGAGCCCTTACTAGATCACAAAAGCTTTGTGGTTTCAGTCGCCCTTACCGGCAGCCATTCTGCTGGATTAGCCTCTGGAACACCAAGCTAAGTTAAAATGGTGTAACTCTAAACTGCTGAACTCCAGGTGCTTCCTGGAAAACTTTTGCTGTGACAAACTGTAGACTGATGGACCCCAGCATCCCTGTTTTGATTGTTCTGTTTTCCTATGTTCAGTAAATTTCACCTCTGAAAGATGCACCTGAAGAAAGTATTTACATTTTATCTTCTTTGGAATTTATCTTAGCCCTAAGAATGCTCTTATCCTCCCTTCTCTTTCTTGGGAAAGCAAAAGGTCCATACTATTCAGACTTTTTCTCTCTTATTGTTGCATTATTAGAGGACGTTCTTAGCATATGTATCCAGCTTGGTTTACATGAGATTTTACATGCTGTGTATACGAGGGTCCACATTTACTATACTTTGTATGTAAATGTTTTCCCCCACCATTACTCATGAACCAACATCTGTAATTAAGCTGTGACTGCCCAGTGGCCATATGGCATTTGAGTTGAGCAAAAAAAGGACTGTTAATAAAGCATCTTTGAGCAAGGCAAGGCCAACTATGTTATATTTGTTCAAACGTTCACGATGGAGTATTTTTTTTCTAGGAACTGTGATAATCTAAGAACATCCAGATGAGCACTGTTTCCCTCCATCCTCACCCTCCTGGTTTGTTTGTTTGGTTTTTTTTTTTTTGGCATATGAGCAGGTTCTGGCTCTTTGATAAATGGCCGTTTTTCACTTAAGATATTGCTTTAGAGATCCTGCTGGAAGCAATGATGCCATTTCATATACTAGGCATGGGTATGGAAGAACTATTATTTGGCTTCATTCTGTCCAAGAGTGGACTGACATATTTTAGATGCCAAGGTAAATGGATAACATCACTTGAGGGCTGTGCATTCAGCATGACATAGTAAGTATCTGCCACATAAGTATACTCAGCAAAAAGTTGGCCAGTTATTCATTGTTATTCTAGTCTGATTAGGCTGATCCAAAGTAACTGTAAGTCCAAAATAAGATTCTTTTTCTTTAAGATCCAGTAAGATATCCATCTCTCTTTCTTCTTCCATATCTTCATTATCCATATTATTCTCCAAAATATCCAACTTGTGTTCAACTTGTCTCACTTCAATAGCAGGCTCATTTAATTTAGCATTGAGTTTCTTGTTCAAATTATCAAATTTATCCTCCAATGACTGAATTATTTTTTCTGCAAAGTTTTGAAACATAACCTTGAAACACTCGTCCCTGCAGTTTGTTCCCTTAATAGCCATGGTCAATAGCACTCTCTAGTGTCACAAATACAAATTACCTTCTATCCAAAGTAAATAGTGAAAGGGAGAAAGTCTCTTTTATCTTGTTTAAAATTCTTCTCCATTCAGGGCCAATTAAGTAAGAAAACAAAGCAGAGTTCACACAGTTCCCATATCCACATTCCAATATCAAAAACTCAAGCTCAGATTCACCAGAAAAAATAATAATAAAAAGAATTCATTTTCTCTTGTTTCTAAAAATTAATAAAAGGTCCATGCCTTTGCCTTTTTTGCTGAATATACAAAACTATTTATCTTAATTAAAACAAAAATGTAAATCTTTCCATGAAGCACCTATAGTAGCCAAAAGGAAAACATACACTGTAACTAATTAAAGTCTGTCTTTAACCCTACAGAAGTCAAAACAAAACAAAACAAAAAGGTGATTTTGGAAATGAAAAGGTCAGCAAAAGTATCCTTTTTGGGGGGGGGCTTCTTCACAGCTTGGACTTGCTGGTAGTCCCCCCTTCTAGCTGATCATTCACCAGTCGATCCTGAAAGTCTCTGTTTTGAGGTCTTCTGGCTGTGAAAGGCTGTCCGGAGGTCGTATGGGAAGATTTCTAGGATTCTCTTTGGATCTGGAGAATTCTTCAGGCTCCCGGAGCCTGCCTGAGCCTAAAAAAGGCTGTGAAGACGACTCTCCACTTGAAAAGGAGAGCCTAGCATACAGCTATTACTCACCGGAAGTCCTCAAATTCTTCCTGATTGTTAAATAAATTCTTGGATTCATCTGAAGGTATCTCCATATGGTGACTCTACATAATTGTATAAATTATTTTGGGTGTCTTGAGCTCCTTATTGAAAACATGCACATGGAAGTGATCAGAAATTCTAATATAAAGATTCTAACTGACAGACGATTGGCTACCAAGCCAGGTTCAGGATTTGTATTAGTCCTTAAATACATGTAGCAGACTGTTTTCTTCATTACAGACCTGACTGATCACTTAGATGATCAGAGGAAATTATGCCACCTTCCTGTGTGAGCAGAACAGCAGTTATTTCGGCAGAACAGCAGTTATTTGGGGAGGGAACTTTCCTGTGCTGGCACATGCTCTGTGAAATTGTAATGGGCATAACTTTGAGGAACAGGAGGAAGAGCCGCAACCAAGACAACAGTCAGATAAAGAAATCTGAGTCCAGGGCAGAAATGTAATTTGAGAAAGTATCTCAAACATGACCCTCCCTAGTTCTCCCTAATAAAGGGAGGGAGAGGGGAAACACATTCAGAAAAGATTCTGTTACTATTATCTTATAATGAAAGTAATATTAGCTTATGTGTCTTTGGTTTCCAAGTTTGATCTACCTTGGAGGGCTGGCATCAATCTTGTATTACATTAATTGAGTTATAATAATGGTATTGTAAACCAGTTTCTCTCAACATTGGCAACTTTAAGATGTGTATACTTCAACTATGCAACTAGTTGGGGAATTCTGGGAGTTGAAGGCCTTGAGAAGCAAGTATATTGGAACTAATATAGAAATATATTAAACTAGACAACCCATGACCCGCTGGGTCATTGTTTCAGAGATATTTCCTTACCTAAACAGAGAAACAAGGGCAAAAAAGCAGCGGGAGTGTGAACGACTTGCTGCTGGCTTCCCCACTGACTTTATTTGTGGGAAGCTGTCAGGGAATGTCAGAAACCAACCTTCCTTCCTTCCTTCCTTCCTTCCTTCCTTCCTTCCTTCCTTCCTTCCTTCCTTCCTTCCTTCCTTCCTCCCTCCCTCTCTCCCTCCCTCCCTCCCTCCCTCCCTCCCTCTCTCCCTCCCTCCCTTTCCACATATAATATAGGCTTGTGCCATTTGCCCTCCCCTCACAACCCTCAGGAGACCCTTGGTGAAGCCTCCTTCTCCTCCTCCTCAACTGACCAGTGGAACTGCCTACCACTTGCTGGGGGGAGGTGGAACAAAGGGAGCCACAAACCATGAGAAAAACTACATCCCTGCTCCCCAAGACCTGCTGGGCCTTGCTACCAGCCAATTGGGAGCAGGGGACAGAGGGATGCAAGAAAGAGGTCAGGAGTGTATGCCCATGACCATCATGTGACCTGGGCTGACCACAGCAGTGCTGAAGCAGCCACAAATTTCCCAAATTTCAATCCCATGGGAGTAATGGGTCCTGGATTTTGGACACATTCTGTAAATTAGCCCATTTGAGGTACCTTGGTTCAAAAATTGTCCTATAATGCACTGTTTCACCCAGTTAAAGGTTATAGACGCAAGAGTTTTAATAGTATATAGATAAATAATAATTATGTAAAAAATTCAACATTCCAGGAATGGAACACTCAAGTGTTCCCTGCTAAATTAAGTTTTTCATCTGGAATGTGCCAATTCAGATATATAAAGGTAGTTCATATTTGTCTGGAAATAAATCTTCTGCGACAGAAGTAGTTTGTGGTTTGTGGTGTTCCTCGTCCTGATCCTGGGGAAAGGCTTTCTTTCTATCCTGCAATAGCAGGAGGATATTTGACATGTATGTAAGAAAAACCCTTCTCTATGATTTCTCCTAAACTCTGGAAATCCCTGTAAATACAGGATTGGCTTTCTCTGTTGATCTTCCATGGCTATGTACACACACACACACACAAACACACACAGAGACCACTTTGGCCTGCATAAATTAATTTAGTATTACCAATCACTTTTGCATTAATATCCATGACTTTTTAAATCAAATGTTCTACCTGCTTTGTTTTTATGGTGCAGTATTTGTATTATTATTATTCTCCAGAACATCATTTGTGAAAGGTTTAATACATATAATAGAAATGGACTATTTAACTATGGGTTGAATGGGTTAGTCCATAGGAAGAATAGATTGATGAGATGGCTAAATTTACTTTTTTGATCAAAGAAAAGACAGTATCTACATTTATTGCTGAGTGGAAACCTCTTGTAGACTTTTTTGCGTTGGACAGAAAAAAGTGAACGTATGATTTATGGTTTTGATGATTAGACAGAATAGATATGGAAAGAAGAGAGTTATGTTGTAACCATAGAGTACGAGATAAATTTATAATTGTAATTATAACTGCTGCAAAGAAGTTTAGAAGTTACTTCTTTGTATCTTTTTTCTTTCTTTTCTATTTTTCTTTTGCTTTTTTTCTTTCTTGCACTTTTAGCTTCCTCCTTGATTTCTTTCTTTTTCTTTTCTCTTTCTTACTTTATATTAGTTTCTATTAGTTTTTATCTTCCTTCTTAAAAATCTTTAATAACATTATACAAAAAAAAAAAGAGGAAAGAATAGATTAACATCAGAATTGCAATTTGCCCAAGTGTCTCCCCTTAAAATAGATTTATTATGGATTTTTTTTTTTTTTTAATCTGCGCTCAGTCATTGCTGACCCTGTAGTGACTGCTTGGACGAGTCCTTGCAGTTTTCAAGGCAAGGTGTTTCGGAAGTGGTTTGCCAGAGCCTCCTTCCTAGAGCAGAGCCCAGCTGGTGAGTGCAGGAGGCGGGGTTTCCGTTGCTTAGCGCCCTTTTCGGGCACGCGCGGTTTTTCGCGCTTACCAGCAACTGCTCCCGACTCCTTTTTGCAAAGCGCCGCCAGCATTTTTCCTCCCACCGGAGTGAGAGTCCCCATTTATCTACTCACGTGAGTTTTCGAACTGTTGGGTTGACAGGAACTGGGAAGGAAACAGGAACTCACTCTGCTAACGCGAAGGCTGGACTCGAACCGCTGAAGCATCAGCCATTTCTGGACGGCAACTTTCGGCGTCATTAAGCTGCTGCGCCACCGCGTCCCCTTATTATGGATAGATTGGGGTAAAAAAAATTGAATTAGGGATCAATGAATCTGGTTTTCACTTTTTCCCTCCAGTTTTAAATTTGCTGTATCCCATTTCCACATCAGGTGTGAGAATTATCTATATTTTTCTATGCAATATGCCTTAATATAATACTTTTATATGTAATTTTTATTTAGATGCTTGTTTTGAGGCACTTTGCCTTATACTGTACGTCCTGAGTCATGAGCTGACTAGGAATGCTCTACAGATGAATCAATCAATTAATTAAATAGCTATTTTTGCATGCACTTTTATATGGAAAATCTGGAAAAGTGTAAATCTTGATGAATAAATAGACTTATGTTCACCTGTTGCTTTGGAAAATACAAATATCATAGATTTGCATTAAAAGTGTAAATGGAATGAATTTCTCTCCTGTTCATTTTTTGGTTCAAGTATATGCACTACAGCTTGCAAGATGCAGTTCTCAATTTTTGGTTGTTCCCATAATGTGTAACTTTGTTCTAATGATAATGGCCTCCACCAGATGAGGAGAGGGGTTACTAAAGCAGTTTCTTTTGGTGATGGCCCCATGGTTAGGATGTGCTGTTCCTAGAGAGACTTACCCGGTAGCTACATTGTGATCTGCTGGGTGTGAAGAAAAGGCCTGCTTATTCTCCCACATTTTAGTTATACATTTTAGTACGTGTTTAAAATCCTAGCTGACTTTAGGATTTTTTTTTTCTTTCTAAAACTGATGCTTTTGCTGGTTTTGTGCTGAAACTATTTTCTGATGGGTTTTGATGGTTTTATGTCAGGTCTTTTCTAATGCAGTGAATAAGAGTGTGAGTTAACATTTTACTTTATAGATGCATTCCATTTGCAAACCAGTCAGACAGGAATATTGATGGGCAGTATAAATGTTATTAATAAATAAACAGGCTTATAATCCTGAATCCAGTCCCACTTGCTAGATGAAATGCAGTAAGGGTCCATTGTTAAGATTATGGCCACCAGATCGAGGCTGCAAAACTCCAGACAACCCCTAGATGGCAGCAAAGTCTCTCTCCTGCCATCTAGTGGTATTGCAAGGATTTTCAGCCCAGATCTGCTAGCCCTCGTTAAGGTAGCATAAATGGTAAAGGTGGGCCCTTTTAAATAAACTGGGCTCTTAGCAAACAGCATCCTCCTCTTTCCAAAGGCATGGCTATATTTTATAGTACAGTTGCTCCACAAACCATAGTTCTGTGTGTTTGGTGTAAGGCAAGCTTTGATGTAGAGCTCTTATTGTGAGACAATGCGAATGACATTTACTAGCAATCTTTTCTCCCCATTAATGAACGGTACTTCAGGGAGTGTAAAGGCAAGAGGCATATAATTTCTGAACTATTTAAATTGCTAATTAGATCTGTACAGGAGGTGTATTCCTAATGCAGATAATTACAACGGCTCCTAAGTGTTTGCTTTACAGTTGCTAATTACTGCAGAAGCCAATTAATTGCTGTTGACTTTTTGTATTCTTTTGCATATCACCAGTTAATATTTACATTTATAATGAAGGCAAAATTGGCAAACACTGTGTCATTTTGTAATGAACAATTCCAGTGTCTAAACAATGAGCACATTATCTCATTTGTGCCTGAAGAGTACAGCTGATTAGCATATGTTCTGTGCACATTAGAACAATGTTGCTCTTTCTTCTAAAGAGAGAAGCTGTCAGTTGGGTACAGCCACTGCAGGTGTGCTATCCCTACAGTGCTGAAAAACTCTTGTTCACAATACATTACTTGAGAGAAAATAAGTTCCCACACCCAAAGTTTACCCAGGTAGGTAGTTTTACCAGTCCAAAAAATGGTTATATTTTTCAGAAGCCTTTCTGGTCCTAGTTCATGAAATTTTGAAGCCATGAATCTGACCCAAGGCCAAATGAACCTACTCTTGGAAGTTTCTTAATGTTGTCTTAGAAACACAGGAGTCATTTTTCCCTCCATGAAGAGCTCTTTACATCATCTAAAAGGTCTACCCCTGATGAGCAGAACCAACCATATGTGGCTTCTTGTTTTTCACTGAATCAGAAATCCACTGGGTAAAACCTTCCTTGGGACATATCCACATAATTAGTCTATCTCCTCATGGATGCAGTTGTTCATAGAAATGCATCACCCATGATGCTAAATGAATCTCACTGAAGATAATGACACTTCCTTCTGAGAAAACTTACATGAGACTGGGTTGTACCTCTGGGTTAAGTTACAACCTAACAATGTATCAGAACTCTCTGTTAATTTGAACGAAAGTCTTTCTTTTTATTGAATGCCAGAAGGGGTTTATTTATGTGTGGAAGCTTCTCATTTTGCATGTGTTTTCGGTTTCAGTTCATGCATTAAAAGTTGCCAAAATTGATTAGAGATAATAAGAACAAAGATGATGTCATGTTTTCCTGGAAAATTTCTTCTCCTTGGCTAGACCACACATGCATCTTTCCTGTGTCAGTTCAATGATGCAGAAAAACTGTGACAAATCAACTCCCTGTGTAATTACAGAAACTAAATGGGCAACATCCACTGGCAATTACTGGGTTGTTTATGTACATTGCTCTTTGATTCCCCTGCCCCTTCCCTTGTCTGAAGTGCCAGGCATTCCTGTTTTCTACATTTAGTCTGCAAATTTTTCAGACAGGCCCAACTTCACTGTATCCCAGATCTGGGATATTACCATTCTGATCCATGCTGAACTGTTGTGGATCAATATGGTAGAAGGGCTCCCTAGATTCTGTTGTGTAGAAAACCAAGAGTTGCCATTAACTTAAAAGTTTTAAAAAATGCAACTTACCATCCTGACACTCTGATATTGAGCTCTGGGGCCAGGCTGCAGATTTTATACCTGTAATGTTTCATGATCTGTACGCCCTTGGCAATGCAACTTATGGACTCAGGGCCACATGTAATATCTGGGTGTGGCATCCAGAGAATTAAATTGCAATATTGAATGTGATGGTAGATAGAAATAGTTAAACGCACAGGAAACCACCAGTTAATTAAAATGGCATTACATTACATTCTACTTTTTGCCTAGCTTCCAGCTGCTGTTCGATTGAGACCCCCAGCATGCTACTCAAAGTCTAACCTCACAAAAGATTGCACTTCCTTGAAGTACAGCATGAAAGACTATGGGTCTAACTCCAATTCTATCTGAAAGCTGCATGGAACTTCTGACTGGAGGAAACTGCCTAGGAGTTTGTTATGCTTTTGAACCAGTGCAGTACAGATAGCCTTGGAGATAAGCTTATTATAGGGTATGAATATGGGGAGTTTATAGGACTGGCATTTTACCTTGTGATTTATGGTATTTATAAACTTGTGAATCAATCTGAAGGAGCTTTCCATCCATAACACAGAAATGTATATAGCAATGTAATAATAATAATAATTTGAGAACTTTGAGTATGTTTCTGCTCCCATTGCTCTAGCATGTAGGTAACAAACAGAGCATTGTAAAATGTAAGCACATAGGGAGTGATATCAGCAGAAGGAGAGACTGTTGGCTGAACAAATACTGCAAAATGAGAATTCAGTAGACTGGAGAATGAAGAATCTATACACATTAAAAATAGGTCCTTAATCTCTAGCAGCCTCCATTAGCATCTAAAATTATCCACCTAGCTCTGCTATATATTTTTCAAGAAGTAAAAGACTCAGGGGTGGTGCTTTATATCCTCAGAATGACATTATTACAAATGGTGGAATTTCCATTACATGCTGGAATTTCTGTGGCCAGCTTAAATGTCCTCATCCTATCAGCTGTCACTGGTCAGGCATGCCCCTAAGGTACATATAGCTCGAACTGTCTTGACTATTGTAATATACAGATTAAAAAATGGAAGCCAATAGTTGCAGTTTACAATTTCACATTTTAATATATTTGCAGTCCCTCATTTAGCAACAACTAAAGTACTTAAACCTAGGATTAAACAAAGTCCTTTATAACTCTTTCTCAGTTGCCCATTTAACTAAACCATCAGGTCAATGGTTTTTCAGTCCTTCAGATTATGTATCTCTGCTTCATAATGTGAAGATATGGATATGTAATCAAATTAATATATGTATAAGTGTTGCTGGCTTTATCCCCAGTCTAGTGAGCCATCAGACATTTCATCTGTGATATATTCTCACCCAAAATGTGTTTTTGTTTGGAATTTCAATTGATAGATGAATTGATGTGGCATGAAACCCATACAAAATTGCTCAGACTTAGCAGAAGAAGATTTGCAATAACCAGCTGGCTAGAATTTTGTTGGCAGAGTCTGTCCATTGCAAGTCAACAGAGCCAAGATTTAGTCTTCTGTTAGGTCATCTGTTTCATTCTAACTGAGCATACGCTGACTATTTATAGACTTAAAGAAATTATTATTCCTTAGCACATCTGAAAACATGTCACTTCTGGAGTATATATGTCAGTCATGAAGGAAAACTCAAATGCGATTTCTTTCTGACATCAGGTGGAAAAAATGGTAGGGAAAACATTTTTGGTTTTACTTTTCCACAAGAAAATAAACCTAAATTGCATTGCTTCCTATTCTGCATTCGTAAAAGCAGACTGTTAAAGAAACATGCCATTCAACATTCATCAATGGAGAATGAAGTCATTTAAAAAATATTTGTGAAGTAACGGATGTATGACTAAATGGATTTTGTGGTATTCTTAAAACTAGGCAATGCCTGTAATTCTAATGTTTCAGGATATGTATTGAACTAAACTCGCCTGACCTGTAAAGAGCTTCAGTAAACAGTCTTCCTATTCCCACCGCAAACCAGAAGAATTGCATTCTTCCTGATGTTTTTGGAAGATGAACTACTTTGGCAACTTCAGAATCTCTCATGTATGCTTATTGAAATGAAACATCAGTGTCAATCAAACCCAGTACATAATCCAACATGTTATTAAGCAGTGCATATTCTTTTATTGGACAATGTGTCAGTTAACTTGGAACTGGGTAGCAGAAGAAAATTACAAAAAGAGTCATGCCAAATTTTATAGTGTAAGAGATACTTTAAGTAAGCAGAATAGAAACGGAGACATAAATCAAAGGCATGTACATGGGACCATGGGCCAAATGAGATAAGCTGCTAAATTAAACCCAGTTAGAGTGTTTAATTTTTAACAGTTTAAATAGCAACTGTTGGAAAAGCAACAGAATTGGGACCACAGCACATGAGCAAGAAATATATCCTTTAAAAAAAAAAGAAGAAGAACCTAAGTTATAATTTTCCTCCCCTTGCAGGTGCTATTAATCCCCATAAAGGAAAAACCACAGGCATAATGAAAGCTTCTAAATTTCCATTTTGAAATGGTGGGAAGAGGCCAACTTTCTTTTTATTATGCCAGTAGTAGTCCTGGGGCACCTGTCTTCCCTGCTTCATCTATACAATGAGCAATCATGTCTAGTTTGGCCTTTTAGATATTATCATTTTATCATCACCTTTATTATAGTTAACAATCAATAATTGTAGGATATCATAATACACTACAGTAATAGGCCGCTTGACTTCATGTATAAATGATATTTAGGTAGCCAAATTATAATTATGATATAGATTTTATTTGTTATTATTATATCTAAGAATTTTTAATTAGATATGTTTTGTGCATTTTTAGTTGTACTGGTCTATGACTGTAATAAAATTGATTGATTGATTGATTGATGTCTAGTTTGGCCCAAAGAAGATAGTTCAAGCAGCACTGTGCAAGAATAAGACTGAAGGAGGTCAAACTGCATGTTCAGCTATGGTCTTGTACTGGAATGACCTCTGAGAGAGATAGCAGGAAGCAAAATCACATGGTGATAGCATAAGCAACTGGTTTTGTGCAGCCTCTAATAGCCATTAATCTAGTCAGTACAGGATACTTCTTGTATTTAATGTTGCATTCTAGATATATTTTGTAGACTACCAGGTCAAACCCAAATGTTTTGGACTTCAATTGCTATTAATCATAGCCAGCATGACCAATGGTAACAGATTGTGGGAGCTCTAATCCAAAACATTTAGAGAACACCAGGTTTCCTATCTTTTCCTAAATACCTATCCTAGAACTCATGAAATCAGCCAATAAGAAGAATAACCTTGGATTTAATTATGAGTGCTATCCAGGATTTTTTGAAGGTAAGCATTGCTGGATTGTTTAAAGAGCATAATGTTATTGCAACTAATGTATATATATGGAAATCCAATACAGATACCTTTAATTTAAAAAGAGGAAACTTCTTTCAAATGAATTATGGATAGGGAAAGTCAAGAAAGTGAACTTTCTCTAGAATTCTTGGGCTTCTTCATAACCACAATGTTTGCTAGTGGGTGTCAGGAAATGTACTACTAAGTTCACTAGTGTAGTGAAGAAACAATGACAAGGAAGCAGCTTAATTAAAGATAAAACGAGTTCTTTCAGTAACCTGAAGTTTTGCCTAAACCAAGGGGAAAAAAGACACTTTATTCTTTTTTAGGTTCTTTATTAGGTTGTGGAGAGGAAGAGCTGAAAAGAAATGAAAGGTCTGCTCTGAACTATTTGCTTCATCTACCTTGATTTTGACTCCTATATTAGAGAGGTCAGGTGGACAGAACTTGGTTACAGCTTTTGTTTTGGATTTAACTTAAAGTCTTAACAGTCTTAAAAATATGAAGAAGGGAAGTGATTAATGCCAACTTGCTAAAGGAACTTGTCCTCCTTGCTTAAAGGAGACAATAATAAGGTATTTATTAAAGAAAAACATCCTTGACTCAGCAGCCTTGAGAATTAGAGGACAATCTCTTAGATACTCTTTTTCATCAACATGATTGAGAAGGTGGTAGATTTACAGCTCTAAGTACATCTGAATAATACTGATTAGCTCAATTAATTTATATCAGGATTATAGCTGTTTTATAAAACTGATTTTATCAAGTTGCTAGATGACCCACATCAAGGTTGGATTAATAACTGCTATAAAGTAGCTTTTGGTATCATCAAGGATTCTTAATTCTCTCACAGAGTTGGGCCTTGAGGGCTGCTGTATTATAGGAGTGATATTTTTCCTGTCAAGTTAGGCCCAGAAAATGAAGATTTCTGTACTATACCACAATTGCTGGCCAATTGGGCCCCATTGGATTCTATCCATTCCTGTACATTATTTAACATTTTTATGAAGTCACTCAAAAACATTTACAACATTCCAGTCTCCTGGCCTGTACAACTTAATTTCAAAAAAGTAGCAAATATTCTTGAATCATGCTAGTTTTGATAATGCCTGGATGAAGGTGAACAAACTGAGAGTAAATCTAGCAAGTCAGATGTGCTTTTGTGATTTGGCATGTTCTGGAAAGGTGGTACTATCCTTGAAAAAACACGTTCATAAGCATTTTCACCTGAATGTTCAGATAGTGGTGATGGCAGAGAATGAGTTTTCAAGCCAGATTTAGACATGGTGAGGCCCTAAACTATGGAAAGCTGTAGAGCAGTGTTGTCCAAACTTGGCCATTTTAAGATGAGTGGACTTCAACTCCCAGAATTCCCCAGCCAGCATGGCTGGCTGGGGAATTCTGGGAGTTGAAGTCCACTCATCTTAAAGTGGCCAAGTTTGGACAACACTGCTGTAGAGGCTCTGTTCAGCAAGTGCTCACTGAGAACAAGGCTGTGTAACAACTGATATTGGCAAGAATATCACCAAACTGAACAACAAACCTGTCATGAGTTGGGGAAGCACCTTCTCGAAGCAGAAAATGTGAATGCATGCAGAAACAAAGCATGTTTTAATCAGTTAAGAAGGGTCATGTGAGCCATACTAGAGGGCTTAAGTTATGGAGGTTTTCTTTTACGAAATTATAATAAAACTGTAACAAATGAAATAAAGAAATAAACATTTGAGAGGCTCTTTCAGACTGTAGCTTGCTTAGTTTATGCCTCAATCTGCCTCTGGTTTCATAACTATCGATTTGTTTATTTAGGTCTTAGTTTTTGAGGCCGCCCAACTCCAAAAAGACTTCGAGTGCTTACGAAGTTATAAGAATATATGATATAAAAAGGAAAAACACAAACACCTAGACAGATCCACACTAATAACTGTCAAAAAAATTGTCAGGGGCTCTGCAGACACCCTAACCCCAGGACTGGCATTAAACTCTATTTATTGAAGGAGCCCCAGCCTTTTCTAACTCACCCTGATCTGGCAAGAATTATCCATGCTGTAATTACATCACATTTAGACTATATAACATGCTTTTCACAGAGGTTCCTTTTGAGAGCATCTGCAAGTTTCCTTGTGCAAGTTGCTAGATGGAATATAGAATGAGGATCACATCACTGAAATAAAGTTCTCCACAGCTTGATAATTATTTTCCAAAATAAACTCTGTGTTAACTTTCCTTCTTTCCTATTACTATTATTATTATTATTATTATTAGTAGTAGTAGTAGTAGTAGTAGTAGTAGTAATGATTTTTTTTTAAAAAAAAGTGTTGTTTGACATTGTTTTAATGATTTGTGATGTAATTATTGCTTACTGCCTTTTTAAAAAAATCCTGGCATTTTAACTACTTTTCTTTGACTCAGTTTATCTGTTTATTATTTTCTATTTTAACATGGTATTGTATTATTTTCACTTTTATCGTATTTTAGGATATGGGGCCTTGTCTGATATTCCATCCCAGATATCTTAGGAAGAGAATGATTTAGAAAGCTTTTGGAGGAAACGCAGAACACTAAAGTCCAATCAAAATAAATAAGTGGTCTTAATCCTTCTCTGACTTTCTTTGCCTGACTTGAGAACTGCCAGAGCAAACTCGTTCCATGCACGTATGCCATGGTGCAAAATGGAATTATGTTTGCATAGGGAGGAAATCTTTCCAAGACAGTCTGAGCTTCCTGGAGCCTGTTGTAGTGTGAGGCTGCTGCAAGCTGGCTGACAGCAAAGGGCCAAAAGAGTTTTGTTTTCAAGGAAGGCATTTTCTGTAAGGTGCTTCTTTATGGGACTCAAAGAGGCCTCTCTTTCTTCTGATGATTTATTCTATCTGTGCACAGTATTTCTGCATCAGCAGTGGCCCAAGCTGTACTTCTATTGATTACTGTCCTCTAGGTCTCAGGAGAACCACTTGTCAACTTGTACAGACTATGATGTTTACTGCTACAGTAGGGGGAGGGAGGGAAAAAAAAAAAAGACCTAGCTGTGGCAAAACATTTTCCAATGATTTAAGGCTCTAGTATTCTAACAACTCCCTGTTATAATGAGGTGTGAGGCTTTCCCCTTGGAGTTTTCTGGATCTGCCCTTGAATTATTTATAACCAGAGCAGATACTTCGTTGAAGCCATTTCTAAGTCTGCCAGGATAGTTAGAGGTGAAGATCGTGTTCATTCCAGTTCACAAAGTACCCTACTCAGAATGTGTCACCATTTTTGATTGAGGATCAATTCAGCTAGTAAAATGGAAAGACTTTGGACATCAACCAGACATAGACAAGCACAGATGGTGCTCATTTATTCAGAAAAATGAGAATAGTTCCACCAAAGCTGAGCCTTAGTGTTTTCCTCAAAGGCTGGAATTCATAAACATAAAAAAAAGAAAAAAAGAAAAAAGAGTCCAAAACAAGCAATGCTCCCCCTGTTTTCAGAATATATTTCTATGTGCACAAACAAACGATATTTCTTTCAGTTCTTCTTCACTCTCCCTCCCCCCCGTCCCCCTACTTTTCATCCTCCTTTTCTCTTACTCTTTAACAAAAAGAAACATTACATGTTTGAACAGATAACAAGAGGTACCATTAGGATACAGAAAATTGAAAACCGAGACTGCAATAAAATTGCAGACCCTGGGGAATTAGTAATGGTTTCTTCATGTTTTCGTAGAAGACTTCCTTTTTATTCACCTAGCAAACAGTGTTCACAAACAACAGCGAAGAACAAAAGCTGTGATTTATATTTCTGGACAGGTATACACGCACCCCTGACCTCCTGCTGCCTTCCTTGCCCTCAGCACCAGAAGCAATTTATGGAGACCAGTCTAAATAAACATTAAGGAGTCAAAGCCACAAACTGACAGCAAGGAAAATCAATGGCTCCAGAAACCAGCTCGTCGGATCAATAAAAGAGATTAGGCATCACAAGCTAGTGTAGGGCACTTACAGGTAAATGTGGCTTACACTTCATCTGACAGGGTTCTCTTAGCACCGGGATAAAAACTGTCATATAAACAAAAGCATTCAGAGTAGCCAGTGGAGATGCTCCTGAGCTACAAACACCAACCAATGACCTCTGAATGAAGGGGATTTACGCAGTGGCCGCAGGGAATTTCCAATTGCTTTTTCAGAGCTGGCTTGTGTACCTAGGCCTTTACTCTGAGGAACTGCTTTATATACTAGATTAAGAGAGGCCTCTGGTCTCTTCTCCTACCTATTGTGTGTGTGTGCGTGTGTGTATGTTGCTACTTCCAGGAATAAAACCCTCTACCTTGCTCTGTGAACTGGGCAAGTAGAAAAATACAGCCGCCTAATTCCCTTAAAATGTCATTTAGCCAAAAAGGAACAGAATTCAGAGGTGGCTAGAACCAAAGGAAAGATTCCCGGCATAGCATCCTCCCTGGTTTACATGGCTGGAAATGTGTTTTTCCTTTCCTGCCACAATGATTAGCAGCAGAGCACGTGCAGGAGTTCTTCCCATTGGAGGACTCAGCACATTTGGAGGGAGAGTGGGATGAACATCGTTCTGCTTTTCTTCATCACTGGCCCTGTAGCTCTTCACCCTTTGAGGGAAACCTGGAAAATCAAGAACTTTCACACTGCACATAGTTGTTGTTATCACG
The DNA here is from genome assembly GCF_059951505.1 of Python bivittatus. NCBI lineage: Eukaryota > Metazoa > Chordata > Lepidosauria > Squamata > Pythonidae > Python > Python bivittatus. The sequence continues at coordinate 36,604,984 of NW_028277112.1, forward strand.
TGGGGGGTAACAATAGGGGAATGAAAAGAACGGAGCGAGAACTCATGCTCCTGTTCCTCTCTATGTGATGCACGCATAAGCTATCTTCCCAAGAGTGACTAAATTGAGTCAAGTCTAAGGTTTGTAGATTTAGGTCACTTATAGTAAGGTTCAGTTTTGTGTAAGTGTGTTAGGGGATAGAAATACATGTATTTAATTTCTAAATTGGAAGATGCAGAAGATACTCCCAGCACTGTAATCTGTTCCATTTATGGCTGTATGTTTGTTCAGAATAATACCCTATATGGGTTAAAAGACATGTTTAGGAACTTGAGTCCTGATTTTTTTTACTGTCTCAAAGAGAATAGCAGTTATTTGTACTTCTTGAAGAGTTTTTGAAGACCAAGGAGATTATATCCTACCCATAAATGAAGCACATGCCTGTTTTCTTTGGAAATTATTTTTTTAACCACAGCCAATTCTTGAGAATTTTGTGGTTTAGGAATCTGGCTCAGAGCCTTGGTGAAACATCTGCAGGTAAGCAGCCCCTGAGGTATTAAGGTTCCCAAATAATTTATAGTGCCTTGCAATAAGCCCCAAATCTCCAATCTATGATATGGCCTCAGCATTTTGAAGCCCTTGAAACCATGTGACCAAGCAAAGCAATACATAATGAGATAGAATGAATGCCTGAAAGAAGCGCTGATGAAATACAGACCTACATTTCATTTTTCATTTCATTTCATTTTCAAGATGGATTGCAGAACCATCAGTTTGCATAAGGGCAATCTAGTGGCTTCCATATCTAAAAATGAACCATCACAATGATGTCTCTGTCTTGGTGTTGGTGTGAGGAAGAATACTTTTTGTTTTTCTCTCAGGCGTTTAGTTTTTCAGTTTTAAAAAAGGTGTCAATGAGACTTACTGAGTGCAATGGTGTGGTACTGTGCTCACGGTTTTATTTAGTCTTTTTTTGGTGGCTATTTTAGTTTAACTTTTATATCAAGTTTTCTTGTTACGATGTTATAGTTTACAGTTTAACTTTGATACAGTATTTCTGGACAGAATAAAGAAGGAGTGATTGGTTGTAGTTTTAAGAGCAGTGAGGAGACCAATCTGGGCATGTTTTGTCTCTGTCCATTTATAAGGTTGGCGTGTTCTGTTTCTGCAACAGTATATGATGTAAAATGCACAGAATCAAAACATATTTTACAATCTGCTTATTTTTATCCATATTTTATCTTAAAAAGGACATTTTATGTGTTTTCTTTGGTATGCCTTTTCAGTCACCAGTTGTTTACAACATTGGGGAAAGTGCAAAAATCAAAGGATAGATACATTCTCAACTATTAATAGTCTAGGGATTGTGAAGCAGGCTCATTTATTTAAAAATGCAGATCATTCCTCTTTTGGATGCTAGAATTATCAATTCAGTGTGTGGGAATCCCTTTAACCTAAACATTCTTCAGCAACTGGTAATTCTGGATTGGTGCACCCCCGTAAGGCCTAGCATCTGGACATCTACTACCTTTATATATTGCTGTGTAGGCCACCATCCTTGGGGGGCAGTAGAGCCATGGAAGAGGATAGGTAAGTGAAAGCAGCCACAATGTAATGTGGCACATAGAGCACAAGTCTCTGGACCACTGCATATGGAACCATGTTCAAAATAATTTTCCATTATGGAAACATGATTAAGAAGCAAAGAAAGAGCAGCACGTATTTAACCACCCAAACTTATCCAGATTTGTCTGGTCCTTGCTATCGTTTCCCCCTAGCAAAATTAAAATAAATAAAATAAAATAAAAAATGTACAGGCAAAGAGACAAATATGTTAGGACTAGTAATAGCTATGGGTGATGTATTCTTTTTATATTAAAAAAAGAAGACATGCTTGTGTTCTTTCTTTCTTCTTTCTTCTTCTTTCTTCTTCTTTCTTCTTCTTCTTCTTTTTCTTTCTTCTTTCTTTTTTCTTTCTTTTTTCTTTCTTCTTTCTTCTTTCTTCTTTCTTTTGGAATCAAGGAAACAAGAGGAATAGACCAGTGCTATGTATGTTTACTCAGAATTAAGCCTCACTTGGCTGAAACAGGGATTTTCACTGGTAAGTTTATTTAAGATTTAGTCTTATTTTAAAAAGAAGGGGAAAATACATATCTGGAAACAAGGATTCTTCTCATTTTATTTATTTATTTGAAAGGTTCTCTCATGCCTCACTGATTTAATGAGCCTGGTTTTTTGGTGGGAGGAGTGTTCTTTTTTCCAGTTTCCCCACCCCATCCTATTTTAAAAATCCTGTATAAAGGATTTTATACAGTCAGCTAAGATGCTCCTCTGCCCCTTTCTTTACTTTTTTCACCAACTGAAGCTTGGTTAAGTCTAGAGTTCTCTGCTTCTTTTCCTGTGTCACACCACCTCTTGCACCTTGTTATAAACCTCCCTTGGATTAAGCAGTTTTCCATGTCAACCCCTTAGGGCATCTGATTATAGGTTTGACCTTTTGCAATTCTGTGCATTTCCCACTTAATCAGTGCTGGAATGAGTTGCTGCTAAGTAAAGCTATAGAACCCCTATGGGAAAAGTGAAGCCATCTAAAATAATGAGTGTCTTCTCCCTCCACCCCCACTTTCCCCCTCCCCCCTGCTTTGCCTTTTGAGCTCTATTGGACCATGATAACCCTCTTAATCTCTGAGCTACACAAAAGCATAACTTGGCATGTGATGTTTGTATTATTTGCAGGAGGGGGTGGGATGGGAAGGTCTGGGTAACCAGAATGGAAATGAAGTTTTGTTGCTTAGTGAGAAATCTTTCCTTGCTCCCTCCCGCCTTCCACCACTCCTGAAGCCCCCGCTGCATTTTTCTTGTTCTGCCTGATAACATTTGCTTGGTCGAGAGGAGGCCTTGTGAAGCTTTTAAGCTTTAGCACCTCAGAGTTTGACAGAGTAATTGGTTCCCTGTTGCCTGGGCAATAATATAAAAATGGACCCATCTCCATTTTGTCTTGTTACAGTAGCCCATGCCGAGGTTTAGCTATAATCTCACAAAGTACTCCAGTTTGGTCATCAGTTCATTTCTCAATAGCCGAGGCCTAGGCATCCGATGAATTGTATTCCCATCCCTGCTGCCTCTACCCCCTCCTTATTTCACCTCCCCTCCCCAACTTTCTGTGAAAGTGAACAGCATAATAGATGTAATTAGACCTTCAGCAATGGGACCAAATGGAGCAAGCAGTGAGATTCCTTCTTAGAAAGCAATCATTAGGTCCCCAAGATTGAAACTACTTTTAACAAGGTTTGGGGCTCAGGGATTATCAGTCGAAAGCTTCCTTGGCTTCCCCAGGAGAAAGTGCTATCCAAAAAGCAAACCTCCCATTACATTTGGTACAAATGAGGGGCAAAGAACACTGACCATTTTATTACACATATCATGAAGCACACTGTAGCTGTATGTGTATATACATATATAGATAAATATGTTCTTCCAGGGTAGTAAATCAACTGTTCACAAGTGCTGGGAAATATAAATACATATATCATTTATGTTTTAAATCTTTTTCCTGGGTTTTGCTCATTAAATCTGGAAGAAGATAGTTTCTGCAATGCCAAGTTGTTGTTTTTAAAAAGTTCTTAATTTCGTCAGGATGACACAACCACATTTGATCATTTGGACTAATTCACCTGACTAAAAGCCCTTACCTCTACTGCTACAATATGCCACTATCTACTTATCTTTATATCCTTGAGACAAAAAAAAAAAAAGAGGGGGATGATTCTTCTTATACCACATGTTGTTTTTCTGCTTTAGAAAACCACCACAACAAGGCTTTATAATCAGGAGCTCATCAGAAATGTTGTAAATCTGGTAGCAATAAACTTTTTTACTTCCATGTTCTAGGCATTATTACTGGTACCTTTTAAAAGAAATTGAACATGTTGCAACACCAAGAGATTTAGTAAAGGCAGAACAGGAAATTACATTATCCTGGAGTAAATTTTTAATTGAACATATAGATTTATAGGGTATGAGGCCCTTCATAGATCTTTCACTTTAACCACCTTAAACTAAACATTCTGGATTCAAAGCAATGGGCATAATGGAATGGATGTGGGTTCTATCTCATAGCATCTGCTAAACAGCAAAACAGTTCTATAAGGGAACGGATTCCTCCCAACTCTCTGTAGCCTTCTTTACTTTAGCTCAGGTAACTCCAACCCTTTTGGATTGGTGAGGACATCTGGAACCCTGAAAGTGTGAGAGGGGCATGGTCACAAAATGACTACCTGGACAAAGTTTGCCCATTCACAAAATATCTGCTATGATAGATTCATTCAGCTTCAAAATATTCCTTTACCAGAAGGTAAACTGATAAGGATGCTCCCCATGTAAGCACTTCCAAGCAAAGCTCTGGGCTCAGGCAATCATTATTTTTATATTTTGTGAAAGTATTGTGGGGTTCAAGTAGTGCCTTGAGGTTCCTGGAAGCAGCACTGATCTTGAAGACTGGCATTTGGCCTAGCAGCAAGCCAGCTTCACCTCAGTATTTTCTAATTAAAGAATCTTTACAAAATTAAAAAAGCCAGTTCAGCAGAAAGATTAGTGGGCACCAAGGGAGATATTTTCAAATATCACATCAGGGATTCTAATCTGAGGTTTTGGGGGATAATCTAGAGCATGTTTGATGAGTGTTCAAAAGGTGAAAGAGGGATGGTATGAAAGAGAAATCCCACTGTATGAATGGAAATCCACTTGAATAATTTAAATAAAGGTCAGTGTATTCATTACACACACAAGGCATATCTGTGCTGCCAGGTTGTCCCTCATGAGTATGGGTCATCATCCATTTCTAGAAGGCAGGTATGGATAACATCATCTTCTACTCACTTCCAGCCCACCCCAAATGTGACCTCTGCCCATGTTTTCCTGCTCTGCCTTTAAAGTAATATTTTCTAGCTTCTGGAATCTCACACATTGCTGTCCAGTTTACATGCTGCACTTTACTTTATTCTAGGTAATGCCTTCAAGTTTGATTGACTACTATAGAGAGTAAGGAAGATGACCTTGACTGACATAGGCAAGATCTTTTACCAAAGCAACAAATATACCTTAAGTCCACAACAAGCAGAAAATATGCAAAGAAGGCTCAGACAGACACTTCCCTAATTCACATGATTATAAGAAGGGGAGGAGGTACAACACAATCAGACTTGCAACATTCTGTTATTTTAGCCACTCTCAATAAACATAATTTCAGCCTTTCTGTGGAGTTCATTCCTGTTCTGGACTACCTAGTGGGGGTGGCAGCTACTGCCCCCTCCTCTAATACTACTAATACTAATAAAAATAAATTCCTGTCTTGCATTTTCCCAGGTTTGGCTCTGTAACCTCTGCAGCAGCTACTATTCCAGTGGTATTCCAGTAGTGCAGTGGTTACAACCTTTGCATGATAGGCAGAAGGTCACCCCGTTTGAAATCTAGCAGAGACATTTTTCTTAATTACTGTTTGTCAGAGCTACCTAAAAAAAAATTGTCAGCTGGTACACTGTTGAGATGCTGGAACCTTTTTAATTATTTTTAACTCACCTTCAGGTAAAGTGTTAAGGGTCCCCCCCCCCCCAGTACTAATTGATTTGGGTATTTCGGAACTGGGATGAAACCTTTCTATCTCACGTGATAGTAAAAGTGATGAAAAGGTACAGCAGTGAACTGGTTTAAAAAACAGCAATGGATGGTAGGTAGCTCAGGAAAAGAAAAATAATAATTAAAGAAAAGAGAAAAAAAGCTTCCACCAAATTTAAAACCAGTGATCCTCCCCATCTCAGGCAAATGTTAGAAGGGAACACTCATGCAGCAGAGATTAAAAGGAAGAGAAAAAAGGAAGTTTTATTGTTGATTGGATGGATGGATGGATGGATGGATGGATGGATGGATGGATGGAATCATAGATTCATAGATGATAGATAGATAGATAGATAGATAGATAGATAGATAGATAGATAGACGGACAGACGGACAGACGGACAGACGGACAGACGGACAGACGGACATAATAGACAGACACACACCTACACATACCCACAGTACTTTGATGCTTTAAACTTGTAAACAGAACATTTTTTTTCCAGAAAGTATATGTGTCCAGTAAGACCTACCCACAGAAGGGAAAGCAATTGGCAATTCTTTTCCTGGCATGAACATTTGGGGAAAATATCCACAGTAGCTAGCAGTCCGGACTGAACACTGGCAAGCTGCTGCCAAAACACCCCAAACCAGTTCACAGTCCAGATAGCATCAGCACAGGAAAGGAAAGGAACAGCTTAGGGTACAATGCAGAGATGCTGTCAGTATAATTTGAAAGTTAGGTTCATAGTGATGAAATGCTGATGCTTGTTTAGCCAAAAAAAAACCCTCATAGCACAGAACTGCTTTGGATGTCCTCAAAAAACCAAGAATCGGGATAGGAGACTACAAGGACTATCATCATTTTACATTTGGGCTTTCCAACGGGGGACTACGTGCATTTTTTCTCCCCTACAGTTTCTCCTAGCTAAAAATCAGGCAGTTGATTTACTCTTTTGTTCTTTTAAGCATTAACCTCACAGTTTTACAACAAGTGCTCCAACTGCAAAACTAACTTGCAAGCTAATGTCATGGCTTCAGCTTCTCCATGGTTTCTGGTTACAGAAATTTTAATTGAAAGCAAGGGTCTAACCAATCCATTGGTTTCCACTAGTTATAATGAGCACAACTCTGGAATAAAATCCATTAGCAGGCTAACTCCCCTAGGGACTATGAAACTGAATAGCTTTCTTCTACACAATAAAAAGCCTTCCTCTCCATACCTAGAGGCTGCATCAAGTCAAGTGACATTAGCATTGCAAGATCAATTTAAACTGAAGCGTCATGCAGATCCATGCAGCAGAGAGGTGAGAGGCAACACAATTCCTTATCGACTGATCAGGTGCACATTTGGATCCAGATAAGGCATTATTTTGTCATTTCCCTCGGTTGTAGCTGTGGTGAGGATGAACAGAGAAACTTCGTTATCATTAGACCACTGGTCTACCTAGGCCAGTATTGTTGATGCTGGCTCTGTGTGGCTTCTTGTGAAAGAGTTTTTATCTTGGGAATGTTTGGATTTATGACCTTTTGCCCCCAAGCTAAAGTGCTCACAGTAAAGGAGTAACAAGATACAAATGAAAAATGAAAATGAAATTATGTCTGACTTTAGTACTCATCTGATTTTCGATTTTCAGAATTCAGATGTCAAAAAGGAACACTGTCCTACAACACCTTAAAATGCTTCTTTCCTTGTAAAAAAAGCTCTTTTTTTCCCTTCCTTTATCTCAGGGTACTTCTGAATTTCTCACAAATGTCTTTTGTTGGTGTTCTGAAGTAGCTTCATGGTTACCAAGAGGCAGAGAGTACTCCTGCTACCTTTTCGTTTCTCCATTCTTCTCCATCTCTGTCCTGATTCCCAGTCCTTGCCCCCCCACCCAAAACAAAAACAACAACAACAACAACAAACCATAGGAGGATGTCTCCCCTTGGGGTTTCACTGAAAATTGGGAAACAAGGCAGGCTGCAACTGATGAGACAGAACATCCAGACACCTTTCTCAGCAACTTTGTAATCAGAGCCATACTGCAGGATGCAATGCTCAAAATGACAAAAGCAATATTGAGCCATTGTGATGCAAGTTAGTTAGATGTCATGACATGGGCACAAAAGGGGTAGAGCTTGTGTTAGGGCAGTTTTCATATTTGCTCCCCGTTGGCTCCTCTCCATGTAGACATGTCTGTTTGTGATCAGGTTAACTGCAATACTGCTAAATGTTATCTCCACAAATATCACAAAAATTTTATCTTTATTTGCAGGCGGGGAGGGGAGGAGCATTCCTTTTCTATCAAATGGAAAGAAGGAGGTCAGAAAAACATGTGGGACACATTTCTAACATAGCACTTCTTCAAGAAACTTGAAGAAAGGGAGAAAAAGATTTTAATTCTCCACTGTTATACAGAAGTTACTTAGGGCTACTTAGGAGAAAGCCCAGCTGAATTCAGTGAATAGATTTTTTTTTTTAATTGAATCCCATTCTTGTTTTTTGACTGGTGCCTTGAAGTTTTTTTTTTTTTATCATGTATAGAGCTGAGCTTCTGTTTAGCCTTTAGAGAATTCATGATAATTATGAATGCCTGAGGCATTTTACAACAGATTTCTAGGAAAATCAAAACCACCTTAATAGCTCTCTTTAAACAAAGGACAGAAATATGGTTTGAGCACTAACCATTGCAACAGGAAACTATCTGTCCCCATTAGCAAGTCCTTAATTTTACGACTACAATACATTATATTATTTCATATACTGGTATTTTTCAAAACATATATTACTAATGCTGTTCATCCTACAACTGCGAGAGGGGGGAAACCCAAAAACAGCTGGGCAATAAATTAATTCCCATATGTAGAATTATTTTAGCCAATGAGAGTGAAAAGTTAAACCTGTCCACATTGTGTTTCTATGGAACAATGTCACACAAACAAGTGCCAGTCCTGTGTTCTGGCTCATAAACTGAACCTTCAAAATTCTTTTATTCAAAAGATATGCAACTCTATATGGATACTGAGGTTTTTAAAAGGTGTGTTCACTGACACAAAATTTGGTTCAGACCAAGATTCAACAGTTTGAAAACCAGCCTGATTCAGTTGGACTGCTTTTGTTTAAAAAGAATAGCAAGTCTGTACTTCATTGCTTTATAGTTAAAGCTAATTTCTCATTCACAGGATGGCTCCTTTTGTGGATAAAAAGCAATTATCAGAAAATGGCAGAGATGATACGTGTCCATTACTTTCCCCCCTGCAATCCTTGATGTTCTGGAGTTAACTAAAACTTCTAGAAGAGAGCTTTAGAGAAGGTGCAAGGATTTTTATTTTTTATTTGTAGAGAAGAAAGAGGTAGGGAATAGCCTTTAAGACCATTGAAGCATGCAAAGAAACCAATTATCAAATGAATCTTCATGTTCTCAGAAACATCTCAAATCCCTATTTTTGCATTTGCTCCCAAAGTGTCATATTCCTTGGAACCAGTATGGCAGTAGAATGATATAGCTTCTTCAGCATCCCGGCAAAACCCTGATACATATACTGTATGTCGCATTTAAATAATTTTATTTTCAAAATTCTGTCTTGCTTTTCTGCTACAACAGCCTCCAAAGTAGCTAACTGAATTAAAATAAAAACAGTAACAATATTCAATAACAAAGGAAAACAGCTTCCGAAATATCAGACCCTATTAAACTTAACCAGCAAAGGCAATGAGATAAATCAGATTTTCACTGCACTGAAAGTCATAAGTACTGCAGCCAATCTTCAGGCTATAAGAAATTCAGAAATATAGCCTTGGCAAGCAAAATCATTCAGTAGCCTTTTTTGGATAAAGTAGCAACTCAGATAAGAGACTCTGTACCTCTTTGTGTTGGACAAGTTCACATAGGATTAGGTGGTACATTTAGCAGAGTCAACCTAAGTCATGTCTAAGTCAAATCTAGATAAATTCATAAAAGAACGTCCCTCAATGGTTGATGAAAGAACTGTGCATGATCAAAACAAAATAATGAAGTTAATCAGAGTGACTTTGTCAAGAGATTTAGGTTTTCAGAGCTTGGCACACAATTTACCTCGTTTTCTTGGAAACAACCATTTTTGAAACATGATGATGAAACATGATAAATTTTAAAATCTTTTCCAAAACTATGGATGCTTTGTCAATGTTGAAGACCAGCATAGTTTATGATACCCTAATCTTAATATAGATGTTAATATTTTATGGTTTATTCTATTGGCAGTTAGCAGAGATGTGTGTTCCCTGATAAAAGAAGCAAGCAATCCCAGTAGAGTTTTTCCTCTCTTTACATGTGATGTTTTTCCTTCAGAATCCACTGAGAAATATTCTCTCGAGATTTTTGTCTTGGTACTTCAACATTTTGATTCTATTATTTGGTCCCCAGCCATTTATGACTTTAAAGGCTGCAACAAACACCTTGAATTGGGCCAGAAAGCAAATTATTAACCAATGCTGGTGAAATAAAATCAGTAGTACATCAAAAACCCCAGGGAGGGCCTAAGCAGAAAGTTACATCTTCAGACGATGCTGAAAACACAGAACAGAGGATGCTTCCCATATAATCAATTAATCAATCAAAAATTATTTATGGTCCAAGACCAAACACAAGAAAAAGGACCAACAATACAATAATTATAAAAAGGAATAAAAAATTGCAAGAAAGTCTTGAAACAATTAACAGCTAACAGTGAATAATATGAGGGAGGAACCAGACAGTTTGTAGCAGCTATAACTATTGATAAAAATTTTGCAATCTCTTAGAGTTTCCTGAAGACGGTCACCCAAGAAAAGGGTAACAGCCTCCTTGTCACAATGGCAATTAAAGTTATTAACAACTGGAAATATTGAGTACATCATTGGGTGCACAATGGACATTTTAATAGCGCACATGAGACAGATTCTACCTCCAAGTCTGAACAAAAACAAGTTCAGCTTACAAATGGGATACTTCTATATTTACGAGCTGTTTTCCTAATAGGTAGTGCCTCAATCTGAGCCAGGATAACTAGTATCCTGTGAACATGTGAAATGTTAAAGAAATATCTAGAGACAGTCCAGGGAGGGGCCTTCCCATGTACTGAAGAAAAGCAGAAGGTCTAAAATGTTGCTTTGGGGAACATTGCATTGCAATCTAAGAATACTGTGCCCCCAGTAAAATGTAGGTATTCTAACTGCTCTACAGAGAAGTTAACCTTTTGATTTCTTTCTCAGGTTGGAGATCAAACAGATTGTTAGTAACATGTGATTGTCATATCCTTTGTATAATAGTTACACAGTTACATGAAGTTATAAATGTACAATAAGTCTTTATGTTCTTAGGTTTGGTTTTGTTCATTTGTTTTTTTCCTTTCAAACAGAATCAGTTCTTCCTCTTATTAGTTATTATTCTGACCTCTTGGTTCTTGTAATAGCCTATCACCCACCCAGCTTTATATATTCTAAGGCTGAGCAGTAATTCTGTAGCTACACCATTTTATATTTTACAAGATTGAGACCTGCATCATAGTATTTGCTCTTATGCACATGTTGTGAACTTGAGCTACAGTTCCACAACTCTTATGTTTTTGTACTCCCATTGAAATTACAATATTTCCTACTTTAAGGTCCTACAGTGTAAACTAGAAGGTGAAATGTGTACACAAAGTTCTGGAGTCTGATTTGTATAATACTGTGCTTGTGGTTCCAATAGAAGAGAATATATGTAGCTCAGGGTTGAACTGTGGTGTCCTTGGTGCTCTCTGAGCTTGGTTTTCACTTCCAGACATTTCATTACACAACTAGGTAACATCATCAGTGCAAGTGAGTGTGGGGTTTGCTTCCTGTTTATATACAGTAACTTGCCCTGCCAGTGTTGGTGGGGGTATGGTTTTCTCCTTGGTAAATTCTTGATTAGGGTATTGTTTTCTGCTTGATTGTTTGTCTGGTGTTATTCCCTGCTTATCTGAGTATAAGCTGCTGGAGACGATGTATTCTGGACTTTTTGTTTCCTTCTTAGCTTTTTTACTGTCTCTTTTGAATTGTGTGTAAATGTGGTTTATCTCTATGTGTCTGTTGATGGTTGATTTGTCTGAGTGCCAAGCTTCCAGGAATTTCCTAGCATTTTAGGATTTAACTTGGTCTAGGACACTCATAGTTTCCCAGCTGAAGCTATGGTTGAGTCTGCCCATGTGCTGTGAGATTAAGGAGTTTTCATCATGTCTTCTGACTGCTAGTTGGTGTTCATGGATGAGCTCTGCTAGTCTTCTGCCTCTCTGTCTTACATAGTGGCTGTTACAGTCCTTACACTGTATGTTGCAGATGCCTCCTGTTTTTTATTCTTGTATGTTGTATTTTTTTCCTTTTTGTGATTATTCTTGTGATTGTGAGCTTGTGATTATTTCTGTCTGACATGTTGCAGTCACAGTCAGAATAACATCAAATGCAGTAAATCAGTGAACTATTTTATTATTTGCCTATTGTCTATGGGTGGAACATTTTATCCAATCATTGTTCCTTGAATTATTGAATCAATTTCATATTTGGTCAAATCACTGCTTTCCCCCTCTTCTATCAAGGTTACAGTAAACACCATGCAAATAATTAATGGACAAGAGACACAAACCAGGAGCAAATTGCAGTCTTATAGTCATCTTTTCGTGAATTGATTAAGAATGTCAGGCTACTCCTTAAATCAGATTAGGTTACAATCCTTTGTCTATATATGAAAGTAATCTCATTGAGCTGTATAGGGCACATTATTGAATAGACATATAGAAGAATTAGGGATGAAAAATAAGGCTGTTTCCATTCCATGTCAATTTCATACACAATTAGGCACAAATCTTCTATTTTATCTATCAATCTCACTCTATAGATTTAAATGCAATTTTCCCTAAAATACAAATTGCCCCAAAATATGCAGTTTGTCCATATTTCACCCTAACATACTTCTTTAAAAATGTGGAGAAGTGCTTAATCCACAAAATTACTGCTTTTCAGTTCTTATATAAATCTTGAAAGTACAGGTTAAGTCTGTGCACACAAAAATGCAGACCAAACAAAATCCTCTTCCATGTCTTTATAAGATTATAGCAATAGTCTGAAACTCTAAGTGGCAATTTTATTGGGACAATATTTCTTATAAGACCTGTCCAAAAATGTATGAGCTATTTTAATGAGGGGTTTCCCCACATTATAAAAAGTAAAGAAATCTGAGTTCAGAAAATCTGCTTGATATGAACTTAGAAATCATTGTTTTCAAAAATATTCCATTGCAAGCACAAAAACAATGCTAGGAAATTGTAATTCCATTCCTTTTGGGTTCTCTGAGGGTCCCCCCCCCCCATATCTGCCACTAGATATTATGAGAGCTTCATGTGGTCTTTCTGATATACAAAGTGAATCTGAGTGAACAAATAATACCAAAATCTGGTACAGTACTTGTTTTATTTATTTCAAAATAAACAGTGCTTTTGAAAGGACAGCCTTGGGAAGATTCAAAACTGTGTCTCCAATTGTGGATCTATGGAGCCCCAGAGCCTGAGAAATCATGTAATTTTTTCAGACTGATTGGAAATGGAAATTGTCAGAACATTCCTTCCATATGTGCCTCTAGAACCCTTTTGTAAGAGTTTCACTGAAATGAGGAAAGCCGAAGTTTGTGAGACAGACAGGCAGACAGACAGAGCGAGCAAGCCCCGGCCCAAATCAGTCCCGATTGTTTCATGAACTTCTCACACAACTGTCCATACCTATTCCTTTTAACTTGAGTTTATTTAAGCGAGGAAATTACCTTTTCACACTGACACATTGTACACATTCAAAAGGGGATGGATATGTTTTCTCACAGCACTGTATAACCAGGACCTATATCTGCCCTTCAGGTAATTATTCTGGAACATATAATCTTCTCTAGAGGCAGCTCTCCTCTATTTTCAATATTATATAATAATCCCATTCTAATAGTAACTCTGCAACTCCTATTCTGAAGGTAATGTTGGCATGATACGGAAAAATAAATTGTTCCAGATCTTCCATATGTGTGGTAAATGTATATCCTTGATGCTTATTTTACCCACAATGCTAACAAAAATGAGAGAGGACCATACTATCACCAGCATATATGCAATCTATACTGTTACATGTGTACAGTGTGTTCTAATACAGTGATTTACATCAATATGACTTTTATTCTTAATACATAGTTCTCAAAATGAGATACTATCCCCACTGTGAATACCAAAATGCTTTCTCAGCATCACTGCACATTGAAACAGCTTTTATGATGCTGGATAAGCAGGGCAATCTCTTCTAAGATTAGGTTTTTAGATTAGAATGTTTGTTTGTGTTTGTTTTTTCTTTTCCTAAATTCTCTAGCAAAGATTGGGTAGCTTGTATTTGGAAAAACCTAAAAGAATAGTAAGCTGCTGAGGTTTTCCACTGCTCTTTATAAAAAGTGTAAAGAAAGGAACTTGGTTTGTTTTGATGAGTCTTTTTTGGAATTGCAAAGGGTAACCACTAATTCTTTCCATAAATAGTAAGGATGGGTTACAAAATTTCAGCTAGAGTTGCAATGAAAATTTCTTCTGTAACTGTCTCGACCTTTATTATTCAGTTTGATGACAGGATTTTTATTTTTTCCTAAAGAAAACCATTAGTGATACTCTCATGGGTAGAGAATGTCCTGTCTTTTACCATACAAGTTTCTTTTGTGTAGACTCCCTGACTTCATGGCCTCTCTAGCGGGGACAAGAGGGGCAAATGATGAAACATGGATCACAATATCTCAATATAATCTGCAGCCCTTTGTACTTGAATCACAACACTGCACATACATACCTAAGGGAAGAGCTTTCATTGTGACATCACAAAACAGTTTTTTGCCAGTTTGATAGACTCTAAGCTTGCTGCAGACACCCATGGTCTCAAATAAATTCCATGAATAAGGTTCTCTTCCCATGGGATCAGATCATGAAGTATGAATAGCTAAGAAAGCTGAAAAAATGTGCAACCAGACATATGTAATAGAAAGTAACTTCTCCTTCCTTGCAACAATAGAGCAAGCTAAGAAATATTACAGATCAAAACTCCAAAGTATCCTAATAATAAAGTAATAAAATGGAAGCCTCTTCTCTGGGGAAGGAAACTTTGGAAAAATTTGAGGACAGATCTCAGCCATTTTATTAATTCAAACACCCCCACTATCCAATGTGCATCTTGCTAATAATATATGTTTTAAAGGTGAAATATATAATATGGAAAGAGGTGTATTTGTAACAGCCTTTATTAGTCCTTATTCTAAATATAAACTGATTCCCTCCACCCTCCCCAGGAATAATATTTCCTTCAGCTCTTGTACCTATAGGGTTAATGCAGAAAGTTATTGCTTGACAACCCCATAGCAGTCAAACTTCATCACCTTCAGCAGAAATAATTTATGGTTTAATCTTACATGCAGGCATATTAAATTAGCATTACTCATCAGAACCCACTTATTAATAAAACAAGCTGAATTAGCCACTGGAGAATCATATTTGGAAATTCAATGACAATTTTACATTTTTAATAAAGGTTCTGAAATATTATTGCAGAGCAGGTGGTGTGAAGCAATGTGGTCAAATTTGACATTCATTAATATTTGAAGCCTGGAACGTGACAAAGGTGAAAATTGATATTGATTTTCTCTCACTCTAATATTTGGATTAGTTCTGAAAAGTAAATAAAATGAGATAACGTGACAGATCAGGTTTCTTTGATTCCCCTCCCTGAACACACACATATATTGCTGTTTTTTCCCCATCATGTTCTGAATAATGCAACACCTATAGTCTTACAAGTTCAATGCATTATAAAACACACACAAGCTGAGTTTCAATCATATTAGACAGAAAGCTGAATTTTTTATGAAGGATTATTTAAAACAAAATACATCTCAGGCCCCACAGTCTTGGAAACCAAACAGTCCTGAGAGTTCATTGAGGAAATGTCAACACTGTGGAGAATTTTTCGATTTGAAAAAATTAAACTGATCCTGTTTGATGTATATTAACCATATCAATATTAACAGCCTTCTGTTGAATTTCAGAAGTGATTTGAGACCAACCTTATTATCAGCCTTGTAGATGAGAAAGCTCTGAAAATATCTGTACACCTGCTGAACTTGACCTGCTTTTGGGAAACCTCAGGCAACGTGGCTAATCTGCAAACTTCATTCTTGGCAATGGTGCTTCAGCCCCTTTGAACTTGGAATACCAAACAAACCAGCAGGATATGGCTTGCCTCACCCCCTGCAGCTCAAACTCCACCATTCTCTTTGTGAGTCCTTCTGCAAAGTAATCTCAGCTCTACTAGCCCTAGAGAAAGAAAGTTGGAAACTTTTAGCAGTTAGATGGATCCTGCAGCATTTCCTTCTGTCCTCCTATCACAGTTTTGTCACTGAATATGATAGATCTTTACAACAAGGTCTAAAATAGAGTGGCACTCTACGAGCTGTTGGACTACAATTTCTATCATCCCTGATCATTGGTTATACCAGCTGGGGTTGATGAGAGTTGGTTCAATGACACTGGAGGAACTACAAGTTCTCCTTTCACACTGGAGAATCTTTTTGCAAACCTTGATCTTCTGCAAAGAATAGGACTAGTTGAAATCCTAGTGGAAGATATCATGTTTACCATAGAATGCCTATCTGAAAATGTTTGATACAGTTAAGCAGGGAATTAGTTGAGTAGGGAATTAATATGTCTATCCAATTTCTGGTAGGTCTTATAAGGTCATTGTCAGAGTACATTCTTCAATGGTTGCTATCTGACTGCCATTCCTACACTTGCATTTCATACACATTTCTATTGTAGCTTCCAGCAGGAGAGAAAAAGATTGCAGGGGATGGCCAGAATCAGCAAAATGGCAGACACAGCATTGCAGGATAAGCCCTGCTGCTTTTGAACATGCATGTACAATTGGATAGGGCTTACATCAAGTTTACCATCTTGCCAATTTTGACACACACTTCTGTGGAGACTGCTGAATGAATGCAATGTTAAATACTAGTGTCTGAGTATTTGTTTATTTATTTATGAGATTTGTCCACTGCCTGAAACCTAATGGATTCTAGGCAGTTTATAGAACTTACAAATAAAACACAGTACAAAACTAATGTTATAATTAATTAAAACAGTGAAATCCAAAATCTAATTTCCCAGCTAGGGTACTAAAGCACCCACCATTGGTCCCCTCCTGACATACCTCCTGATAGATAGAGACCATTAGCAGGTGCTTCATAGCTGTTCAAGTAGGATGAGCAAAAATTATCAGAGAGAGGCAGTCTCTAAGGTACCCAGGCCCTGAACTTTATAGGAACAGACAATGGCCAGTACCTTGAACTGCACTTGGAAATCTACTGGTATCCACTGCAGCTCCCACAGCAGAGGTTTAATGTGGCAGTATCTAAGCACATGTTCTAGATCAGCTGAATTTTCCACTTGGTCTTCAAATGCAGCCCCACACAGAAAGAGTTACAGTAATCTAATCTAGAGATGGCCATAGCATGAGTAGATGGCTTCAGTGCATCCTGTTCTAGGTAAGTCCCACTACAGGTCATTCATGAGTGTGACCACTGCAGTTTATGTCCATGACCTGGTCTGAACCCAAATTGCCATGGTTCTAGATAATCCATATCCTCCAGAGTCCTCAGCAGCTGCAGCTCCATCAATTTTTTAAATAACATTTCATGAAAAGGAAAGGTTAGAGATAGTATAGTAGTTGTGCAATTTTGTTGAATGCTGGAATGAACATTCAGTTTAGCTCAATGATCATATTGAGATAGATCAAAATACTTTCTGTGTGATGGTCATAGGAATAATAAAAGCTCGCAGTTTATATCACATTTTTGAAAAATTTTATTTTTTTTCAAAATAAATCACCATAGAAGAAATGGATTCAAATAGAATGCAGTTTATTCTATTGCACGATCTGGAGGTTACCCATCCCCAAATAAACAGGTCTGTAGTTTATGTATCTACCTAAGTCCAACTTTGTATACTTCACATGTCTTTTCATAATAGCATGGTTTGATTCAGAATTATGGAGGCCCAAGATTTCCATTCAGCAAAAATTATTTTAGCAGATACAGCGATAGAAGCTGGGACTCTTTATTTCTAATCTGACCACTGCCTAGGAGGTAGGGAACCCATAGGTGGCACAGAATCCTGTTTTTATGGCCTCTCAAGCCTGTTGTGATTTTTCACATTTCATTTGCCAAAGTTGGCTGGAACAACTGTTTGAATTCCATTTTGAGGTGAAACATTTAAAATAGGCTCACTACAGGGAGGGATGGAAAGAACCAACTTCTTCCCAAAGACTATCTGAAGACTATCTGAACATCTGGACCTGCTCACATGTGAGACATGAGCTCCATCTTCCTTGTATCATTACAGCTCCCTCTATGTCCCCCCAACGTTAAATGTGGCTCTCACCTACCAAATATTCCTCCCTCTCACATTATGCTGGATTTCCTTTTTCAGAAATGAAAAATGAAAATATGAAGTAATCTTATTGTAATATGTCTGTCCAAATCTAACAGAGCCCACGGTATTTTTTATAAGAAGCTTTCTGTTCCATATTCGCAAGCATAAATAGGATTTATTGGCTCAGGTTTGTCAGTTTTCACAGTTTCTTAGAGCTTGCAGGTTGTGGGCTCCTCTGACCAAATGAATAGAGGAAAAAGTTGCTATTCCAGGCCTTACTTCCTAGGACTGAATTTCAATTGACAGCAACAGGAATTAATGAAAACCAGAGAAATTAACCCAAAGAGTTTCTGCAAGATATTTTACTTTAATTAGTGAAAAATATTGCAGAAAATGTGAGTTATTTGAGATTTCAGACCCTAATACATATTATCTTTTTTCTTGAAACACATACACACACACACACACACACACACAGAGAGAGAGAGAGAGAGAGAGAGAGAGAGAGAGAGACATAGTGGAAGTCTCATTCAGATTAATTATAAATGCTTTTTAAAATTGTCTGTCTTGAAGGTGCAACACCAACACGTATAATGCCTATGTATCACTTATGCCAGTGTTTTTCAACCTCAGCAATTTTAAGTTGTGTGGACTTCAATTCCCAGAATTTCCCAGCCAGCCATGGTGGGAGTTGAAGTCCACACATCTTCAAGTTGCTGAGGTTGAGAAACACTGACTTACACTACCTACATTTAAACAGTCACTATAGTCCATTAAATTGTTTAAAAGTCTGGTTGTGAAACAATATACCCACCCATATTTAAATTATGGTCCAATTAAGGCAGCCATTGTATGCACATCTAAATAAATCAGTGGGACTCTTTGAACTGGATTTTACACTGCATGCTTAGTTCATTAGCTGTGGCATATTACTTCACTGTTCTCCAGGGAGTTTAGTATTGCATGCGTAGACCAGTTTATCCTCACAAGAGTTATTTAAAATAAGTTTGGCTAAAAAACCCTATTAGTCTAGTGGTACAGCTAAGGCTGGAGCCCAAGACAGAAGTTCATGGCCCCACAGCCAAGGAGGGGGGGCCAAATGACTACTTGGACTGTGGCAGATGATAGAGGCAGCAGTAAAAAGGCTATGATCAATTCTTGGGTTGATATGGGCATTCTTGGGCTCAAATGAATCATCATTATTGTCCATAGCATCTTCTGCTGTATCTTACCTTCTTTCCTTCCTGAAGCACGATAATGCTTAAACTGGCAGACTAAAGATATGGTCTATAAAACATTGTGTCCATGGTCTATAGTTACTTACCTATCTCGTTGGATGAATTCACTTATTTTAATATGGCTTTAACAACTACATTGTGATAAGAATCAGACTGTTCCTATGTGAATGGGAGTGGGTGTTACTGAACTTCAGATTCCCAGTATAGTCATTTGACTCTTGAAAATACTTTATTGGCTACTCATTGTAATGTGGGATCTGCTTTTCCAGAACATTGCTTGTGTTTCTGAGTATTACACAACTTGTCAAGTGGGACTCAGCAAAACATATTTTTTCTCCAATATTGTAAAATTACTTGGCATGTGAAGGTTGACAAATACAGAACTCATTCTTATGCACATTGCACATGAGAATTAGAGCAATTTTTAATTTGAACCAAGATATAACAGCATAATTTCCTTTGGCTAACAGGGGCAAGAATTCTTTTTATTAACCTACACAACCTTCACATCATCAACTGAAAAAGTACTTAGTATGCTTCAACTCTAATCCCCTAACCCCAACACTTTAATATTAATAAATCCTTGTACCCTAGCAATTAATACCTAGATACAATAGAGAATCCAGCAGCTAAGACCAGCACTTATTAATATGCTTCAGTCAGAAAATAAAACTTTACAATGAAAAACGTATTGCATCAGCTTTAACTTTGATTCTAACTTTCCCACATAGGAAGCCCTTTCTATATTATTGGTTGTGATGTAATCTTATGGCAGCAACTGGGCCTTGTACAAAGGTCCAAGTTATGTTTCACGTTGTGCTGATAATACTTACATGCTTAAGTCTTTAAATACAGTATGTTAGATCCACTGATTCTATGGATATGGAATATGGTCAGCATTCATGATAAATGAGTATAGCAGAGAAAAAGATACAAATGATATTTTTACAAATCTCCCATATAATAATAAACACACCAATTTCCAGAATTATACAGTACATAAAAGCAATCATTTTGAGAAAATGACAATATATTCTTGGGATGTAAATGGAAATACAAAGAGCGTACTTACAGATAAATCCCCATAGAGAATAATAATTCATCAAACATTGCACTGTTCTTGAATTGTATAATATCTTGCTCACTTTTCAGGCTCATCCATTATTCCCTCTGTGTCTATCCAGAGCACACCCAATAAAGACATCTTGCAGAAAGATAACATAAAGATCAAAGAGCAGCCCAGTTTTGTAGTATTCCTATCTCGGTTATGTATTCCTGACATTTTCCTCTTATGTTAGTCTTGTGCAGAACAATATAAAGTCAAAAGCAAGTGAATGGGGTTGACTTCCAGGTAAGTGAGCCCAGGACTGTGGCCAAGATTGTTTTTGTTTTTTGGTTCAGAAAAATAAGGAGATGACACTCAAGGAGTTGGACACTCTTATTGTTGTCAAATACATGTCATCAATGCAATTGCTGTCCATGTCATCTAGGCCATAGTTCTTTTAATCCTATAACTCCAAGTGTATGGTTTATGCAGGCTACAAAATATTCCTTTTTCTGGCCTAAGTTCCATAGCAAGTTTAGGAACCCCAACTTGTTTCTGGATACCTCCAGGTACTTCAATGTGCCACATTCAAACTGTTCTCCAAACCAATCCACCAAGCTTTGTGGTCCTCACTTGCCCTAGATTTTACCATATTCTCCTTTCTTCCTTAATTCTCAGCAGAATGAGAACTCCCTGCCCCTCTTAACCACAAAGTCTTGTGGAGGGAAGACATGAGTCACCAAGTGCCTGCTATTTGATAAAGATTGTTGTATGGGTTAACCATATGGGCGTACAACTTTATGGGTTAAGAGCTAAATATAGATTGTGTGCAGTCTGTTTAAGGCCACCAAGAACAGGGCAAGCAGATATAATCAAAGAAGAAAGTAGCTATATTTTGCATAAACCTCATCTATTTAATTTTAATTCTCATTGATTGCCCTTCTGAAACTTTATGTAACTATAAAATCGCTAGACTCAATCATAACTTACTGAAAATCTATTGATCTTGAAAAGGTATCCAGGAGCCACAAAGAGGTCTTGGAGGGCAGCACGGTGTTCCTGGAGTGAAGGTTGTTCATCCACATTCTAGGAATTATTATTTGTAACCAGACTTGGGGCTCATGCTTATTGCAACTTAGTTTTGGTCCACAATTTCCAAATATTGAGAATGCCTCATTGTACCATAGCCATGCTGGACCCACAAATCCAGAATAGCTAAAATAAATATTATTAGGATACTTAATGAATTAAAACTTGCAATGTCTTTATAAAAGGACTCTAATTTGTTAGGTATCTGTGTGGCCAGTTGAAGTGATTATGAACTAATCACATCTAAATCACATTCTTGATTCTTGCCTTCAGTTGTCTGACGGTAGCAATTTATAAAGTCATGAATATCTATCTATTTGTCCATCCATCCATCCATCCATCCATCCATCCATCCATCCATCCATCATCTATCTACCTATCTTCCCCTAGTTATATGCTCTAGTCCCTGAAACCAAAGTAAGATAATATCCAGGTATCCAAATATTTCACTTGGTCACTACAGACAGTGCCACCTCTGTACAGGATGATGTTCAGAAGGTATGTACTATATACAATGGGCCTAAACCTTAGATGAGCTCCATGTGTCCAGCACTAATGTGCCCCTTTCTTCAGAGACAACATTAAAAGCTGAGATCCTGTTGATGGGGTAGCCCCTTAAAAATCATAAGTTTTCTTAAAGTAAAAAGACAAACTTCCACAACACTGACCTTACTTTATTTTTCCAAATAACTTAGTAGGTTCGTGATTAATTTTTCCCTTTAGATTTGATGGTACTGACATTATTATCTTTACCCATTTACAGTTTTTGAAAGAGTTGCATCTAGGTTATACTGACCAATTGAGGTCTTTGGCCTGTTCTTGACACCTGTTCTTCAGTGGCCATCTGTATAGCATTGCAAGGCTCTCACTGGTACACGTGAGACTAGTGTAGATTTTGCCTGACTTTTTTTTTTTTCCTAAACCCAGTGACATTTAGAAATGGAAAGACAAAATGTTTTCTGAAGAGGCTTAGGTGCTCACTGCTTCCTGGTGGCCAATGTAACTGAAAAATATCACACAGGTTACACACTGTGTAAACACAGAGGAATCTCCCACCATGGAAGTGATATAAATCCTCATACTTGGGGACATGACATAATGTAACATCTGTATCTTTCTGCTCTGAAGGTGAAGGTGGAGTGCATATATCATTGGGGCTATCGGAAGGGTATATACAGTCCCCATCTCTTAAGTTCTCAAAGGTTATATCTGACGTTTCCCAATATGGTGCCTGCTGGCATATACACTGTAGCTGTATACACCATTCTGGTTGATTCTATATATTCCTGCAACTCTACTGAGCAACAGGACTTTGATAGTTCATAAAGCCTATGCGCTGTCGTTGAAAGCATGATGATTGAAGAATTCAATTCCTAATAGAGGGTTTGAACCCTGTAGAAAAGAGCTGGCTGGCTACCTACATCTGAAGAATCCCAAAATAGAATAAAGCTGGTCACATACTGCCACCTGGTGGTCAGTATAATTTATTTTTATGTTTCTCTTGCCATTCCCAACTCTCACTTCTATGTAACAAAGGAGACAGAAGACACATACATGTTTTAGCTACTTTCAACAAATATTGACTGTATGTTTTAAAAATTCTCCATTTCCCCAACATTCTATAAAGATACACAAACTGCATTTTCCCTCTGAAACATAACTAACAGGGTCTCTGATGTCCACTGCAAATCATTGCTATTCTCAGATAACAACATAGCATTATCTGCATATAAAAGTACATGCACATTCATGTTCCTAACCAACACATCTCTAATTTTACCACAAGCATTCTTTATACACATATCTAAAAATTAATTTAAAAAGCAAGGGGACATCACACATACATTTCATACTTTCTGATTCATGTTGTACCCTTTGCAAAGCATTCAGTTTATTCCCTTGCATTCCTGTCTTCCATCATATACTGTTCTTTTCATGTTCAACAACCTCATATTGATGCAAAACATTCCATAAGTCAAGCCGGTTCATACAACTATACACTTTCTCTCAATCAACAAACACATAATGAACTTTCTTCTTCAGATTCTCCCGTTTTTACCCAAACGTTCAAACACCAGTGGAAATTAAGCACAGGCTACACAGCCTCAGGACTGTAAATTAATAATATCCTCACATACTAATACTGCAGCCTTCTCTTCCGTATAGCAC
Source organism: Python bivittatus (assembly GCF_059951505.1). Lineage (NCBI taxonomy): Eukaryota > Metazoa > Chordata > Lepidosauria > Squamata > Pythonidae > Python > Python bivittatus. Next base: position 36,628,564 of record NW_028277112.1, read on the forward strand.
ATGTGGTGAATAAGAAACATACAGGGGGTCTTTCCTATCAAACTGTCTTTGTGCTTCAAAACAAGACAGCTCTGGCAAAAAAAAAAACAACCACCCAAAACCAACCCAAGCTAGTAAGTCTGACAATATTCAGCTGAAATCAATGCCAATTTGTTTTGTTTTGTTTAAATATGGATCCACTAAAAAAAACTGGTGAGCTTTGAACATGTCGCTTCAAAGCCATTTGAGTTGTGGGGGGCTACTGTAATAGAAATAGTCCGAAACTTCAAGAAATCTGGCCCCTTTAGTCTCGTCTCCAAAATTATCCAGAATGGAATGACACTTACCGTATGTACTTGTGAATAAGCCGAGAATTTTAGGTGCCAAAATACACACCAAAATTGGGTTCATCTTATCTGTGGATGGGCTTATCCATGAGTATAAACAGTAATAATTTTTTTAAGTACCCATATATCCCATATATACTAGTGTGTAAGCCCATCTGTGGGTAAGCAGACCCTCAAATTTTTAACCAAAATACCATGAAAAATGTGGATCAGCTTATCCACAGATGGGCTTATACGCGAGTATATACAGTAGTTAACTGGTGAAACGCTAGACCAGGACAGGACAACCTTTTGGTGGCCAAGGGCCATACAGAACATTTTAGGGCACCAAGGGCTATAAATGAAGTTGAGGCAGTATTACACCAGTGGGTGAAGCTGGGCTGGGGGTGTGTTGTGGGTTTTCTTATTTTCTTAATTGTGATATGCTTGGATTAGGGCTTATGCTAGAGTTTCCATCTATTTCCTGGCTAAAAATGGCGGAAAACTATGCCATCCATTTACAACAATCCTGATTAGAGGACAAAGGCTCCAAGGGCACAGGACCAGAAATGTAGGTGAAATCATTTTTAGGGAGTTGTTTCTGTGAATATGCATGCTGTCCCAAGTATGATGGGTTTCAGGTTTTGTTCTTGTTTTTAATTGGCTGCTTACTGACCAGAGTCATATGTCAAATGGTCAGCCATACAAATCAAATCAAATCAAAATAAAAAGAGGACTCTACCATAGATGCACAATGAAGACCAAGGGTGCCCATCCCTGTGTAAGAGGATGAATCAAGAGCCACAAGTTGCTAACATAGCTTGAAGACTTGGCTCCATTTTCCAATTCAGTAATACATAATTTGCCAGAGGAGCCAATTAGAATGTGTTGTTTTAAGCAACTGCACAGGCCACAGCGTTTTTAAAAATTGTGTTCAATACTCTGATTACGATTTTATGAAATCTCCTATTGTTGGAGATTCAACCGGAAGAATGCTTCATTAAAACACAGATTCTTGCAATGTCCTAAAGTTACTATATTCTGGGAAGGAGTAATTACATATATTAATTTGACTTTGAAACAACTGTTTAATATTTTGGGATGCACACATCCTTTTGAACTATATACCTACTATGTGGAAATTGACAGCTAGACAACAGAAATGGATTCTCCATGTTCTTATTATTGCTAAGAGTTAAGTTCTTCAGTATAAGAAAGACATATTTATGGCCCCAATACCTGGTTGGGGACCTGAAGTTACTTGCACTCTATGAATGAGCTGCCTATACACATGGATTATGCATGGACAATTACAATAAAAATATAATAATCTTTTGCTGAATGTGTGTGTGGGTGTGGGTGTGTATAGAAAGAGAGAGAACAATTGCATGAGAAGCCCTTATACATACAATATATCTTTTTCTTGATTTTACTATTTTTAATTTTTTTCTCTATGTTCTGTTTTATTAAATAAATAAAGGGGGAAAGGGGGGAATCCTATTCCTCTCAGGTCTTAGACACAGAGGCTTGACCCTTTCACCATTTAATGATAGATAAGTTAAGCAAGCAGTGGATGTAAACCTATAATGGTAAATGACCTCTTTTTTAGATGTATTTTAAACTGTAATGGGGGGTTTGGTCAGGAAATGTGGAGGAAGTATTCCTGACTGATGCTCCTGCTTTAGCCTTTGAGATCCCTGCCTAACAGGGTGAGCAATTCCTTTAGTTGCCCAGCCCCAAAACAGCAGCGAGTCTGGTGACATCACTTAGATAGAACACAAGAACAAAATACCTTGTTGGCAGACCCCCTCCTGGCCACTCCATCCTTTTCCCCCAATAAAGACTTTCATGTCTCATTTTTCTGCCTGTATACATACACAGGATTAGTGAGAGAGGGAGGGGGAGAAGAGGAGAGAGTAAGAGACAGAGTGAGAAGTCTCCATTTCTCAAATCCAACATAAACAAGGTCCCTGTTTATCCCAGGGGGTTAATTTGGTTGGACTTTGATCCATCACATTGTGCTGGGTGTTAATATTTTACTCCAAATGCCATATCATCTTTTATCTTTTATTTATAGTCATCTTCATATTCATTTCTCAACCAAGGCTGGCACTGCAGGGGAAGAAAGCATTGATCTTTAATATTTTTTTTTCCTTTGCCTTTTTGTAGTGCGTTCTTTTGACCCTTAAGAAACAGCAAAGGGAGAATGAGAGAGAAAGCAGTGGGCAGGGAGGGAATCACAGCACAGTTTGGGAATTCTTCAGAGGAAGCTGAAGACCAAAAGCAGCCTTTGTCCCCCAGCAGGTGGCTTAGCTACAAATAAGAATATATCTATATCTATACGAAGGGTTTGTGCCTTTGTTTTCAGCAGGGAAGTGGCCTGTGTATTGCAGAGCAATTGAACTTTGAATACCAAATGGCGAAGAAATCAATGCAATGAACGCCAGCCGGCATTCACTCCTTCCTGCCACGATTTTTGCAAAGTGTAAATGCATTCACACGTAGAGTTCACTGACAGAGCCATCAGAGATACAGGCATTGTAGGGAAGCAATTAACCCAAGATGATTTCCTTTTGATTGAAACAATGACTACAAGTCAATGTCATGTCCATATGTTTCTTCATACAGTGACAAAATAATTAACAATGCCATTCTCTCCACACATATTTCCACCACCTCAACCCCAGCTTTCTCGTGTACTTGCAGGCCTAGCTTCAGATGGTAGATATTAAAAGGGGCAGTTTTTCAGCTATTCCTTTTGAGCCACAAAGCTGGCCCAATATTCCATAAATTAAGAGGCCGTCCTCAGATGCAGAAGGACCCTACTTCATTCTGGTTGGCTTCTTAGATGGAATGGAGAAAGTTGTCAGTTTGTCCTTTCCTTCTGCAAGTAAAATATCTTGGAATAACCTATATATTTGCATATATACCACCTCACATATTTGCATATACACCATCTTCTTTTATTTTCCTTTCTTTCATTTTTGCCCTTATGTCCCCACTGTATGGATTCCTAGTTTCTTTATATCAGGGGTGACCTACATATGGATTTCCAGGTGTTTCTGAAACAAAGCTCCCAGCAGTCTCAACCAGTCTAGCAAATAGTGAGGAATGCTGGGAATTATTGTCCAGCAACATCAGGAGGGCTACTTTGCTATTCTGTCTTTTTATTATTATTGTTGTTGTTGTTGTTATTCATACAAAGCATAGAATCTGCAGTGAGGACTCATACCCACTGATTCATTTTTTAAAAAAATGAAATATTTCCTAACCTCCTCTCATGTAGCACAAGCATGCTGTGTCATAAATCCTCAAATGCCATGGATATATGGCAAATGCCAAAGAATACCAAAAAGAAGTCATTATGTGCTTCATTGATTATAGAAAGGCCTTTGATTGTGTCGATCACGTCAAGTTCTGAAATATGCTCAGAAAAATGGGGATCCCAGAACATCTCATTGTCCTCATGAGGAATTTATATACAGGTCAAGAAGCCACAGTATGGCCAGAACATGGAGAAACAGACCGGCTCCAAATTGGCAAAGAAGTGTGACAAGGCTATATACTCTCCCCTTATTTATTCAACCTATATGCAGAATATATGTTAAGGGAAGCTGGATTGGAAGAAGATGAGCATGGTTTTAAAACTGGAGGAAGAAATATCAATAACTTGTGCTATGCTGATGACACTACCCTCATACTTGAAAATGCAAAGGATCTGCAAGCACTAGTAATAAAAGTTAAGGAGCAAAGTGAAAAAATGGGACTAAAATTAAATATAAAGAATACCAAACTAATAACAACAGGTAGAACAACCAGCTTTACAATTGGCAATGAAAACCTGAAAGTGATGGATAGATTCTGCCTTTTAAGATCAACCATCAATAGTAAAGGAACCAGCAGTCAAGAAATATGCCACAGACTAGCACTTGGTAGAGCAGCCATGAAGGCCCTGAAAAAGATATTCAAATACTGTGATGTGTCTATTCCTACAAAGATCAGAACTGTGCAAGCCATGATATTTCCTGTGACACTCTATGGAAGTGAAAGTAGGTCTTATATGAAGCAGGATAGGAAGAGAATTGACATTTTTGAACTTTGGTGTTGGAGAAGACTCCTGAGAATATCATGGATAGCCAAGAAAACAAATCAGTGAATCATTAAAAAAATCAACCCAGAGTTCTCACTCATGGCACAAATGACCAGGCTCAAATTATCCTATTTTGGACAAATCATGCAAAGACCCAGTTCTCTGGAAAAGGCTCTAATGCTGGGAAAGTGGAAGGAAATAGAAGAGGATGACCAACAGCAAGGTGGATGGACTCAGCTACAGTGGTGATGAGTGCATTGGGAGACTTGAAAGAACAGCTTAGGGATAGATTGCCTTGGAGAAAATCAATCTATGTTGTCACTAGGAGTCAAAAACAACTTGATGGCACATGATCAATCAATCAGTTGCATTTTACTTCTGAGGGATGACATTCCTGAAGACCCTCTTTCTGGTTAATGCCAAATGAATGCTATTAACAATAAGAGGTCCTTGTTCCTAGGAATTTTTATCTCCCTAATGGCAACTTCTGAGAGAGTGAGAGCTATCCTGAGGAAAGGACAAAGAAAAGTGAGTGTTTCCCACAGATTAATTGAGGCCACTGGTGCCAATCCATATAAGTCCATTGTACCATAAATATAAAATAATTTTCAGAAATAGTACAAATCCAAGCTTATATGCTCCCACACAAGCACAGATCAAATAAAAAAAACATAGTGGGCATGTACCTAACATTGCTTATAATCAGGGAATTAAACATTTGTAGAATGGTGAATTTTTTTCTAACCTTTATCTGGAAGATAAGCTAAAAATAAATGCCCATTTTATAAAGGGAGATTGATATTGATTTGTATTAAGCAAACACTGGTAACAAAGTTGAGAATGTAACACAAGCAAAAGATTAAACACTTAGACTCCAGGACAACAATGGGAAGAGAGTCTGGCTGTACCTTTTAAATCAGTTTTCCTCAACCTAATGCACTGCAAAAGTGTTTGATGACATCTCCCATAAAGCTGATACATCTGAGGGTACCACATTGTTATCATAAGCTAAACCTTCTCTTCATCTCTCTACCATTGCAATACCCATTTTCTTTGATATAAGCACATTTAAAAAAAAAAATCTGTCTAGCGAGACTTTATTCATGGAACAACATTAATCAACTACTAAGATGCAGAATTTCCTGATCTTTTGTATGATTGAACATTAGATGATATGTCAGGTTTATATGGAAAAGAGTTAGGAATTTAAATATTAGTTTAACTTACATGAGAAGGAAGATTCTAATTGTATGTGCAATTATATCAGAGCAGGATCTCAAGTCACAATGAATTTTCAGGGAATTTTAGGAGAAGAAGAAGGGGTTTAAAAAGCCAGGTTATCTTTGGAAGGTGGATGTGAAAGCTATGTCAGTTCTCAAAACTGATCTCAAAAGTAAACAGCCTGAAACTGGACTAGTAAGTTACAGTAACAAGAAATGTGTAGCAACCATTCTGTTCACCCCAAAGTATATGACTTCCAGCCCATTGTACTACACAGGCAGAAGAAAAAGGCATGAGAATTTAACATTGATCTTACTATAAATTGGGCTTGTGTTTTATACCTGGCAGTCATGGGATTCTTTCTTAACAGCTTTCCTAATTCTTGCAATAAACATACTTATCAGGCCTTGTGTCCTTGATTTACTGCCTGCATGACTTCTGGTCCAATATCTGTCAAGAGAATCCTATCAGTGAAAGAGAAATGATGATATGAACACTCTTTACGGGAAATGTGCTTGCAGCACTTTCGAGAGCATCTAAGTTAAAATAAGAAACAAGTAAAAACAGTAACATTGTCAGGAAAATGTAGATGGCAGCTTCCGAAAACAAAATGCAGATGTTTCAACTAGGCATGAAGTAGTAGTAGTAATTCCTCCTTCATAGGGTGGATGAAGGTGCAAAGAGATTAGCAATCCTTCATTTGATTCTAACCAATAGAAAAGGGTAATAAAACCCCAAATTTGATTAATCTACCTCCCCTTAAGCATGTCCTGAGAGAATCTCACTGTTGAAATTCTAATATTGAACCATTTTATACTTATTGCAGAAGAAAAGCAGATATTGGAGCAGACATGGGGTTACAACAGGGCAATGCTTATAAGGAATCCTCCTTCTTTGTCTTCCCTTGTCTCCCATCTTGCAAATGTCATCTGCCCATGGGTTAAAACTTCCATTGTGAGGAGATGGAGCAACCATGTAAGCATCCTGTTGAACAGATGATTGGATTATAAAACTCATCAATGCATAGTTGACCATTCCTAACCATGATGACACCAAAACGATGAAATGTGGGTCACGACTTCACAATGCAAACTCTGCCTTTTCATTCTGGCAGGACAGTGTTGCATCCAATTATATAGAAATGGATTTTGTATTGCATGTCATGTCTCACATTTCATTACTTGCTTCCCTTTCCTTCCCCACCCCACCACCCATTTATTAATTTATTTATTTGACATATTTATATGGCCACCCATCTCACAAACAAGTGACTCTGGGCAATGTACAACAAAGCTAAAAACAATATATGCAAACAAATATTAATATTATTATTATGAAAAACTTAATATTAAAAGGCACAAAACTAAAAAAATAAATATTGGGAGAACAGCAGGTGTTAATTACACTGGAGCCATCTCAATATTTCACCAGTCCCCTGAGGTCCCCAGGCCTGATGACACAACCATGTCTTGAGGGACTTCTGGAAAGTTAAAAGGGATGAAGCCAGCCTCACTTCAGGAGAAAGAATCTTCCATAAAGTGGGGGCCACAGTAGAAAAGGCCCACTACCTAGGACCTGCCAAGTGCAAGCCAATGGACTTGCAGCATGGCCTCTCTGCTGGATCTGGTGGACGGGCAGACATAATCAGGGAGAGGCAGTCCCTCAAATAACCCAGTCCCATTCCATGTAAGGCTTTAAAGGTCAAAACAGCACCTTGAATTGGACCTGGAAGCAAACTGGTAACCAATGCAGCTTGTGAAGCAGAAATGTAATGTGTGTTCTTCTAGAAACACACATAACTGCCTGCACCACTAAAGTCTGCACCAGCTGAAGCTTCCAGATATTCTTCAAGGGCAGTCCTATATAACAGTAATATATCCAGGAGGTGACTGGGGCATGAATGACCATGAGTAGAGCCTCTCAATCTAGGAACAGGCACAACTGACACACAATATGAAGTTGAGCAAAGGCCCTCCTAGCCACGACTGCCACCTGCTCCTTGAGCAGGAGCTGTGAGTCTAGAAAAAACCCCAGATTGTGCACAGGGTCTGTTTGAGGCAGTGCAACCCCAGCAAGTACCAAAGATTACCATAGTCCTAGACATAGTCCTAGAAATGGTGGTCCCAAAACTCAAAGCCACTTAGTCTTGCTAGGGTTCAATTGAAACCTATTGTTCTCTATCCAGACCCTTGTAGCCTCCAGGCACCAGATGAGATGTCCACAACATTGCTTAATTCATGGGGCAGAGGTGTATAGTTGGGTATCATTATCATACTGATGATACCTCACCCCAGGGCGATCAGTCACTGGGGGTGGACTGATCTAATGGGTCTGCCCTCCCCGCAGTAGATGGTGGCACCAGAGAATCTCATGATAATCAGGGCATGATCTGACCATGACAAGGGGGACACCAAAAGCTCCCCTAATTTCAGATCACATACCCATTGCTCCAACAGGAACATCAGATCCGGTGTGTGACCACTGTTCTGTGTTGGGCTCTAGATGACCTGGGATAGGGCCATGGCTGTCATGGTGTCTGTGAACTCCTGAGCTGCCTTAGACCCCACTCCCAGAAAAGGCAGATTGAAGTCCCCCAAGACCACAAGTCTGAGGAACTCTACTACCAACCCAGAGATAGAGTCAAGGAGCTCAGGCAAGGAGGTTGCTATGCAGCAGGGAAGCTGGTACAACAGCAACAATCCCAACTGAACCCTAGAGCCCAACTTAATGAACAGGGTCTCCCATCTGGTGACCTGAAAGCCATAAGCAATTCCCAGAAGACAATCGCCACATCTCCAACCCTGCCCCAGGGTTTTGACTGATGTCACACCTGAAACCCAGCTGGGCCTTTCTCGGAAAAGGCCATATCCCCTTCCGGGCCTAGCCAAGTCTCAGTAATATATGCCAGGTCAGCCCTCTCATCAACAATTAAATCACAGATGAGGGAGGCCTTATTACAGAACAACCTGGCATTTAGAAGCAGCAGCCAAAAGCCAGGGCCTCTGCAAACTCTGTCCTTTCATACCGGCAGGACAATGTCGCATCCAACTATATAAGGATTGGATTTTGTATCACATGTCATGTCTCATATTTCATTACTTGCCTCCTTTCCCCCTCCCCCACCTCCATCCGCATGCTGTTGTTGACCTCACTAAATGCAAGGGGAAGGAGATAGCAATTTTTTAAAAAAATCAGAACTAGGATGTTTTTGTGAACTTGCTTCTGAATAAAGAGACAGCTCAGGGGCCCCACAGAGTAACCCAAATTGGGCAGACCCTGACTTTTTTGACCAGCCAGAAAGAGAAGAAAAAAAATCAATTTGAATATTTATTTCCAGCTCTAACTGAAGTCATTCAGTGGGAAACTGTAAAGCTCGGTAGCCAGCTCTGAGTTCTCAGCTTTCCCATAAGCCTTTGCTTATCTAGAGAAACAGCTCTTTGACCCAACTGAGGCCAGGTCTTCTTGAACCCAGCCACTGGGACCATGAAGCAGGCAGATGTATGTTGGAGTCCTCCACTGAGCTGGGCTTGCAGATAGTCACAAGGAAGCCCTTGTGCCTTCCAGGAGCTGAACATAACATCTTCAATACGATGCCTCCTTAGACCTCAAAAGCAGGGCCTTCCTATGCCCCTGAAGCAGCTCTATTGAGTTGCATTTTACAGCCTGGGAGATCCAAACAACTTTGCTTGATCAGCTGTACCCAGATGAGACAAAGGAGCAGTATACCACTCTCTAAACTGATCTGAGTCCTTATTTCCAGGAGAATGGTGGCTTTTGGAAGCCAAGGAACATGGTTAGCTGACTCAGTGAAACAATACTGGCAAGCAGCTATTGATGGGGACTCCCTATCTTCCTCACCTCCTTCCATGAACTTCTGTTTACCACCAGTTCTTAAGAACCAGGTCCATGCAGTGAAAAGATACACCCCTCCTCTTTCCTCCCGCTCCAATCTATCTGTTGCCTGTCTGTGTACAGGTTTGCTTCTCATTCCCCTTTCTCTTTTTATTCCTTGTCTTTTCTCCTCCTCTTCCCATCTGTCTGTTACCTATAGGCTGGTTTTGCAGTCCCTCCTTTTCCTCCTCCTCTTGCTGAACTCCTGATTCCCAAAACTGACTCTCTAAGCTAAGAAATCCCCCCTTCCCTTATCTAAAACTCTTTCTCTCTCCCCAAAGAAAAACAGAGCATATACATGGATTTCTTCTGTCCCCTAAATACTGTACTGTACATGCTGTCCCATCGTTATTCCTCAGGAACTGTGCATTGCTGTTCCCTTAATACTGCTTAAATGATATTTCCCTACTTAATACCATTTCCTCAATGATTGCTTCTTTTCCTTTCATTGTTATTTCCTATTAATTGTTAGTTTACCATTCAGTGCTTTGTGATTTTCATGTTTTCACTGCTATTCCCTCAACACTATTTATCGTTTTAAAGACTGTTGCCCATGGAAGGCTATTTCTCCTATGCAATGGCTGCTACTGTAGATGCTATGAATGGTACATCTTTCTTTCTGATTTGTTTGCACTCTCAGACTAGAGAGCCATAGGGGTTAATTTGTCTGGGCCTCATACTTAGGATTACCAGATGTCTGACAAAAGGAGGACAAGTTCTCCTTTTTGTCTTCATGCCCTCCATCTAGCAGGCATAGCCTTAAAATCAGACGTTGTCCAGCTTTTTGAATGTCTTAGGATTTCTTTTCTGACTGTTTTCACAAGTCATTCAAACTTTTATGTATTGTGACCTTGTAAATTGTCTGCTGTCTGTTGACAAAACTCAACAGCCTAGATTTATGCTATTTATTTTCTGATTCGAGCAATTGGTTTCAATCCAGTCCCTTCAAATCTATGATCGCTGTAGTCCATAGATCACATGACTTGTCATATATGTCTCTGGTTAAATTTGGAAAGCATGTTGCCAATTCTATGTTATCGCTAGCATGTGGCCTCGAAAATAAAGATTTGTTTGAAAAATATTGCAGTTGAAAAACCAGTCTTTCTGATATTGGAAAAAGTAATTTCATATACATGTAGGCCTACGTACATTTTTTTGCAGTTTTTCACTATAATTTTTGTTGAGGATGCCAAGAAAGTTAAATGGCTAATGTGTCCTCTGTTTCCCCCATGTCCTCCTTTCCAATTGTCCATGTCCTCCTTTGCCTGTTCAGATATCTGGTAACCCTACTCATACTAGAAGCTTCACAACCTCATATAGTGCCTCCTAGTGGTCAGTAGTGAATATAACAACTGCTATTTTATCCTTCATTGCCACTTCCCTGTGGCAGGCTTTGATTGTGTTGTTCCTCAATAAAACCCAACTCTTTCTCTGAGGTATGTGGAGTCATCATTGTTGAGGTCCAGATCCACTCCAGGATGCATAGTTTTGAAGTACTTTTTAGTTAAAGATCTTGCTTTCATGGCTCCTGCCTAGCAAAAGAATGAATTGATCAAGCAGAAGTAATGGGACATGTTCCTTCATGTGGCAGAGACCATGTAATATTGGAGCTCTTGATTTTAATGGAAACTAAATGTGAATAACCATACATCTTGAACTTAAGGAAAATAAATTTTAATAAACTTAAAGCAATGTTAAGTAGAATCCTTATGGCAAGAGAAGCTCATGGGAACAGGAGCTAAAGAAGGGTGGAAGTTCCTAAAAACTGACGAACAGTTGCAAATTATTCCAAAATGGGAAAAAAATAAGACAGTAAAAGGCAGTACAAAAGGCCTAGCAAAGATCTAAAAATCAAGAAGCACACACATAGAAAATAGAAAGAAGGACAAATCTGGTAGACCAGATTTGTCAAGAACGTGTCAGTCTGAGCTGTAGTTAGCAAAAGATGTTAAGAAAACATGTTCAGAATAGAAGGAAAAGTATCAGTATACCAGCTACTCAGTGAAGGTGGCAAAAAGCTAAGAGATAACAACAGAACTGCTCAGTACTTAATGTCACACAGCCTCCTCCAATTTCACCTGGCAATTTGAAAGCTCAGGTTGAAGAAACAGGACTGCAGACTGACCTTGATGGAGAGATAATCAAGGAATAGCTTTAAAATCTCCAGAATCAGAAGAATTGCATCCTGGGATATGGAAGGAAAGTGTTGATAATCTGGTTGAATGAATAATAATCTATTATTTCTGAGGAATCTTGAAGAGTATGTGAAGTGCCACATAACAGGAAGAGGTCAAGTATTGTCCTTAACTTCAAAAAGGGAGAAAATGAGAATCAGGGAATAACACACCAATCAGTGCTTCAGTGATACTGGGACATTTTTAGAGTATATCAACAAAAGATTTCAATGTTTTTAAATTATGTATAGAACAGTGATGACTAGAAGTCAACATGAATTTGTCAAAACTCAGCCTTATCAGTAATCATATTTCATTTTTTAAATCATGTTACTTTGGACATAATACATTTTTATTTCTGCAAATCATTTGATGAAGCATACTATGATTTCTGATTTACAAATCAGTTAAATACTGTTTGGATATGGTATGCTCACTGACAATTTCTTATCAAATTGGAATGAAGTGTCAGGTGGGGTTTCAAAGGATAAGTCATGTATTCTGGACTCTCCAATGTTTTAATTAAGAGTACAACGAATAGAAGTAGATGGATTCTTTTATAAGAAATATTCAAGCAAATGTTGGATAAACCTTTATTTGAATTCTCACACTGACCGGGGAATTGGGCTTGATGCTCTAAATGGCCTTGCCCAGCTCTACGATGCTATGAACCAAATACAAGCCCAAGAAAATAGAGATGATAGATATGCACATGTTAAGTAACGTGCCCTGTTTTATCCATTTGGCAATAGATGAAAGGACTGGTAATAGCCCAGATGTTTCTTCAGCAATAATGTTGTAACAAGCTTCTTCAATGACATTAATATGTTTTCCTCTCAAGAAAAGTATAGATCATCCTTTCACATATCTATCCAATACCACTGGTCCTTCCCTTTAAAATCCATCCGAAGCAATAGTATGGTCTGGTAAAGTGAAACCACTGATATGATGGCTAGAATACCAGGCACCTTGCCATGTTCAGCTTCAGTATCTGATCCAGTGTTTTTTATTCTGTTGCATCTTTGTGCTCCCACATAGCCTACTTAGATTTTAAAGATATATCATCTTATTTACAGGCAGATTTTCTTGGCTCTCTAACCCACACAGCAGTATATACTCTTACAGGGTTAACGGGCTCGGCTTTTTGGTTGAGATTCATAGAGCATATTGTGTCCAGCCTTAATATTTTACACAGTAAGCCATATCATCTTTTATCTTTTATTTATAGCGATCCTCATATTAATTTCTCAATAGCAGCTGGCACAGCAGGAGGGACAAGGCATCGATCTTCCAATTTTTCTGTTGCTCTTACATATCCTGAGGTCGAAGCTAGCTAGAGAGATTGACGGAGCTCTGGCACCAATCCAGCAGCTGTGTGTTTCTCATGCATGAAAATCAACAACAGGAAACTGAAATTTGACAATTGGCAGTAATATCAGCCAGCTGGGTAATAAATATAACAGGATACTCTTTAATAATTGAGTGGGGTATCTGGTATTCAGTAATGAAAAATCAGCCATGTGAGCGACAGAGGGGATAGCTTTATGTGGCACTGAATGTGTGCATATGCACACACATTTGTTTGTGCATGTATGCAAACAGCAATAGCTAACCTGAGTCTAATATTTGTCTTTAATTTACAGACCAAGAAGGAATAAAGCAAAACAGGACTGAATCAAGCACCTTATAGTGTGTGCTATGACTTATTTGATTGAATCCTTGGAAGTTATTTGCTCTTCTGGCATCTTTATACAGTACACTGTCTCTGGGATTGTGGCACAGAGGATGCTGAGGATGGGATTAGGGAGGCAGCTGGAAAATCCTGAGGAGAAAACATGTGTGGGGAGGCCCCATGCATACTCAGTTTTGCATTCAAATAGGGAGTATAGCATGGCCCCAGCTTCAAGTGCAGGAGCAGGATTCCAAAGGGTGATTGGGGTTACCTTTAAAAGAGATGAGTGGCATAAATAAGAGAAAGTCCTCTGCACACGGAATTGGGATGAATGGATATCAGGACTTGGTGCAGCAGCAAGCCATAAAAAAAAAAAAATTAAAAGAGAAAAATCACTTTGGTGCAGTGGATAAAGGCATTGGGTTAGAAACCGGGAGTTTGGAAGTTCTAGTCCTGCCTTAGGCACAAAGCCAGCTGGGTGATTTTGAGCCACACGTTCTGTCTCAGCCTTAGGGAGAAGGCAATGACAAATAACTTCTGCAAAGTGATGCCAAGAAAACTGCATGGACTTCTCCGTGTAGTTGCCAGGAGTCATCTATGCATCAGATGAGGTGAGATGCAGCTCACCAAAGCTTATTTCTTTTAATATATTTCTTAGTCGGAAAAGGGGCTACCATCTCTTGATTTTTTGCCACACAGCTCTCCTCCTACGAAACCAAAAGTGTGTGATTGTAGTATACGTGGCTGATTGATAGAACCTTCAAGAATAATTAGGGACCCAACTGCTATGTACAATTACTGCAATTTGGCATGTCCTTAACATAATACTCTACTAATCTTGCTATACATTCTTATGTGGGCTTACACATTCGCTTCATTAAACATTCCCTTCCAAATACAGTCAGATATTTACTTGTTAAAAGGTAGCTTATTTAGCTTACTTTTCCCACCAGATGGAAATTATATAGCTTTGTACCTATATACACACAGAGTATCAGATCCAGATCATATAATCCTTGAATTATGAAGTGAAGAGGTCCTCTATCACAGAGCTGGTAGATCGTGTTTTATTGTATATGGGTTTTGTCTTACTGAATAAAGCAACAGTAAATAAAATAGGAAGAATGGATTTAAACTAAATATATATGTTTATTTTTTTAAATAAATGTAAAAAAGCAATTCATAAAATTATATAAATGTACAGCTTACAGGGCCAAAGCGTCAAGAAAATCAACAGGACTGAAAATGCTAATTTTGTTGATGGGATATTCCATTTATGAATACCAGGCATGCATAACCTTTTCTGGACTGTACCCAACCTCTTAATTAAGCTGGAATCTCTCCCTCTCTCTCTCTCTCTCTCTCTCGCCTCTCACGTGTACGTGTATAGTCTTGAGAAACTAGTGACCTTCTTTTAGATTACTTTAGAAAACTTTTACTTGAAATAGTGAATAGAAGATAGGCACATAAATAATACCAGGCCCAATTTTTTGTTGAAACTCATAAGAATTCATTGAATTCCTGGATTCACTAAACAGTGTACCAGGAAAGATGATAATGACACTACAAAATGTATGTTGACTGTTTCCTTGTCTAACACAAGGATTGGACCGTGAACGTAACAGAAATAAACAGAAGGCAAGGTAGATGATTCATTACAGGATTCATTGTGGACCTGCCAAGTGGCAGGAAAGTAGAATTGTTATTTTGTATATTCTATGTATGACATTTCTGGTATAGTATTCAGTTCTAGCAAAAATTACTGTTGGGAAATGAACTATATTTAATAGTGAAATCTATCTGTGGGTTTATTGAAATGCATGAAATATGCCTTTCTCCCTGCATGCCTGCATGTCCATTCTTATACAGACTTGTAAAACATCATCCAATAATTCAGGTGCCCAATTATAAATGCAGGCAGTATAAGATACAGGCAGGAGTGTGCTGGAGCCAGCTCGTACTGGCTCATGAGAGCCAATTGTTAAATTTTCTGGCATTTTATGAGCCAGTTGAGAACAGAGTTAAGTGACACCTAGAGTGCTGATCAGCTGTTTGGTAGCCAGCAGAGCAGTGCGGCAGTGGCAATGGATCTAGCCGAGCCAGCTGCTATATATTTACCAGCACACCATGGGATACAGGAATATCTCTACATATTAGATCAGACTTCTCAACCTGGTATCCTTTTAAGGTGGTGTTTCTCAAATTTGGCAACTTTAAGATGTGTGGACTTCAACTCCCACAATTCCCCAGTCAGCACAGCAAGTCCCACATTGTGGGAGTTGAAGTCCACACATCTTAAAGTTGCCAAGTTTGCAAAACACTGCTTTAATGTGTTGGACTACAACTCTTAGAATTAATAGTCAACCTGACCTATAATGCTAGCTGGGAATTCACTAGGTTGAAGTAGCAAGTTTAGGCCTAATCATACATAAAGGGCTAGCTAAAATCAAGGGAAGTTAGTTGTGCTTGTAATGATTTATTTATTTGTTTGTTTAATTTGTATAGTTGCTTAACTCACATATGTGACTCTGGGCAGCTCACACATTTAAAACACACATACACTCACACTCACACACATATACAGTGTATGCATATAAATACACATACACACAAACTTACTCAGCAGTAATTCTCTTTGAATTCAAGTATATCATTATATTTTGCACCTGTAATCTAATGCATGTTGTTGTCTTACCAAAAATAAAAGAAATATCTACAAAAGCCTCTTTTGTAAATCCAATAGGAAAAAAAAATGTCCAGGTAACTCTCTTGGTTTATCATTTGTATTTCCCTTTTGAATTTTAAAACATCAGCCAATTTCTTTTGTAGATCCAGTGAAACATCCTTTTCCAACTCATTCTCTTGGCCTGTCAGTTGTAAATCTACTTTCGATACCACCTCTATCTTGTCAGATAAAATTTGTTCTACACCTGTCATTTCTTCAATAGCATCTTTTGGATATAGTCTATCCATAGAAGCAGGCATAATTACTGACATTGTTGATATTGTGGCTACTAATTTCTGATTCCATTCTTCAAAAGTCTCTTACAGTATTTTCATTGTTATAATGTTTTTCATTTTATAGGCTTGTATTTTTTTCCTCTACTTAAAATCTTTAGTCGCCTCTATTGTCCACTTTTTAAATCATGAAATGACTTATCTCTGTTAAGTCTTCCAAAAACCAAAATAGATCTATTTCCATGAAAAGCTGTTTGTTCTTTAGAATTAATTCCAAAATCTTATTGTAAAAGTTTCAATATTCCAAATTTATCTGAACTCTTAGTTTGTCTATAACTTTGTAAGATTAAAATCTTACTTAGTTTTTTGCTGTTTATTTCAGATTCTTGAAGTTCTAGGCTTATAATTAATTTTGCTCTTGTTCAAAGTTGAAGATAAACTCACATGATGAAGACTTTTCAAACTTGTCATTCCAAAGGTCTCTAATAGCTTTAAAATAGTTAATAGGCAATTTCTGAAGTGATTAGAAAGTGAGGGTTGCAAACTTAGTGTCCTTTAAAAGGGTTCACTGTGGTTGCAAGCAAGATGGCTAACCCCTTCATCTCCCGGCACTCAGAACTGCAGAAAACTGCTGCCCTGCAGTCTCCTTGTGAGAGGCAGACATCAGGAGCACATGTAGGTGATCTCCTGTCCTCTTCTTATTTGGAGAGGTTCCAAGGAACTGCTCTACTCACTGGTTCCTTGGTCTTTGCCTCAGTCCTCGGCTCTGCTTTCACAGAACCATCTTCAGTTTGCCCCTTCCTCCCCCAGAAGTCCCCAAGGAATATCTACATTTTCTAAATGTATTATTGATGATAATAATTATAAGCTAATTAATATAATCAACAATATAATACAACAATAAACTACTTACAATATGCTAATTTAATATTTTTTTCCCTTTGTTATCCAGGGATGTTTTGAAAGCTTCCAGCATCCTAGCATTTAGTGTTCAAAATACTCTCATTAGATGCAGAGATGTGGTAAACCAATGATTCTCAAACTTGGCAACTTTAAGATGTGTGGACTTCAATTCCCAGAATTCCCCAGCCAGCCATGCTAACTGATGAATTTTGGGAGTTGAAGTCCCCACATCTTAAAGTAGCCAAGTTTGAGAAACACAGTAGTAGACCATCAACAGAGGGCCTTCCTTTTGTTTAGAAGCTTCAGAAAGCAATGCTTCAGAACACAGTCTTTCATGCCTCTCCTAGGCATTATGTTCAATGGCATTTAATCCAAGGTAATGTT
The DNA here is from genome assembly GCF_059951505.1 of Python bivittatus. Lineage (NCBI taxonomy): Eukaryota > Metazoa > Chordata > Lepidosauria > Squamata > Pythonidae > Python > Python bivittatus. The sequence goes on from NW_028277112.1 coordinate 36,646,162, forward strand.
TTAATCTTGTAGCCCCTGAGTTCAAAGTAGATATGCATAGGATTTTGCTGTTAGTTTTCTTTTGGAGGATCTTTAAAATGTTCTCCAGATCATCCGCTTTATACATTTTTATAAGCTCAGACACCAAACATAGCTGTGGAAATGGTGGTTCAGGACCTTATCTAATTTGGGTCATAAAATTAAAGCTCGCTTTGATGGCAGGCAATAAGTTGAGTGTTCTAGTGAAAGCAAAAGTGAAATAGAGAGGCCCTTATATATTGCTTTTCAAGTGGTTCTTTGACAGTTAATTATGAATTGCCTTAGAGCTCACCAACATGATCAGTTCATGATAATATAGTACTTTAGACTGCAGATTGGGAATCCTGTGCCCTAAATCTTCCCACAGAGAAAAAATCAGGTATATATCAAGTCAGAGAAAAGGCTGCCACTCTAGTGGTTTCCATAGTATGTTCAATTCACATCTAGTGAATATTCCTGCACAAGGAAAAAGATGAAGGCACACATGGAGTCTCCATAAACTGTAGTTTAAAATTACACTCTCTAGCAGAGTGTTGTCCAAACTTGGCCACTTTAAGATGAGTGGACTTCAACTCCCAGAATTCCCCAGCCAGCCATGGGGAATTCTGGGAGTTGAAGTCCACTCATCTTAAAGTGGCCAAGTTTGGACAACACTGCTCTAGCAAGATCAATGGCACATTACCTCGATTGTAGATTATTACCGTTAGTACTTTTTATGACCACGGACTTTTGTCTCATTTGCAATCTTTGAAGGGCAAAACCTATGCATGAAAGTGTGGCTTTCCCAGAGCTCAGTTGTCCTTTTCTCTCTTGCTCTCTCCACAGCTGACACACAACAGGGAATGTATATATATGTAGTCTCTGATTTGCAGAGCAATTAACTTCACAGAGAGGCCTATACATACTTTTCATGTGGAAATCCCACCTTCTCAGGATTTACATGTCTTGGGACCTCTTACAGATCATGCTCCAAGTTTTTCTTTTCTTTTCTTTTCTTTTCTTTTCTTTTCTTTTCTTTTCTTTTCTTTTCTTTTCTTTTTCATCTCTTCTCTTCTCTTCTAGTCATGGAGTTTGATTTTTCACGGTCTAAAAGAAGCTTGTTGGTCTAAAAAAATGCCCTTCCATGCCACATGATACCAGTGGCAAGTTAAAGCATGCAATCCATAATTTGTGCCCATCTACATTTGTTCCTGCTCCAACAGCAATTTTACCACTGAATATATTTTTCCATCTTCTTTTTCTCCTTCCTTTTATCTCAGATGAATGCTATCATGTGACTTGCTGTCTTACCCTATTGCATTTCTCATTCTACTTCAAAGCCCCACTTTCTGTCATAACACTAAGAAAAGGCCTAATAAGCCCTAATCTCACGCCATTCAACTATGTTATCATTCCTGCCATTGCTTGCCAACTCTTAAAGCACTTTGTTGATATTTTCATATGACTCCATCCATCACAATTCGGCATTTTTGCTGTGCTGTTGCTACTTAACAGAGTTATCCAGCTTCTCTCTTTCTGTGTCCATTATTTAAACATCAGTCTCCTGTAAATGAGAAGCTCAGGCAATTCCTACTGCAGGGAGGAGAAGCACTATTGGATTATATGCATATTCATCTGCCCTGAGTAGCAGAGGCACCCATGGGAGGGGGGTCAAAAGTGTCAAGATGGCAGCCATGATCATGCAATTGAAACAACACTCTTGTGTGTGTGTATGTGTGTGTGTGTTGTGCATATAAGGCAGGTAAAAGAGGGGCATCACTTTGATTGCATGGTCATGGTCACCATCTTGGCTTCTGTGACCCTCCTTTCTCTGCCAATATCTCTGCTGAGTAGCAAACTTGGTGGACCATTTTAGACTTTGAACTTAATAGCCTCACAGGGGCCACTGTTAAATGGCCCAACCTTATTTGTGTGCTTCATTAGCTGTGAAGCACCCAATTAATATTTTCTTTCATTTTGCCTCCCTTGCTATTTTAAGCTTTACAACTGTGACTATATGAACAGCACAAAAGCCTAGAACAGGCAAGTAAAAAAAATATTCTAAGCAAGTTCAGATTTACATTTTAAACTGACTTATCACTAGCAGAGCAGCAGGAATAAAACCCATTTTGTTTCTGCTGCTCTGATGCTAAGCATATTTATTTGGGAATCTGAGCCATTTTGTTAAATAAATGGATAATATCGTTTTCAATTAAATAATAAAATAAGCATTGTGTTTTTGTGGCCTGCTATCCCACTACTGGTTTATAATTTAAAAAAGGAAGAGGAAGAGGAAGAGGAAGAGGAGGAGCAGGAGCAGAAGAAGCAGGAGGAGGGATGGAAGGGGTAGAAAGTAGAAAGTGGGCTACAAGACAGAGGTCCATCCATCCTTTCCAGCACCACTGCCCCTAAATCACTGTCCAGTTCATACAAGTACCCCACCTTTTAAAATGCTTGGTTCTAGACTGGTAAAGAATGTACAATTTATAAATGTGTTCTGTGTGTATGTGTGTGTGTATCTCTGTTTGTGAGTGTGTTTGGAAAGCCAGTAAGTCCAAAATTAAACTATGTATAATAATAGCTGATAGGAAAGGAATGACCAACTGAATACAAAGAGTAACTTATTAAAAGTGGGCATTTTCTCAGCTAAATTGAAGTAGATGATCATGTGACTGCTTCTAAAGACACTCATTTGAAGTTGGGTAATCCAGTTACCATTACTCCTGTCTTGGCGAGCTGCTTGAAAAAGTGGTAAATGAACAGCTCATATTATCTAAATCAGGGTAGACAACCTAGCAGTCTCCAGATATTTTGGACTTCCACAGTTTTCAGACCAAGCTGGCTTAGAAAGTTAGAAGTTGAAGCCCAAGACATCTGCCTATCTGTGATCTGTTCCATTTCAGTCCAGCTTCAGGTTTATACTGAGGTTGCTTTAATAATTCTGATGGAAGACCTATATGTCAAGAGAAAAATGATGAAGAGAGTACAACTCTGATTGTTCTAGATCTCGGTGGTTTAGGTACCACTTATATTAACAGTTGGCTGGTTGGGGCAGGAATCTCTACTATGTTCTGGTGCTAGTAGCTGTAAGTTGCTCTTACATGTGATTCAGTTCTAGAAGATGGCACTGAGTCTGTACTTTGTATCATCTATGTTGGCTGGTCCTCAATGTCCCTCAGAATCTTCAGACTGTCAAAATTTAGCAGCAAAATATCAATTTTATGCAGCACACATTTTACCCTTTGAGATGGGGGGGGTGTTTTTGAAAATAAATAGGTAAGTTAACCTCTGCTAGACTTAATGCACATGGGAACCCCCAGATTACTGAACTCCATCAAAGCTGGGCCAGATATTTTAATATTACCTTCTCTGGTGATACCATGACTTCACTGCTATACATCCTTAGAGGGCAAATAATTTTTAAAAATTGGAAGCAGGGCCCAGGCCCTTCCCTCCAAATTTGTTCTGATCTACATGAAGTTGTTGTGCAGGATTCCAGTGGTTCTATTTCTCCTTTTTATTAGGTGCAATATATTTTCCCTAGCTAACTTCATGTGACAAGAGCATTCTAAAATGTCTTTTGATCTCTTTTCTATTCTTTATCTATAGTCCTCATTATTTTTCTTAATAATACTATCCTACCTTCAGAGACATTGTTCATATAATTATCAGTGTTGGAAAGACAACAGCATGTAGCACTGTGAGTTGCAGAGTGCAGCACTACATAAACCTTTGTCTGATCCAACAAGGTTGCTTCTTTGGGTAAAAAGAAAAAGAAAAAAAATGATAATGCTGATTGAAATGTCTACACCCTCATCTCTGTCCTTGATTTTTAAAGCTTCCTTCTTTCTTTAGATCACAGATTTTTAATTGGCTATAATAACTAGCTCAGGAAAACAATAACAAAGAAAGCACCCATTATAAAGCTTCTACCTGATGGATTTCTAAGATGTTCCACATGATATAAAACACTTTATATGTGATAGATTTAAACAAGTCTGCCTTTCATCCATAGCCTTATGTTTCAAGATACCAGTCAAGGATGTTTGAGAAATACAATAATTCTTTGTGGCTAACCTTGAAGACATTTTCTTCTAAACATTGGAGAGGAGTTTGGCAAATAGTCTCATAGACTAAGAAAAGAACATAATGAGCTCTTAACCCTTTTGAATTGAGGTACAAGATGTGGAATTAGGCAATAAAGCAACTACTTAAATGTGATTTGTTTCCTTTTTGTAATGTTGCTCTATAGAATGCCTAACAAGCTAGGTCATGTATTTATAAATTCTTTTCCTCCTCCTGTTCTTCCTCTGTGATTTCTCTGGGTCCATTCTGACTACCATGTGAAATTCTGTGGCATGGTTTCCTATCCATCTGAGGTAAAAGGTGCATATAACTGTAGTATGAAACATAAAATATGATCTTACAAATGAATAAACTAATAAATAAATAAGAAAATCTTGACTCTGTGTACCTGACACATAGCTCTGCCCATTGTTACTTTCATATTTCCCCCGCTCCCCAGTTAAAAATTGACCCAGCCAGCAAAAGATTGTCCTTGCCTGTAACAGTACAATTATGTGAAAAGATTTCTATTTCCATCCAAACGTATTCTATGAGCCAAATAGTATTCTAAAATTAAAAAGTTAATTTTAAGCGAACAAAGGTTCATCTGTTGCCTTCAGCCTTCTTTCATTAGTGATAAATGTGTTTTATGCTGATTAAGCATGTCTTTCTTCAGTCTTGATATGAGAAAGCAAAACCTCTTCAAATTTCTCTAATCCAGTTCCTTCTTGTTGCGTGTTCCTAATTTGTTCCGTTTAATATAATGATTATGAGAATTAGACAAATAAGTACTGTATATCATAAGAATGTCTGCTGAAGAATCTTGACCTACAAAGGCTTTACATCAAAGGAGAACTATAAGTGCCGTCCTCAAAGATCCCAATAATGCCCTTCCTCTGGAATACACAAGCTTAAAGCATCTATGGTCAATATTAAAACAATAATAAAAGTCCCCAAAACATACAAAAAACCAAAAATCCAGGTGTCAAGTCTCCAAATCCTCTGGAAGAGCTCCATTTCAGCTGTGTCCCAGAGGATTTAGAGTCAGAGCTAACCTAAGCTCTAGTGGATAGCCATTTCAGAGGGTTGATCGTCTTCTGAGAGTCACCCCCCTTCCCCAATAAAATTGGAGACCACCAACTCCTTTTCCTAGCAAGACCAAATGGGTCAGCTAATTCTAGTGGGTGAAAAATAACTTGGTACCAAGTGATAAAAGGCTTTATAGGTTAAAAGCAGCATTTTAAATTGCACTGGGAAGTCTATAGGAAATCAGTACAGGGCTTGTAACACAGGTGTAATGTGTTCTCACTGGCAAGGGCCAGACTGTACCTGGGCTGCTGCATTTTGGAGCAAATAAATCTTCTAAGCAGTCTTTAAAAACAGCTCCATGTAGTGTCCATTGCAGTAATCTTAGAATCTTTTTAACACAGACTCCAGAGTATGTTGTAACTTTAAAATCTTTATTAACCTAACAGGTTTAGACGTAATACTCTCACAATTCTCCATTTTCTCCACTCTTCTTCCTGTCTGTTAAAATGGCATAGGGCCTGGTTACTTGAGAGACTATCTATCTCCCATAGGACCTGAGAGACTACTTATCTCCCAGCTGATCTGGCAGGATTGGTGCACTCTGGGTTCTTTAGATTAAGTAATGTAATTTGTCAGGAACCCGGAAGCACACCTTCTCTGTCACAACATATTTGTGAATGAGGTTTTCCCCAAGATCTGGATGACCCCCATCCTGCTGGTATTCCAATAGGCCTTGAAGAACTGGCTCTTTGCCCAGGCCTTTGTTGAGGTTAATTGAAGCTCCCTTTGGGTTTTGTGTGCAGCTTGTTAGGGTGAGGGTCATATCAGATCACACTCCAGGAGTGGATACGGGCAGACTCCATCTGGGGAGTAGATTTCATTTTTAAGATACGAAATTGGTGATTTAAGCATCTACAAGGCTTACACCCCCTCCCATCTTGCCCTTCAAAGCCACATCCTCCAAAAAAATGTCAAAAAAGCTCAAATGAGGAGATTATGGAGAACCATGAAAAGGACACTGGCTGGCTTTTTACAGTCCCCAGACAATGCCTTTTGTATCCTTATCAAGATCTTTAAAATTATGCATACCACCTGGATTAACCATTTCTTAACATCGGTCTTTAAGTCTGAAGTAGTGTGAAAAATCTACTCATTGAGTAGAAGATAGTCTTGATTATTCTCTGTGTGAGAGTTAATTCTCACACAGAGGAAAACAAGCTGATACCAGACCTGTCCATTAACAAAGCAAGAGACAGATGGAAACCAGGCTCCCCATCCAAAAACAAGGGCTTTCCAGCCTGTTGCATTGCTCAGAAAGAGCCATGTGTACATTGATTTTGCTATAAACAAGGCCGGCACATTGCAATTCTTTCATAATGGCTTCTTAGCTTTTCTGCAATCAAACTCCATATCAGAAATTCCTTGATTCTTATGTCCCTGTTTAAATAGTTCCAGTCTGGCCTGCCAGGAGAAACTTGACTCCAGAATGATCACAAGACACACTGCTTAAACAAGGTAAAATCAAGTTGAATTCCATCTCCAGCTGTTGATCTGTGATAAAGTTAAAAAGCAAAGTCTTAGACTAGAATGCCATGCTTTTTCAGTACCAGAAGGCTTCCCTGTGAATTCATCAGCAACTTGTTTTAGTTAATTCTTGTTTGGGGAAAAGTCTGTGTAATTTGGACAGTGTTGCTCATTCATTAGTTCTGAGACTAGAGTTGTTTTGATAGTGTCCTCTACAACACATGGAAAGTCTGTGAAGGACTGGTCCTATACATGCATTTTCTTTTTCTCCTTATCTTTCTCCCAGATAAATCAGAATCCTACTTCTCATTATCTTCACTAGTCAAATATTTGCATCGTTGGCTTTGACCTGTTAGAATATTTTTCCAAATATAAATGCTTTCACAGTGAATAAATATTTGCTGTGCATTTCCCAGGCCCATAGAGACATGTAGCTATTGTTGCATTTGTTTCTTTTCATGGCTTTTTGGTGTTGAACTCTCAGACCATTTTAAAAATGATCCATCATAAAAGCAATTGTGAACCATCATAATGTTGCCCCTACAAACCACACTTCTCCTCAAAACTTGTAATTTTCTGAAGATAGTTTGATCAAATTTCAAAGTGGATGAAATTGATGGGGATGAATAGTTATCACCCATCTCAGAAATTGAGGAAGTAAAGTTTCTCCAACTGATAAAGTTGGAGTCTCTTCTACTTTATTCTCAATCATATCAGAAAGTTCAATCTGATATATACCAAACATAAACAATAACACAATAGAAGTATCAAATTTTTGTCAGGCAATTAAACTTTATGCCAAGCTAATTCAATTTTGTGGCTATATTATTAAGTCCTCTGAAAAAAAAAAAAATCCTTCACCTAAAGGTAAATCTATTCTTTCAAGTAAATCATGATTTTTCCCCCCAAACTATTTTCTAACATGGTCTCCTTTTTCTTCTCTTTTGATATATTAAATATCCAGCAAAGAATTTCCAGGGTCATAAATCTACAGTGATAAAATTAATCCTATTGCTGAAGAGAAATAAATATTTTATTGCAGTTTTATGAGTTTTTGTTCCCCTTTCACTTGCAAGTAGATGTTGTTTAGAGGTACAAAGACATTATGTTGCTGAAAAATATATTAGAAACAATATACAGTATTAGAATTCAGAGCTACAAACCTGTTCTTCAGTTGCTAAGGAAAACAATCAGAGATATCTCATGCAAAACTTAAAAGACATTATCCATAGCATCAGTGGAATTATTTTCCCTTTCCAGTGTTGATAGAATTAACTTGTCTCTATTTACCAAAAAAAAAGTTTTGCTTGAAACTGTTGCTGATTCTACTAAAACATTTGTGAGCCCATGCTGGAAGGATGGCCTTCTTCAGTTAGGTGCACCCATGATATAATGTATTCACATACATATGCACATACTGTATGCATACATGCATCAAGGTTTTAGAGTGGTAGATAATGATAATGTTATATGTGTACCTTATATTTATGCGGAGATGTCACTGATCTTGTTCTGAAGCATTGGCAAAACATTTTCATCTCTGCTTAGTGCTTTCCCCTAGTAGAAAGAAGAGTAGTACTTGAATAAACCAAATATCACTTTAATGAGATTTGATTTGGTCAACACTGACTGACTACTTTTGAACCATCAAGTCAGTGCCAACTTTTAGCAGTCATATAGTTAGACCTTCTCCAGTACAATCTGTCCCCAAGCTGGCCCTTCAGCTGTTCCAACAGTGTACCATCACCACCATGATTGAGTCCATCTATCTAGCTGCTGAACAGCTAAACATTCTCTTCTCTTTTCTTCCACTTTTCCCAGTATTACAGAGTTCTCAAAAGACAATAGCAGTATGATTTTATTTTTGAGCTAAGTGTTTGAAACTCTACTTTTCTACTAAAAAGATCAACATTTTAAAGTAGATTAGAGCAATCTCCAATTCTCAATCCAAATTCAATCTCTTCAGTAAATTCATAGGCACCATAATCTGTTTTAACAAACTACATCACAATATAATACAATATTCATCAGTCAGACATCTTCTTTGAATTGAATCTAGTTGCAATAGAAAAAGATATAAAGATGTATACAGAATTTGCTTATGTTAATAATCACAACTCCATCGAAGAAACATAGATAAGTTAGGCTTTAAAGTCAATTTCAATAACTGTTATTGTTTATTTTCTAGAGAAATGGTTTAAGCACCTAAATAGAAGTCCCTTTTGTTTAAATCCCACCCAACTCACCCATAAGCTTCATCGAATTATCCCTTTCCCTTGGAGGGAATGTGTGAGGTTGAGTTCTCCATCTGTAATCCCTGCTGGATGTGCCATTGACTGCATTCCTATTTCTCTCGGGAATTTGTTGTCACTCCCCATGCTAGCCAGAAAGGCCCATTCAAGCATTCTCTCATCCTCTCTGGACTGTTCTTCAGTATCAACCTAGGTCTGGCTAACATAAGTCACTAATGCATTGAAAGATCAAAATCAATAAAAAGTAGTCAAGTGACAGGCAAGCAATGAAAAACTTTATAATTAAAGTGCACCTAAGAGAAAGAATATCTGATAGAGAACAAAATCCAATAAGTTATCTTCATGATCAGTCAGAGGAACAGCAAAACATTTCTTCTAAGCTACCGATAAAAGCAACTTTGCCCAGAATATAGCCCTTGACCCAAGATAAAATGGACACAAGGCCATTAATGTAACTGTCCACCTCTTGTTCCTAATTTTCATAACATTTGATCCTAAATTCATACCATAGTCACCTCCTGAGTAGATTACTATAATGTGCTCTATGTGGGGCTGCTCTTGAAGATCATCTGAAAGCTGTAACTGGTCCAGAATGCAGTGGTGCAGGCAATTATGGGCATACCTCTGCTCCATGAGCTGCACTGGCTCGCAATGTGCTTCCAGGTGGAATTCCAGGTGCTGGTTGTCACCTATAAAGGCCTTTGTGATATGGGGCAGGTTATTTGTGGAATTGCCTCTCCCCACTTGTTTCTACCTGTCCCATTAGGTCTGACAGGAGGATCTCACTTCTGGTCCCCTCAGTTAAAAACTGTAATCTAATGGAACCTAAGAAGCAGACTTTTTCTGTCACAGCACCTGAACTCTGGAATACCATACCTCCCCCCCCCAAAAAAAGGATTAGATTGGCCCTAACACTGCTAGTCTTTCCCAAAGCACTGAAGACCTGAATATGCTCCAGAGCATGGAAGTCAGAGGTTTAGGTGGATTGTACATGATTTTTGTTCTGCTGATTGCTCTGAGTTCATTCTTGGTATCCATTGTAGGTTTTTATGTTTTGCTGATATTTTTTTTTTAATTGTTTTTAATGTGTTGTGAGTTGCTCAGAGTCACATCTGCAAAATGGCAGCCATATAAATCAAATAAATAAATTTCAGATGATGACTCTGTAAAGCTTAGAAAGGCAAGAATAAATGCAGGGGCCTCATATTGTTCCTGAATCCTTTTCTATTTTCTGCAAAGGATGGGTAAGCTATGATGTTTACTACAGATATGGACCAGCAAATTAAACAGCCAACATTATAAAAGAATAGAAAACAAAGTACTGGAAGCCATGGCATAGAGAAGAAAGCAGAGGTATGATCTAGGAAGAACAATAAAATGCCTTAAAACATGAAACTTTGAGAGTAAAATATTAGAATCCTACCCATTTAGTACAGTATTCTACTATTAAGTGAATACATAGGAGCATAACTGTGTGTATTTTTATTTTTTTTTATCCGCACTCAGTTGTGATCTTTTCTGCGGCGACTGCCTGGACGAGTCCTTGCAGTTTTCAAGGCAAGGTGTTTCGGAAGTGGTTTGCCATGGCCTCCTTCCTAGAGCAGAGCCCAGCTGCCGAGCGCAGGAGGCAGGGTTTCCATTGCTTCGCGCCTTTTTCGGGCGTGCGCGGCTTCTGTGTTACCGGCAACTGCTCCTGTCTCCTTTGCAAGGTGCCGCCAGCATTTTTCCTCCCACTGGGGTGAGAGTCCCTATTTATCTACTCATGGAAGTTTTCGAGCTGCTGGGTTGGCAGGAGCTGGGGAGGAAGCAGGAGCTCACTCTGCTGCGCGGAGCTGGGCTTGAACCACTGAAGTGGCCAGCAACTTTCAACGTGTCCCCAATAACTTTGTGTATATGTAAGTGCATATAAGTAAAATCTTATATTGGTCAGTGACAAATAAAATATAATAGGAGATAAGACCTAGATGCCATGAAGGAAACATAGCAGAACAAAGTAAAATTGTACATTAAGATAACCAGAAAATTAAGAAAATAATTTCCTGTGCAGGGCAATGAGAGCAGCAAGAAATTTTATAACTCTCCTGGTGGTATTAGGGTTCTGGTCTGCCAGCAAGTAGCAAATAATATTATCCTCAAGACAGAAGGGACTTTTATTGGCAGATGAAAGTATAAGGATGGAATGTAAATTACTACAGCTGCTTTGTGCCTTCGAGTCAATCTGGTCTCCTGGTGACTGCCCAGACAAGTCCCTGCAGTTTTCTTGGCAAGATTTCAGAAGTGGCTTGCCATTGCCTCCCTCCTAGGGCTGAGAAAGAGGGACTGGCCCAAGGTCACCCAGCTGGTTTTGTGCCCAAGGTGGGACTAGAACTCACGGTCTCTAAGTTACTATAGAGAGAGTATCAAAGGAACACATGAGCTAGGATATATAATCCTCTCATTTTTGTTTTCCATGAATGTCTCATCTCATCTCATCTCAGTAATCATACCTCATACTCAACCCTATTGTCTAAGACTGTAGCTGAAAAATGATTATGCAATTATTCATATGCTATTCTCTGTTTACACATACCTTTTTGTGTGCTCTTTTCCCAGTATGTATATTTTTATTTTATACATCTCTATACCTTTATATTTTATGTCTATCTTTTGAATATGAATTGCATTTCAAAATGCTAAAAAGTACAGAATGTGCACAAGCATTCTGGATACTCCTGTATACCAAAATACTGTATGGATCTAAGAGATTGCCTTTCTTTCTTTCTTTCTTTCTTTCTTTCTTTCTTTCTTTCTTTCTTTCTTTCTTTCTTTCTTTCTTTCTTTCTTTCTATCTGCACAACCAGGAAGCCAGCAAGCCCATGCTCAGGATCGCCGCCTACCAGGAGGTGCAAAGATGTGATGGAAAGAGGCTTGATCAAGCTGGGCATTCTCTGTAGGGCTCCACTCCCATGGAATAACCCCCCATGACCACCACCACCACAACTCTAAGGTAAGCAAGGTAAGAATCTTCCCCACACTTACAGTCTTCCAGAAAGATGAAAGGATTTTTAGGACTTTAGGACTTTTAGGGAGCCATCAACACCAGATTCAAATGCATTGTTTTATTATACAGTATTCCATTATTCCCCTTCATGGATCACTGCCTTGTCGTGGCGAAGGGGCTTGCGTAACTCAGTGAAGCCATGAGCTATACCGTGCAGGGCCACCCAAGACGGACAGGTCATGACAGAGAGTTCTGACAAAATGTGGTCCACTGGAGAAGGAAATGGCAACCCACTCCAGTATCCTTGCCAAGAAAACCCCATGGACAATGTTAAAAGGCTAAAAGATATGACGCCGGAAGATGAGCCCCTCAGGTTGGAAGGTGTCCAATATGCTACTGGGGAAGAGCGGAGGGCAATTCCAAGTAGCTCCAGAAAGAGTGAAGCGGCTGGGCCAAAGCCGAAAGGACGTTCAGCTGTGGATGTATCTGGAAGCGAAAAGAAGGTCCGATGCTGTAAAGAACAATACTGTATAGGTACCTGGAATGTAAGAACTATGAACCAAGGCAAGCTGGATGTGGTCAAACATGAGATGACAAGATTGAACATCGACATCTTGGGAATCAGCGAACTGAAATGGACGGGAATGGGTGAATTTAATTCGGGTGACCATTATATCTACTACTGTGGGCAAGAAACTCTTAGAAGAAATGGAGTTGCACTCATAGTCAATAAGAGAGTGGGAAAGGCAGTAATGGGGTACAACCTCAAAAACGACAGAATGATCTCAGTGCGTATCCAAGGCAAACCATTCAACATCACAGTCATCCAAGTCTATGCCCCAACCACTGATGCTGAAGAAGCTGAAGTTGACCGCTTCTATGAAGACCTACAACACCTTCTAGAACTAGCACCAAAAAGATGTCCTTTTCATCATAGGGGATTGGAATGCTAAAGTAGGAAGTCAAGGAGTAATCGGAATAACAGGCAAGTTTGGCCTTGGAGTACAAAATGAAGCAGGGCAAAGGCTAATAGAGTTCTGTCAAGAGAACAAGCTAGTCATAGCAAACACTCTTTTCCAACAACACAAGAGACGACTCTACACATGGACATCACCAGATGGTCAATACCGAAACCAGATTGATTATATACTTTGCAGCCAAAGATGGAGAACCTCTATACAGACAGCAAAAACAAGACCAGGAGCTGACTGTGGCTCAGATCATGAGTTTCTTACTGCAAAATTTAGGCTTAAATTGAAGAATGTAGGGAAAACCACTAGACCACTCAGGTATGACTTAGATCATATTCCTTGTGAGTACACAGTGAAGGTGATGAATAGATTTAGAGGATTAGATTTGGTAGACAGAGTGCCTGAAGAACTATGGACGGAGGTCCGTAATATTGTACAGGAGGCAGCAACTAAAACCATCCCAAAGAAAAAGAAATGCAAGAAAGCAAAATGGCTGTCTGATGAGGCTTTACAAATAGCTGTGGAAAGAAGGAATGTGAAAAGCAAGGGTGAAAGGGAAAGATATAAGCAACTGAATGCAGATTTCCAGAGAATAGCAAGGAGAGATAAGAAGGCCTTCTTAAATGAACAATGCAAAGAAATCGAGGAAAACAATAGAATGGGGAAGACTAGAGATCTCTTGAAGAAAATTGGAGATATGAAAGGAACGTTTAGTGCAAAGATGGGCATGATAAAGGACAAAAAAGGCAGGGACCTAACAGAAGCAGAAGAGATTAAGAAGAGGTGGCAAGAATACACAGAAAAACTATACAAGAAAGATCTTAATGTCCCTGATGTCCACCCTGGTGTGATCACTGACCTTGAGCCAGACATCCTAGAGAGTGAAGTCAAGTGGGCCTTAGGAAGCATTGCTAACAACAAAGCTAGTGGAGATGACAGTATTCCAGCTGAGTTATTTAAAATACTAAAAGATGATGGTGTTGAAGTGCTGCACTCAATATGCCAGCAAGTTTGGAAAACACAACAGTGGCCACGGGATTGGAAAAGGTCAGTTTATGTTCCAATTCCAAAGAAGGGCAACGCCAAAGAATGCTCAAACTATCGCACAATTGCACTCATTTCACATGCTAGCAAGGTTATGCTCAAAATCCTACAAGCTAGGCTTCAGCAATACATGAACCGAGAGCTACCGGATGTACAAGCTGGGTTTCGAAGAGGCAGAGGAACTAGAGATCAAATCGCCAACATTCGCTGGATCATGGAGAAAGCACAAGAGTTCCAGAAAAATATCTACTTCTGCTTCATTGACTATGCAAAAGCCTTTGATTGTGTGGATCACAACAAACTGTGGCAAGTTCTTAAAGAGATGGGAGTACCAGACCACCTTACCTGTCTCCTGAGAAATCTGTATGCGGGCCAAGAAGCAACAGTTAGAACCGGTCATGGAACAACCGATTGGTTCAAAATAGGGAAAGGTGTACGACAAGGCTGTATACTGTCACCCTGCTTATTTAACCTATATGCAGAGTACATCATGAGAAATGCCAGGCTGGAAGAATCACAAGCCGGAATTAAGATTGCAGGGAGAATCATCAACAACTTCAGATATGCAGACGATACCACCCTCATGGCAGAAAGTGAAGAAGAACTAAAGAGCCTCTTGATGAGGGTGAAAGAGGAGAGTGCAAAAGCTGGCTTGAAACTCAACATTAAAAAAACTAAGATCATGGCATCTGGACCCATCAATTCCTGGCAAATAGAAGGGGTAGAAATGGAAGCAGTAACAGACTTCATTTATTTGGGCTCCAAGATCACCGCAGACGGAGACTGCAGCCATGAAATTAAAAGACGCTTGCTCCTTGGGAGGAAAGCTATGGCAAGCCTAGATAGCATATTAAAAAGCAGAGACGTCACCTTGCCGACAAAGATCCGCTTAGTCAAAGCTATGGTTTTTCCAGGAGTAATGTATGGCTGTGAGAGCTGGACCATAAAGAAGGCTGAGCGCTGAAGAATTGATGCCTTTGAACTGTGGTGCTGGAGAAGACTCTGAAGAGTCCCCTGGACTGCTAGGAGGTCAAACCAGTCAATCTTAAAGGAAATCAACCCTGACTGCTCATTGGAAGGATTGATAATGAAGCTCAAGCTCAGATACTTTGGTCACCTAATGTGAAGAGAGGACTCTTTGGAAAAGACCCTGATGCTAGGAAAGATTGAAGGCAAAAGGAGAAGAGGACGGCAGAGGATGAGATGGTTAGATAGCATCACTGAAGCAATGAGCATGAAACTGAGCAAACTCAGGGAGGCAGTGAAGGACAGGAAGGCCTGGCGCAATATGGTTCATGGGGTCACGAAGAGTCGGACACGACTTAACGACTAAACAACAATTCCATTATTATATTGTGTTATATTTTTACTGCTGTATAATTATTGCATGCTATTATATACTGTAAACTGCCCAGAGTCCAGCTGACACAGTGTATAAATTTCATAAATGCATAAAATGCTGATAAACTTCCTCATTCATAACAAAACATTAAAGTGAGGAAATATGCTAAGCTGGTGGAAAGCTATAGCGGAAAGAACTCCTTTGTATCAGGATGTGTTCAAAGGAATGTGTTTTGAGCCACAAATCCAGTTTTCTGATAACAGACTAAACTGTTTTGATTTTGACATTCTGTAGAAATTTAAACATGTACTTTTCTCGGTTAACAGATTATATTTATCATAGGAAAATATCGTTCAAATGTTTAAAATATGGCTTTCATTGGTAAATGCTTTTCCTACCATTGAGAGAACATTTCCCCTTACCCCAGGACTTACCTTGATAGAATTTCTGTGTTTTCTATAAAGTTATTTCATTACAGTGCCAGAATGTTGGCATATATTAGCGGTGACTCTATAAGACTAACTAACAGATGGAACAATTAACAGTTTTCCCAATATATTACTATTGAACTATGTAAAGTTTCTAATCTTAAAATATGTCTTCAAGCAAATGCTCCCTTTTAAAGCTGTAGTTCCCTTTTCCTTTCAATATTTCCTCACTTTAATGTTTTGTTAAAATGTATTCATGTGTTTCAAAACAAAACAAAACAAGATGATTCATGAACTCCCATTCAACACAGAGAGAAGCAAATGTTGATTCTGGAGAACATCAGGCATCCATGAAGTGGTGAGACAATGATTTGCTAATGAAACAGCTTAGCAGTTCATAAACATTAATTTGGTCTTAAGGAATAGGACCTGTTTATAAGAAAATACGTTCAAAATTCAAATGTGGAATTTGTAAGTGTGAGTGTTAGAGGAAAGTGTTAAAAAAAACAGAAGACTTTTTTTGTATTTAACCAACAATATCCACAATCACTCATGCAAGTATTGGCACACACCATTTTTGATGAACATTTATCTATTTTAGATATTTGAGTCATTTTCTTTAAGTCCTTTTATTTTTAGTAAATGACTTATATTTTGAACTTCAAGGCTTAGGCAGAGGTTTTAGTCAATATGTGAAATTCAGGGTTTCCTGAACAAACCTTTGCCTTTACTCATAGCAGCCAGTTCTTCTCCCTGAAGAAGTTCAGATATGAACATTCAGTAACATCATAGGTGGTTGACCAAAAGTTGCAAGAAAAAAAGAAAAAGCTAGATTCTGCTAAATATTTTTTCTTATTTTGATTATGTGCCAACAAGGCAGTTGACTTTCAGCAAGCACATAGATTGACCTTCTCCAGGATGATCTGTCCCAGTCTGAACTTCAGGTGTTCCAATGGTGCACCCATCACCGCTGTAATTGAATCTGTCCCCTTGCTGCTGGTCATCCTCTTCTCTTTCCTTTCACCTTTCCCAGAATTATAGATCTCTCCTGAGAGCTGAATTATCACATAGTCTATCCAGAATATGATAATTTGAGCCTGGCCATTTGTGTCTCAAAGTAGAACTCTGGATTGATTTGTTCACAGGGTGTTGGGTTGCTTCCTCCAATTTCAAAACAATGCTTATCTTCTTCCAATCCAGCCTCCAATCCAGGAGAGAGCACACATTCTCATTTCATTCCTTTGCTGATCTGAGCCAGTCTGCTTTGTCATATTCCTCAGACTTGTCTTCCTGTCCTGTTTATAGATTTTACATGAGGACAATGAGATGTTCTGAGATTCCTATTTTCTGAAAGGCATTCCACAGCTTGATATGGTCAACACAGTTAAAGGCCTTTCTATCATCAGTGAAGCACATATTGACTTATTTGTGGTATTTGGCTTTGTCGATTATCTAGCATACATCAGTAATAATGTCTTGTTCCTTTGTTAAGCTTCTTCTTGAGAACTCTGTCTTCCTTGGCTTTGGTTTCTCTTCTATCCTTGGCAACTTCAACTCTCTGTTCTAACATTGTTCTCTCTCTCTCTCTCTGTCTCTCCCCCCCCCCCTTTAATCATTGGCAGTGTCTTTTCACACTAATGTGTAACAACTTCTTTTATTTCATTCCATAGTTCCCTGTCAATCAGGTTCCTTACTTCAAAGTGATTCCTGCTACAGTGGTACCTCTACTTACGAACGCCCCTACTTACGAATTTTTCGAGATACGACCAGCTCCGGCCCCAAAAATTTACCTCTACTTACGAACTCGCCTCGACTTATGAACCGGATCGGCGGCCATTTTCCACCCGTGCCACGTGGTCCGCGGCCATTTTTACGCCCGTTCCACATGTTCCGTGGCCGTTTTTCTGCCCTGCTGTGTGGTCTGCGGCCATTTTCCGCCCATTCCATGTGGTCCGCGGCCATTTTTCTGCCTGTTCCACGTGGTCCATGGCCATTTTTCCACCCCTGACACGTGGTCCGCGGCCATTTTTCCACCCCTGACACGTGGTTTGCGAACGCCGGAATGGATTAACGGTAATTACATTGAACCTTATGGGAAAATTTACTTCGACTTGCGACCAACTCGACTTGCGATCAGAGTCACAGAACGGATTAAGTTCATAAGTAGAGGTACCACTGTATTCTCCTTGAAAATGGTGGGTATATGCTCAAGATCATAATGTGGAAACTGATTGAGTTCTTGTGCTTTAGCTTGATTTGGAATTGGATCATGAATGCTTTGTGATCTGTTCCACAGTTAGCCCTTTGCAACTGCTTTGCTGTTATAATTGGGGTCTTCCATGTCCTTGTATGAATAATATAGTTGATTTGATTTCTGTGTACTCCATCTGGTTATGTCCATCTATAGAGGTATCATTTTGGTTGTTTGAAGACTGTGTAAGAAATGAGGTAATCAGAAACTAGCAAGTCTTTTTCCTGCTTAATTTCTGTTTCCTAGGCCATACAAACCGTTTTCCTCTTTACTGTTTCCAACTTTGACATTCCAGTGTCCAAGCACAAGCAGCATATCTCGTTTGAATGTTCTGTTGATTTCAGATTGAACTTGAGTATAAAACTCATCAACCTCCTTTTCTCCTGCATTAGTGTTTGGAGCATTAACTTTGATAACCGTCATATTAAAAGATTGTCTGCAAAATCTAATTGATATTATTTGGTCACTGACTGCATTGTACCCAAGTACTATCTTTGTAACATCCTTCCTGATTATGAAAGCAATACCATTTCTTCTGTTTTTTGTGTCCTGAGTAGTAAAGAGTATGATCTTCTGGCTGAATGTGTCCAGTTCCAGTCCATTTCAATTTACTGGTGCCTGAGATGCCAATGTGACTCATTTTACCTTTCACTGTGTTGAGCTTTCCCATATTAATACTTTTTATGTTCCATGTTCCCATGCAATTCTGTCTTTGCAGCTTTTTATTTTCTTTTCCTGCATAGCAACATCAGCAATTAGATGTCAATCCACATCATAAACACCATTAGTATTCTGAAAGATCCTCAGCTCTTCCTCAGTAGCATGTTAAGTGCCATCCTATCTGAGAGCCCATCATCTGGCACTATAAAGTCAATCATTCTATATTTTCTATCCATTTGGTTTTCTTAGTAAAATACAGGAGTGGCTGGCCATTACTTTCTCCTGCACAATGTGAGATGTCTTTGCCATTGTCACTAAAGTCCAATACATAGGTGCCTGCTTGTTTTAGCTGGGCAACTAAGATGACCTTTACCCCCTGGATGATCCTTCTGGGAGTATATATTGTTGGCGTACACTCTCAGTGGTCTTTATTTATCCCTTCCAGGAACACTGCCACAACCTCCCCCCTCTCGCCCCCCCCCCCCAATAATCCCAGCCCAGCAAGACTTGAGGGGGATTTTTCTAATTAGTTCTTTATAAATAAAAGAATTGTTTGTTAATCATAAATTTACTATTTTATTACGCATTAACGTAACAATAAATAACAGAAATGGCAGGAGTAATGAAAACTAATATTGGAACAAAAGCAATATTTTGAAAATCAGATAAATTATGGTTGATATAAATTGTAAAAGACAATATTCTAATTATTAATCTTGTGGTTACATTGTTGGTTCTCTTTACAGTATCTGAAAATCTATTTTTTTCCCATCAATGAAAAGAAAGAAATAAAACAAGATAGATGCATGTATCATATACATATATTTTAATGTATTTTGGATTTTTCTATTATACATAATGAGAAGTCACTTATGGTAAACATCTTTTAAAGCCTGTCAAATCAAATTCCACTAGACTCACCAAATGTTAAAGAATAAAAATGATCTGACAAATCCCATGACTTTCATCTTTGCTGCACATATGAGAAATGGTTGTATCTTAAGTATATTTTTAGATTGGCTCAAGATTCCAGGCACATTACAGTGCTTCTAAATCACCTTGTATAAAAGTAAATGTTTGGACCAAGTAAATAAAAACCACAAGAAATGCACTATATTGGGAATATAGGAAGAGCCATACTGGATCTATTTACAAGTAAATATAGTATAGCAATAGTAAAATATATCTATTTGTGTAAATGTGTTTTTTATATTTATATAAATTTTAACTATGTATTTATTTATTGTTTCAATCTGTTGTAAACCACCCAGAGTCCCCCATTGGGGGGAGATGGGCAGAGATAAGTTTGCTAAATAAAATAAATAAATGAATAAATGAATGAATGAATAAATAAATAAATAAATAAATAAATAATCTACTTAGTCTATAAACAGGCCTAGGAGCAATAACATCCTCTAAGTCATAATACCCAGTGATTCATATTCAGAAGTCCACTGTCCAGAGAGAAACTTACAAACTTGGCATTGCTAGGAAATCTTCCATCTCAGTATTAACTACCCCCAGTTGAACTTAACTTTGGAAATTAGTGGGATCCATTATTTTCAAGATTGTGGGATTGTGAACAATTTCTATTGTTATATCTATGGATAACTAATTGGAACTCTATGGTTCTAATTAGGTAACACTCCAGAACACAAAAGGGTTTGAACAAAATCTGTACTATGTAAATCTCAAGTCACTATATGCAAATTATTATTTAGTTAATTGTGCATGAAAGAGATTGAGCAGGTATTATAATTCATAGAACATACAAATAAGGGACTTCCACGAGGAGAAAGTCCCAATTTTACAGGACATCTTCTGTAGCATACAGCTCACTATACATGATGGTACATACATAAGAGTAAAAGAGCTTGTAAGAAAATGCTAGTTCTCTTCATTTCAGCTTATAAATGGAAACTTGTCTTGGAAGGCCCCATCAGATAGACTGAAGTCTTATAATAGTCTTAAATTTCCCCAAAGTCAACAGAAATAATAAAATAAGCAAAATCTGCTAGAGGGTTATGGAAATTTGTAGGAGCAGAAATAATATCACAATGACATTTGATTAAATATTTAATTAAGTTAAATACACACCAGTGTCTTAATTCAGAATGTTTTTTTTAATGAAAGTGTTCTACCAAAATGAAACTAAGACATATCACTGATACTTTTTTTAGATGATTACATTTAATAGCTCATATATGATCTCTTTTATACTTACTGTCAGATATTACACGTCCTTGCAAGTCACATGTTCTGCTTTTCTCCTTGTAGACCTCTGTTCTGGAAGAAGGAAAAAGGAAGGGGAGAGAGAAGAATATATTCCAGAGACTAAGATCTAATTCACTGGAAGTTTGGTACAAAATGAAAACAAACAAAAATGATATCTATATTGTAAAAGGTCAAAGAAGGCCTTTTTTACTCAAAATTTGAAGAAGCATAGAATAACAATTTTGGGGGAATCAGACTAAAGTTCACTTACAACAGTCAGATTCACTTTTTAAAGGAATATGTTCCATACAGGACTTCAGGAAATAAATACTTTCCTCAAATGCAAGATGATTAGAGGACAATGTAGGAGCAGCACTACTATGATTGCATTGACAGGTTGTATTTTTCAATGGTTTCAGAAAAGGCTGTGGGACTTTCCGCATACAAAGTGCTTGACCCATCCTTGAATTAGGTCATCTCTCAATCCTTCTATTTTAACTTAAAAGTAGCCAAAGGATCTCAATTTATACCAGGAATACAATACTATGAAAAGGTTTAACTCTTTTCCCAGTGCTGTTTCCCAGAACTATCTCAACCCAGATAAATACAATATATTTTGTCCGAATTGTAGGTCTGTTTGAATCAGCCCTGATAGGATTTGAGATTGTGACTTAAGAAATTCAAATTTGAACTGGGTTTAAAAAAGAGAGTTGTGTACATTTTCTTTTGAAGAAAATTCCAAACACGACAAACTGGTTCATTTTTTGACAGAATGGGATAAAAATAGAAGAGATGGTAGATTCTTTAGATGATATTAATCCTTCAAATGTGCAAATCTGCTAGGGTTTCATTGCGATACATTTTTGAAATACCCCCCCCCCCATAACTCTTTCAGGGTGGAGGTAGCAATAATAAATAAAGAATACAACACCTCCAAATGGTCTGAAAAAGAACCTATAGGGAAACTGGGTGGACCAATGCAGAAAATGTCCCACTCCAATTAGTGTGTGTGTGTGTGTGTGTGTTTCAAAACCCATTTTAAAAATCAGCTATTTTACTTTTCCTCTTGCTTTTCTGAGTGTCAGGTTTGGCTTCTTCTTTCAGACATGTGTTGTGTTTTGCGACCTAGTTTGATCACTTGTTTCCTGGAATGCCAGGAGAATTGTCATAACTGATTGGCAAGCTTGGCCACTTCTGGAAATAACCCCACATCACTGGCACAACTTGGTGATGTCAGGATGATAGGTTGGAGGTAACATTTGTGTGAGTCTGCAGAGGCAACAGAAGCAGACCTGGAGAACTACAACACCATAGAGACAGGCAAGTCAAAGAGGCTGGCACATAAGAACTGGCCTTTTTACCCCTGCCAACCCACCCCTATGTTTACAAAAGTAGAAAAGTTGGGTCAGGGCTTGTGAATGTTAGTCTAGCATTCCTTCATTCATTGTCAAGAGACTTAAAGTTTGCCCCAATTGTGCAGAATTTAAAAACAGAGACTTCCTTGAGCCCCTATTTATTACTGAGAGCCTCAATGAACTCCAAGTTGCATTGACAGGATCAGTGTGCAAGTGTACTATTAACACAAGAGAGAGCAAAGTTAAACCTTGTCTTTGGAAAAGAAAAGAAGAAGCTGAGAGCTGAGTAAGCGAAGCCTACAAAGCTCTTCACAGCCACCTGATTCAATTCATCGTTTGAAACAGTTTCCTGTGCTGATTTGCTAATGTGCTTTAGTGGTTTGATTCAACTGAAGTGCTGTTGAATTGAAGCACCAATTCCAGATTGCTTCAAAAATGAAAACTTTACTGAAAACTACAGTAAAGGGTCAAATAGGTCCCTTCTTGACCAAACCCATATAAAGCTAAATCTTCTCCTACATTGGGAGATGTATCAAACTGCTATCCTGAAATCCCCAGCTGGGATTCCTGAACTCCAACTCAAGAACAAAAATGGCAAGAAAGAGAATCACAGGGGAATTCCCTAGTAGATAAATATACCTCCTTTTGAGTATAAACTCATTAGATACTCTTATCTTCCATTTTATAGAATGAGGAAGATAAGTGAAATCCAACCCAGTTAAAGGACAATGCTCTGCCTATGATCTCCTGAGTCTAGCCAACTAATCAGAAACTAGTTACCAGCTAAACCAGGGTTTCTTAACCTTATCAATGTTAAGATGTGTAGACTTCAACTCCCAGAATTCTGGGAGTTGAAGTCTCCACATCTTAAAGTTGATAAGGTTGAGAAACCCCAAGTTAAACCCATCATCTTAATGACCCTTGATGGAATTATAAATGTATGGTTTGGTTTTTCAATTTATGCCAGGGATTATATGGGAGAGGCTTTTTGGGAGGAAAGAAAAGCTTGTATTTCATTTACTCAGGCCTCTTGGTATGGGGTGAATTTGTCAGATGCTTTAGGGGACACTGTGGCCCATATGAAAACTACACATTTTTCATACCTTCCTTATTGTTTATTGTAAAAGTAACCAAGTCCAATAAATCTAAGTTTTCAGTTCTTGGGAGAAATGTTATATCTCCTTATTGCTATTAACTTTGTTTTTTACTAATGTGTGTCCCTCTATTTGGCTATGTTCACATAAAACTCCAATATGATGAAATGAAAAAGAAGAAAACAAAAAACTGGAGCTTGTAGTTGCTTTAGGTGTACCATTATCAGGAATCATTAACATTCGGACCAAAATGAGCTTCAAAAGACTGTGACACCTATGGCTACCAAGGGCTCATTGATTCAAGGAGGCTTTAAGCTATTTTAAATTGAGACCATTGCAAGTTCAATAAATAAATTAAATGAACAGTGTCCTATGTCAGGACTTAAAATATAATCCTGCCAGGAAGTTTCCTTTTCTTTGAAAAAAAACTCCATTAATAACGTGTAGGAGATTCAGTGAATACAAAATACTACTCAAAACAAACCGTCTAGCATTATAAAGAATAGGATGACCAGATTTTGCAGGACACTGAGGGATAGAGGTCAGACTTGTGTAGTGTTGGCAACTGTCCCCATAATAGTTGTGGCCTGTTTGGCTGTTCTGCCATTAATGGAGAGATCAACAGGGGACGGTTTTCATAACACAGAGTTATTCTGCTATCTCTGTTGGTGTGTGCAAAGTTGGTAACTCCCATCTCTGTGGCCTATGACAGGCACATTTTGCCTACCCCTTTGAAGTCCCTGCACTGTAAATGAAGGCAAGGCCATTCTGGGCATGTCCCCATTTGCACCTAACCATGGTGCAAACATGCCGTTATTCTGATATGTCCCCATTACACTATCATTCTATTGTCCTCAGCCCATGAATGAAATTTAAATCATCCTTAACGATAGTGTTTTTCTCCTCAAGCTGACAGAAATGCACAGCTGTTTGAAGATGTGTAAGACCTAATATGGAGACAGTCCAGCATCTCTTGGTCACTTCAGGGTCTCTTGGCTCCTGGGCATTCTTTGGCTGCCATATGTTCTTGGTGTTTTCACTTTGAGGGGAAAGATGGGGGCCCTGCTCCATCTGGCAGTTCCCCACTGCCCATTGGGCAGCTGATTAATTACATGGTCAAGTGAGAGAGATGGCTTTTGAAACTAGGGAGCTTTGAAAGATGGCTGAAGAAAACAAGATCTCCAATGACTTTTCCAGCAGGCTGTGAGAGGATGATAGGTTTTGTGGGTGCCAGTTCTCTTGCTCTGCTGTGCAGCTCCCCCAGGTTGGCAGGTGAACAATTCTCTTTTGGTGCACAAAATAAAGCAGGCCAGGCCAGTCAGCACTTGTCAAACATGCCACCGCTCTAAGTGATGCCCCGTCCTTGTATTACTGTCCTGACTGGTGGATGGCTTCCAGCTGATTGGTAAGATTCAGAAAATGGGAGGGCAGCAAAGCCAGAGGATTTACCAATCACTGGCTTAGCACACACTCCACAGGTAAAATCAGGAGAGCCCCATTTGGCAGGAAGCTGTGCAATGGCACCAGTACACTTTATGCCAGTGTATTCTTATACCAATTCAAACATGGATGGAAAACAACTTTAACTTAGAATTGGGGAAAGACCCTGTGTGAAGAATAGCAAGAAGAATGTTTGCCAATTCTGCATGTATTTCTCCACTTTATTTTTCACCCGTAGGAGTGAATTGCAGCCAGTGCATGGATGTGTGAATAAATAATCATTTCAGAAAGCACGGGAAAAGAAGCTTTTATGTTTCAAAAGCCTGGCACTGCTATCAGCATGCCTGGGATTTTAACACATTTTTAAAAAATGATAGCAAGTACACGTCTACCACCTTAAAAACGAGGAACTATAAGAAATCAAGGACTTGGGTTTGTTCCTGCAATGATTTCAGGTGGAATTTTAATTCCTAACTCAGATTGGGACTGTACTTCCTAATCATGAGCTATCATATAGCTCAGATGGAGGAAGAGATCATATTATTTTCAAATGCTATAGAACAGTGGCATCCATGGGAGAGGTCAAAAAAGTCAGGATGGCAGTCACATCCACATCATCAAAGCCCCACCTCTTTCTATGTATGGGTGACATTGTCATTGTCATTGACATTGTATACACATTATGTATGTATGTATGTATGTATGTATGTATGTATGTATGTATCTATCTATCTATCTATCTATCTATCTATCTATCTATCTATCTATCTATCTATCATCTATCTATATACACACACAAAAGTGATGGGCTTTGATGAAGCAATTGTAACCACCATTTTGATTTTTGACACCTGTCCCCGCCCCCCATGGATGCCGTTGCTAACACATCTATCTTTTTGCTAGCAATATCTTTTTGCAAAGAAGAGTACATTCAAGAACTATCTATTAGGACATGCAGTGCATTGGATCTGATCTCCAGAAAGTGCTGCATTTATGTTCCTGTGCTCTCTAAAGTACTCTCTAAAGGAGACTGAATCAGAAGCACTCTAAAACTCTTATTTATTTCGGTGATACACTTTCTCAAGTTGAAACCGATAGGATTTAGATTTAGTTTTGTGTTTAGACTCAGCAAACAGTAGTGTGGTCTGGGCCTCTTATCCTGGTGTGCTAATTTTCTGCTTGCAGAGACAAGGACATTTAAATATAGGGCATTCTGGATTGAATGCATTTATTCCGTGTTCCTTTATTCTGTTCAGGATTCTACCACTGTTTCTGCTATGCTTGCAACAAAATGCCTCAACTATCCAAATATAAGCAAAACATTACGAGAAGAGAGAAAAGAAAAGAAAAGAAAAGAAAAGAAAAGAAAAGAAAAGAAAAGAAAAGAAAAGAAAAGAAAAGAAAAGAAAAGAAAAGTTTTAATTCTGGAAAGTTTGCTGAGTCTCAGACTGCAAATATATTTATATGTATATCTTTGCTCTTCTGTCAAGAACTGTGAAAAGGATAAACACTTCATAAAAACCTCCTGCCACAGAACCAAACATATTGAAATGACTTTTTATGGAGATATTGAGAAAAAAGAAGAAAGAAAAAATACATAAAGCTTGTTTTTCCGGAGGGTTCAATTATTTAGAATGCTGGTAGCAAGCTTTGATTGATAAAGCTAACCTTTCCTTCCCTGGCTATAGTTTGATCACACAATGATGAGAATGAGTTAGAGAATGGAAGAATAATATTTGGATTTCAACACAATAATGAAAATGCAGAGAGTGCCTTTGACTTTTACAAGGTGAGAAATGATTTCACATTTCCAACGTAGGGAGGCAAAAATCCCTTTTAAAAGCTAGTGAGGTTGGATTTGTCTGATGTACTTCTATTATTTCCTTCACTTACAAGGTTACTTGATTTTTCCTGGCATCATTCTCATGTCACGTCCAAAGACAATCCTAACCAGAAAAGCAACTTTCTTTCCCACTACATTAATGACTTAATGCACAAGTGCTGAGTATGCAGATTGCATGTGAAAAATTGCTCAGCAGCACCCCTGTATGCCTCTAATCCTATCTTCTTATAATTTGTGTGAGCCCTAATTTTTGAACCATCAACTTTGCATTTGTCTGATTACAGCCTAGAAATATCAGATGTGACCATTGTGGATATAAAATATATGACAAAAACATCATCTACAATGTGAATAAAGATTTCACAAGTGCTTGGTTTCCTGCTACAGTTAATGGGCCTTCGCTGTGTGTTTACTGTAGCATCTCATCCTAATCATACATTAATTAAAATTATGACACAACACTGATCTTCCCTAACTCTCTGCTGAATGATTAACATTTCTTTTTTTATTATTTTTTTTTACCCCGCCTTTATTATTTTTATAAATAACTCAAGGTGGCGAACATACCTAATACGGCTTCCTCCTCCTATTTTCCACCCAACAACAACCCTGTGAGATAAACTGGGCTGAGAGAGAGTGACTGACCCTAAGACACCCAGACGGCTTTCATGCCTCCTACTTTTTAGCCTGGTGCCTTAACCACTAGACCAGACGGGCTCTGTTTCCCTTATGTTTTCTGATATATAGATGAAGAATATAATTTTCAGTAATTCACTGATGATAGCTAAATAGCTGCTTCTTAGATATTTGGTCCCAGTCAGATTATTCTAGTGACAGCATTCCATTCTCCATAGTCCAAATAGAGGATGAGACCCATTCTAGGTTGCCCTCTACCCATTCACTGAGAGCTGGCTTCCTTATTATTCAAAAATACAGAAAAATGTATGGTACAGATTTGGGGCAGTACCATTCTTCCATACAGAACACAATGCAGAAAAAACAATAACATATCTAGGGGAAGGTCATGCTAGAAATATTCTTCCGGCTTTACAAATGCAAAGAATTTTGGCTTTGGTGAACTGTAGACTGTCATGTCTGTATACTGGAAAGTCAACAGAAGTGTTTCTTCTCCCCAAACATTTATCCCAGCTTTGAAAGATATGGAGAGCAATTATGCAAACATGCCAGTTTTTCCTTAGGTATGCAACAAGATAATATATGAATATTAGAAGAACATAGCTGGATCAGAGCATGGCCTACTTTGTCCAGGATCTTGTTTCCTAAAGTGATGACCCAGATGTCTCTCAGAAGGCTGCTCATTGAGCACAAACACTCACAAACTCCTAAGCATACCAACATACAAGGGGAAACAATATGAAGATGATTAATCCTTTTACAGTGATATCAGGCCAGTTGTATTTCCCAAGTCTTTAGGGTCAGATGAACATTGGTCTTTCCTACCTGCTGCTCATTTACTACATTCCCTTTCCCAGACAGATCCGAATCCAAACTTCATCCGATCCATCCAGGTGCTCTGTGTCTAAGTGATGAATATTTAATTGTTTGACACATGGAGGCAATTTTGGGTTGACCCTATTAAAATAATTTTACTGAAACAAATATGAAGTTACTGTGCTTCCCACAGGGATGCATGACAATAAAATTTAACATGATTGTTGTCAGCAAAATTAAAATTCTAAAAAGCTGGAATAAATGTATGATAGGATATCGTATAGTGACAAACTGGTACTTGTTTTAGTTTGTCCCATGAAAATCCAGGGAGCTTGATCTAGAGTTTTAACATTTAAAAGCATTACAAACTCTGAAGGAAAACATGGCCTTGAGACAGATAGGAAGTGGAGAAGAGGGAGAAGGACTATTAGGTACGTTCACCACCTTGAGTTGTTTATAAAAATAATAGAGGCAGGATTAAAAAAAAATACTATACTACTACTATCCTTCCTTCCTTCCTTCCTTCCTTCCTTCCTTCCTTCCTTCCTTCCTTCCTTCCTTCCTTCCTTCCTTCCTTCCTTCCTTCCTTCCTTCCTTCCTTCCTTCCTTCCTTCCTTCCTTCCAGCTTGACTCAGTCAAAGAAATTCCTGTCTGGACTAAGACACCTTGGCCACACCTCACAAGATATTCATATCTTCCCAGGAAGGCCATTGCCAGTCTCTTTCCTTCTTGTGTGACTTCCTGGATATACACTGTGTGTGTGTGTTTGTGTGTGTGTGTGTACATCCATATGCAGAACCTTCAGGTTGCAAACTGTTTATCCCTAGTTTTAAGAAGCACTTTCAAAATGAGGATTCCTTCATCAGCTAAACATCTGATAGATTTGGAAATAAGCATATAAGGATTCCAGAGCAACATTTTCTGGAGGTGGCTGGGGACAGGCTACACATAGTTACCATTTACTTGTCAGTTAGATGAATTTTTAGAGAGTTGAGTAGCATGTTGGTTTTAGAGCTTTCCTTGAGAAAGTCTATATGCCATGTAATTGTCAATATTTAACAATTATTACAGTGGTATTTTTGTGGTTCAGAGGAGGAGAAGGAAGGAAGGAAGGAAGGAAGGAAGGAAGGAAGGAAGGAAGGAAGGAAGGAAGGAAGGAAGGAAGGAAGGAAGGAAGGGAGACACCCAAGTTCATGGCACAGAGTAATAAATAATAGCAGAAGTAGGCATCGTGACCTCTGAAATTTCCCAATTCAATTCTGCCTGATTGAAGATGCTGCTGCTATTTATACCATTATATTGGATTATTACTTGAATTATTTGCCATAGTAATACAGGCAATGCATTTGAAAGACCATTGTTATTAGCCCCATATTGCCAAGAAGATTGGGGTTTTGACTGGTTGTGACAGGTCTGAGGCCATTCTATAAATTTGTGGTGCAGGTAAGATTTAAACTGGAGACACATCAGCTTTCCTTATATAAAAGGCTACATTTTTGGGACCTCAGTGTGGTACCCGGAGAATCAATGTGCCGATAGGTATCCCACCAGACTTCCTGCCCCATCTGACTTCTTACATTTTTTAAGAATTATTTTAATCTTATAAATGAGAAGCTGACATGTTGCAACCTCCATTTGTATCATTATTTCCAATAATTCCTCCAGTGTGAAGAAATAAGCTGTCTTGGAAAATGAAAATAATGGGTGGTTGCAAGCCAATGTTTTATTTGGAGGTGTGCCCACCAGCCCAGAAAAAGGGCAATGATAAACAGGGTGGGAGGCAGAGGTATCCAATGTTGTGTCATTGTGATGCAAGTTCCATCTCTTTTGTATGTGTATGTGGTGTCATGACATATGTTCAAAAGGGGCAGAGCTTGCAGCCCCACAGCATAATGCTGCTTTCATCATTTGCCAACCTCTTGACCCCCACTGTGGATGACTTGGGTGGGGTCAGAGCATCCTGTGTGAGGTAGTTACAGATCCATCTGCCATGACACCCATTTTGTGAAGATGCAGGTCTCCCCATTTTGTAAGAACATCCACAGCATATTCTCAAAATTCCAAATGGTCTTACTATGCCTAAAAGGCTGGGGACTCGGGGAAAAATATTTTTTTCATCTGGGAAAAAAATACTATATGGCACAAATAACCAACTGGGTATTTTGGACCTGGGGTGAAGATCTTTTATCCTAGGTGCATGGCAAAATAATAAAACCATGGAACTGCACTTGTTAAAAAAATAAATAAAGCACAGGGAGAAGAAGGAAGTTTGGAAAGAAAAATAATAATAGCTACTGCAACAGTCAGAGTGAAAAGGTGGTTTAAAAGGTACTAGAGCTAATGGTAAATACTAGCTCAGTTGAAGGGATATCCCTTCCTCTGAGAAGTAGCCAATAAACTCCTGAAGTTAGCCTGTAAGGCAATAAAACACTCCAGCCCAAATGGATAAGAACACTTGAAGTGACATAAGAGGAAAAAAGTGCTTTCAGACTGCAGCAGGAAAATGTACCGAGAGATCGAATTTGCAACGGGAAGGAAGCGGGTAAAGGCTTATGTCATCCATTTATGTCCCCAAAAACTGGTTGCTGTCCCATTTTGGTGACATGGCAACCAGATAAAGCAGCTAAGCCCTAAGTGCAACATCCGTATAGGGGTTTTTCATATACATTTATTTAAAACAGCTTACCACTGCAGGATAAAAACAACATATATTTGTCATCAACAATAATTCATCATAATCAACTATATAGATTCTTCATAGATTTCTGTATCAGATTTTATAACTTTTTTCTACTTTCAGTACAGTCATAGTATACCTTTTCACAAACCAGAATTTAAATTCTTAAGAAAGCTTGCTTTCTTGTGTAACTCTTGACTCCAGCAGAATTTGTGTCTTCAATCACATCATGTCCAACAGAAATAGTAAAGGGTGTTTTTTTTAAGCATTGGCTTGTTTGCAGGGTAACAGCTATTTCCACTGCCAGATGTGTACAGTAAATAAATGAACATAAAATTGAATGAACACATAAAAGAAAGATAAACCCACCCAGCTTAACAAATCTACTGTCCTACCTGCTGTGCACTCGAACATGAACAGAATGTCATCTGGATCAAAAGGATTAGTCAAATAACAAGTCTTGTCTAACAGGATGGTCATGTGTATGAGCTGATTAGTTCTAAAGCCATTTTCTGATACTGTATTCAGCGATATCAGCGATCGTGCTCTAATTCATTATCCTCAGCAAACGGCGCTTGCAATTCTGCAGTGATTTTCATTTCAGAAAGCTGTATGAACTTTCAAAATCATCAGGGGAAACTTTATTTCCTCTTTCCACTTTGACACTAAATGTGAAAGTTAGCGACCACTTTCTTGGAAGAAAGTCACACTTATGTGCTTGATCTTCAGTAACAATAACATCAAGTGATAACATGTGCTAAACAAGCTGTTACGGATCAAGCACCACAGGTAGGCCTTCCATATGACCCTGCCTTACTTCAAACAGAATGCATTTCAACAGAACCAATTCACACATTCTGCTCTGGGTTAAAGAGTGATAAAGCCATTGAAAGTAGGGATGTTGGGTGATGGACATACTTGTATGAATCAGTCTCTAATCCACTTTAGGAGGTGACAAAACATCCTGGACAGTGTACAAATCAACCTAGCGTTGCGTTCCAGTGATTTGTTCATGCTGTGCTGTTACTCTGTATGAAATTGTATAATTTATCATTTCAGTTGGACTCAAGTAACAAGGAGATATTTTCAAACAGCATCTAAGAAGAAGACTATACCGATGAGTTAATAGCAACATTGTGCAGAGATAGACCCATGCTAACCCTCTTTTCAACTACTCAGCTATATGACATAGCATCTCTTTTTTAATAGTAATTTTACTGAAGATTGCAGTTTACAACAAAAAAAACTAATACAAACTAAAACTATAAAAGAAAAAAAAAGATGTAGAAAAGAGAAAAAAGAAGGAAAATAGAAAGAATTAAAAAATTAAAAATATAGTAAAGACAAAAAAAAAGAAAGAAATGACTTCCCCATTTATCACAAGTATAAACAATTTTAGCAACTTATCACCTTCTCTTAAAATACAACAAATGATCTCTTCTTCCCATATCCCATCTCTTATCTATAAACAAATCCATAAAATCTTATCATTTCAGTCCTGATGTCAGCAAACATCCATTAAGGGTTACCCGATATAACAACATATCTATTTCAACCTTGATCAAATAAACCAACTTTATATTCCTTCCTTTTACTTTTAGCACTCTTGATCTTTAGTCCCTTCAAATAATGTTGAAGAGACTTTGATTTCTTTTCATTTTTTTTCCTTGTTCCCTTCTCACAAAATTCTTCAAAGCTTTAACAAGCCTTTTTTGTAAATCCAGTATAGGAAAATTATCCAGGTCACTCTCTTAGTTTGTTATCTGTATATCCCTTGTAATTATTAAGACATCAGCTGGTTTCTTTTGTATGTCCACTGTAACATCTTTTTTCATGCCATTCTTGTAGCTGGTCATTTTTAAACCCACCTTCAAATCAGTCTCAGTCATGTCAGGTAATACTTGTTCCTCTTGCATAGCATCTTTTAAATTAAAATTAACTTCTGGATCCATTGTTCAAAAATATCCTTCAGTATGCCTAATATGAAAATATGTTGCTCTATTCTGTATTAGTAAGTCAAGTTTGAATGTTCTTTTCCTTTAATTGTAATCTTTATTTCTTTCTAGTTTCCTCTAGTGTCCATTTTTTAAAGTCTTATTATGTTATTTTTTTTTAGAATTCAAAACAAAAACATTTTCCCATGGGAAAGATTCTTTATAATTAATTCCAAAATCTTATTTCAAATTTAGTCCTTAAATCCTTAGTCCATTTGTAACTTTCTAAAATCAAAGTTTTAATCACCCTTTTGCTGTTTATTTCAGAAAAAAAAATAAGTTCTTATACTTGTATTTAAAACTTCTTTTTTCTTTAAGGACTGAAGGAAACTCACACAGTTCTATAAAACTTCTAAAGATTCCTAATAGCTGACCATCAGTTAACAACTTCTAAAGGTTCCTAATAGCTGAACATCAGTTAACAAGCAATATCCAAAAGTGATTAGAAAGGGAAGTATGTGAACCCAGTGTCCTTTTAAAGACATCAACTGTGGTTTGAGCAAGATAGCTATTCCTTCATCTCCCAGAGATCTAAACCTGTTGGAGACCTTGTCTTGCAGTCTCCTCATGAGGAGCAACTATCTGGAGCACTTGTGGGCAATCTCAAGTCCTTTCCTTGTCCAAAGAGGAATTACAAAGACCCAGTCTATTTGCTCACTCTTCATTCAGCCACAGTCATCAGCTCCACTTTTCATGGAGCCATCTTCAGTTCACCATTTCTTCCCCAGAAGTCTATGACATAGAATCTCTCAATTAACTACATTTCTTTTATTAATTTAGCTTATTTCCAAGAAATCCACGCCTCTTTGGTTGGAAAGCTAATTAGCTTTAAAAACAGCTTCCCGCGTGATGAAACAATCAAATTAGATCACTACTAATGAAACAGAAATGAAGAAGCATAAAGAACTGTAAAGTCACAGGTGGGAAACCAGCCAGTTCAGAAATAGATAATATAATATAAAACTAGAACAAAGTAGCAGATTGAATACCAGGTGCAAAATGTAACAAATTCCAATCTTTGTGGAAAAACCTAGGCTAAGAAACCTGCTAAGTTTAATGATAAGGAAAATAGACCACTCTGAAGAGATAGAAAAAAGGTCACCATCATTAAGAAGGCTTTCTCTGTAGTCACTGCTTGTTTCAGCTCAGAAAATGGAGGCGGAAAGATAATGATCATAACCTCTGTGATGTTCCACATTGGAGTTGTTAGGTCTACAGTAGTTATTTTTACAAAACAGTTTATTTTTCCTCTTTGACCTTAATGCCCAAACAGGTTAAATCCTTGCCATTGGAGATGGCAAGATACACATCTCACTTTCTAATATGTGCTGTAAGCAGGTCCACGTATAATGAACAAAGAAGCTTTCAGTAGAAGGATTTCCAGATCTGAAATCAGAATGTGTTATTTCTTGTTTTTAAAAGCCTATATTTATTTCATATACATTGCACTAACAAACTGGATGAATTTCTTCAATCATTTAAAAGGAAACAAACAAATGAAACAAACAGTCTGGGCAGGAAAAGAGAAGGAGGGAGGTAAGGAGGAAGGAAATTAGAATCAGCACTTAAACATAACCTAAATATCACATATATATTTGATATCAAAACACTCTTCTTTGCAGAATATGATCTTCACAAGTTGTTCCTCAGCCTTTAGAATACGGGGAGGAATACAATGTGTGGCCCCAGATTGCATTTGATCCTCCCAAACTTTGTGTGAAGTCCCCAGAACCTCTCCTTAAGTTGAAAAAAGTAAAAATGTTCATGTCATCAGAGGGGAAAATGATTGAATATGTATGGAGCAATCCTATTAATTTATTAGATTAAATTAAAACAATATTAGATTTTGTCCTAGTCATACTAATTTTTTGACATCTACTCCCTAGAATGTTATTCAAAGGACAAAACAAAAAACAAACACACACACAAACACACCATTAAAAAGATTGCATGCTTCTGATTTAAATCAACCAATCTCAGCTGTTATACAGGACCTTAGCATCAACCACACACATACAATCAACACATGTTCACATAATATGTCAATTGAAGTTACTACCAATATTTTGGAGTAGGGAGGAGCCCAGCAACAGAGACAGTGATGATTTAAGGTTCCCTAGCATTCAGAATATTTTTCTAGTGTTATTTTATTTTATTTTGTATTTATATCTATACTGCTAGGTAACCCACTCCCCCACAGCCCACCATGAATGCACACTGTGCCTCTGTTTTCCTACTCCATATTTAAAATAGTGTTTTCTGGCTCCTAATGGTTCATTGTTGCTGTTTAGGTTGCTTGCTGTGCTCTATTTTCTTCTAGGAAAATTGATTACTGTGCACAGAAGCAAGAACACCTCCTTACTTTGGTCAATGGTTGCTATCCTCCAGTGCCATTAAGAAAAAAAATCCTTGTATTTTCTCAGGTTTGGCTCTTTAATCTCTGCTTCAGTTACTGCTTCCAATCTGCTGTTCCAATAGCACAGTGGTTATAACACTGACTGACATACAGAGGGTCACCAGTTTGAAATCTAGCAGCAATTAAAAGGAAACACAAAAAACTATTTTTCTTTCCTTAAATTATCCACTTTTCTGATGGGCACTTTAAAAACAAAAAAACTTTACAAGCTTACCATTGAAATGCTGAAGCTTTCTTTTTTTTCCTGCTCTCAGGTAAATATAGTGATACGCCCTTTGCAGTACTTACCCATTTGGGCTGTTTGGATTCTATTTCTACTTCAGTGATAGCAAAAATAAGAAAATGTTCTATTGGTAGATTTGTTTGTTTAGAAAAAAGACAGTAAAGTCAGCAGCTGAGGAAAAGAAAAATAGCAATTGAAAATATGCAAGGTTCAAAGAGCAGTCTTCTGTATATCCGGCAATTATTGTTACCACTGTGCTCCTGGAACACCACTGGAAGTGGTAGGTCAGCAGAGAACAGGGAGCCAAACCTGGGGAAATGCAAGAAAGTAACTTTTCTTTTAAATAGGTTGCTGTGCCTGAATACATGCACAAGTTCATGCTCTCACTTATAAACAGATTTTTTTTCCCCAAAAAAGTACATACATGCAGTAAGCTCCATCCACAAAAAGGAAAGCAACCGGTAACTGTTTTCTGGCATGGAAAGTTGGTGGGCACAGCAGCCAGGGAATTGTTCAATAGGAGAGCGTGGTAGCCAGCAATCTGGAGTGAGCACCTGGCAAGCCATTTCTGAAGGGTCCCAATCCGGACAGGGTTTTCTTAAATCCAGTTTACAGTCCAGCCAGCATCAGCACACGACAAGAGCAATTCAAGGATGCAGTGTCCTATAGAAAGAGTCTTCAAATATATCATTTTACTTTAGCTTTTTGGCTTGTGTTGAGAAGGTACTTTTAACAATAAAACTATTATTATTTCTTGTGTTATGACTGTATTATTTCATATGATTCTTGTGCCTCTAAATCTTTTGAATGCTTTGCATTTTATTATTTTATAGTTACCTCCCTTACGCATCCTCCATCGGCAAAATGGTAGAATAATAAATAAATAGCATTATTATCGATCTCATCCTCATCATCTCGTCTATAATGTAGTCATTTTGAGGAATGCTCCTTAACAGGTGGAAATACACATTACAGAGGTTGTTTCTGCTCAGACAGTCTCTTTTAGTTCCTTATTCTGTTTGAATGGCTTTTTTTTTTTTTTTGGCCATCAGTATTACAACTCGCCTTCCTTCTTTGATAGCTCTCAGAATAAGGCACTGCATTTTAACAATACTCTGTACTTAGAAAAAAAGTAGGCTTTCGCCTGCAAACTAAGTAGTAGATTGGTTATTTTTCTGTAACTTCTACACAGGTTAAGGAAAACTCCCAGATATTTCCAGTGGGGCGTTCTGGAATGTATTTCTGTTTACATATAAATAGGTGTGATTTAAGGATTATATTCATGACAGCCTTGTAGAAGGAACCCTCAAGGAGGCAAAAAGGATGTAGGATGCGCCGTTCATCCATGCCACATCATTCTTGATTCAGAAGGAATGCTTTCTTGCATTCTCTCCCGAGCAGAAAGCCAGAGCTGGTACAAGCATGATTTTCCTCTAATCAAGCTGGTTTCACTACAGTAGTTTCTAACTTGAAATATCAGCTAGCTCTATTGATGCCTTTGTACTTTGCAGTGTGTCTTAGCTACTTAGCTTCCCCAGCGTTGATCCTTTTGTGTTTGAAGTTTCAATTCTCTTTTCTTGCTGCTCTCGTGATTAATTATTTCAGTCTGGGTATTTTTTTTTAAGTCTTTTCATCTCTGGAAATCGAAGGAGTATAAATCTCCAGATGTTTCCACAATGGTTGAAATACTTTTGAACATATCTTCTGATTGCCGCTTCATTTAAATGCTAGATAAGTGTGGGTCCAAAATATAGTACCCTTTTGAAGATCCTAGTATGAGGTGACAATGGACTATTAGAGGGGGAAAAAAATGATTCCTTTTGTTATCAAGTGGTTCAGCCTTGTTTGTCATGTTTAGTTTTTCCTAGAATTAAGATTTTTGTCCAGAAAACGTTTGCAAGAACCAAGCTTACATATAATCAGGCAATAAAACCAGATGTAATTTAGCTAGCTTTCTCTTCTTCCCAAATCAAAGGATAATTTAGTCATCCAAATGCACCCATTTAATCACGCCATCCTAGAGCTTAATTAGAAAAGATTCCAGGCCAGGCATGTTACAACTAGCCAAAAAATAAATAGATAATCTTTCATTAACATTCCTTAAGGTTAGGGGGTTACACCTAAGGTATTCGCACAAAACCTCACTTGCATACCTTTGCAGTCATCAGCCATGAGAATATAGTGCAGTCCAGTACGCAAATAAGCTTTTACCACCTCAGTAATCAAACTGTAAAACCATTTAAATATTAAGTTGAACATAACATTGTACCATCATAGGTAATATAAAATATGTTCATACAAACTCACATACCCGCCCAAATTAAACATACATATTTTAAATCTGAGAAGCCCAAATTACATACATTATTAAAAAATCTGAGTGAACAGAAAAGTCTTCACCAGGAGCTGAAAAGAAGGGATGGTGCAAAATAAATAAAAGTTGAACCTAATGCTTTGAATTGAGTTCAGATAATTAAACAGTAATAACATCAATTTTCACACTTTGGTACAGGGTATTCTCTTATCTGGTCTCTCTGTGTATATTTGTGTAATTTCTTTATTCACCCAAAAAGTTGTCTTCCTCATTTTCTACATTAAATACTGGTATTTTACAGAATCTCAACAGAGAAATATGAGCCACTGCATGGGAATTCTGGAGATGGTCATCCTACCACATCTGGAGGACTCCAAGTCAGAAGTACTGGAAATTAGGGTAGAATATGGAGAAGTTATATGGAGGGGACACTCGTTCTCTCTGCTCAGATGTAGTTCTTCCAATTTCAAGACATTTCTTTATGCTTTCTATGAGGTATATTCCAAAGCAAGATATCTTTGTTTGGGTAAGCGTTGTACTGCAGAGTAAATCCTTGATTTATTGAACTACAGTGCAGTGGACTTTGCCTGGAATTTTCCACACCTATTAACATATTTACACAAATGACATAAGTGATATCATAAATGTCATTTGCATAACCGTATTTGCATAATTACACACGTGGTGTAAATTGACACAAATGATGTCATTTGCATAATGTCATTATGTAAGTGACGCAACTCACCAATTTCATGGAGATTCATTAATAATGGATTTCCCCTCCCCCCCCACAATTAGTCCCTTAAAATGAGCTTTTATGGTCTTTTTGTTCTCGTATAGTTATGAACATGAATGGAAGATCAGTTTACTAAATCAAAGGTTGGATCATAAACTTAATAAATATAGACCAGCAATGAATAGAATACATCCACACTTTGGGGATTATTTAAACCATGCCTGGATTGCTATGCTCTCGAAAAGAAAAGAAAAGAAAAGAAAAGAAAAGAAAAGAAAAGAAAAGAAAAGAAAAAAGAAAAAAGAGGAAAGGAAAGGAAAGGAAAGGAAAGGAAAGGAAAGGAAAGGAAAGGAAAGGAAAGGAAAGGAAAGGAAAGGAAAGGAAAGGAAAGGAAAGGAAAGGAAAGGAAAGGAGCTTCCTTTTGCCTTTAACCTTGTATTATTAAGAAGGGATATCACCATGTCTTCAATATAGTGCATGCCCATAGATTGAGCTATATTACTGTAATGCCCAGTGATAAACATGATCATGCTTGGTACAAAATGTAGCTATGTGTATCTCTGTGTGTTTGTATCTGTGTCAGTCCTGCTGTTCATTGATAAAACAGCTGTTTTTCAGGATTAAATAATGGCGCTCTATCCAGTCCGTCTATAAGAAAACGCTTTTGAAGGGTGCTTGAAGGCCTATTACTAACAATCCAAAAGGTTCTTCTTCTTGTTTGCTTGCAGTTACTGAATAGAAGAACAGCTCCAGCATGATGCAGTGCGAAAAAGTGCAATAATCTTCACACATTTGATCACAACGTCTGTTTTATAAACCTCAGTCTAGTTCCTGATAGAAAAGAAGTGCAGCCTAGGGCCCTCTTTATACTATAAGTGAAGATATATTTTCTTCTTCTCCATTGTCTATATAGATTCCATTGTGACTGAAATGATAGAGGAACTTAGTGGTTAGATGTGGGTCACTGAATTGTATCGTTCTTTTTTTAATGCCTTCAAGTGGTTCCCCTGAAAAAGATGAGTTGTTCTGTTTATTTAAACAGAGATGATAAGCAAAATGTAGCATGCCTATTAGTTGTTCCTGCAGAAAATGAATAGCATTTCATTGGAGCAGTAGCTGAGAAAATCAGTAGCAAAAGCGCCAGGCAAATGGGAAAGAAAAGATGTTCTTCAAAGTTGCAAGGCAACAGCGTCATCCTGAAACCTTGGCACAACTACTTCGAGGGTATTCAGAAGTCATCTGCACAGTCCTTGTCATTCTGTGCAGATGACCTCTGAATACCCATGAAGGCACTTCTGCTGGAACTTCTGCCAAAACTAAACAGGGCCAGCAAATGTACTATGGATTCATAGTACTCCTTCGGTGGCTTGCATAGACCTGATGAGCAATATACGGTTCTTTGCCCACCTTTACTTGCCATTGTTGATCAGGAACCCTACATTCTTCATATGGTTGTCTAACTTTCCTGATGAGTTCTTCTCAGCTGAATATAAGATTTATCTTGATTTAGGGGCATGATTAATATGTAGTCAAACATTTAGTTAGTTAGCATAAGTGTACTAACAAAGATCTTTTGATGAATTGTTGTTTCACAAGAAAAGCCTGTTGATTGCCCCTCTCCGCCCCGAAAGAAGCAAGAGTTCCAGTTGCAGATTGAGTATTTCAATCCAAGGAGTAAAACCTCCCAAAGTTACCTATTAAAATGAAGACCAGCAGAGATAGAAACTCAAAAACTGCAATTCTACATATACTATTCAGGACTGCATTAAGAGCACAAGCAGAAATGCATTATTAAAAGGAACACTTTTCAGAGGCAACCCTGTTTGTACCCTGTTAGAAATATATTACTGAGCTGAAAATGGGCCAAACAATTGGTAGAAAAGGAGCCTAGACTATATGGCACTTAGACCTTGCAAAATGTTTAAGGCATTTACTGCGGAGACAAGTACAGGCAACTCTACTAAGAAAAAGCAGTAGATTATATTCTAATATCGGACACTAATCTACCAAGACAAAAGGAGGCAGAAGCTTAGTAATATTTTGCTCAAGTTTCGCTAACTGTGAGTCCAATTTGAAAAGTAAGAAAATAAGAATATATGGCTTTTTCCTCAGGCTAAATCTATAATCACTCCAACTCTACCCCTAAATACACACACTTGGAAGAATGCTTTTAAAAGTCGACTGAAAGTTTTCATTCCATTTTTAATATTAGAAACCATTCCAAAAATTGTCAGTGATATAAAAGCAAAAACATGTAAGCATTTATCTCTGGCGGGGGGGGGGGGACCCTCAATGATTTCCCAAGCAATAGTATGTTCCTAATTAATTTCATACACAAAGCAAAAGAGAACATGTTATTCATAGGTCTATCTATAGATACAAATGTGCTATATGGTTTGATTTCCTAATACTATTGGGAAAAATGCAGTTTTATATTTCTTATCCGAGGAAATTAATATTTGAGTTGGAGAAGTAAACTGTTGTTGAATCAGGATAGCATCCTGAAACATGGTGGCTTCATGCAAGCATGCTAATCCATATGTTTAAACTGCATATAATAATCTTTAGGATGTTACTGAGCTATGTATATTAATGATAAGCTGCTATTCCTATTATTAAGAACTTCAGTAATACATTTTTGCAGTTATTAGATCATGTGGATGAAAGCCAACAGGCAATCCAGTGATCAGCTGAGGACAAGTTGGTCTTACCAGGATTACTTCATTTCCAAGCTGTTCCACCCGGGGACTCTCTCAGGGAAATTGGAATCTCCTGTTTTAACCACTGTTTAAACAGGAACAAAGAATGTGCATTTACGGATATCTCTGTAAATCACTGTTCTATAAAAAGAGAATCATTTAATTAATAGCACCAGTTGCTAAATCAATAGACAATATAAGAGAAATATTTGGCTGAAACCGAAATTGCTTTTGAGCAGGGAACAGCAAGCTATAATTATGAGTGATTCTGTTGGACCAGAAGGGCAGCAGAAGGCTAGTGAGGTCGGGTAATGGAAACAGCAGCAATGGTAGCTCCTCACCCAACGTCTGCAAAGGAAGGGTAAGGAAATCCTGATGCTGTGCCACATGGTGCTCTGTCTCCTAATCTCCGGTGCCCTCCTTAATCAGCATCAGGTGGGGTCATGATAGACATGGTTACAAGAACTGCTTTTGGAGGCATCTTGGGTTGCCCTGCCCAGGGAGGTGCCATCTCTGCAATCTTTCTGCCAATATGCAAAACTACTTGCTTCATCGGTTTTCTTTGCTATTCTACCTTTCAAAAATATTTGTCACTCTTTAGTGACAATTTATAGTAATGATAAAATAATAATCAATGGGATTTACTCACAGATAATGCTTTTGGGATTTGTACTATCTAACTCAGTCTTCTCTGGTGGAAAGGACAGATCAAAACTTAAGCAAATATCTTTTTCTAACCTGCCTTCTGGGCTTAAAAAGTTGTACATGTCTACTTTAGATCATGGGTAGAAAGGCCTTATTCTCTATACTTTCTATACAAGGGCATTTGCAGGGGAAAGTAGTCAAAAAAGTCAAGATGGTGGCAACAACTCTGCAATTGAAGCCCTGTCCCCTTTTTTATATGGGTCACATGTGTGTCTGTAATGGACAGAAGGAATAACCTTGAGGAACACGAGGAAGAGCTGCAACCAAGACAATGGTCAGATAAAAAGAAATTTGAGTCCAGGCCAGATCTGTAACCTGAACAAGCATCTCAGACAAGACCCTCCCTAGTTCTCATGAAGATAAAGGGAAGGAAGGGGGAAGCTCATTCAAACTTGCAAGATTCGGTTACTGTAACCTTATAATAAAAGTAGTTTTAGCCTGTGTGACTTTGGTTTCCTAGTCTGGTCTATCTTGGAAGGCTAACAGTGTCACACTTAAAAAAGAGGCAGTGCTTCGATCATGTAGTTGCAGCCACCATCTTGACTTTTCTGACCTACACACAAACACCCATGGATGCCCCTGTTTCTGTAGCATACTTTCCTAAATGTTATGCCTTCAACTTCCTTCATTCCAGCCAGAATTTGTATAGAGCCTGAACATTCATGTGAGTTTATGAAGAAGAATAAATGTGAAAATGAGTATTACTTCTAAATTGATATACATTCTAAGATAGTTCCTTGTTAGTTGCTTTTACTTTTGACAGACTGATAAATTGTTCAGAAAGTGTTCATGGGATGGACAGATCCCCAGATTTTAACTAAACTGCAGCATTTATATGAAGATGACACTTTTTATTTTCTAGATTTTCAACATATTTTGCCTCTATATTTTGTGGAATCCAACTGATTTTATTTCAAAAGATATTGTGGACAAAATTAGAAAGTTATTACTTGATCCCTTTGATATCTTAATAAAACTTGGTTCCTCTTTTAGCCAAAATTTAATTGTTGTTCAAAATTCAGTTCAACTTAAATATTGCATGTAAATGCTTCCCCCTTTTTTCAGGGGAAGGAGCATTTGGACAGAAAATAGCATTAGCATTCTAGACCAGCTTATTGTTAATTATATATTGTTAGCAGCTTCTGAGATTCCTAAATTAATTGTAATGGGAAATGGTTGGGATAAAACTAAATCTATAGACTGCTTGAGAACATTACCAAGATGCATATTTGTGATCTGGGAGAACTTTTGAATACAGAGATGGAATATCTGATTTTAAGAAATCAATTGATTTGTGCTTTAAATAATGCTAAATATATTTCTTATGACACTATGAAACTAATTCATCAAAAGATTCTTTTTCATGTTTGTTGGACACATTAGCAGAGTTGGATATCAACCTTTTTATTCTAGAGATATATTGAATCATATGGTTTGGGTTTGTCCTATGGTTGTCCTGCTTTGGCTGAATATTCATATTGTTGTTAATACGATATTGGGAAGAGAATCAAGGAGTAATGAAGTTAATGTGATATTGAATTAGATACCAAGACCTTGGAATTTATCCATTTATGATTATTGTTGGACTTACCAAGTTTGGAGTGTAGCTAAAAAAATGCTGTGTTTTGGAAAGAAACTACAGTTTAAAATCCTAGATTGAAGAAATGTATCCATTCTCAATCTTTAAATTGACTATTTATCAATGTAATGAAAATACTGATAAATATGATTCTGTGCAAGCTGAGTCATTCTTACATCTCTATTGCTACATACGTAGTTTGCTTTGGTGTGGCTTTCCTTTTGTCTTTTCTTGTTTATTTTCTTTTGCAGGGGGGAATACTATAGTAATAAAAATTTTAATGAAAATGTGTAGATGCCATATTGAAAGTGGCTGCTCTGTGCTGTTACTCTGATAAATAATAATGGGAAGATTGTGTGTGTGTGTGCGCGTACATATATATTGAAAGACATGGTTGTGTTCTACTCTGATCTTCTACATAATTTTTTATATAGTGAAGTACAGATCCTTGTAACAGAAAACACCATTATGAGATTTTATTTTATTTTCAAAGAACATCTCTATACTCTTTGAATTTCCACTTCAAGCAATTTGTTTCTTTCCTTTTATCATATTTTCTCTCCCATGTTCTTCTGGAGAGGAGTAGCAAAATCTATTATTATGACATGCATTTTTGCTTTGGCTTCTTTTGCTCTCTAAATCAAAATGATGTCCAATCCTTTGAAGTCATTTGTTTTTGTCTTTAATTACAGGTTCATATATTTATATTAACATCCTTTGACTGTCTTCCACAAGAATGCCTCATATTCAAGAATCTGCTCTGGTTTTGCCTAACTTTCAAGCCCTTGTTTTTGTTTACTCTTTTTGCTATAATTGAAGGGCCTACACAGCAATCAAATTCACTTTTGGAAAATACAACCTGTCATCATTTATGAACCATA
Source organism: Python bivittatus (assembly GCF_059951505.1). Classification (NCBI taxonomy): domain Eukaryota; kingdom Metazoa; phylum Chordata; class Lepidosauria; order Squamata; family Pythonidae; genus Python; species Python bivittatus. The sequence goes on from NW_028277112.1 coordinate 36,690,327, forward strand.
ACTCTTCTTTCTGAAGGCAGGAAGAAAGTGATGTGCGTGATAGTCTGGCTTGCAGAAGCATGCTGAAAACTTGGCTAGTAAGGAGGAACCCAAGGCTGAGAGAACACAATTATTGTCAAGTAAAAGACAGCCTCATAAGTAATCTGACTGTCCTTGCAGGGACAACAGCTGGAGGCCAGTTCCAGAGGTGAGTAGAAAAGAATGTAAATGAGTGGAACATGTAATGCAGTTCAATTAGACGCAGCTTAGGCGGAAGACTTTCAACCACTTAACATCTGTTCTTTATTCCCTGAACATGTTCCTTTTGAATTCCACCCTTCCCCAAACCTCAAGTCCATGTGATTAGCAACATTGGAAATCTTTGCAAGTGGGTTTTATTGAAAATTATTACATTTTTTTCTTCCTTCCACTTTTTGCTTAATTGATTTTTCAAAGAGTTTTCCAGTCTTTTCTATTTTAAAATAAATAACAACCACTGAAGTCTAAAACAGTCATTTTCAAAGCATTCTTGTGGGCTATAGCTATGGAGACCCAACTGATGGTTTCAGATGTGGAGTGGTTAGATTCTTACATGTTCGTTTAAATAATTGAAGCCAAAGCTTTTGTGTCCAATTTATGAATACAGCCAGTGCATTAAAAAGAAGGCAACTAGCAAGGCACAGGGCAAGGGAAAAAGACATTTTGACAGCTGCTCCCCCTTGAATACTATTAAGTCCATTCCTTTTGTATAATAAGAAGTTTCATAGCTGAAATCTGTTGCATTTGTTGGTTTTAACTAAAAATGGGCTGTTTTTCTTTTTCTCTTTTTCTTTTCTCTTTTTTTCTATTACATGAAGAGTAAAAAGGGAGGTACTTGAGTTATTCCAATAGAAGAGGGCTGATTGCTTTTCAGCAATGATGGGCCAAGTCTGAAGATCCCCTTTAATAACACTAGAGGAAACATCCTTTCTCTTCTGCCAGGAGAGAGAAGCGATACAAAGAAACTGAATTTCAAGCATATTCCAAGTTATTGTTTATGTAATTCTTTTGCTTTGCAGAAGATTTAAACACAGCTATTAACCATTAGCTATTAATATGCCTGCACAGAAATTATACACACGCACATATTGAGTACAGTGGTACCTCTAGTTACAAACGCCCCTCCTTACGAATTTTTCAAGATACGACCAGCTCCAGCCCCAAAAATTTACCTCGACTTGCGAACTCGCCTCAACTTACGAACCGGATCTGCGGCCATTTTCCGCCCGTGCCATGTGGTCTGCGGCCATTTTCCGCCCATGCCATGTGGTCCGTGGCCATTTTTCCGCCCGTGCCATGTGGTCCACGGCCATTTTCCCGCCCGTGCCACGTGGTCCGCGGCCATTTTCCACCCCTGACACGTGGTCCGTGGCCATTTTTCGCCCCTGACACGTGGTCCATGGCCATTTTTCCGCCCTGCCGCGTGGTCCGCGACCATTTTTCTGCCCCTGATGCGTGGTCCACGGACGCCGGAATGGATTAACGGTAATTACATTGAACCTTATGGGAAAATTTGCTTCGTGTTGCGACCAATTCAAGTTGCAACCAGAGTCACGGAACGGATTAAATTCGTAACTTGAGGTTCCACTGTATATTAATATTCAGTCGTCTTTCTTTCATGGACATGGATTCCTCAGCCTAGTTAAGGCCTGACTTTTATGCCCTCAGACCAGGCTCACTTTTAAAGATACTTAACTTGTCCATCAGCTTCACTTTTTACACTGATGCTTTAACAGTGCTTTAATACTGTAAAATAGTGAGCTGAGATAATTAGCTGACACTAGTCCCAGCTGAATTAAACAGGACATGCGTACCAAGCACAAAATTTGGTTTGGATCTCAAATTGGCAATTGAGTAGAGTCTAATATATGGATTTCAGACTGATCTGGAGAGCTTGTGATTTAGTTCAGGTATCTGATTTAATATTCAGAAATCCAAAATATCATAACTTCTGTTGACAAATGGCCATAAACGTTTTACTTTTAAATATGAATTAAACTTTGTAGGAGCTTAAATGCAAGCTTTTAAACTCTGATGGCATTTTGGGGTTGTGTATACAAAATTAGAAAAAGCACATTGCATTTCTGTAGTTTCTGATTTTTCTCTGTCACTATCTTCTGCTGTTATGTGTTGTTTTTATCTGTTTTTAATATTGTATGCCATCAGATTTGTTCTGAATCCAGCAAAATGAAATAAACAAATACATATATATATATAAGAGCTTGCCAAATTTCAGAAGGGCAATGAAAGGACTTTTTTGTACAAAGATGGCATTTACAGTTTTAAATTGGTTTAAAAAAACCCTCTAAACTCTGCTATTTTTATAAAAAAACATTATTAAGATGTTCTTTGGTAAGAAGTCCCAAATTACAGAAGAATAGATGTTGAGGCTTTTGCTGTAAACTTATTTTAAAGTTTATTTTGGAGTGTGAAAGCTATGGTTATCCAATTTGTTTCCAATGACAATTCAAAGTGCTGGTTATTTCTAAAATCCAACATGATTGGCAATCAGGTTGTTTGAAAAACCTCATTCTTCCATATGAACCTGTCCTGATTTTAAGATTCTTGAAATACAGTATTTGTATTTGGATGTGATATGAGCAAAGGTATAACTGTTAAATTGTTAGCAGTTAGTATGTAATAATAATATTTATAGCAGAAGGGAATATGTGACAATGATCAGAAGTATTAGATTTACATGCATGTAATGGTTCAGTCTGCTGAGAATGAAGGAAAACTGGGAACCATTTTGTACTGGGAACCATTTTGTTGTCACAGCTTCAGATTTTGGAGGTATGGATAGTTTACTCTTCCTTTTCCTTTTAATTTTATTTAAATTATTAAAAAATTATTAAAAACTATAATCAATACAATTCATGAAAAGTAGCATAGGATGTCTACAATCAAAGTTTTAAAAATATATGGTTATAATAAAGGACACTCTTGTAATACTTGCTTTCTATCAACATTTCAGCAGAGGCATTCTGGACCAGTCATAGCATGCAAACAATTTCAAAATCCACATAGTGGGTAGGATGTAACTATAGCCTGAGATCAAACCTGATCTATCCTGGAAGATCTCCATTTAGTCAACTAGAAAAATACACAAATTAATCAGCAAACTTTAAATGTGCACACTTCCCCAAATTTTGCTATATAGCAGTTTTGGGTCTGAATGACATATGAAACGGGTATATTTGAGAAAGTTGCATATACACATTTCAAATATACAGTGGTGCCTCTAGTTACGAACTTAATCTGTTCCGTGACTCTGGTTGCAACTCGAGTTGGTCTCAAGTCGAGGTAAAGTTTCCCATAAGATTCAATGTAAATACGGTTAATCCGTTCCGCCCTCCGAATTTGGTCGCACCACGAGGCAAATTTCCCCATAAGGTTCAATGTAAATACGGCTAAACAGTTCTGAAACATATGCATTTTATTTTTAAACCTCAAAAACCTTCCAAACGCCACAAAAACCTTCCAAACGCCACAAAACACACCACAAGCCTCACTGAACGTCTCCTTGCTACCGCAATCTCGCCCACAGGAAGCCGCGATCACATGGCAGCAGGGAAAATGGCCGTGGATCTGGTTCGTAAGTAGAGGTGAGTTTGTAAGTAGAGGTAAATTTTCAGGGCCAGAGCTGGTCGTATCTCGAAAATTTCATAAGTAGGGGCGTTCGTAAGTAGAGGTACCACTGTATTATGAAAACATTCAGATCAAATGTGCATATATGATAGAGAAATGCATGCATAATAATCAGGAAAATTGTGTTCTAGTGTGTTCAAGTATTCACAAAATGATGTAGAGATCTGACATCACCCCTTTGAGGTAGACCAGGTCAGGAAACACAGCAAGGATTTCAAGAGTGCCACTTTACTGCTGTAGAATATACTAGTAATGGGTTCTTGCAAGCCAGCCAGAGTATCTCTCTGCCCCCTCTTATACCAACAGAATCAAGGTAAAATTATTTTGAGTTTTTTTCTCATGCCTTCTCCTTTCTGAAGATGAGTTTGTTGCTTACTTTCTCTTAACTGTTCTAACATTTCTTCATCAAGGTTATCTCTGTATTCCTCCACAAGTAGACTTATAATTTAATATGTGAATCTATCATAAATTCTATATGGACTGATTCATATCTTCTTACATGCACGTACACACAAACACAAATGGAAAGATCTCTATGCAAGTTGATACCGATGGTAGTGGTGAAGTTTAGAAGTGAAGACATACAGGTAGTCCTCATTTAGTGAGTGCCTTGTTTAGTGACAGTTTGCAGTTACGACGGTGATGAAAAAGTAACTTTGCAACCAATCCTCGCATTTACAATCTTCACAGTTCTGTAAAGCAAAGAAAAGCTGAAGTAAGATCATAAGCTCAGTGGTGGTTTCACTTAGCGACCACTTTGCTTAATGACTGAGTTGACAGTCCCAGTTGTGGTTGCTAAAGAAGCACTATCTGTAGTCCTTTCACTGCTATGTTTTTAGTGTAGAGGAGAATTACAAGGCAATCCCCAGCATCACTCTTGCTATCAGAAGTAATACAGCCTCTTCTCCACCCCAAACTGTGGGTAGACAAGGTCTGTATTTCAGATCCTTGCCTGGCAAATTCCAGTGAGGATGCAAGTTGGCTTCATGTAGGGCCAGTAAACAAATACACAAAATGGCAACTGTTCACAATAGTTATTATCTGCTTCCCACTTTTCTTGTCTTGAATGTAATCTATCAGCCGAGGCTTAGGTGGTGGTGGGCATGAGGGAAGCTATATAACCTTGAAAAATAGCTAAATATTTTCACTAAATACTTGAAGACCTTCTCCTTAATACCAAATTTCATCTAGGGTTTGAGGTTTTTGTTTTTTGGAGTTTTTTAAAGCAAGGAAAAAGGACAGCTGTTGTTCACAAACTGGATGTTTAAACTGGATTAATGGCTCGACATAACCAGCATGAGGTTACTTTATTAACTAGCACTTACATGTCCCACACCTTCAATTAACACTGCCTTGGCACCCTCTCATATCTGTTAATGTAGGAGATGATCTGATGAGCTCATTGCCGACCAAGCAGGCCCGAGAAGGGGGTCTGATTTATCTCCTTGGCACCTCATTAAAAGGCAAAATGTGCTGAAATTGATTTTCAGCCATTTCAGGCAAGGATGTTTGTAATAATGTTAATTTGCAAATTCCCTCTTTCTTCCATATATATATATATATATATATATATATATATATATATAATGCTGCAGTTGCCATGTTCAGCCTCAGGCTATTTGTATTGTGCAGACGGAAAATGAACAGTGAACATTTATTTCTCATATCTTTCTGAGGAACCTGAGGCGCATGAAGATATTTGTGCTGTAACAGGCACAGTCAATCTCCTTCACTCCCTTTAGTCACTATATATCAACAGGAAACTCACAGCTAGTTGGACGGCAGCAATTAACCTGCCAGGGTTCTGCACTGTCAGGCTTGGTAATAATAAACTCCCCCCAGTGAGAGATAGAGCTATAGATCCTTACCGTGCAAATTCCAAAGAGTATCTGAATTATTCAGTATCTGTGTGATTAAAGAGATGACATGATATTAGTTTAAAAGACATTACTCCCTATCCCCACTCCCCATCCTGAGATTTAATGAACCACTATTATGGCAAGCAGGCTTTCCCCCCATAGCTTTAAATATAGGGGTGCAAATGATGGATGGTAAGAAGAAATGAGACAATTTTTAATGCCTGGCCATTTGGAAACTGACAAGCTTAAGGACAAGAAAGCGGGGGGTGGGGGGCTGGGGGAGGAGTCAATACAACATAGGAAAAGTTACTTAAGTAAAGTTATAGCCTGTGTAAATCTTGGAAAGAAATCAGAATAATAATTGCAGGCAAGCAAAATGTATTAACGTTGGGGTAATTGGAAATGTTTACAGTGCCATCCTTAAAAGAAATACTGTTGATCAATTTTAATTATTGTAATTATAAGGAATAATTTGAAAGATGGGTAGATAAAGTGAGGGAAAACCTGCCTATAAGCCTATTAATAGTATTACCAATAATTATTAAGGATTATCACTCAGCTTCCACTGGCTTGGCTCCTCCACAAGCCCCCTCAATATATACACCAGTTTGATTGCTGCCTGCGTTTAGTATTCCGCTACAAAAAGCTCAAACACAACCTCATAAACAGGCAATTCAAAGCAGGCAGTGCTGAAATGCATTAACATTTGCCATCTAGAAATAACCTTTTCCATCTCTGGGATAAGTCTTTTGCAATGGTTAAAAAATGGCTCAGCTGCATTCAAATTCAAGGCAAGTCGTCTGCCCTTCCACCATGTAATTCTCCATGTGGAGAATCTCCTTTGTCCAAGCAGGGTTTCCTGGCAGGTTTCTCAATCATGTTGCAAAAATGCAAGAGGCTTTCTCCTACAGATGATTGCCCTGTCTGCCTGGAAGGCAACTTGAACTGTCTGTTCCCTTGAACATGTGAAGAGTGCAGTCTTAAAACGAATATTCAGCCATTCCAAGTATTCTTGGAAGTCAAAGTGATGCTGAATGCTGCTACTTGCTTAGCAACATGACAGCTTCTTTTAATTATTTACAAACAACATCTGAAAAAAAAAAGTTAGGTAAGTGCTGGAACCGTGTGAGCATCAAGACTGATGTCCATTAACATGCTGGTTGTCTATCCTTGGATTACAATGTCGGTTAGGACTTGAATTACCTAGATATATATCCTCACTCAGCTGTTGTGTTCATCAGGTAATCCTGAGGAATCCCCAGGAGGGTCTATTTCACAGAATTGTTGGGGGACAAAATAATGGCCATGCTAAAAAGATTGTGCTTACCATCCTGATCAGAAAAGTGGGGTATAAGGTTAGCAAATAAATACAATGAAATGGTCATATACTAGTTTCAGCTGTTAACATAAACAAGGTGGATACGCTATGTTCTCTCTCTCTCTCTCTCTCTTAATATTTTATTAGGTTAATTTACAATATGTTCAACAGAACCAACTGGTTCCTGAAAAATACCACTTCAGATACATTTGTAGTGTCAGCATAATAGTCTCAACATGAAATAATGAAACATGCTTCTGCTGTAACATAGCAGTCTACTCCAAGCATTTTTGAAATATAGCTTTCATATGTTTTCTCTTATTTTCCTTTCTCTGATCTCTACTTCATTTAAGTGCATAACTATTTCCTTAACAGTGTAACAGAAACTTCCCCTTACCAATTCAATAGTCTAAAACAGTGCTAGTATTTATGGCAAAAGCATTCTAATTTATCTTCAGCACTGATTTTCTTCCTTTTCTCTAGTTTGCTCTGACTTGTTCTGAATTTCTCTTTTCCTTGGTTCTCCAAATTGCCATACTGAAATAATCCCACAGAGAATCAAGATCATGTGTGGTGAGTTACCAGGACTTGAGTAAGAGAAAATTACAATGCTTCTCCTCACACCACAATTATTTGAGTGGTGAGAATATTACACAGCGTTTTAATTTCCTTGGAATGAGATCCAATGTGGCTGATGATGGTTTTGTGACATATTGTTTATTTTCCCATTTAGAAAATGTAATTCACAGCATTAACACTCAAGCAGATACTGCTCCCCCACTAGGGAGCACAGATGGCCTTTGTATTCTAACCCAGTGTTTCTCAGCCTCAGCAACTTTAAGAAGTGTGGACTTCACCTTCCAGAATTCACCAACACCAGTACGAACAACAACAAGGTCCCAAAGCTGGCTGGGGAATTCTGGGAGTCCCAGAAGCCCACACATCGTAAAGTTGCTGAGGCTGAGAAACACTGCTCTAACAGCACAAAGTTCTATCCCAGCAATTTTTCTCTAGCCTGCTCTTGTATGAGTCTAGGCTTGTTTAAGTCTGTCCTAGCTGCTCTTCACCCACACTTTGAATGACATTTCTTCAGGAAATGAGTTCTAATAGGTCTCTCCTTCCAGAACAGCCTGTCCACTGAAATACATCTCCTTAACTAGGAGTCAAAGGGCATCAACACTGCACACAACACACACACACACACACACACACACACACACATACAAAATTTATCCTATGTAATAAAAATTTGATTCCAGAGGCATATGTTCTTGTTAGTCAATTGTAACCCATAGAGAGAAGAGTCAAGTAGCAGCTCAGGTTAATAAATTTATGGTTGCATACCCTGGTTATGATACAAGCATGATAAGGAGGTTTTTTTCTTTTTTCTTTTCTTTTGACAGAGAGGGTAGAGGAACGGAAAGCATATTTTCACTGATCGTTGGAATCGGTGGTTGGGAATGTCATTAGAAGGGCTGAGTTTGCATGAGTGAGGAATGCTGGTAGACCTCAACCTGTCCTTGTTTCAAATTCTTTCAAAGAATGAAGAGCATATCTGAAACATGACCTCAGACAGAAGTTTGGAGCAAATATTTAATATTCTAATTTTCATTTTCTGAACTTTTTATTGTTCATGAAATAAACTTTTAGGTTAATGAAAATTGATACCCATGAAGTAGGGTTTCACATGTAGGAATGTTCAAAACTAGTATTTATAGCAGATGTGGCAAAATATAGTGCTTTAAAAACTGGGGGAGGATCCCATTGATCTATGACCTTTTTCTTTCTTTCTACCTTAACTTCCTGTTAGTCATTTACACTGACATTAATTCCTAGCCACTTTAGCAAAAAGCAAATTAAATCCCGCAGCAATGTAGTGTGTATGTGTGTGTGGGGAGGGGGGGCTGTCAAAATAGTAGCTGTGGCAATATGACTGAAGTCCCCCTCTTGTACATGTGCCAACATCATACACACAAAGGGGTGGGGCTTCTTCCATGCTAGACAATCTCCATCTTAACTTTTTTTTATCCCCCCGCTTTGGAGGCCACTGCTAGTGTTGATTACAGCATTCACCTTCAGTTTTAACTGATGTGAAATACAGTGTAGGCAAAAGAACATGGCAGATGTCATCTCTAGAGAGCTCTCCCTCATACAACACAGCTGCAGCACTTGGGCCTGTGTAATTTCCCTATGAAATGAACATGGAATATCATTCATAAAGGGAAGAAAAAGGGACAGGTAAGACATTGTGTTGGTTATGGTTTCTCCACTTCTTCTTCAGCTAATGGTGAGTCACATTTACAACTTATAGCACAAGTATTTTATTTAAGTAAGCTTGTTTTGTGCTTTCCATTTTATTAACTTCTGCTTTCCCTTGTGGGCATACAATAGCATTTACTGTATGTGTTTTGCTATATTTTTTTTTTTTAAGTTTGCCCCACCAGACCCAGGGAATAACATTACTGTAGAGAAAGTCCTATTGAAATCCATATGGTTTGTGGCCAAGTAGCAGCAGCTCAGATGAGGGCTGTCACAGGAATTCAAATAATCCATAATGCAATATAATAACTTCTCTTTGGGATATGGACTTGTACAGTGACACTTTTGCAATTTCTACAGATTGCATGAGAAGTAATTTTTCCAAATGAGAACCTCTCAGTCCAGCTCCAAGCTGATTCTCAGGTCACAAAATACTGATGAAGAAGCAGAAGTAAAGCCTGATTGAAGGCCTTCATTTTTTGAAAAAAATAAATTTCTATTAAATTTAATTGGACCTCAGTAAGCATAGATGGAACCTTGTTAAACAAACATTTAGTTAGACTTGTTTGTTATGATGGCTACCAGATCTGGACAGCCAATAGACAACACAAAGGAGTTATAATTTATTGTACCTCTTTGCTGGTTGTCTGGATTTTTATTGCGAAGGTACAGTATGCCTAGGCGTCACTGTCCTGCACCAGGTATACACACACACACTGATTAGGTTTCAAAGGTTTTACTTCAGTTTTAGCAAATACAGGTGGTGGCAGGCAAGGCATCATATGCAGGCATGAGCTTGCCTACAAATGAGCTCAAAGCAGAAGGCATTGTCAGGTCATTCTCCAAGGATGTAGGTGTTTGCAAGTAGGTCATCAGCCAGTCCCAGTTTAGAGTGACAGAGTTTCAGGAGACCAGAAGATTAAGGCTTCAGGTACACAGGATTCAAATTAAAATGGTGGGTCCCAATGGATTTTTGTGGGGCAGTGTTGGCTCTTATGCAAAGCCTTCCCCTAATGTAGGCTAGGAACACCCTCGCCAGATGAAGAGGAACATAGGGTGTCTTCACTCTGCTTAACACATATGGCAATGCATCCAGGGACTAAGCAGTTGTCAAAAATTGGGTTCCTCATCATCTGACTGTGGGGGCAGCTGCTCTGGATGATTGATGGTGGAGTCACCCTCAGGTGCTTGATTGGTTGCCATTTCTGGAGGTTGACACTTGCTCAGTGTATCCAAAGTAGGGTGCCTCAAGTCCAAGCTGGCCATGACAATCAGTCATTCCCATATTTTCCAAAGGAGGCTCCTGATAAGCCATTTGCTAAATCTTGGAGATGATGTAGTCCAGAGGGATATTGCTGAAAAGGGGAAATAAAGGATAACACAAGTTTATTCACCACAAGTGAAGCTACATCTAAATTTTCACGAATAGCATTTGATTGAACTTGGAAGAACTTTGCTCTCTTCCATCACATTAACATTCTTTTCAATCCCATTCAGAAACATTTTCTATTTTCACTGTGATCACATTTCTTAAAAAGCTGGCAAGATTTCGATTAACTTGATGAAAATCTTAAGAAAGCAGATTTCATGGGATGAGGTTTTCTATTAACATACAATTAAAAAATAATTAAGAAGAAGTGCTGTGGATCAGTGGTATCTGCGAGGAGCCATGATGACATTAAAACAACGTATGTCATGACATCATGCAAATGATGTTATGTTGTAAATTGTATCAATTGTGTCATGATGTCTGAAAAACGTAAGTCACTTTATTTGCATGTCATGGTGCATATATCATTTGCCCCATTTGTCCCCCCATGAATGCCCAGCTGTGGACTAGCATGAGCCTAGCATCTGTCTGCTATCAATTAAAGCAGCTATGTCTTTTTTCAGACTTTGACTCGAGCTTGGGAAAAGATGTAGCTGCCTTAAAGGGATGACTCATGAAAGAGACTCTGAAAGCAGCAGAATCTTTTTTCTGGTTCACATAAAAACCTTCAAAAGATTTGGCTGCTTTAATTAATAGCTGATCTTGCTTGCACTTGGGTGAGGTCCAGATAATTGATTCCTAATCATTTCTGACCTAACCTCAGACCTAACAAATACTATGAAAACATCCATGGCTGCAAGACTCAGAGGGATGTATCAGAAGAGGGTGATACTTACATTTTAAACATTTATACCCACCCTATAGTTTATTTTTATATTAAAAGTGGGTAATTTAATATTTGCTCCAAGGCCACTAAAAACCAAGCAAGGCCAAAAATGATTGGCTCTAAACTTGAAAGTTTATAAGTCTGATCTTAGCCATGTTTGCTTGAGAAGTAATCACCAAAAACAGGATTTTAAAGAATTATGTATATTTTGTAAATTGCTAGTAGTTTTACTGAGCAATGTAGCCCCTAAAGATGTTGAATCTGTGTGGTTTAAAACAGGCTTGGGGTAAAAGCTCTGACTTGTGTGGTGTAGACTATTTTAACTTAGAATGGAAAACTGAGTGGTCTGCAGCATGATAAATGCAAGTCAATACAATTGTTCAGCCCTTAGCAACATTTTTCCTGTCCTAGGTCAATCTGACTTTACAATCTGTTGGGCAGAAGTTTAACAGGGAAAGACAAAATCTCAATTTACATTGACTTGCAGGACGTCATGAACCTCTGAGATGAATCCAGTTATAAGTGACTCTGGTGAATATGTCATCTGGTATATCAAGCTATAAGCTCCATGTGCATTTCTTGAGATAGGATATTGGACCTCTCCTTGTTTGCCTTCTTTAACATTATCCAAAACAGTACAGGACTTTCTCAAATGTAGGCACTTTTCCCCTAGAGAGTACCTTGTAGCTAATGGTACAACTTAACAACTTATTCAGGCTGTATTGATACAAAGCTGCTGCTAAAAATTACATTTCTCCCTGCACACTTACTGCTGTAGGAGGAATGATTAAGATATTGTGAATATTCATCAAGCAAAAATCCATCAGGCGGATCTGAGAAATAACTATGGAACTGTTGAATTTCCACATAAAATTACTGGAATCTGGGGGTGGTACTGTGCTGGTACAGATAAATTAGGAATTAGGTTATTTGAGGGACCGCCTTCTGTCCATCCCATCAGATCTGGCAAGAGAGACATGCTACAGGTCCCATCAGTCAGGGAACTACACTTTGTGGGCCTGAAAGGTGGACCTTCTCTCCATTGTGCCCACCTTAGGAAACATTCTTCCCCCCAAAGTGAGATCATCTTCATCCCTACTTATTTTCCAGAAGTCCCTCAGGACCTGGCTATGTCATCTGGCCTGGGAATCTCAGGGGACCGGTGAAATCTTCAGGGGCCTCCCTTGCTTATCTAATCTCTTGTGTGCTTTATGCTTTTTAAAACTGTTTAATTTGACTGCTTTTGACATGATTATTGCTTTTATATTTTTTTGATGTACACTACCTAGAGTCACTTCTTGTGAGATGGGCGGCCATATAAATTTGAAAAATAAATAAATAAATAAATAAATAAATATTCATCATGGAAATCTCCACTGAATAATCGTGGAAGCTTCATTTCTTGAATATCTACCTGAACGTATTTATTTTTCCCTGCCCTAACCCAAGGTTGACCTGAAAGGCAAACATAAACTGTGAGTTTAGAGACTCTGAACTGTAAATCTAGCAAAACATGAGAGCCATGCTGCTTCTTGCATCTGGGGAGGTACAAAAACACACATAGACACATGACACAAGAGATGTCTGAGAAATGTTCAAAGTGAATAAAGAATGCATGATGTTTATCTGAAAAGATTGCATCATTTTGGCATCATCGTTGTGTTAGTTTTTGGAACCTCCTGGAATGTACAGGGTGAAACTCTTGCAGAAGAATACCTTTATTCAGACAATTGCTGAAAGAGGTTTCAGAAGGGAGTGCTCATCCCAGCTGATTCTAATCAGTTTCATGCCAAATTACAGGATTCAGAAATTGCTGCTAAACCTGTGCAGCCTAACATTAGCAATTTCAGCAAATTAAAAAGAGCTCATTTCTGATGAAATGGATTTACTTGTGTCACCATCATGTATTCATTTATGCATTGAAACAATTGATTTCCCTGGAGAGCAGAAGGTTGCATTCCATCTAATGTGTGAATGGAGGGCATCTACCTGTATCTGTCATCTGTGTTTTGCAGTTTGCTCTGACTAGCAACCCACAAACATATTTCAGGAGCCACTCACAATGAGAATGAACCCATATTTTGCATCCTGCAGTAACTTCAGGAAACAGAATAACAAAAGCAGAAAAGTACAATAAAAATGAGAAGCATATTTTAATTCCCTAAATAGAATGCATATTATTATTCCAAAGTTTTAAAAATAATATATTACAATGCTCCACCACATACTGCCATTAGCTAATAAGCTTTATTTGGGTTTTTAAAGGGAAACAAATTAGACAAGTAGAGAATGATAACGTTAAGAAGTCTTACATGCCATGTGATATATTTAGCTGCTTGTTTTGCAAAATGTTCCACTTTTAAAAAATGTAAGACCTTACATATAAAGGTCATAAGTAATTTCCATAAAAGTCCTACATATGAAGAGAGACGCAAATACAAATCTCTGTTTTAGATATGGTTTGAAGATTTGATTGAACTCAAGCTAAGCAAGTGTTACTGAAGTGGCTTAATGATGCTGAAAGTTGCCGGCCAGAAATGGTCGACACTTCAGCGGTTTGAGCCCAGCCTTCGCATAGCAGAGTGAGCTTCTGCTTCCTCCCCCAGTTCCTGTCAACCCAACAGTTTGAAAAACTTACGTGAGTAGAGAAATGGGCACTCTCACTCCAGTGGGAGGAAAAATGCTGGCGGCGCCTTGCAAAAGGAGTTGGGAGCAGTTGCCGGTAGTGCGGAAGCTGCGCTCGCCTGAAAAAGGCGCGAAGCAATAGAAACCCCGCCTCCTGCACTCACCAGCTGGGCTCTGCTCTAGGAAGGAGGCAATGGCAAACCAATTCCAAAACACCTTGCCTTGAAAACTGCAAAGGACTCATCCAAAAAAAAAAAAAAAAGCAGTCACTGCAGAGTCAGTAACAACTGAGTGCAGATAAAAAAAAAAAAAGTGAACCAGTGGTGGTAATAGACCTACTCTCTTGGATGGTCAAGCAGAGACTACATTGACGTCTGTTAAGAATACTTTAATGAAGGTTGTTGCAAACGTAAAATGAGATAGATTAGATGGTTCAAATCGTCCTTTCCAGGTTGTTTTTCTAATTTTATGATGCCTTGATTGTATGGATTATACCATAAATCAGTCTTCCTTGGTCTGATGCCCAGAAGATGTGCTGGAACTATACTTCTCAAAATCCCCGGGCAGCATGGCTTTTGGGTCTAAGTGGCACCAGGTAAGGGCAAAGTTGCTCCAAGTTTTGATGTCCTTACGACCATAACTGAAGGCATCCAACTGACTGATTACGGTGCAATCCTATATATCCCAACTGAAACTTAAGTCCCATTGTCTGTGTTGAAGAATTCAGCTTTGCCTACATTTTTACTTGTGTGTATAATCCAGTTCTGGCTGGAGCTGGGTTTTGATCACCTGATCACATCTTTGAGCCTCATCTCAACTTTGATGCTGTTGACACCCCCCTCCCCCAGATGCCCCTGGATGTGTGGCTAGAGAATTTCTGCCCTTTCTTGGAAGACAGAGTAATTTCACAAGATATAGACCAAATCAAATGTTATTACAAGGAAGGAAAACTAAAATATAACTTTATTTATAACTTGAAACTTTGAAATGCATTTTCAACATTGCCGAAAAGGAGTTATGGCATTCCCTTGATCAAGGTCAGCAACTACACAGAAAATGCAAGTGAAAATGCAGAAGAAAGGCCCTAGGCACACCACAAGATGGCATAACCACAAGGTTAGAAATAAAATTAATAACTTTCCACCCAACCTGAAGAATAGAATGCAAGGCTGAGGACACACACTCAATTTTCCTAATTTGTACAGTGAAATAAGAAACCTACACTTGACTTAGCACACAGAAACAAAGAAACAATCTAATGCAAATCCTGGCTAGACTATACACTATACATGTTTCTACAGAAATAGGAAGTTGTCTTGAAGATCACCAGCTTCCTTTTAGAGAGCCAGTTTGGTGTAGTGGTTAAGGCATCCAGCTAGAAACCAGGAGACTGAGTTCTAGATCCGCCTTAGGCATGAGGCCAGCTGGGTAACCTTGGGCCAGTCACTCTCTCTCAGCCCTAGGAAGGAGGCAACGACAAACTACTTCTGAGAACGTTGCTGAGAAAATGCAGGGACTTGTCCGGGCAGCTGCCAGGAGTCAACTCCGATTCAAAGGCACGAAATAAAAAAAAAAAAAAGTTTCCTTTAACCAGAGTGTTTACACCCCCCCCCCCCCCAGAAATTCCAACTTTAATGTGAGGTTATAAAGAATGAGTTATTCTCCTCTTTTCTCCACCTCTCCAGCAATGTTGCCTTCCGTTCTGTCTTCTGGTCCTGTCTTTCTTTTAAAAGGGACTGTTTTTTTTTTCCTATTTCAGGAAAGAGAGAGACTGGGATATCTCTGGGTCTATGTAACAGGGGTCATCTCTCCCTTTAGATGTGTATTGGTGAGGAGTGTCTGTGAATGTCTGAATGTGTTGACTGGCAAGGTGGGTACATTCACACCTGCCTCTATTCCAAAAACTCAAGGCAGCTTATGTCCTGTTTCATACCCAACACATGCTTTCTGGCTTGATTTACAAGGGGCTTATTGGTGAATTGCAAGCAGGCCAAGACAAAGGCAGCCAGAGAGTCGGCTGTGCAAGGGAACGCATGCTCCAGAAAAGATATAGGAGAGTGAAGTCTTGCCTGAGACTTCAGTCCAGAGTCAGATAGAGGACGGGTTCAGAGAAGCTAACATAGTTCACGATAGTCCAAGAGTCACACATCCAAGTGGGTAGTCAGCCAGTCTGAGTTGAAGAGCTGAAAGGCAGGAAACAAGAACTAAGATTGGCAAGTCCTTCTCAGAGAAGAACCAGCCTCTAGCAGCTGACACATTCTGGGATTAGATGCTCTGCCAAGAAGGGGCCTCTCACCACCTAACTTCCGTCATACCTGCTTTGCCAAGTCAGCCCCCAGGGAGCTAATGGTCTGCTGCGCACTTGATGGATCAGCCCCTTGGGTTCAGCTTCTGACAGCTTACGTGGGGGGTTGGGCTGAGAGAGAGTGACTGGTCAAAAATTACCTAGAGAGCTTTCATGGGTGAAGGTGATCTTGAATCTGTGCTTTCCAGATTCAATATACTTCATTGTACTGATATATTGTAGACTACCCAATCCTGGATTTGCACTGTTTAGCTGTATCCAATAGTCATTTTCCTTGGCAAGTAATACTTCTGTCACTGAAATTAAAACACCCCTGAAATTAAAGCACCTAATTTTGCCAATCTCTTCTACTAAATTATGGTGGGTATAGGAATTGATGATCCATCACAGTTTTTTCTTGGATTCTTGTAATAAAAATGGGTAGATTCCTTTGGTAATGCTCACCAGGCCAACAAAAAGTCAAAGTCAACTGGAAACATCCAGAAATCCTTATTTCTGCTGTCATCTAATTCCAATTTTTTGTTCAGTTGATACATATGCTGCTTTGTGAAGAACCTGCTTTCAAACACTGTCAATGGTTTGTATGTTATGTTTTCTGAGAACAATGCAGGAAGCCCGAAGGATACTAGCTCTAGATCAAAATTTGATAATTCACCCCTAGTTCCTTGTTTTTCATTTTGTTTTGTTTTGTTTTGTTAACACTTTGGAATTTCCTAGTGGGGTATGTTGTATTTTTTGTCATCTGAAGTTAGAATTAAATTCAAGTGAAATTATTAAATATGTTCTTAAAGTGTTAGCATTGCATCTGTTTTTATTCCTTCAAATCATGCAAATCATACTTTCTATCCAGTCTTTTCCAAATGTGTTTTAAGTAGCTTTGCATTTTTAGACAGGTGTAACTCCTTTCAAGCCTACAATTTCACACTTCTCTCTATTTAACATTATTGACAACATCCCCCTTCTGAAGCTGCCCTCCCCACATCCAGTGATAAAAAAGCAACTTGTTTCTTGTTGGCAGAGGTGCCAAATGAATAATTCAACTGATAAAATGTTCTGGGTTGTACATTTTCAAAAGACAGAACAATCCTCTTGCTGGTCACCACAGCTCTGTCAAAACTAAGCACTGTACAGTCTATGTGTCAAGCAAATCATGCATGCTAAGCAAGTTAATCCTGACCAACATCTCTTTTGCTGATTGAGGCAACCTCCCTCTATCTGTAGTCTCAAAAGGCCAACTGAAAATATATAAATATATGCATAGGTTGACAATGTTGACGACAAGCATAATCAACATTAACATACCCACCATTTATAATCCGGTGTTGGGAATGTATATATTCTGGATATACTTGCATTGTAAGTCCACTATGAAACAGGATGAGGTCTGATCCTGTAAATTTCCATGTCAATATAAGTTATGTGTGCCTTATATCACCTTTCATTCATGTTTTTTTTTTCCCAAGAAATATACAGCAGAAGGAATTGGAAAAAGATGGAGTAATTATTTGGTAATCTTCCATGAAAACTCCAAAGATCCCTGATCATAAGAATAGCATATATTTTGAAAATATGTAAATGTGCATTCTATATATAAATATCAAGTGAAAAGCACCAGAAAGCATAAGTGTAGGAGTTTATTTGAAATGTTATAATGACATAGGAGTTACCAAAATCACAGAACTAATTTCTCTATTCACTACATGATCTGTTATGAGAACTTTTTATACAAACATTTTGACCGTAAAGAACCTATTATGTGTTTGGGACAGCTGTCCTAGTTGATATGATATAAAGCTGATGTGAAATGACCTTGTGAAACAACCTAAGATGCAGATCTGCACATTAATTGCACACTTTGATCTTGCTTTAGTCTTGCAGGCTGGTTTTTGCCCTCTGCTTCAGGATGTTTGGATGCCATTAAGTTCACACTGTTCTGCTGCCTTGGCCTGGTGTCACATATGCCCCACATGATCCAATAAGCAGCACTGTTTTGATTGGGTTTGTGCATGGATTATGCAGGGCTAACTCTTTGCCTTGGGACAGAGTTAGATTTGTCTGCCTCTCATTCCTCCCTTCTGACCTTAAAAAAAACTTTTAGTAAAGCTTGCAGTGGAAGA
Organism: Python bivittatus; assembly: GCF_059951505.1. Taxonomy (NCBI): domain Eukaryota; kingdom Metazoa; phylum Chordata; class Lepidosauria; order Squamata; family Pythonidae; genus Python; species Python bivittatus. The sequence continues at coordinate 36,708,632 of NW_028277112.1, forward strand.
ATTGACTCCTGATCTAATTTTTTGTTTGATCAATAGAAAAGACACAACCAAATGCTTTTTAACTTTCTGTGGCTCTGTCCAAAGACAAAGCCACACAGAGCCACTGCAGATATTGGCATAATCCCAGAATCATAGGATCATAGAATTAGAGAGTTGGAAGGGAGCCCAAGGATCATCTAGTCCAACCCTCTGCAACGTTCAGGAAAACCTGTGCACTGTGCATGATAGAGGATTGTTCAGCCTCTTTTTAAAAACCTCCAAACACCAGGAACCCATAGTCTTCATAGGTAGACAGTTGGCATGGTTAGTCACCTGACAAGACACATGCTAGCAGGAGCTCCATTGAACCATCTCATTTTTTCTGCTGATCCATTTTCATTCTTTTGCTAGCTATCATTCATTAACCAGGTGGAAAGGAGCAGAAGTAAAGCTGAGCTGATTTTGTAAACTATATGGGCACATCCATATCATTTGATTGATTGATTGTTTTATCAAATTTATACAGCTGTCCAACTGAATTAACACTGGGTAGCTTACAATTTAAAAAACCAACAAGGTGGCCAATCATCATTGTCATCGTCATCATCATCATCATCATCAAAAAGTACAAGTCCTCATCATGCAAAAACATCCAATAAAAACAACACCTTATCCTAGGGCTCAGAAGAAGAGCCAGGTCTTCAAGTTTCACTTAAAGTATGACAGGGTCAAGGCAATGCAAACTTCTGAAACATTGTTTTGAGGACAGAACCTGGAGCATGCCCACCTTGCAGGATCTTACAGGACAGGCAGAAGCAATGAGATAAAGGGGCTTCTCAGGTTACCAGGTCCTGTGACCAACATTCAACTTGCACCTGGAAGCTCACCAGTAGCCAGTATGGCTCATGCAGCAGAAGTGTCACATTTGGTGTTGCTTAAAAATGTTTAAAGATTGTATCAGCTGGATCACATTGCAGATCGGAATCTTAACATTTCATATCTCTGGGGTCTATGTAATTCAGGGAGGAATTGCATTTAGAAAACATACTAAATTCAAGCATGGGTGGGTTATTAGACATTGAACTCTAGCCTCTTAAAATATGCTTAGCTGGAATTTGTAAATTGTAAAAGTACTTAGCATGTTATTGTAAACAGACAGCTGATGCCAGAATGGAATCATTTATCTAAACATTCTGCATGCCTTCTCTGCTGAAAAAGGATTAGAAGTAGCTTTATGTAAGTATCCTTGCTTTGACTGGTACTATCAGCTTCAACATCTAGCCTGGTGTCCATCAATTGTTTCATGTTTGGATTACATTGAATCACTTTTCAGGCTAACGAAGAAAAAAAGACTTCGTTATCTGCAGTTTTTTGGCTCTTTAGTCCTTCAAGAGATGTAGCTTCTGCTCCAGGAGGCAGTGGTGTTTGCACAAGGGGGCTCTCTTGTTTTAAGTGATTTTTTGGAAGTCAATAAAGAAAGTAAACTGTGAAGAAGGCTCTGAGTTTTACCTCCTGTTACTTTTTTTTGGGGGGGGGGGATCTTTCAAGAATAAAGGATGAGTTCCAGCAGCCACATTTACAGTATTTTGGTTAGAGAAATGGAAAGAAAGGCATTCCAGAAACTGAAGCATAATATTTAGAGTTAATCAATTTCCTTATTTGATACAAATGTACCTAGGAAAAAAGACAGACATTTCTGAGGCTGATGACGATGATGAGTCACTGAATGTTCAAGATTCATGGTAGCTTTCAAGACATACTAAAAAACTAATGAAATGCAGCTAAGCTTTTGGATGGGCATCATGGAACATTCCAAAGGCTGGCATCCAACTCTTGTCACTCTTAGGCAGCATGACCAGTACTGTGATATCCTGGGATATGCAGTCTAGTAAACTCTGGAGAACTGCAAGCTGCCCAACCCTGTTGCAATTTTATAAACTAGAATAGTTTCAAAACTGATTTACCCACAAATAATGGTTTGAAATTTAAAACGATTAGCACATTAAAGTTAGGACCCTGATATGAATCGTGTTATTTTAAAAATTCAATTTCTAGCAGTATTCCACTACCAAATGATATATTATTCATCTATGCCTCTGTTTCTTTTCTAGGAGCTTATCAGGCAATAACAATGATAGGGACTTCATTCTCTCCACAGACTGTGATGGGTATATAGATAATATTTACCTCTTTTTTATTTTAATGGAATTCTGAAACAATAATTTGAAATAAGTGAGGTTGTGGACACATTAAATTCTCATCTTCTGAATTATACCAGGTAGCTGTGGGCAAGTCAGTTTAAACTTTATTATGGTGTTATTGAACATAATAAGATATTTGTACCTTATGTATATAATATCCTGAGCAAATGGGTAGATGGTTAAAATCCAAAATGAATAAATTACAAATTCTCACAGTACAGTAAATGACTTTCACATCTTGATTCAACTGATATTTCCCACAGAATAGATCTACTACTATGAACTTAGTAGTATACTGCAAGCATGTTTAAAACTGTATCTTTATTTATTTAATAAAATAAAACCTAAGGATGTATTTTAAACATCCTTGCATCCTGTACATAGCTACCATGGAATAAGTTCCACTGAACATAAATATATTTCATTTCCAGTAAAGAGTTATAGTTCTGTGCTGCTGAACATCGAATGAATCCACAGAATTTGTTGTTGTTCAGTCGTTAAGTCGTGTCTGACTCTTCGTGACCCCATGAACCATATTGCGCCAGGCCTTCCTGTCCCTCACTGCCTCCGTGAGTTTGCTCAGTTTCATGCTCATTGCTTCAGTGATGCTATCTAGCCATCTCATCCTCTGCCGTCCTCTTCTCCTTTTGCCTTCAATCTTTCCCAGCATCAGGGTCTTTTCCAAAGAGTCCTCTCTTCGCATTAGGTGACCAAAGTATCTGAGCTTGAGCTTCATTATCAATCCTTCCAATGAGCAATCAGGGTTGATTTCCTTTAAGATTGATTGGTTTGACCTCCTAGCAGTCCAGGGGACTCTTCAGAGTCTTCTCCAGCACCACAGCTCAAAGGCATCAATTCTTCAGCGCTCAACCTTCTTTATGGTCCAGCTCTCACAGCCATACATTACTACTGGAAAAACCATAGCTTTGACTATGTGGATCTTTGTCGGCAAGGTGGCGTCTCTGCTTTTTAATATGCTATCTAGGTTTGCCATAGCTTTCCTCCCAAGGAGCAAGCGTCTTTTAATTTCATGGCTGCAGTCTCCATCTGCGGTGATCTTGGACCCCAAATAAATGAAGTCTGTTACTGCTTCCATTTCTACCCCTTCTATTTGCCAGGAATTGATGGGTCCAGATGCCATGTGTGAATAATTATTCTTCTCATTGATGGACCTGCATATTCAAAGTTTACTCATTCTTAGTAGTATTTGAAAATCAGCTTGCCAATAATATAATTAACCAGAGTAGATCCATGCTTGTACATGCACATCTTCAAGTCTTGGAGGCCTTACAGACTGTTGAAGGCAAGTTTGTCAGAGCTATTTTGTTGCCGTGGTTGTTCCTCATGTGACACCAATGCTCTGTTGTGCCTGGAACCTGTCAAAGTTCATATGACATTTTGTTCCCTTACGTTCTAGTTAAAAATAACCTTTGTAGAGGGATCTCTGGCCTCTTTCATCCCTAAAGAAAAATATCACAGTAGATGACAGTCTTTGACCCTGTTCAAAGCAGGTAACTTAATAATTCTCCAATGTCTAATGGTGATGCCCATTCTACCAAGCCTGGTGCCTCAATTTATCAATGCCTTTATAGTTAAGTGTCTAGGTAGGCTGGACGAGCAGAATAACAGTCAAATGAAAATGCAGGAAGAGTTGCCAAGTTTTGTTTGACTGTAATTGCTATAAGAGAGCTTAAATTCTAGCTTTGATTCATTAATCAGTCAATATAACTGCTAATGGATGTTGGAACAATTCTGCTTTTTTTTTGTTTGTTAAAAAAAAAACAGTAGTTGTAATGATTGGTAATGATAAAATAATGATAAAAATTCAGGAAACTGCTTTGTAAACAGCCAACTGCTAGCCTCGCTGTCATCAGTGAAAAGACCTGCTTCCTTGCTGGTTTGTAGGAACACATTTAGAAATAAAATAAAGAAATCTCTGCCTAACATACATTGGGATAGATTGATCCTACATAGGAAATAGTTTTGTCTTAAGCTGTTGCCAAAGAGTGTGACAGTATAATATTATTTGAACAAATAAGGGTTTATTTTATTTTGCTTTTCCTTTGTTGATAAATGAATTTATCCCTTTTATTATTGGACTCTGACCATATGCAAACAGAGTTCTTGGGGCACAGGCCCCCTTCTTATGAAAGACAGAATCTCCTTGGAGTCAAGGTGAATTCTTAATGGCTTCACGTGTTGGATACTTCATCCCCATCCACCAAATTGTTTCCTTCATGGTGCAGAATGGAGGAGGGATCACCTGGAGTCCTTCTTTCCTTCTCTATTCTGCTGCTGTTATGTACAAAAAGGGTTTAAGCCAGAACAAACAAAGGCCACTCCATTGGGACCATCCATTCTAAATGCCTACCGTAGTGTCTCTAGTGGCTCTGGAAAGTTCTATGTAGATCAATATAGATATAGAGATAATGTTGCCTATTATTCCTCCCCCCCCCCCGTTTTGCCTGTCTTTTGTCCTGTTTTGCCAGTTAACTATTTTTGACATTTGCTGATGTTTAATGAATAAATGTCAAGCTATATTTTTTGCTAGCTGAATTGAGTGGCCTGTGTGCTTCCTCTGATCTGTATATAGGAAATGACTGAGAGTTTGCTGAACTGGAGACTACCCACAGTAATTTCCCAACATTATGGATAGATTTGTTGCTTTCTACCAGGATTTTTTTTTCCAACTTCCCAGTTTAGCCTGCAGCTTCCTGTTTCCTGGTGGTATCCCATTCACATACCAGCCACATCTCGTCTAATCCAAACGTTTTGAAATGAAAGGGTGCCTCCTGAATAATGCAGTCTGTCTCAGTGCTTGAAAAGTCAGGTCAGAGATGAGGCGCTCTGGCCCATAATGCCTCAAGGCAAATCCCATCTGCCCAGAAGACTTCGGAAGTGGCACGGCTGCTCTGATTTGGCATGCGCTGCTTCCCTTGGCAGATCGGCTTCAATTGGGATCATTTTGATCACGTTGCCTTCAAAGTGAATCACTCCATCAAAGCTTTGCACAGCCGCAGCCAAATGCAAAGAAATGCCACAATCAATGTACTTCTGGCTTCTTTGCTCTAATTAACTTTCTTTCTGTGTTTCCCATACCCTGATTTAAAATATGTGGAGTTTTTTGCTTCCCCATTTCTGTTGATTTCCTAAAAGTAGTTTCTTTAGATGTTCCTGTCAATGGGCACTAAACTCCTTGTCCTATAATCTCTAGCTAGGGGTCTAGGTAATTTCTTTAATGCCTGCATTATGCTGGCCTCTTTCCAGTTATCAGGGCTGTCTACAAGAAAAGCTTCTCCAAGTCCTGTCCCCATAGCCCTTGGATTTTCTGAAGAATACCACCGTAAGCTTGACTGGAATTCTACAGTTCCACCCTCCATTTCATTAAAAATGGATCACTTTGTTTATTTCCTTCTCAGCAATCAAGAAGCTGAAACTGGTGTACATGGTTCCTATACCATTCATACTGAATTTTTATTCAGAATCCTGAATAGGGATAGTTCAGGAATCTGCACAGCACAAAAATTCTTGTCGATCATTCTTTAAGAGAATAATTGATAGATTAGCTTGCTGTTGAGAGGCAGTTTGGTATAGTGGTTAAGGCACCAGGCTAGAAACCAGGAGACCATGAGTTCTAGTCCTGCCTTAGGCACGAATCCAGCTGAGTGATCTCTCTCAGCCCTAGAAAGGAGGCAGTGGCAAACCACTTCTGAAATCTTGCCAAGAAGACTTGGTGACTTGTCCAGGGAGTCACCAAGAATCAAAAGTTGCCTGACTCAATGGCAAAAAAAAAATTAAAAAAAAATTGCATTTTACAACAAGGTTACTAGACTTCTTAATCCTAAAATACTCTGCTGGCATCCTCAAACTGCATATAAGAGCATAGTAGATTTATTTATTTAATGAGGTTGGAGGGAAGCAAAGTATGTTCAGAGAACTTAGTTTGGAGTAGCAGAAACTGGGCTAAAATTATAGAGAATCCTGTAGCAAGGAACACCAAATGGAGCATGTAGAAAATTAAAGGAGTTTGAAAGGTAAAGTCTTTGTCAATTTAACCTTGGCTCCTGGTGACTTCTTAAACCTATCCATGTAGTTTTCTTGATGACAGTGTCAAAGTGGTTTGCCATTGATTTCTTCTGGGAGCGTGTTTGGTATTTTTATTTGCTAATCTAGCCTACAACCCTTTAGTTCCTAGTGGTCTCCCACCCAAGTATTAACAAGTCTGTCCCTGCTTAGTTTCTCAAGATTGAGCAAGATTAGCTAGGTACTAAAACTGATGCTAAATAAGAAAGTACAATGAGAAAAATCAATTATATAAATAAGAGGGGAAAAAAAATAACGTAAGTGAAGTCTAGGTGCCAAAATATAAATCTGTATAGTAGAAGGTTCATGTGAATATATAATCTGAAGTATATATTATTATATACTGTATGTTTGGAAACCTGTGCAACAATCCACATGATAGAATTAAAATCAACTTTACTTTTAAACTAGGGGGAAAATGAAAATCCATGTATATCTAAACCTGCCAAGTAAAATAACTGGCCTAAGACCACCCAGTGAGATTTACTGCTAGGGATTTGAACCTAGATGAATCAAGGGTCTTTTTTTGTATACGAGCAACTAGACATGGCTGCAGAAGTTCTAAAATATAATAAAAGGGTTTCCAATGGAGATGGAAAAGGATACAGCTAACTCAAAAGGGGACAACTTGTGAATTCTGCAATTTGCCAGAAGAACATACTAACTAACTTAGCCCAATAGGTGCTTTCACTAACACCACATGAATGATTTAGTTGAAATCTTACACAGCTTTTGCCTGTAGTTTGAAAATGCACAACACCGTCTATTTAATGTTTGAGATAACAGTCAGGGAGATCTGCCATGTCACACAGGGCAAGCAATTTTTCTTTGTTATGCATACGCTTTCACTTCTAATCTGCATTTACAAGGCAAGCTTATCAAAGATGGGAAATGCATGTATTGCAAAGCTGTACCTAACAACACAGACCTGGAACAATGGTATCTACCACACATCCTCCTAAACAATCATATATGGATATGCCGTGATAAGCATTTTCCCACCGTTCCCCACTTATATCTGAAGCTTAGCTGGGGACGCAATGTGATACAGCTGGGAAAAATACGGATTTGTGTGTTTGCTAGATTTATAACCCACCTTTCATTCAGGAATTCAAGGTGGCACACACACCACTTTCTCCTCTATACCAGTATAACAACCCTGTGAGGTAGGCTGGACTGAGAGACAGAGACTGGCCTCAAATCAGTGACCAGTGAACTTCAGGGTCTGAGAGTAAACTAGAACCTTGCTAGTTCCTGGTCCACACCCAACACTGCAGCCAAAGAACACTATTCAAAGCAGACACTTTGCCAAACATTTTTTCTTGAAGGGTTAAAGCAGCTACATCCTCCAGAGGTTTTAGCGTGGCTCTTTCAAGGCTTTCCCCAGATCAGCAGCTAAGGGACCATGTTATTCACAGACCTCTACAGAGACAGCTGGGGAAAATCTTTTAAGCAGCTGCATGAACCTTCAGGCGTTGCACCCCTTTCATAATGGTTGCTGAGCTCATGTCAACGAGGTGCCCCATTCTCAACTTTTTATTATATATTACACTATTTACATAGATTGATTTAAATAAGATAAGCACCCGACTCCACAAATCTATTACAAGACCGTTGTCTGAATATCTGCTTAGGGTTGCACACATATACTCACTTACCAGGGTGCAAAAGGAAGAAGGTATAATACATATGTGAAAAAGCCACCTCCTTCTTCAAGGAAGCCAGAAAATGGCATGTGTGTGCATGTGTGCATGTGTATGTATGTATGTATACACACATGCATACACACACACACACACACACACACTGTTGCTACCTTAGCCAGAAATACCTATTTTTGTTCAGCGTATTAGCAAAATTACCTAACCACTGTTATTGTTTCTCTCTGTTTCTTTATACCATTTAAAGGAAAATGCCATTGATGTAAGATGCTTCCCTCCTCTGGAATATTTAAATAAGATCTTTAATGAGTTCCTTTTGAACACCGGCTAAAGGTACGCTGAGTGCCTCCTGCAACATCAAATGCTCTTCTCCTGACTTTCTCGGGATGTGTCATCTTCCTTTCATTCCACTCCCCCCAGGTTCAGACATAAATAATCCACACATCCTCATCTCCCTCTTGTCAAACTGGGGCAGCAGCAAAAATAAGCAGCACAAATTGGCCGATAATGCACCTTATATCCATGCTGGAGCAGGTGCATTTTCCCCAGTCTAAGTGGCAAGATGATCCTGATCCAATCTGACAGGCAGGCTGATCTAAAATTACTCAGCACACTTTGCCACCAGTTGGGGGAGGAAGAGTCTCCCAGGAGCTTCTTCGGAAATGTTTCAATCCCCAGGGTGCTAATTAAAATTTACTGAGTAATATTTGCAAAGCTCACTGGCCCCAGTTACAGCAATTATCAGTTACTAAATGTTAGAGCCAGCGATGGCAACTGATGATTGGCTCTTTTATACTGGGGGGGGGGGGGGAGCTGTTTACTTTCTATTTATTTTTCCATAATCTTCCTCTGCAGTCCTTCAAGTAGCCTGAATCCATTGAATGGCTCGGTTGGTTTTATCCTAGAAATCGCTTAAGATACAAGTTTAATTATCAGTTTCTTATTGGGCTTCCTGCCAGCACGCTAGCTATATATTTATGCATTAAAAAAGAAAGAAAAGAAAATGTGCCCTATGGAAGGCTTTGCAGCTGATACCAGAGGGATCTGAGGAGCAATGTCCTATTTAGAATTACACGCGCCTGTGGCCGGGGTCAGCTGGGTGCTGTGACCAAGTGGAAAGTACACTGCCTCCTAATTATACACACAGCTCACGGTTTAAATTTCCTGGACAAATAGCTGAAGTCAAGACTTGCTAATCCACCCACAGGTGCTGTAAACAAATAAACATTGCGCAGCCATCAACAGAGCCCTTCAGCAAATTCCACAGTCCACCAGCTGCTTGATCACTCCTTAAAACCACAAGGCACTTTCGGCATTAAAAGGAAGGAAAGACAAATCACGCCGCCCTGCACAAAATGGATTTGTTTAAGTCCTGGTGGTTTTTTCGGAGGGGATAAAAATTTTTAATGCCGATTTCTGTACCGGCAGAGCATTTTGTTTGCTGTCTGCACATTCAGTTCCATTTAGTTTCCTCATTTCTCTGAGTTGTATGGTTTTAATTTGGTCCCAGGTCTGTGTGGGTTGGCATTCTTTTCCTGAAAAGTCTGCACAAAGGTTTGTATGCCTGTTTCTGCACATTTCTCCCATGCACATTTTAATGCAGTCCTCTTTCTGCGAATCGGTTTCCTAAAGTAATCCATTTCTGCTTGCTCACATTTATCTCCTGCGTTCAGCTTTGGGCACATATTTTAAATTTCAAAGCATCGCAAAGTCCTGAAAAGTACACATTTCTGTGTGCAGATTTGCAGAAATAATTGAAGCTGGGTGGAATAACTTGCTATTTTTAACAATTAGACTTCTCCATGTCCTGCTCGATAACATGTTTAGCTTTTTTTTTTTTAGATTTTTGTCCCACTTTTTTTTTTTCATATACAACTCAAAGGAGCAAACTTACTAATACTCCTTCCTCCTCCTATTTTCCCCACAACAACCACCCTGTGAGGTGAGTTGGGCTGAGAGAGAGTGACTGGCCCCAAGTCACCCAGCTGGTTTTTCATGCCTAAGGTGGGACTGTCTCCTGGCTTCTAAGCCAACACCTTCACCACTACACCAAACTGGCTTTCCTGTTGTATCCTAAGAAATGAAAAAGGTGTAGACTTCTAGACAACCATACTGGGGGAAAAAAAATTCTTTCTCACTGTATACTTTTACAGGAAACAGGAGACCTATCAGAGCTTTTTTTAAAGCAAGGCTAAGTTTATAGCTATGGAACGTTATGAAAAACAAGCCAATTGTAAACTACCAGAAAAGTTCAGTCAGGCATGATCTATGTAGGCAGGCTGAAAAAACGTTTAAAAAATGCCATCTTCAAGCATGCCATATCACTTATGTAAAGTAAATATGCTTCGCTTCCCCCAGGAGGGGAGTTGAAATATTGCTTGCTGTTTTCACGAAATCATTTACATTTGTATAGGTTTATATCATAATTATTCTGAATAGCTTGGGCCGGAAACAGCTGCTTTGTTTTGTTTCATCTTGACAGTGAATATCATCTGTGTCCTTTCTTGATTGCGTCATCATTCCATAAAAGTGTGGCACTATAATATTTGGAAAGCATTTCACTATCTGCCCTTCAGTCACAGAACGCAGTGGCCACAAAGTTTATCAAAATCTGCACCTTTTAAAAATCAAGCAAAATCTTGGACAGGTCATACCTGCAACGATTTGTTTAATTGTTTGCTTGTTTCAAAGGAAAGCAGCCATTTCGAAATTTACACTTTGGGCAGAGACGCTCTGAAACTGGAAGGAAGGACTTGTGGTTTCTCTAGTCCTGGGGAAAATTGCAAAGACTGGACCAGTAGTATTCCCCCCAAAAGTGGTTTTGAAGCACGTGGCCAAAAAGGTCAAGATAGTAGCCACAAGGATACAATTGAAGCTCTGCCCAGTTTTATATACAACAGACATAAAACCAGGTGGAGTTTCAATCATACTATTGTGACTCTTGAGTTTTTGGCTACTTGCTGTGGAACCCCTGGAATCTGAGCCCATTTTGAGGAGACTAGATATAATGAGAAATGACTAAACAATACTTTCCTCTCTCCTATTATATCCAATCAAACTGAAGAGCTCTCAGATTGCTTATCCCCCCCCCCCCCCCAAATTAGAAAACTCTAGTGGCATTTCTTTCTGAATGTTTAGTTAGGCCTTTAGATATTACTGGTACAACTGACTGACCTTCAGCATACGGAATTAGGCAGGCAGGATTTAATTTAATTATAATGGAATATCTCTTATAAATACAGTTTGATTCTATTTGTACAAAGTATTTAATTAAACATACCAATTGTATAAATCAAATTTTCATTTACAACTGTGAAGGGGGAAGATTGAAAAGACAGTAGATCTGCCCTAGTCTTTTTTTGCCATTTTGCCTGTCGTTATCTGCCCAAAGGGCCATTTAGTTGAGTTTGGAGCTTTGTTTATTTATTGACATATCAAGTATAAATAATTATAATGTTAGTAGCCCCTTCATCTCCAGTGCAGAAAGCTTTCCCTTTTTCATAGCATCATCCCCAGGGGATAGGCAGCAAATAACAATAGGCTAGTAGCTGGTGGAGTTTCTCCTTGGATTGCTTCTTCTGACGTCTAGAGGCTGGAATGAGCACTTACAAGGTGATGCTTGTATCAATGCCGAGGAAAATCCAAAAATGAAGAGCGCATAAAGCGTGTGCTCAGTTTCCTTCTCCTGGTTTTCTTGGCTGCCTAGAAGGAGTCTTTCCATCAAGGAGGGTTTGGAAAAGTGAGAGCATTTTCAGAGATGCCATCATGATATGTCAGTCTCTTGGCTTTGACAGACAACAGGGGATGCTTCCATTATTGAAACAGAACGATTGTTGACAAGATGTTTTAAGCTGGTATCAAACTACTCCTTTCAAAAGCAATTTGAGCCTTCCTGCTCTCAGAAGTCTGTCTACCAGGCATTATACACCGTCAACATTATTTTCTTCTCCTTGGAGCAAATGAATTCATACCACATGCTCAGCCACCAAAATAAATCTGTTGAGAAACTGGAAAGTGATCTCTTCGCCAAGAAGAAGAATCAACGGATGTGCCCTGGTACCGCGAAAAGAAAAGCTTGCCAGTGCTGGGACATGCTGTTTGCAGGAAAAACCTCTTGGATATCCTGTTATTTGGCAGGCAACACACAGTTGGCTCTGCATTTGATGTTGTCTCTAAGTATTTGTGGGAGGAGAGACTGGTCACTAATCTAAAGAGGCAGATTTGATTCTCCCGCCATTTAGATTTACATAGCTATACATTCCATTGCTTCAATCAAAGCTCTGTTTTGAATGGATAATCACAGTATAGTTTCCAACTTTTAGCTGGCTTTCAAATATTAAACTAAGGCACTGGAATGCTATCTTGCAGGTACATATATAAATTGATTTGGATTTTCCCAAGGATAAAAGTAAGCCTTCCCAATAATAGAACCTCTAGAGGTGCCAAGAATTTTTTAATTCTTTTTTCAAACAAATGGTTTTATTTTATCTTTTTTTCTTCCATTGATTGATGTAATAATATTATAGCTGATTCTTATCCTGTGACTGAAGGAGATGGGCATGAGTTTATAATTAAAGACTGCAAAACTGAAAACAATGAGCCAGTACTTTTATTCATGCTCTGTTGTGTATGTGTATGCATATTTATTATACAAACAGATGCACAAATGCACATCCACACACACTCATGTAGAAAGTAAATTAAATTCAATTCAATCTTAAATTAGATTTGACTATTCTCCATCAAAACCAACTTCCTCTATTCAATGGCATCCAGATGTGTTAGATTTCAACTCTATTATGCCAGACTGGAAATGTGAGAGTTGAAGTCTAACACATCCAGAGGACACCATGTTAAGGAAGGCAGATCTAGACTATTAAGAAAACAAGAGATTTCCTTATAGTGTATCAAATCTTTGGCCCATATTATTACTATTTGGAAGTTGTTTTCAGGGTTTGAAGCAGATGTTCTTCCAATCCTGCCTGAAGTGTCTAGAAACTGAATCTAGAACCTTCTATATGCAAATAGATATTCTACCATTAGGCCATTCCATAATTTGTTCCTCAGATTTGCAAACAATTGCCTGGTAGCATCATTCCAATCTCAGGCAAGAGTCTTTCCTGTGTTCTGGGTCTTTCACTGATATACAAATGATAGGATTGTTTATATGTAAAAGATTAGCTCTTTTAAGGATATGACAAAATGAGGTTGGTGTTCTATAATTTTGCAAGCATAAATTTATCATTCACATTACTAATGTAAATATTGCTTCAAAATTCAGTTCTGGCGTGGCATGAGAATCCCAAAATCAGGTATGAGGTCTCCAACAAAGCTTGGCTTGATGTAGGGAAAATTTTGAGATAATTCTGATGGGAATCCCCCAGTTTATTCATTAAGGTCCATATTTAGATCCAACATGTATGTAGGAAAAGCTGCTTTAATGTCTTCTTAGTTACTACAATCTGGCAGATAGCAACATTTTGGAAGGGGCCTGGTGTAGCCGAGGCAGGCCGGCAGCATGGATGCACAGCCACAGGAAATTGCTATAAAACTTGGCTAATCTTAAGGGCTAGAAACATTTTTAAAAGCCATCAGATATAATCCCAGTTGCTTTTGGCTGAAGATAACTATGTACAATCCTCAAAATATTATCATGTGAGAGAGTAGTATCAAAGAACAACATGTTCTCTCTAGGACAGCTTGCCATATTATTCATAACTTGGATTCTGGGATGGCAAAGACACTAGAAATTATGTTTGGTGTGACTGATAAGTTTTTAAGTAAGTACTTTAAATATGAGTCAATTTTCCTCATCTGAGAAATGAAACAGGTATAAGAGGAGAACTCTACAAACTTAATAAAATGAAGGATATATTCACTAATTCTAGAATGGCAATATTTAAATCGTATCCTGATTATTGAAGAGAAATAAACCTTTTACGGCAACCCTTTCAGTTTTTCAGGGCTTCTTGCTGGAAAACTGTTTTGTGTATGACTTGGAACTTCCCATCCACTGAGTTGCATAAATCCTACAAAGTCTTTGATGAAGTTCTTTCGGCTGGATGTAATCACGTCTATTATAGCACACTCTGTATTTCTGTGGTTTAGAATGATGAATTTTACTGCAGTTACGTGCAGGGGTGTTATCTAGCTGGTTTAATAGATTTTGTGTGAACTGGTTGTTAAATTGCTCTGCTGCATTTTCAGGAATGATAGAAAGCCACATGTCCTCTGGCTTGGGAAAAAGGCAGCACCTTTGTTTGGATCTGCCAGTAACAGCAGGGGTGCAGGGCCAACTCAGGAGGCACCTCTCCAAGAGGGCAAGACACTTAATAATGTGGACCTAACAGCCCCACAAAGACTCTTCAGTGTATTCACACTTCATGATGCACAGGACACCATTGTCTAGTTTTTCAATAATCCCACTTTTATTTTTTTGTCTTCTTCCAAATATGAGCACTGAATGGAGAAAGGCAGGGTTTCGACCACACACCACCCATACAGCCATGTTATCTGCAAATGTTAAATGATTCAGGGCAGCGTCCTCAGATTTCTCCCTCCTCAAGAATCCTATTAAGCCCAAATAAGGAGGCCTCCCAGAAGAATCACATAGCTTCTATAACTATATTGTCTTCTGCTACTCTGCCTTTATCCTATTTTTAAAATGCTATAGAATATTAAAAAGCAATGTAATATATGAGGATTGAATGAAAAGTAATGCCTCCACCTCCATAACTTTAAATAGAAATACTTTAATAAATGAAACAGGAAAATAATTCCTGTTAAAATGAGCTGTTTTGTAAACTTGTATTTACTTCTTCATATAATCACCAACATCTGCTGCACATTCTTCCAACAATGAATTTTTTTCAAGATGTTGTGAAAGAATTCCATACTTTAATTCTTCAACCACATCGTAACAGTCCTCTCCACCTCTTCATCTAAGTCAAACAGATGCCCACCAAGGTATTCCTTCAGTGTTTGGAAGAGGTGGAAGTCATATGGTGTCAAGTCTGAACTATATGATGGATGGAATAAAATGAAGAGATTCAACTTCTCAGTTGCATCTTGGGTGGCTCGTGTGGTGTGAGGCCTATCAAGGTCATGTTGCAGAAAAAATTCCTTCTTGTACTTCCGAACTTTGGTTTATCATTGTTCAAAGTTTTGAGTGTTACAGTGAAACACTCTGAGTTGATAGCTGTGTCAGGTTCAAGGAAATCCATGTGAATAACACCATTGGAGTCCCAAAAAACTTTAACCAAGAGTTTTCCTGCCATAGGTTGGGTTTTGAATTCCCTACCCCACCCTTGCAGGGGAAGATTTGTGATGATATACCATGACTGATACTTTATTTCTGGGCCATAATAATAACTGTCATAATATTGTGAAGGTATCCCTCACCTTCATTCTAATAGCATGACAACAATTGCTCAACTCTTTTAGCTTTCACCTCAGCCATCAGGATGCAAGGAACCTATCTTGCACAAACCTTCCAATATTGAACAATATCAATCAAGTGACTAGCTTGACAAAAATTTCCATTTGAGTGATCTGCCAATTCTCCTTAACCAATTCATCAACCTATCTTATGTGAAATTTGTTGGTTGCCATCACAAGTTGTCCACTTTGTTTTTGATCAAACAAATCAGCTCTTCTTGGTTTACTATCTTTGCATTTTTTGGCCCAGCAATGCACAGTACTCACATCAACATAGTCATCACCATAAACAACCTACATTTGGAGGCAAATCTCAGTTGGATGGACTCCTTCAGAAGTCAAAATTCAATCATGACATGTTGCTTAAATTGTGCTGATGAGAACTCACTGCAGGCTTTCATTTCACAGAAAATACCAACCCAAGCTTTTCTCATAGCAACTTCCTGCCAACTCATGTGAAAGACATATGCTAATCAACACATCAGAGGTTCCAGCACATTGATACAGCTTATAACATTGGAGGCATCATTTTTCATTCAACCTTATGTGTGCCTCTGGGTGTGTGTGTGTTTGTGTGTGTGTGATGTGTCTATGTGTACACACATTGTTTGAAAACATATGATTGTAATGGGTTCAAGGACATTAGACAAGTTTTCTGAAAAATATTAATCCTTGCTTCTCCATTGAAAAAGAACCAGTTCAGATGCTAACAAAATTGTGTATCATTGATTAACTGTTGTGAGTCAGGAGTCAGTTGTCCTTCTGAAACTGAATAATAAACTTTTACTACTGCAAAAATGACATTTGAATGTGATTGTTGGACTTAAGTCCATGACAGTTTTGTATCTTATCCTATGACCATATTTCTTTTCATTTTTCCCATTATAAACCTATGTATTTTTTCTATAGCCCTCCGTTTCTGGAACTAAATGTATGCAGAAGACTGAGCTAAAATAAAAGCACACTTCTCTTAGCATCTATTGCACTAAGTCACTATGAGCTGTTGGAAAAGATTTCAGGAGTTATGCTTTGCCTAAGAGATTCCTCTTCTTGTCCTTCATTTTTGAAAGCAGTGGCTGGAAGATTGAAAGCTGGACTGTATATACCTTTTCTTATTGTTTGTTCAACTTAAGAAAAGCTGGTGGCAGGAGAAAACTCGAAGGTGAAGGTCAAATGAAGAACTATTCCCATAAACCAAGACTTACAGAGAAGGTCACGCTATCTTCACATCTTTCACACTTGCTACATTTATACCTGAGGTAGCATCATGCTGAGGCTGCAACCAGGAACTGATTATATTTATATAAAAGTGCATTTAATCTGTTACAGTCTCTCTCTCTCTCTTTCTTGCTCACTCTCTGTTCCTCCTGTTTTGCCTTATCCTAGGTTCTTCCTTATTGCATTGAATATTTTAACAGGAGAGGCCTTTCTGAGAATAGAAGAATTCAAAACTTGCCAGTTTCTCATTGACTCACATTCCCTAGAGCTATAGAATGTCTCCAGCAGATTCATCCTTTCACAACTGCTCATAAAATTGTAACTTATAGCCTGAAATGTTTCATAGATTCCACACACCCATACCCACAAATCTGACATCAGGAAGGCTATGCTCATATACCACACTTTCTGTAGGTTTGGAGAAGCTCATAATGTGTGTTCAGAAAAATTGGTAAGATCTAATAAAATATAAGTGCGATGCACAGTTGATGGTCTTTGCACAGCATAAATCTCCATGTGAATTACTAAGAATGGAATCATGTGCAAAGTTACAGAGAATAAGTCTCACTGAACACAGTGTGACTTACTTTTTTTTAGAAGAGATGTATAGGACTGCAATGTAGGAGTAAATCACCACTCTGTCTTTCTCCAAGTGTACAGTAAATTTATGCTTTCCAGTGTTCCTCTAGCTTGTTCCCCCTGCATGCTGCTGCACTAAATTCATGAGAATATAGTTAAGCATACATGATTGCTCATGCCTTTCTTTCTTTGTATGGGAGCCTATAGGATTAAAGGTGTGCCCCTGGCAATGTTAACATATTCTCAAAATCTTTGTACAGGACATGGAAGTTGTCAGTTTGGAGGCAGTAAGTGGTTGCTAATTCAAAGCTTATTGTCTCCAGACAGCACCTTCCACAGATACTTTGGAAGGTCACCAAACATATGAACCTCACTGGAGAACACGCTGGAGCCTACAGGCTCTATTTCCAGCAGGTAAATATATCAGGGCATAAAGCACATAAAGGGCTTTAAAGCATCTCAACTATGTTGAATTAGAGCTTTTCAGATACCTAAAGGCATCTGTTCATGTCTAGCAATGAACAGCACATAGAAGAGAAATTCCAGAGCACAAATTCCATTTTCCTCTTCTGAGAGACAAGGAACATTTTCCTCAATTTGACTAAAAGTAAAACCAGAAAATCTCTTTGAAAGCCTGACTTTTGCTTCATGTAAGTGTGCTATCAACTCTCTCTCTTCATCATGCTTAAATTATATTTTTGTTGTGAAATTGCAGTAAGGTAGGCTTCCTTTCCCAACCACTGCAAATGATACATTTCCCAAGTGGATGCCTGTTCTTTGGAGACAGCACATATCTGCCACCAAGCAGAAGTAAGTCTCCATGTTTTTGGGCTTCTTGATGTAAATGTGAGCTGAGCCCTCCACCAAAGCCCAGCTATTATTTATGTGGCAAACCATAAATCTTGTTAAGAAAAGACCAGTCAGTCAAGTTTCTCGATCTTTTCAGAGGCTGTTTATCCTGATCAACCTTGTTTCTGTTTTTGAAATATGTTTATCTTAACCAATCAGAGGTTGAAAGAAACTCATAATAACTGATGGGATAAAGAAGCTGTAGGATTTTAAGCCACCAGTGAGGAGAACTATTTATGGGATTATTATGTTCTATTGGTCAAAAAGCAAAATGTTAGTCAGCCGTAAGAAAGACTAAACCATGCAGCAAATGTGTATACTGTGTTTGTTTTGGCTTCCAGATCCTTCTTTTTCATTTGGGGCTGCTGGTTCTCTTCTCCTTGACCCTGGACACAAAAGAGGGCTATGGTGGAGGGCGAGAAAGGCTGACTGAAGCTCTTGAGCATTTGGGATGGGTTTCTCCACCAGAAATTGCTGCCACTCTTCTGTGACAGGCAAAAGCGAGATGAGAATGAGAGGTAAGAGATAAGATTGAACCTCTGCTACTGAAAAGGCTACAAGTGCCCAAGAGGTTGAGCAAATAACATTGTTACAGTCATGGCAGCCTGGCAAATATCTACAAATCATCCCACCCACCATCGTTCCCCCACCCCCACCCCCATGCCTGGCCCACGGCCAGTCACCCATCTTCCATCCTTGCCATAACCACCTACCTGACAAAAGAATGAGGGCAACAAAAAGTAGGGCAAGGTAGAAGGGCTGTGTGTGAGAGAGGGAAAAGCAGGACCCAATGGCCATTAAAAAATGTTTTCAATTCCCTGGCTATCACAGATAGTGGCTGCTGCTAGCATTTAAGATAAGATTAGTTGGTGTTGTGCTATCAGCACCTCCACATTTTCCCTGCAGGGACTTCTTCTGACAGGCTGAAGCTGGAGGCATGTCTGCGGATTAACACGAGCTAATGATTATACACTAAAGCTTTGGAACTGTCGGACTAATAGGATTAAGCAATGCCAGATGCAGGTCCCCGTTCAGGTTAAAAATGCACTTTTTACATTACAAAGTCAGACAGATCCCTTTGAACATGCAATGAATATGGATGTTTTCAATTATCACAGTCTTCCAGGGCTATACGATATGGTAAATTAATCCCTTTAGAACATCGGAAACAGGACAAAATAGCCTTCTTGAAGCTGAAATCCCTCGTTTTAGATTTTCTTTCATGGGGATAAGCAGTGGTGCACCACACATAATTAATCTTATTACAAACAGAGAAAGAAAAGAGAAATAAAAAGAGAGACAGAGGCTGGAAAATGACCAAAAATTGGTTAAATATTTTTTGGGAGAAAACCCTTAATAGGGCATGGGGGGCAGTCTTTTAAGGCAGTACCTCTTAATTATTTCCCACAATACTTTATGAAAGCACATGCACACAGCCACACAAAAAAGATATGTACCGTGAAACCAGAATCTGTTCTTATAAAAACAAAGAAGAACATCAAAAGTAGCAATTACTATCCCAACTGAGTAGTAAGAAAGAGGAAATCTGTCTGTCTGCCTGTCTTCTTAAGGAGAAAAGCTCCTGGCTAAAACAAAACAAAAGCTGGCTTTCATACAATGTTGTTTTGCTTAGCTCATTAAAAAAAAGGCGATTGTTCCCCAAACATTCAGAATTGTTCATAAAGTTCCTGAATCAGCAAATGAATTCTGCATGTAGCCTTATCTTATCTTTGCCTCATTACTGCTTCTAGTCAAGAAAATTAAATAGTATGTTAAAGTGGCAGAACAGCTATTACAGTAATATGTTTAATGAGAGTGAAAGTTAGAGCCTTGCTGTTAAAGATATTTTGAGTCTAATGTGTTACATGTGTTTCTGGTGTGATTCAGTAATGATACGCCAAGGAAACAAACAAATAAATATACCCTTCTTTCTGATAATTAGTGAAGAGCAAACCAATCCTCTTATTTCTGAATCTGGCAGCTGAATTAGCAACTTCAATACCATAAATTCTTTCTGAGTGTCTCTTAATGTTTGCACATGCTCAGTATATCTATATATGACTTTTTCCCTTCCTTCTAAGCATTAGTCCCGTTCCAATCCATTGTCTTAAAGGATTATTGTGCATGAATGCGCGTGTGTATTCTTGCTTTTTTACAACAGTAGATCAATGTGAAGCCACTTCCTTGGTTCCCTCAGGGGATTAAAAGGAAAAGATTTAATTCAAATTATTCTGACCATGTTAAACAGGACACGATCATTTAAAAAAAATCAGTAATTAAATGACTGCAATAAGCTTTACCCCTGCATGTGCAAAGACTGGCATTTGGCTGCTTAGTCATGCCATCCGCATAATGAAGATGCAGAAGTGAGAAAAGAAAAAAAAAAGTTGGAATGAATCATGGCTTGAACTGCAAGGACTCCGAGCTCATTAGCCATACAGAGAGCAATCCTATATGGGCTGCAAAATCCAAATGAGCACTAGATGGCAACAAAGAGACCCCTAACATTCTAACTCTTGAATGGTCATCCAGATTTTGTAGCCTAGATATGCAAATGGGAATTACAAACATGCTTAGCTCTATCTAAGGATGGACACACAATGAATTTTCACAGCATTATTGATAAACCATTTCAGCAGGATCTCTGTAAATATGGGCCCACATAATTATTGCACTTCCAACAGGGCTGCTGTTAGCATGAAGATAAATGTCTGAACAGAATAGTCATCAAGAGATATTTTAGCTAATTCAGTCGGGTGCACTTTACGATGCAAACAAATGGGCATCCGTATTGGACACAGAGGGGATACGGGAAGGGGGTCAACGTAGTCAGGATGGCAGCTCGCTCTTTGTCACTTGTATCAAACAGGCAGTATGGTGGCTCCAGCTATGCAATCAAAGCCCTACCCATCTTTTCATGTATCCAAAATGTCAAGATGGCCACCACAACCATGCAATCAAAGACCTACCCCTTCTAGTCCTACAGTGCTTCCCGCCATTTCAGATCCTTTATAGATATTTTCTCCTTCTCCTTCTTCTCCTTCCTCAGCTTCACATAGGATTTTTGTCTTTAGCCCTGTGCCTGGATGTCAGGCTCCTGTGATCCCCTGCTATCATCACCAGAGCTCCTAATTCTGACTCACCTGTGGCTCAGGAGGAACAGGAAAGTTTTCATTTTGCAGCTGAGAGTTCTGAAGTTTCATGGATCTTGAGGGTGGATACAGTTTCCCCCTGAACTTCTCTCTTAGCTCCTTGGGGGTTTCCTCTGGCAATGAACACAGTCAGGCTCAAAAACATAGAATACCAGGAAAAGATAAGCAGTTAAATGAATTGTACTTGTTTGATTTTAATTCAAAAGAAAAAATAAACTGAATAAACTCTTAGAACAGTCTAAAGCAGATTACTTAAAGTAACTCATACTTTTTAGGATAATTGAAATGATCTAAATCATGCATATCTCTACAGAATGAAGTACTAATTCTACACATATGCTCATGTGCGCATGCACACTCACACATACATATATTCATAGAGACATCGCCAAGTCTTGTGTAATTAACTGAATTTTAAAAGATATATTTTATTATCTGGAGTATCATTACACTAATTTGGTATAAAACTATTTCTTTCTCACTGAAAAGTTTACCATTTCACAACAAAAATGGCCTAATTTAATATCCTATCAAAACCTGAACTATGAACTCGTATATTTCAGAAACAGACACTTTAACTACCAGGTAAATTATGCTTTTAAAAAAGCAAGATATTTTAATATATACCTATTATTTTGTCCCAGCAGAGGGAGCCCCTATTATTTCATGCATGCTGATGACTCTTGGAGAATTACAAGGAAAATTAAGAAAAATGGATATAATGACTAAGAATATAACTTCCTCTTTCAAATAAAAGCACCCAGGTATGTACTTAATCATTTTTTTTAAAAGCCCATAAAAAAAATAAATAAACGGCAGGACTAGATTGAGAGATTTGGCTCCATGTGGCTTTAAATTAAAGGTTTGTGAATTGAACATTGCATTAAGATAATGAGAAAGCTGGGCATCTTTAATCAGAGGCAGGAGGGATTTAAATCAAGGAACATTCTCCCATCCAAAAAAAAAAATCGTAGGTTTTGTTTTTGTTTTTTTTAACATGAGTTTTATTATACATTTGAGATTCTGTTGGCTCCTTAACTGTAAAGCCACAGTCTCTTGCCAAGTATATTAGAATAGTTAGTGCAGACTTTGTCACTTTGCGATATAATATTCTTATGGGACAGGCAATACTATCACAAAACTGATGTTAAGCAATAGGCAGTAGGATGGACAATAGCACAAGGTAACAGTTGGATGTAAATGAAAAAAAGAAAAAAAAACCCAAAGAAACTTTATTACTACCATAATGAATAGAAACATGCTTGACATACTGCACAGGATCCTCTGTCATTCTAACCTGCTGCCCTGTCTAGTGCTCCCTATCAACTGAACATTTCTTCATACAGTATCATTTAATAAGGCATATGCATTTGATTTGCCAGTATGATAAGATCAGTAAGATATCCCACATAAAAGATGGTATGGAAATGAAGGAAATGGCTCATCAGTAGGTAACTTTCATGGATGTCTATTGAGGGATGTAAAGCATGAGAACAAGCTTTCCGGTAGCTTCTCATCTTCCATCCCAGAAAGGTTTTGAAAGGCCTTCCATTCAGAATGGAAGTGTGGGTGCTCACCCTGAATATTAAGCTCCAGAGTATCTTAGATAGTGCATAAATATCTCATCACATTTGTAAGAACAAAATAAATACATTAATTAAATATTCTAATTTCCCAGATAATTTGGAGCAATCACTTGTTCTTTCCTATATATTCAGAAAAGTGTACATTCTGTCTGTCTTCAGTGTTCTGTATATACACACTTCCAATTGATCAGGCCCCTGAATGATGGACTCAGAAATTTTATTGAACCCCTAATCCTCTAATCCAATACAGAGTTAAAGATGCTGCCATCATATCTGTACACAAGTGAGGAAAGCCATCTGTTAATCAGTAGAACTGGCTTGCCAATACTTGGGGTCTTCTGATACTCTCCTCATTATTGACATCTCCAAACCATATCCTGTCATTTCGGGAAGAAGGAAGTCCTAGAACAAGCTTATTATTTTTCCTAACAGCAGTGAATGAATCCCAATGCAGCCATGTAAACCACCATAGTGTGTGGGTCTGCCCTGAGTATTTGAAGTGTGCCTTTCTAGAATTGCATAATTCCTGCTCTGTCTTCCAACAGCAGTGGAATACAGTTCTAATGAAGCTGTTCTGAATCTGGCAACATGCACCAGGGATTCTTCTGAGGAATGTCTAACAAAGGCAGCTGAAAAGAACGATGGGTGCTAAGGATGCCTGGTAGCCTCTTTCCTTTCTGCTTGTTTGTGAATGCTACATACCAACTCTTGCAGGATTTCAGTTCACTAACCAAGACAAACAAAAGACACGCAACATGCAGTTCACTCAGGAGTTCGCCAGCAACAAGCCAGGCTGAGACCTAATTTCTAAAGTGTAGGTGATGTTTTGAAAGACAGGAGAGGGGCGGGGGAATAAGCAAGAGCTGCGGACAGTGAATAACATTGGATCAAATTACCATTTTTGACATTACTTGTCTGAAACCTGATTTGCTTTCAATCCTCTGCAGAAAGTACAAAGAATCTTGCACTATGAAATATGAAGACACTTTCAGAATGGCTGTAAATCCAGGCTTTTAATCATTAGGATTGTCACAGTCTAAACTGGATAGGGGAGAGGCACGCATACTGGTCTATTTCAGTTCACTTGGCTGGTTGGGACCAGCACAGCACAATTTTAGACTATACAGTTTGCTGCCATTGAATGTTTGAATTTGATTGAGTGGGTCTCAGGTTAAAAACTTTTTCTGAGATCATTCCTCTTCCTTTACACTAGTGCCCAGTCTGCAAAATAACAATTTTGTTCATCTTTTTGAACCTTGACACTGTTAATGTTTACTCTACTTGTAGGCATCTTAATCAAAACTGTTAAGATTCTCCATTTATTTAAAGAATCACACTGTGCTCACATAATGTAGAAAAGGGTTAACAAGAATTTCAGAAGAAATCTAATTCAGAATGGGCTAAACACCATAAGCTTATATGAGTTCTTTCCTAGTGTGAACATTAGGTTTCAATTTCTTGTTTCATTATTTTTCTTTTCTTTTCTTTTCTTTTCTTTTCTTTTCTTTTCTTTTCTTTTCTTTTCTTTTAGTTTATACAGCTTAGTTTAATTTTTAAGTTATATAGTTTACTTAACAATAGTTGCATGAAATAAAATGTATTAGTTTTGTTCTTCACTGTTAATAGTTGTATTATTTGTATTAGTACTAGTACTATAATTCCAAGTAATATAACTTGTATTATAAATTGTATTGATTTAAAAATTCAATAAAATATTATTTAAAAAAATGTTTCACAGGCAGAAATGGAAGTGCTACATTTCAATCTGTCTTTAAGTAAGCCATAATCTCTGTGCTGAGAAGGTATTACTCTCAATCTCTTTCTCTGAGCTGGTTTGTATATAAAGCTAAACCACAGTTTAGCATTAAGAGGATGAAACATATCAAACTTCAGACTCATTCTTCTTCCTCTCTTCTTTTTAACAAGACATCAGGAAATTAGAATTTTCACTTTAATTTTAGATTAGACTCAGCTCACTGTATTGAGTAAACATTAAACTATGGTAGCTCTTAATTATGGTTAAAAACTATTCCTGTAGCCCTTTATTCTCTTATAATATTGCAGCTTCATCATAGTTTCAAGGAACTCAACCAGTATTTATCCTTAGGTGACTCAATAAAGCTTTGCTAAATGCTTTTGTTAATGAATCAGCTGACTAAGAAAAGAAATGTGTTTAGCTTATGTTACGTCCTTCACTCAAGGAGTTCAGCATAAAGCAAATTCTGACACTCATTTTCCAAATAAACAAACTGAAATAGTGGGGGGAAGCAATTCAACAGAGCAAATCTTACAATGTGTACTTCCTTACAGTTTATGATGAGAAGGATCAAGCAAGTTGTGTTAAGACTCAGTCCATTCTAACAGTAGTCAGCTACAAGCATATGCAATGGAGACATTTAATTAGCTGATGCCAACTTCTTCTTGAACTCTGAGAGTTTTCATCCAGTGGCCTAAGAGGTGAAAAGCCTCGTATCTTATTTCTCATCACTGAACTTCCAATAAGTTGACTGAACAGCTGCTGGGGCAAAGGCTTCTTCCTTTTTTAGTAAACCCAGTAAATGTCTTATGTTGGAAGGGTTACGCAGCAGCCAGGAGAGTCCAGTTAACAAGCAAGCAGTAGTACTAAGAAAATTTGATCAACCGTTTCAGGCCTAATTCTAAAAGATCTGGACTCAAACATTACTCTTCTCACCTCATGAATTCTCCAACTAAAACTATAGTGGGGTAGCTTCTCTTTTTGTGTGGGGAAAATCACCTAGGGGAGATTTTCACTGAGGAAATATCTACAGGAAATAGAAAAACCCTAAGGCTGCCTTGTGCTCTATAGCTCTGTTGGATCTCAGGTCAGTCAACAGGCTGCACGAGGCTGAAAGTTCTACAGAATCAGGGGGCCTCCAATTGCAGTAAGAAGACCTAAGGAAAGAGGCCCTTTTTCCTTGTGATGCCATTGAAACACAACTGCATGTCACATCCAGATTCAGCAACAATACAGCCTGTGACTTCATGAAGATGAGCAAGAGAAGACTGGTACAAATACCACTTGGCATACTTAAAGACCTTTAGAAATTTATCAGATTTCTGGAAAACACTCTTCACAACACTTCATTAGAACGATTATACTGTATTTCCATCGAATAATTAATTCATCACTGTGTATTGAAATTACAGTGTTTCACACAGCTAACACTGAATTGGTCCACATTCAACTGTCAAACAGTACTCGACCTAATGCCCAATTTTCTGACAAATTAGGTACTCTTCATCAAATCTATTATTAAACAAATATGAATTAACTGCCTGCAATCCGTGCCATTGCTTCTAAAACTGTTCTGATCTACCCTTTTCCACAGCCTCTCTATAGTTTTATTCAATTGATTAACTCCTACCAGTTTTATCACTAAACTACTCATTTAATTTAGCAATCCACTAAAGCCTCCATTAAAATGCACCATCTGTCCCTCTTCTTGGGCCTTTAATAATTACCCACGTCTACTGTGTGTTCTAATCTCTTCTTTAATGAGCGTCCCAAGCCCTTAATAATTTAAAAGGATGTCAAGACAAGTCTCAATTAAAGAGGGTTTCCCCCCCCTAGAAGCACACGCAATGGCAAGCATTACACCAATCAAAAGCAACAACAGTGGTAATCTTTATTAAGAAAAAAAAGAAGAAGAAAGAAAGAAATCACATTTGAGGTTGGAAAAATCTAACAAGGCAGGTTTATCTCACATATTTCAGGGCAGATGTGTTCTCTGGTGCTAAAAATCCAAAATTTCCATCAAGCTCTGAATTTAGAATATGTGGTGTGAAAGTGCTGGTCAAACTGTAGAAGCATATTTGATTTCAGTAAAAATTCACCAGCCCTCAAGGTTTCCATCTGAAATACTACCAAGTAAGAGCCTGAGTAGTAGAATCCTGACATTAATGAAAAAAAAAAATGAGAGTGTGAATATAAAAAGACCATATGAAGCAAACAACTAGACACTCATCAGAACTTTGGGCTAAAAATGATCATATTCCCCAGCTTCTGATATTTCACTGGCAATGCTATCGGTTGAATATAGGATTTTATTACTACAAAGGACATCCCCCCACCCCAAGTCATCAAGTTATAATGCTCAGGATTATCAAGGAATTTTTCTGTGCACAGAAAGGTATGTTATAAAAGGGTAAAACCACAGTCATTAAAGCCACACAAAACAAAAAGAGGGAGTGTGCAAGGAAAAAAAAATTATTAATATTATTCAGAAGGCCAGGCCTAGTTTGTCCTTATTTTTTTTTAAAATCTATTTATTGCAGTGAAGAAAGATTAGAACTGATACATTCAGTAATGAATCAGCTCTTAAAGTCAAAAGATGTATGTGAATTGTAAACACTTTTGTAAAGCTGTTGAATATATCAACAGTTCTACTGAGCACATAAACAAATCTGCTTGTTTTGGAGGCAAAAATCTAAAATTGATTTGGTGATGGCAAAAAATATACAGTAGATATAGTCATGGGCAGTCATCTGAATCAGAGCCCATGATTGTCCTTTCCCACTTTTCATCTGCTCATGTTTAAGAATTCCTTTGAACCATCAAAAAGGATTTTTTCCCTTTAATGCAAGCTGGTTGTTCTAGATGAGCCTGCGTTTGCATCTACAGGAAAACCTAAGATTTTTAGCTTCATTTCTCCATATTGTTTATGAATTGAGTAAAAAAAAAAAAAAAATCCCAAGCAGATTTTGAAGAAAGGAAAGAAGAAAGGGAGCTTTGAGATAATTACAAACTCAACCAAAAGGATAGGTAGAAACAGAAGAAAGTTGCTGAAACAAACTAAATGACATTGATGATTGCGTTATATGTCTCACTGTCAAGAAAGTTTAGTTTGGTGAGTACTGTACACAACATAGTCATTCAAATTGGCTTCTGCTTTATTAAAAATTGAATAGGCATTGAATTCTTTGTTTCTTGGGCTTTGGTGGACTTTAATGTTTTTTCTTGCACTATTTTAGCTTCTACCAAAATGAATTCAGTTCTCATGTGATCTGCTTGTTTTCTTATTTTTCTGTTGTGGCATTGTGGTTTAAATCAAACATCACACTGGGTAGCTACTAGGTTTAAAGCAATTAATAAATACTTTAAATAAATCCATAAATGGTAAGGAGACCATAGCAGTTTTATCAGATCCATACTAAGGGCTTTTTCCCCCTTGCCCTTAACCATGGCACAAATATGCCCTGGCAACACCTTTTTCCTGCTGTGTTTTTATGACATTACCTTCCACTCATCCCATAAGTGAGACAGCTTTAAGTCATACATATTAAAGGATATTTCCCCCATTACTCTGACACCATCCAAAGGCAATCTCAAGGTATATAAATTCTGTTAGCTTTTGTTACATATTACTTTAGAGGGAAGTCAGGAAAAAGCAGTGACTTGAAACCAAGGCAAATTTCACGCTGGTGTAATTTTCTGCTGACTCATTGATGGGTGGATTTAACTTTAACTCAGCAATAGGGAAAGGCCCAGAAAGTTTTGTTTTGTCCACATTGGCTACCTTTCTCCTCCCATGAATGACTGTATAGAATTCTGTTTTTATAATTAGTGAGACTGAAAAGTAAACAATGGGATAATTTGTATATAGTTCCAAAGACAAATGAAAGAGTAACCTAGGAGTCAAAACTTGTCCATCCAGACTAACCGTGACTTTTTGCAGTCTCTTTGCTGGGATCCCTTTGGTCAGCTTTCAGTTGGCTGCTTGGGCCTTTCATATCAACAGGTTGCTTTGAGCTGTTGTCATCTGTATGACCCCTTGAGAATCAACCAGGGTGATGGCCTTGGGTGGCCTCGCTCAATTTTGCTTATTTTGTATAGGACATTTTGCTCAGTGAAGAGCGCTGAGGCAGAAGAGAAATACAAGAGATCGGTAATTGGCATCTGACCTTCAACTCAGCATAACTGAACTTTGCTCAGCCTCTGGATGAAGTGTGAACAGCTGTTCTGACTGGCCTCTAAGTGTAGTGGAATGGGAATTGGCCTCCCTCTCTCCAATGTGATGAGTGCTATGATGCCTGCCAAACACATGCGTACGTACTGAAATACACTGAGGGGAAAAGAGAGAGTGAGAAAGAGCATGCACCACACTTCATCTGAGAAATACAGCTTGGGACCCCCATTTCTTGACCATAATTTGCTTTAGTTGCAGGTTGACATTCCTCAGTATGAAAAGGTGACTGGGCCTTTGTTTGTCTGCCCTTTGTCACACAACAGAACTTGCTTTATGTGCCCCTGAAGCACAAATGGTAAGTATGCGTCAAGTACAGACTGAAGAATGCCTCTCCCTCTCTCCTTTTGCTAAGGAACAATGCAAACTAATCATGATAATTCAGTCCTGAACCATCAGGACTGAACATGATATCTGAATTGACCCAGTTGACCATGGAACTATGTATTTTGACTTCAATCCATTGGATGGAGCTGTTTTCAGTTAGCCACACCTTGAACATAGCAGTGTTTCATGAAAGCTTCAGATATTTTTGACTGCCTGCCTATTCAGGGAAACCTGCTCCTGAAAGGGAATTTCTGGCCTTCTTTAATTGCTACGATTTATGAGCATCTGCCTATTTCCCCTTTTGTTTTGACTATAAACTGGTTGTTTTTTAATATTATAAAACTGAACCGTCTTGCCCCTTTTTTCCTTTATGGAATGATTTGGAAACTTGTAGGAGGAAGAAAGGGTATGTAGGATTTGTAGTGATAAGCTATAGATTAGGAAGAATATGGTTAAATATGTTTCTCCATCCATTACTTCTCCACTGAACACAGCTTCTTTTCAAAGCTGCTTTTCTCAGCAGATATTTTGGTTTTATACCTGCATTGAAGCATCTTTGTGTGTGTGTGTGTGTGTGTGTGTGTGTGCACGCACATGTGTGTGTGTGTGTGCACACCTTTGAATCAGCGTTGACTCCTGCTGACTGCTGGGACAAGTCCCTGCAGTTTTATTGGCAAGATTTCAGAAATGGTTTGCCATTGCCTGCTTCTTAGGGCTGAAAGAGAATGACTGGCCCAAGGACACCCAGCTGGCTTTGTGCTAGAACTCACAGTCTCCTGGTTTCTAGCCTGGTACATTACACCAAACTGGTTCCCAAGCATCCGTTCAACTCTTGGAAAACTTGATATTCTACTAGGCACATAGCCCCACCCCCAATATTTTTTAAGGAGATATGTTGGTACAAATCCACCAGACACTACACTTTCTAGCTTAAAAAGTCTTTTCTGAACACAGAATGGTAGAAGCTTTCTTAGAAGTGGCATGAGAGTTGCTGCGTCCTTGCTAGAGATCAAAAACTGGGGATCATCCAGAAGATGTCCCCATTGCAAATCTTTACTATGTCCAGGATATTGGGATAAAACTAACTTGGATCAATCTTGTATTCCATGGTTCATCTCTCACAAGCACAAAGCTTTTCACTTGATTTTAGAAACAGTAATATTGCAGTAGCTCATGTACATCCAATTAACTTTAAGAGGAACCCACTAATTGTAATGTTAGAGGATTCTTCCACATTCTTATTTTCAGTTCCTCTGTGGTATTAGCCAGGCCAAGAGTGGCATAATTTTGGGATGGGCTGGCACCCCTGTTAACTGAGAATGGCAAGTAGCAGCTGAACATACCTCCCAGCATTGGCTCCCTCCCAACTGAGTGAATAAGCCAATCCCAGGAGTGATCCTCGGATTCCATTCATTTGGCTGCCTCACATTGGCCCAAGTCCCACAGTTGTGCTCCTAGCGCAGGGTCAGCCCAGCTGGTTTTATGTCCAAAGAGAAGTGTAAATATGCATATGCTTTGAATAGCTGAGCTCCAATTGCAAGTTCTTGATTTCATGGACAGTACTAGGGCAGTAACCCAAAAAATAGTGGCTGCAACGAGGTTCACCTCAAATCAGCACATACTTTGAAAAGAAAATTAAGATACTAAGGAAACATTCAAATGTCAAGTTTTAAAGTGATAATTATAAACAATGGGAACTCATTTTAATTATCAAAACTACCATGACAGTACGCTTTTAAATTATATCTAATGGAAAATAAGATGAGTGACATAATCATACTCCATTTGACACATAACCATCTTCTTCGGCAACCTTCATCCTGCCCCTATGTCAAGACTGCATAATGGGGACAGGGTTCTTTGAGGATGTGAATATGCATCTCATTTACCCACTGATGATCCATAAGTAGTCAGCCCTGAAAATGGTATCTTGTGAAGTCATTTACCACAAGTGCAAGTTAAAACATCCCCAAATACTTGCTGAATCTTTCTGATTATATATAAGAAACAAGCCAACTAGACTTAAGGTCATAGAAACAGAATATTTACAGTGAAGCTTCATAGTACCTCGGATGCATGTTTTTCAGAGCCACAAGAGAAGCATATCTCAATCTGTCATGAATGTATAAATTTGTTATGAGGCATTATTATTATTATTTCCTAATTATAAGAAGTGTTGAAATCAGTCAGCTGTTGAATTTAGTCAGAAAGGTCTGGAAACCAAAATTATGCCACTATTTGGTTGTTAAAAGTCATTACAGGTAATCCTTGTTTAACGACTACCTTGTACAGCGATTGTTTGCAATTACAGTAGTGATGAAAAAGTAACTTTATGACTAATCCTTGCATTTGCAATCTTAACAGGTCTGTAAAGCAAAGGAAAACTTAAGTAAGATCATAAGCACAGTGGCGGTTTCACTTAGTGACCACTTCACTTAACAACCAAGTTGCTGGTCTCAATTGTGGTCATGAAATGAGGACTACCTGTACAATCTAAAACCTGGTAACAAGTCAAATATCACAATGATGCCACTTTAGGCATGCTTTATGGTACTTTTCACATAAATCACAAGAGGGAAGATTTATCTTCTGTGGTATTTTTCCATTGAAAATATCCCCTATATAACTGTGAAACTGGTATTTTTTGCTTTTGACCAATTCTCAGAGCATAAGGAGGAAAGCTACCAGATCTGGGCTGCAAAAATCCAGTCAGCTACTAAATGGAAGGAAAGAGATTGTCTGTCATCTAGTGATCATCTGGATTTTTGCAGCTCAGACCTAGTAGCTCAACTGGAGAGGCCTTGTTTTTATACCCTGAGGGAATATTGTTGTTTAAGTTGCTTGCATCCAGTGCATAAACCACATAGAAATGAAGCTGGCTTAAGAAATTCCTTTCTAGATTTCAACCCCTACCTCCACTAGTGATCACTTGATATTTTCTCCGGGCTGCATTTACCACAGCCCCTGATTGGTGGATTCCCCTGTTCTTTACCCCTCCTGGACTGGTCAAAAAGAAATAAAAGAAAGCATGATAGTTTTTAGTTTTACCACTGTCTTGTCATTTGGGTTAGAAGGGGAAAAGTTTTACCTGGTTTTGGTTTTCTTAAAGACAAGTTCACTTTTCACTGTTCTATCAGTGAACTTGTAAAAGAGAAAGAAAAGCCCAGCGTTTCACTGTTCCACTAGTGAACTTGTAAAAACAAATGACCCTTGACCAGAGGGAAGGTGGTATTCCTGCCACAGTGCACAGTAGCCAATTGGAATAGAATGATGCACAGCAGGTGAACCAGATGGTACCATATGAACTGGCACAAAGGAGAAAACTATTTTTGATATATATAGCAGAAAAAGCAGAAGGGAGTTGTGTTCCTGGTGGGCTGGGCATTGGTAGAAGAAGATGGCAGTCTTCCTGCCCTTGAGAAATAGTCAGTGGCCTGCATAGCAAAATAGTCAAGATGGCCAATGTGGTATCACAATGCAAACACAAAAAGGCTGGGGCTTTGTAATGGTATATGGGAAAGACTTTGGGAGACTAGGCAAAGATATGCTGCCAAGGGAATAGTCAGATAAGAGCAGCATAGCCCACAGCTGGATTGTGGGCAGGGAAAGAGGCTCAAAAGAGACCCTTCCTAGTTTCTCAGGCTGTAAAGGAGATGGGGGCAGAAATATATTTTCAGACTTGCAAGATTCTGTCAATGTAGCTTTACAATAAAGTAGAATTAGCTCATCTGGTTGTGTTTTCTATCTGGGTTGCCCCACTGTCTTGCTGATTTTGATGTCCCACCCTGTGGATAATGCTGGCCTATACTCACTCTGGGGTGAGCTGGTCAAGTGGATCAGCCCTCAGCTAATGTTTGGACTCTTGATGGACACTGTCATTATTTCACCCTCTGGCTGCTTGTTTAGCCAGTTCTCTCTGTCTCCTTTTTGGCATAATCCTAACTGTTCTTGATTAACAACAATTACCAATCAGTGGCAAAGTGGCAAAGCAAAGCTTTTTTTTTTTTTCCCTTGCACATCCCTCAAATGTAGTGAAGAACCATTATACTCTCCATATCAAATGTGTTTAGCAGCATTTCCCCACTTAATGATGGGGGGAAAGTTCTTTTTCTGAATATTTTTTCTTTTTTCAAGGATTTTAATCCATCAAACACTAGGCACTGGGAGCCTTCATTTTAAAGCTGGCTATGCCCACACTTCTCTAAAGGATTTGTGCTGTAATAAGAAATGATTTGTGCGGGGTTTTTTTTAATCATTCTCATTCAATTTGAGAGAAAAGAAACTACTTTCAAGAACAATATTTTAGAAAAAAAATCTCCTGGGTTCGATGCAGGCTTCTGGCACTTATCCAAGTTATAGGGTGGCCAAAGAACACGTGACTGTCCTCTGTATTTTTGTAATATCATCTTTGTGACAGGTTGCAGCTTCCGGTCTTTCCATGCTGCAATTAAATTTCGGTGGAAGGCATCAACATGACCTGCTGCGTGGGGTTTGTTTAGATATGTGTGTGTGGACAGCTGGGGATGCTATGGAGTGACAGAGAACTATGCCACAGGGAGAAAAAACAGGAAATGTCTCTCTCAACCATCTTGTAACTACATACGTTCAACTCTACCACAAAAGTAGACCTAAGGCATTTTAAGAAAAGAGAGAAAAACAGCATCTTTTTTTTATTTTTATTTTTTTGCAAGGGAAGACGAGAACATTGGAAGATTTGATCATGTTCTTAGGTGATTCAAAGCAAAGGAGACTGGGAAGAAGTGAGTCCTTAGTTGCAGTCAATTAACTGGGCATTTCTTTAGTAGGTAAGAGCTGTAGTGGATTTCAAAAGATAAAGAATGTGAAACAACTTCCTGAAGCCTTGCAATGTCATGACAGGTTGTTCCCAAACAAACTACAGGTCCCATTTTGCTACTGATGTTTCACCTCAGCTGAACTGAGGATGACAGTTAAAGAAAAGCTTGCTTGCTTGCTTATTTATTTATATAGATTTACTAGATTTATCACCCAATCTCAAAACTCTCAGCAATTTACAGTAATAAAAGTTTACCAAAAAAAAAAAAAAAATCCCTAGTAAAATAATAACACTTAAAGACCATTGTATAGTCATCTATCCTAAGTATCATGCATCACCACAGATGCTCCAGAATAGCTTTGCTTTTATTAGTTTTTGGAAGGGCAAACTGTAGGGGCGACCAGAGTTTGAGCAGGAAGCTATTGCAAAGTATAGATTCTACCACAGAAAAGCAGCATGCACCTTAAATAAATGGGAGACTACTAACAGTTTTTCCTAGAAGGTGGCCCTGAAGATACTTTCACAATAAGGGACCTTGAATTGATTTGGATGCAATGCAGGGCCTGGAGCACAAATGTAATATATATGAGCTATTCTGTATAGCTTCATTGTAGGATAACTGAAGTTTCCAGGTAGTCTTCAAGGGGAGTCCCATGTAGAATGCATTGCAGCAGTTCAGTGGCATGATCATGAAAACATGAATTACTGTTGCAAGGTGCTCCCATCCCAAATAGGGCTACAACTGGCCCACCAGCCAAATCTGGTTTAAGGGCTCCTGTCCATGGTCTCCACTTGCCATGATGCAATAGTTGTGAGTCCTGGAAAATTCCCAAATTGTGGACCTGCTCTTTCAGGGCTAGTCAGAGCACCTTGATGGACAAACAGTGCCTCCATCATACTGGGATTCAACCTCAGACTATTTCATCCCATGCAGACTCTATCAACCAATCAGACACTGGGACAAGAAGTTCATGTCATCTCCTGTTCACCCTACAGTGATGATATAAAGTTGGGTATCATCAGCATACTGATGATGATACCCAAAATGGTGGATGATGTCCCTTAGTGACTTTATGTAGATATTAAAAAGCAGGGGACAGAGAACCAAATCCCACAGCACCACATAGAACAGGATCTTTATGCCCTACAACCAACACATGGAACCATCCACTAAGACAAAGTGCCTCTAATCCCCAACTCTCACATCCCTCATCTTTCAGATATAGCCTTTCTTTCCTCAGCTTCAGAGAGGCCACTTCATAGAAAGAACTGTGCAGTTAGAAACAATGATTTTACATGATTTACGCAGGGAGGGGTGACAGGGATATATTAATTTATTTATTTGCAGGACTAATGGACCACTCCAGTCAGCCAACTTTGAGTGGTGTACAACTCCCCAATACATAATTGGGATTAAAAACAATGCAAATCAAATTTACAAATGAGTGTAGAATAGAATAATATAAAACTGGAAATCATACTTCAAAAAATAAAACCAAGTCCTCCTCAGGAGGGCTGATTATGGCCAACTGGCCCCATGGCTTGATGAAACACCCATGTTTTCATTAATTTCCTGAAGCCCACCAAGTTTATCTACAAAAGCACAGACTTAATCCTTCTTGGGGTGTTGGTTGTTTTTTAGTTCTATTAGCTAACAAGTTGGCTTTCTTTACATCTTGCTATTTTTTTTTCTCCTTCTGGATTTTTGTTTTATTATATTTTATAATAAATATAATGAAAATATATTCATTATTTTTGCTGAAAATAATCTTTGTTAGACACAGTAAGACTTTTTTCAGCATACATGCATAGGGTTGGGCTTTATGATATGATGACATTAAAAAAATAATAAAAGACACATTTGTGTGTTTCTATGTGAGAAAGTGAAATATGCTTAAAATGTTAATTATTTCACCATACATAACAGAAGTTCATACTTTTCTGCTGCTTTGATACCACTGCAATAAGCCTTCTGAGTTTTCAGGCTTTAGTGACTCCATAACCCAACTCATGTTCTGCTTTATAAAATTCAAATTTACA
This sequence comes from Python bivittatus, assembly GCF_059951505.1. Taxonomy (NCBI): domain Eukaryota; kingdom Metazoa; phylum Chordata; class Lepidosauria; order Squamata; family Pythonidae; genus Python; species Python bivittatus. Next base: position 36,744,523 of record NW_028277112.1, read on the forward strand.
TGACTTCTCCTTCCTAACCTCTTTTTTGATCGCTGCTCTCCTTGCTCACTATGGTGAAGTACCAAACAAAGCAATCAAACTGGCAGATTAGTCAAATTTGCTTATTGCATTTCATTTACATATGTAAAAAAGCAATTTCTGCTCTCATTATTTATTGATGTCAAAGGGGGCAATTTAAAATTCTGCTTTTTTTCCTGATTGTCAGAAAGATGTCCTCCCCCATTTTAACATACCCCCCTTTTAAAAAATACAAATTATTTCAAGTGCCAAAGAATTGTAATATGTAAATGTAAAGAAGTCGCTTAGGTTTAACAGCCTGTTGTTTTATTTCAACAAAAGGGGGAAGGAGATCTTTTAGCTCCTCAGACCCACATTTTCTTTTCATTAGTTCTAGTAATGCTTACATTTTACCTGGGCGGGGATTTAAATTTGTTTTTTGTTTTTGTTTCCTGTGGAGAGTACAAATGATTTCTTTTAAACAATACCCTGAAGGTATCATCTGCAATCATGTTTTCATAATGGGGAAAACGAGGAGGGAGAAATAGTTCTTCAAGTTCTGCTGATCTGGATCTCAAGCTCCTCAAGGTAGAGTTCCTGAAGGCCCACATTTAATCAAACAGTGCTGCAAATGGTCCCATAAGACACAGCCTGCACCACTAGAAGTCCATACTTTAAAAGAAAGTACAGACTTGAACATATATGCACGTGGAGCCGCTTTACATTTTAACATTATGTTCTTTTAGTTGTTTCTCATTCCTTAACGTAGGATGCTCAACTGGTGGCCTCAAAGCCATGTCCAGCTTAGGTGAAGCCCTCAGGGCCTCTGCCAAAAGTCATCACCTATTCGCACTTTTTAATATGACTGAAGGGAGTAATCAATTATGGGGAGAAATTGTTTGAACCAGATTTAATATGATGAAATATAATTGAGGTTTTGCTCTGGACCTGCCCTCCCAAAGGCCAAATTAAATTCTCATGGTTAAAAGAACTTGTACAATTTCCCTTAGCTCTCCATGCTACAAATAACTTCCTGTCTGTGTGTCTGTCTGTCTTATACCATTATGTACAGCATTCTAGGCATAGGATCTAAGGGTTCATTAGTATCTGGATGGGAAGCAGCAGGGAATTTCAGGGTTGTAACCAGGACTGGGAAGTGTGTGTGTGTGTGTGTGTGTTTAAATAAATAAATTTCCATCTTGCATGGATCTATCCATGCAGTTACCAAGAGCTAAGCTCAATTCAAGGGAGACTGTACCATCCTAGGTACGAAACTGTTCTAATCCTATGACTTGGTTTTATTCAATATAATTCATGAAACAATGACTCAGATTACTCATTTCAGCAAAACAGAATGTGAAGAATTGTTCTTTTGGGAGGGCTGGACCAGGTCAGAAATATATGCAGATGCCTGCTAGATCAGGCCAACTGTCCATCCAGCCTAGCTTTTTGTGTCAAACAGTGGCCAGTCAGCTGCATTCAGGGAACTCATAAGCATGGGCAGCAGAATGAAGGAGTTCTCCTCTGTTGCTCCCTAGCAGTAGATATTCAAGATGAGGTAATTCCGGGGCTAGCAAGCGGCCATGAAGTTGTGTAATCACTGATAGCCTGATCCTGTACGACTTTGCTGAGTATAGTTTTAAAATTAACTAAATTAACTATGTGTTGTGTAAATACTTTCTTTTATTAGTCTTGAATCTCTCTGGCATTTGCTTTAATGGATGACCCTGACATTGTGAGAAAAGAAGAATTTCTGTCTTAATCCACATTGTCCATACTCTGCATGTCTGTAAATATCTTTATTATATCCTCCTTATTCACCTTTTAGCCAAGCTAAACATTCCCAGACATGGCTGTTTTTCCTGACAGAACTGGAAACCCTTTGAGCATGTGCCTTTTCTCAACAGCTGATCCAATTTACTTCTAGCTTTCATAGTATATAAGAAATATTCTAAAGCCAGTTTTAACCTGGGGGCACTGGAGCTTCATGGAATTTGGGGTGCTTCATTTCCCCGTTGGAGGAAAAAAAACTGCTTCATACCTGCTGCTAGATTCTAATCTTCAGTTGCCCTAGTAGGTCCTGGAAGGGGAATCCTGGCTTTACGGCTTTACAGTTCTCCCTTTCAATAGCCCAAGTAAATAAAGCAAGGGCCAAATTCACAAGTTCTGTTAATTTCACTCCCTTCTCTTCTCTAGGAATTGGACTTTCTGGATATTTGTCTTTCCTTTCCTTTCCTTTCCTTTCCTTTCCTTTCCTTTCCTTTCCTTTCCTTTCCTTTCCTTTCCTTTCCCTCTCTTCCCCTCCCCTTCCCTCCCCCCACAACACATTTTGGCAGCTTGGGATGAGCAAGTGATTTTCTTCCTTGTTCTCAGTGTTTCTGAATCCTCAGAAGTTAACATGATTGTAGATGTTTTCAAAATGCTTTTGAGGGATTGGTGAGTGGAAACAGAGGCAACGTGAAGGGTTCCAAATGCTGTCTTATCACAGATTCAGATAATGGTGTTGCTATATTGTCTGTTTTATTGTCTATTCCTTTTCTAATGATCCCAAGCTTGAAATTTGCCCACACACTGCACTGACATTTCACTTCCCTATCCATTTCCTGAGCAATTGCTACCGGCTTAGACCCTCTTAATGAATATGTGAACTTTGGATTGTTTGTGTTAATGTGCATCACATAACCTGCTTATAGTGAACTGCACTGGTATTTACCCAGTGTCCAGAAATCATTTTGGAGCTCTGAGCAATGCCTTTTTGATTTTAGTACTCGCAACAGTTTAGAATCATCAGTAAATCTGATCAACTTATTACTTACTCTAGATTGTTTATAAACAAATTAAAAAATACCAATCACAGCAGCAATCCCTGAAAGCTTTTGTGCTAAAATCTTTCCAATATGAAAATGTTCATTTATTCTCACTGTTTTTTGTTCTTTTGGCTTTTAGAAAGTCAAAATATATAATATCTGTTTGATGAGTCCTGTCTACATTCTCCTTGATACCTTCAAAGTCTAGAAGATTTTTCATTGTGCTTCTGAGAATGTGTCCCATAAGTGCCAGGTATTATCATGTGATAATAACTCCCCTCCCCAGCCTTGCTGGACCTCTAACTCTCTGACTTAATATGGAGATCTGCATCAACAATTAATTACAGCACATTATGCAGAAAATGTTTTTGGCACTAAGTATGTCAGAGAAATCACATTTGATTATTCCCTTACAAGGAAATAATGTGACTCCTTTCATTCTCTATGGCTCATGAAAATGAAATCAGTTTATAAAATATTTTTTAAAAAAATCAAAGCTCTATCTTTTCATTATCCTGATTTAGATGATATATCCCCATCTTTAAAAAATAAGGGAGGGGCTAATTACCTCCCTATAAATAGCATCCAACCTATCTGAACATTTTTTTTCAATGGGTAAAGTGTGTCTATTGTCTAAGGAGGGAGGTAGAGAAAATAGATACATGAGAAAAGGCTATTCTCATAAGAGCGCAATATCATGGTCATTACATCTCCAGTGGACAAGAAGAAGCTAGTCAGTGCAGCCCCATCATCTCATTATATGGGGTGGGGTAGTCTTAAGTATTATATTATTAAAAAGAAGTGTGGAAAGCTAAATGTAACAAACATGGGTGCCTACAGAGAGGATGCAAAATACAGTATTCTTTCAGAAAAGGAGATGGCTATTCTTTGGCCTTAGATGGAAAGCAATCCTTGTCTGGTGAGTTCATTTACAAAGCTTTGACAGTAGAGAAAACAAACCTTGCTTCAATATTTTATGTCTTTTTGGAGCTTACTGCTTTGACAGAGTCTCATTTGGAGTCTCTGCCTACCCCCATCCCCCCCAGTCTGGTTTGCTTCTTTCTTGTTCATAGCTGATAGGATACTGTTACTTATGGAAGCTGCACTCCACATTCTGCTTCTTTTGCTGAGCAGTTTAGCTGTACTTAGATGCAAGTTTGGGGCTGTGCACTAATCTGATTACACAAAATTAAGAAATGCATGCACAACTCATACACACACCCACAGATGTGTGCTGAGTTCCTCTATAGTACAAGATAAGATGAGGCAAAATTTTCACAGCTTGTTAGATCTGAGGGCCTGATAATCTTATTCTTTTTCTGTCATGCTTATCCAATAAGCAATATGGGTGGGTATATGTAGGTGAGTGTGAACACTTCCATCTTTTTTTCCTTTTATATGTCCTTGGTTCTTACTATCTTTAACATCTAGTCATTAAAAACTACACCTCATAAATCACCCATTACTATCTCTGCCATTGGTATATCATATACAGCTATTTTTATTTTTGTAACTCACAGACTCAGCATCCTGTCTTTCCTTTTATTCACAAAGCCATTTAATTTTATTACACAGCCTTCTTCATTCTTCACCTGGGTTAGATGAAAGGAACACACAGAAATCGAGGTCATCAGCATATGGAGGACATCCCCTACAAATCCTGTGAAAAATTGTCCTGGCACTTTCATTACCTCGGTAAACACAACTGAATAGGATCTTGAAGCACTCCTAAAGGATCTGCTCTGACATGGAGCAGAAATCTTCTAGGAGTACCTTCTGGAAAGATGTACAAGATAGAACAACCAAAGGTGCAGCACTCCTATGTCTTACATAAGGATACAGTTACACAAAATATCAAAATTATTGAGGGTTCAAGGAGAACCTATAGGATCATATCTCCCCTATTTCCTGATTTCAATCACTCAGTGGGCTAACTGAGTGATACCAGGGTGATTGTGGAGTTAGGCTAATGCAGTCACATGTCTTACCCAAGGCTAGAAATTCAGAAAATGGATCTGTTACTTGATGGAGCATCATAGATTGGCCAAATGCAATCTTCATTGAAATTTTAAGGGTCATGAAAGCTGGCTCCTACTCCCGCAGAATAGACATAAAGATTTCCTTCTGCACAAAAACCAGGAGGATTCCCAATCACTTTCCTTCTACTGCAAAGAAAGTAGGCTTCTTCTCCATGGCCCTTTTGGCAGTCTTCCTTTTTGGCTCACAGTCAGCTGTGGCTCTCACACACATCTCTTTGCAATTACAGAGCAGAGAGGACTGCGAGGGAAGCAGGAAGGAAGCACACAGGTATCCCAGGGAAACTTTGCTTTTAAAATAATGAGGATGATCATAATTAATAAATTATTCTGTATCTTTGGAGAATTGTGCTAATTAGTAATCTCCTATTTCAAAAGTCCTAATATTTTATTTCTGCTTATTGCCAACTACCAAGTGGAACATTAATGGAAATGTGGACGACTGGTAGAGCAATAATTATAACTGTAATCATATGAACTCGTCTGCTGCTAACCTCTAATTAAAATAAATCAGAGGATGTAGAAAACTGGATTCACAGAGCTAGTTTTTCAATAACATGTATTACTGGTGGGGACTAATTCTCTTGCACTCCATGCAGATGCTCCAGTTTTAGAAAGTGAAAAATACTTGCCGGGAGATTTGAGTTGTACAAAAGAGATATTCTGAGTTCCTTAGAATATGGTTAATAGATTTGTTCTATTGAGAAAGGCTGCTTAACAGCTGTAGAACAGCCTTCTCAACCTGATGCCTTCCAGGTATGCTGGAGTTTAATTCTGAGAATCTTCATGTCTTAGGTTAAGCTGATTTAGAAGGAAAGAGAAAAAGTAGATTAGGCGGTAAAGCTAATGATTAGATGCACATTTTATTGAAGCTTTGGTATATGAGGCTGCAATCCTGTATGCACACTTATTTGGAATTAAGGACCACTGAACTCAATTAGATGTGCTTAGAATTTGGTAGAAGGGCACTTTTATAAAACATAATTTGATTCATTTTGACTGACTATGAGAAACTAATGTGGCGAAAACTATCAACAGCAGGAAATTAAACCTACATTCACAGATCCATGTCCAATAAATTTTCAAAGGGGTCATTTTAGATCTTTAGATGTGCTTATAAAAGGATACAAAGGGAGATGAATGCAGCAAAATGCAGTTTGTGAACAGATATTATCAGACCTACCTCATTCTCATACTGCGTACATGAATAGTACATGCCATCACATATTTCTTCCTCTAACAAGCATTTAAACATACCCTTAGAATTAGAATTTGCAATCCAAATTTACCTATCAATCTTTTATTATATTTTACTGCATCTTACATTTCACTTAGAGCATATGTTTAACCCAGTGTCAACACATTCCAGTGCACAGCTGAATATATTCTAAATTAGCCTTTCTAACCTACTATCCTCCAGATATTTTAGTCTACCATTTGTAGAATTCCAAGACTGCATGATGTATTCCACCCCCCTATAGCAGGAGACTAATACGTATTTATAGACAAGATACAGTCAGGAGAGCTTGTTGCATCCACTTTGTTGCATCCAGTCCAGATTTGGAGAGGCCTTATGACTTAAGCCAAAGTTCAACAATGTGCTGCTCTGCAGATACGTGGGTCTACAACTCCCCTTAATTGCCTGGCATTAGCCAAACTGCCTCAAAATTACAGGAATTGTGAGTCAGATATCTAGAAACCACCAAGTTAAGCAAGGCTACCTTAAAACTCAGAGTAAGTAAGGTTGAGGCTACAGTTGTCATTGGGTGGTTCAGATTACAGACTTCTCTAATACATAAAATGGAGCTTTTATTTATAAGTGAAAAGGCATAGTTTGGAAATCAGGCATGTACCAAAACCAGGGGAACATATGGAATAAATATTCAGCAAAAGAAACAAGCTAATTATAATATTGTCTGGTAATATCATATCTAAGCCTGGGACAATTGCAACATATATGTTCCAACCCTTCTGGGCGGTTAAAGAGAAAACTGGTTTCAGCTATCTTTAAATCTTTATATCAGAAAAAGATGTTTGGCTTATTCTATCTATCTATCTATCTATCTATCTATCTATCTATCTATCTATCTATCTATCTATCTATCTATCTATCTATCTACCAGCACCACCTCTCTCTCTTATATCCTGTTTTTGTAGTCTGGTGAGCCCTTGAACTTAAGGCAGCTAACAACAAAAAGAGGACATAAAACTGTAAAGTACAAAATCAAAATAGTGATAAAACAAGTACTAACATCACCAAGCAATTAACAGCCTGGTGAAAGAGATGGATCTTTACAAGTTTCTGGACTGCTGAGTGAGTGGAAGCCACAGGCAATTCCTATAGGAGTGGGTTCCATAGCCAGGAGGCAAGACAAGAGAAGAAAGACCTTCTCCCAAGTTTCAGAAAGAAACTATCAGTGGGAGCAGTTGGTGTCCATGCAGTTGCTAATGTTCAGTAATCATTTGCCTCTAAAGAACAACAGGCGGCACCTTTGAAACAGTGTTGTGTGACTTCTTTCTCCAGTCTCCTCTGTTAAAAGCTTCTGTAAGCTTGAAATGATAAAAAGTGAGTTGCCAGGGACTTAAAGTATGAATCCAAAGATTACTTGGGATCACCTTATTCTTCTTTTGGAACAAGAGGTCACAAAGGTCCAGATGGATGGAAAATACATTGACTGTGGTAGCTTCCTGACAAAAATAACTATTTGTGTAAGTCACTGGAGGTGGGGGTGGGAGAGCATTTTAATTTCATGTCCCACCTCTTTCATGGTGTCTTACTTGGAGACAGCTCTTTGCTTTTTCCCTGCAGAGATCATGCTGAAATAAACTGCCAAACATCCCTTATACCTCCATGCCATCTAATTATAGCCTGTAACACTAGAGAGTGCTGACAGTGCTGAGCTATTGACTCTTGACACTCTCTAAAGCACTTAATTATCTTTTCACATCAGCCCCTTTCAGACCTGTCAACTCCTTTTGTATTGTTTATGGAGGGGGGAGTTGCCTATTAAGATTTCAGGACTATGCACCTGGAGTCAAACTTGTACACACACACACACACACACACACACACAGAGGCTATTTAAGTAGCAAATGGAAGAGGAGGAGCTCCATCAATGTTGTTTAGAGGATGCTTGGACAATTGATGTGAATATGAAGGACAAAAATTACCCCATTCTTCAAGGAGGCTCTCTAACAGGCTGGAATAAAGAGGTAATCATCAGTTTTCCTCAGTATTTGTATTTGAATATTTCAGTGCCCCACCCCCCACCTCCCACCCTGCCAGATCTTCCTTGAAATCCTTTCCTCAATTCATGGTTGTATAACTGAATGGGAGGAAAGAGTAGTGCCTGTGTTGGTTCAAGAATGCAAATGTAGCTAAATTCACATTTAAATGTGAACTAAATGGATTTCTTTCCCCCATTCCTAATGGTTGTAAATGTTTTCTCAAAGCTTCTCCTAATTTCATATACCTAAGGACAGGACAAAATCATTTATCAATATATTCCTTAATTGTAGATTAAAGTACAATGCAGCTTGCTTTGAGCTGACAGCTCTGTGTCCAAAATTGAAGAGATCCATTCTCTAACCACACTTGTCAATTCTCCCTCCTACTTTTGCAAGCGAGCAGAACAATCTCTTGGCCCACTTAAAGCTTTTCTCGACATCCTTTGCAATTGTAACAGTTTTCTTTCAAAGCAGAGATTCACTCATGCAATCAAAAGCTCACATTAAAAGCATTTAAAAAGCATTTCGTGAACAATTAAAGAAACTACTTTAACCCATATGCTTTTTTAAAAAAAATGAACATTAAAAAAAACTCTTTGAAGTTTAGATCAAATAAGGAGTCTGAAGAACAGACTGCTATTAAAATCAGTATATAAAAGCCTGACAAATATCTGATTCCTTTATTACCAGGAAGCTGAACTTCATTGCCATTGTAGGGATACCTCACGATGCAATCTTCTTCAACTTGGCAAGCTCCAGATGTCTTGGATATCAAGTCTTGTTCTCTTCAAGTCTGCTGGAGAGAGTGGGAGTCAAAATGACATATCAGGAGAGACTGCAATATGCAGGAGTGTTACCTAATCAGCTCAGTTCAGTTCTTGAAAACCAGTTCTTAAATGTTCTTCTTCCTCTGAAGAAGAAACAAAGGTCCAGCAAGAGGACAGACAAAACAAAGGCCCCAGGAGCAGCTCCAGGCTGGTTATCTCTGTGTTCTTGCTATTTGCAGCCATGTCAGCTACTTTCTCTATAACCTTGTCTTCCACTGGTGCACACGCTGCTATAATTTGGGAATAAGGCTTGTTCATTTCCCTACTAAGCAAGATCCAGGATGAGAATCCAACAACCAAGCCAAGGTGGAGAAGGTGGAGAAGCCAGGATAAGTCAAGGCCAACCAGGAGGTGTATAGGTAGGATGGGACATGGACTATGATGCAGAACAATGCAGCAAAGAAAACAGAAGGTATATGAAACCTTCCATCCCCTAAAGAAAAAAATCAAGTTGGGAAATTTTTAGTGGTAGCTCCGCTACACTTTTTTTTCCAGTAGACCCTCTCTTCCCAATAGTTAAAGCAAAGCAAGGCTGACCGGTCTTACAGAATTTCCACTTTCCTTTCAGTCTTACAGCTATGAAATTAGAATCTCTCTTTTGTGCCCAACCACCATGCACAGCTACAGCCCAGGGCAGAACTCGGCTACAAAAAAGTAGCCAGGAAATAGGTGAAAGGTCCTCCAAAGGTGGGATCCACCCATCAATCTACCCCTAGAATCTCACCCTTTCCTCTTTATAACAAGAGGTTGGAGAGAGGAAACACTTCAAACAGCATAGCGCTCAGTAGACAAATGTTGTTAATTAAACAGAATGTGACCTAAATGACTCTCTCCTCTCTGTTGTGTGCTTAAAAAAAAGGTTAAAAAGTTTAGGATGTATTGTGCTATAAAAACATTACCACCCAGTTCAGAAGATTCCAAAACTTCAGACACTTAAAATAGAGGAAAAAGAGGAAATAGATTTTATATCCAATATTGCCCTCTATTCATCAGCACAAAGGACTACTTATTAAAGTGAGCTGCTGGGTATGGCACTCAGCTCTGGAGTCCATGGGTGAATCCATACATTTGCTTAGGATTTTATATATTAAACATACTAAAACTATATTGGTGCTTAAAAGTTTGTGAACTCTTTTGAATTTTCAATATTTCTGCATAAATATGACCTAAAATGTAATCTGTTCTCCACACAAAAACATTATTGGGTTCTCTTTATCTAGTTTTAGGGCTTTTGTGGAGAACAGATTACATTTTAGGCCACATTTATGCAGAAATATTGAAAGTTTAAAAGGGTGTACAAACTTTTAAGCACCACTGTATGTCATCCAACATCACGCTTCATGTAAAATCACCATCTGCAAGACATGATTATTTATTTCACACATATGCATTTTGTGGTTGTTCCTCATTGTTCTTACCTGCAATGTCTGAATAGTCTGCTTTCAATCACTGGAATCTGCTATTTCTCCTTCCCCTTCCCATGGATGAGGTCCCTGCTGAATTCTGAATCCCAAATGACATAATCAGGATCACTATTGGTTTTGTGCATGACGATGTCCTCTGGAAAATCTTCTCACACCACACTCCCCATTTTTAAGAATGATGATTTTGGGGAGATTCATTGAAAATGTGCAGAGGGAAAGGTTTTCAATCAGGACAGAAGAACTTAATGATGTACTAATGGCCCTGAATTTACAGCATGCATGACTTATTTGTTCCCTTACAATTATTACTTTTTTAACAGTCCCACTCTAAGGAACAGAGTGTACTTGAAGATGATACTTAAGCAGCCATAATTCATAAGAAACAAACCTTGCTTGGGATAACACTCTATCCTCGTGGCAAAATCTCCACCTCCAATCCCTCTTTAATCCTTTTTCCTTTCTTTGAGATTTCATTTACATATGGTTCTCTTCCTGGCCAAGCCTAATTAGGCTCTGCATAACTATGGTCCAATCACTCCTTTTTTTTTTTTTCCTGTTTGAGAAAATGTCTTTCTTCCTGTAAAATCTCCTGCTTGCCCAATTTTGTAATTTTTCCGCTATTAAATACTACACTGAAAACCCATATTTCATTATTAATATTAGCATATGCTAAGGCTTGAGTCAAGAAATCTAACTCTAGACTGAAAAGGTACCATATGACTTCAATTTATTTGGGGGGGGGGGAATAGGGGACCTGTAACTTTCAGATGTTGTTGAACTCCAAAAACCATCAGCCCCAGAAAGCAAACATTAAAAATAAGGAACGATGGGACTAATAGTTCAATATCAACTGGCTCACAGTTCCCCATTGTTCCCTAGTGATTTGTCAGGAATGAGACAAAACAACGTATAGTAATGTATCATATTTAAGACTGAGCACAGGAAAGGCAGTAACGCTGGGAATTCCTCTAAGCATAGCGCTCACTCTTTTACTTGGTCTCCGAACATAAATAAATTAGAAAGTACGTCCTTCACATTCACTCTGCTTACATCCCATCTACATGTTCTGTCCAGTATTCCAAATCTTAGGCCTCCGATAACTATTACTAAGTACAACTCTGCAGTGAACATTGATTTTTGATGTAACAGTGAACTAATAATGCCTGTTTTCCTCTGATATTTCTTGTAGTGTACTAGGTACTGACATATGCCTTTTAATGTTGTTAAGTTCTCTGTGAAATAGATTTCTTTTCCTACCTTATTCTCAGGATGTCTGAGAATTCAGAATTTCTTTTGGTAGCATTTTTGTTCTTTACTGTTGGAGGTTGCAGAGGATACTCCTGCTCTGGTATTCTGTTACATGTTATTCCACTCCATTTTTGTTGCTCATATTTCCCAATCTGAAAAAGTTCAGTTCCTACGCACATCTTTCCTTGAGAATAACTTGAAAGTTTCCCAGTCAGGAAAGCTGAAGACCATTGGAGATGCTATTGTCTAATGAAAGACAGGACACTCACACACCACCCTTGGCCAAGTATCTACTGTAACTACAACAAGTCCATCTTCCATCTATGAGAATTTCATCAAAATTCTCTTCTGCTTTGGGAAAAAAAAATAGAAAGCAACTTGAATGAGAACTGATAACAAAAGATGCAAGAGAATTTCTTAGACTTGGATTCATACTAGAGAAAAATTTTGGAGCCTGGAGAAGCTTATCAGGTGCAATGCCAGACAACATGAGTCCCTACATGCCAATCTCCTTTATAGCTGGTTGTGTGTTACATAAACTCCTAGCTGCTTGAGAAATCATGTACCAAACAAATATTATCCCAAGGTCAGAACGTCACAATCAAATAAGGGATAGACCATCACATTGCTCCAGAAAAGCTTACAATTTGGAGGGAATGGACATGATAACTAATTCTGAAGAGATACCTCTGTTCAGCAGAAGCAGCTATTTTTCCTCATCTCAAAACAACAGCAAGAATAGGATTATGGGTGGCAAAATTCATTGATTATCAAACAGTTTTCTCCTTTTCATTTGTCATTTATCTGAAATCTTCTTTATTCTTCCCAGTGAGGTATATAGGTTGAGGCAGAAAGGCTAGAATAGAAAGCTTACAGTTAAAAAAAACTCTCTTTTTTGTATATGAAAGCTTCATTAAAATACAATTATATGGTACCTGGAAGTGCTGCAAAATTGAATTATTGGATGCCTTTATTCTTCTTCAGGATGGCAAGGAAAAAATCTTTCATTTTAAGGCACTTGAATGATTCATCATCATTTATCTCTAAGCAGGAGACAAATAATTATGTGTTGCAAGATTGTCTCTCTCTCTCTCTCTCTCTCTTTATATATATATATATATGTGTGTATATATACGTATATGTATATCACTATAAATTGTTGCTGTGGGGTAAAATGTAAATACAGATTTGTGTGTGTTTAATCCTAGTTGTCAACTGTGTTTGCTTTCATAAAAGCTTTGAAAATAATCCGAAAAGTGCTTTAAATTACTTGATGAATGGGGTGTTGCTTCTTACATTTAACATTTCTGAAATTACCAAAAAAAAGGGGGAAAAACAAACTCAAAATTATTCTTTTTTGCATTTCTTTTTCCCCTAGGTTTCATTAGTATACCTTTATCTAACTGCTTTTTCAATACTCTTGATTTAGTCAATGACAATGCTCTCATCAGTACCCAAGCCTTCAACTTCCATTGCTGGATTCCAAATAATTGCCCTATGATGGCTCTTAAGAATTTCTTTAATAGAGTAGAACCCAATAAATTCCTTGACATACAGACATATGCACATATATCAATGGAAAATGTTGTGCTTAAAATTACTGATTACAGAGATAATAATACTTGGTAACATGCTTTCACTGAGTTCATCCTAAATGTTTTCAGTAGTGCACCATACAAAGCATATAAAATCCAGAGAATTCATGTGCATTCTAGACCATGAAACCTTCTGCTACCAGAATTTTTCTTTATGTGTTTACAGATAAGTTGTTCCTCTGCCAAATAATAAACTACAGTTAAGATATTGTGTATAACAAAATTATGAATCACACCTGAGCATGATCATCCACCTTTTCAGACTTGCTCATAGGTGAGTTATTGTGCAATAACATAATCAACAGGTTATATGTATTAGATAAACAATATGCCTAGCTAAATAGACTAAGTTTCTGGTCTAGTTTATTCCATACATGTCAACTTGGCATTTTGAAGAACAATGACAATCGATTACGTGAATGTCAGGGGAAGATGAAAAAAATGAATTTTTTAAAGAGTTTCTTTAACGAGTGGTAGAGTTTCTACAATAATCTTTTCCAACCTAGCATCCCTAGATGTTTTTGATCTTTTCCTGCACTGGATCATGCCAGCTAGAATCATGGACATTGAAGTACAGTACTTCTGAGGGGCACCAAATTAAGGAAGGCCAGCTAAATCTAAAGTTTCATGCCACCATGACTGTAAAGCTCTGAGTTCCTGGTAATCTGGCTTCCTTGATAGCCTTCTGTAAAACTTGACATAGGAAAAGAATATTTCAATCCAATATGCACTGTCAGCATTACTGGGAATAGAGCCACTAGGATGAGGCCCCCAAATCAATACAGATATGGTGGAAAGAAACAGGAAGACAGTTGCAGACTCTTTCAATCCCCATTGGATGTAATTGTTAAAAATGGTTTTCGAGAGCCACCATCTGAGTTTGGGGAGTGGCAGGGCAATGGGTTTATAGACAATTAATAAATTAAAGATGGCCAATGGAAATCCACATGTATCCCTGGAAGCTCTTTTCTGCAATTCCTGAAAGCTTTCCAGTTTACACAGCTGAAATTTTAGGGCAAATTTTCAGCAAAAGGAAAAAAAAAAAAAAAAAAAGCAGGGCACTGGCAAACTAGGGCTATTTTAGCTTAATTCCTCATCTCTGTAACATCCTAGAAAATAATTTTAAAGGCCAAATATTCTGTGACTTTTGTCATTGTGTCACACTGCAATTCCTCTGCAAACCTCAAAGGCTTAGGAAATGATTTAAAAATCTGCCTCTTGCAGTCCCCAAAAGGTGGCCCATCCTTGTAATAGATTTGTGGAAAGTCTTCTGATTTCTTAAGCTGCCAACTAGTGAGAAAAACAGAATATGATCATATTTTCCCTTGTGAGTCTTTATAAATATTTATTATACTTGCACATAAGAGAAATGTGGAGTTTAAAAAAATTATTATTATTGCATTTTCTCTTCTTTATATAATATTTCTCCTTGGATCCCTTAGGAAGTGGAATGGCTACCAAAAGGCGGGGGGGGGGGGACCCTACAAAGGGAACTACCAAATTTAGCAATACAAAAGCAAGACACAAAGTACTATATACCTTTAGTTTCTGGCTTAAAATTCTTAAGCACAGGATAATTGTAAGTTTCATCTGGACTATGTCCTTTTTTTGTTATATTTAAATTAATTACATATGGAAATATTTGTTCTCTTGAGACACAGCTGTTATTTTTCCTAGAGCACAGCTTAATGGAAAAGCTAGACTTTATTACAGCAGACACAGGGACAAAAAATTATAGCTTCTTCTCATGTATTACTTCCAAACATCAAAAACAAATCCATCAATCAAGGTCTGCACACTCCCCCCTCAAAAAAGAGAAACAAGGAAAACGCTTCACAAGTCTCTCCACCACAGTTTGAGGGTCATTTCTTTTTATTTTTGGCTGTTTGATTTTTAACATCTCTATTTTTAAAAGAAGTATCATACTTTCCCTTACCAAAGAGATCTAAAGTATACTTTCATCTCCTTCTATGGTTTCTCTCACTGGCCTAGCTATTCATTGCTACCTTAACCTTTCACCTCTGATTCTAAGCTAAGGTTGCCCAATGGGCAATGGCTCATTTATGCTACTGACATGTCTAGGACAACAATAGACAATAACATTACATTTAAATTGAGTTGGATTGAAATGAATAAAATGAAGCCAATAAAATTACGCTATATTTATGCAATCCTTTTTTCCCTTTCTGACTTTAAAATGATATAACTTTTGTGGTATGTTTCAAAGGGTTTCCAGAAACAAATCCAAGGCTTTCAGATGCTGATTATGACTCTGGAGGTTGAGGTGGTCCACCTCTTGTCATAGCAGGGTTTACATCACTCATAGTGATGATGGATCTAAAGTTGTAGACTCTCAGGTTGTAGATCAAGAACCAAGACATATTTAAAAATTCCTTTTCTCTTAGAACAAAATGGGAGGCGGATACCAGAAGTCTCCAATTTTTTATAGTGATTTTTTGATATCATTTGGGTAGTAAATAAATAAGGTTGGGCTTGCAATAAAAACCTCTACCAGTACACAGATGTCCAAATGGCATCATCATCAAGGCCTTCAAAGTTCTAGACCCTAGCACCTAGCGAAAGACAATCAGTAGGAGAGTTATAATATCAGATCCACTATTCTGGCCCTGAAACAATGGATTTATTTTGTAGAATGAATGAGTCTCTTGGGGAAAGGGTTATCTGTATATACACACAGAAATGTACACATTCTTGTGTGTGTTATATGAATGTGTTTCATATTATTACATTTATGCCCTGCTTTTTGTCTAAGGAACTCAAATCACTGTTCATGAATTTCTTACCATGTTATTCTCACTGTCACTCTGTGAGGCTGGTTAGACTGAGAAACAGCAGTTGCTCCAAGAATATCCAATATGTTTTAAAAAGAGTAGGGATTTCAATCCAGTCTAGCCTAGGAATCTAACCACTGTATTATTGCCTTTCTCCATTTCTCTAAATGGAGAAAATGCTTTATTCACTTTTTGTTTCAAATTCAATCCCAAATTCCCACTATTGTTGCCTTCATTTTTTTTTTTTTCCTGACTGAGAATGAAATAGAAATGAGTTGTGGAGCAACCATTAGCAATATTAAATCAGGAAGAAATAAAACAGTGGTAGAACAAGATTAAAAGCAATAGCTTTGATGGAAATTGGTAAAATATTTAAAGGCACTTGAAACATTTCAAATCTTGCAATCATTCACTGCACCAAAGTCAAGAACAAAAGACTGTTAAATACCCAGTGCTATGATTACCTTGTTTGCTCTTGTCTACGATTGCCTTGTTTGCTTTTTAAAGCTAAAAGACAAAAATCAGTACATTTTGTGCATTTATTTATTTATTTATATTTATATTTCAAATTTGTCACCACCCATATCACTGTGGGGTGACTCTGGGTGGTTTACAGTAAAAATAGAATAAATATTGATTAAAATAGATAAATATTAATTAATTAATTAAAATATGTTAAAAACACACTTCCTTTAGAAATAACACCCTTCCTTTACAAATCTTGAGGGTTTGTAAAAATTATTGGCAGTGGGTGGCTCCTGTAAACCATGATGATGCCAGAATGATAACACATGTGGAATGACAGAATCACCCAAGGTCTGCAATGGCTAACTTGCATCAGAATGTAAGGCCTGGCATTTGTGTGATCATGTCTTCTGTACTCGTCATCATTCACTCCTTGCTGATCCTCGCTGCAGATATACAGGATTATTAGTTAATTTTGTTTAACGTTTAAGATGAGAATGCCAATATCAACAAGATTACCTTGGGGGTCTGTTTATTCTGTGTATATGGTGCCAGCAGTGACAAAATTCCCAAAATCTGTCTTTCCATAAATAGTGACTTCCTCAATGGCCAGCAGTGATTGTTGTTGGGATATCAGTATTTTCCCTGTAATATCTCTGAAAATGATGCTACATCACGATGAAATATAATTGTTATAGTATGTCAGGGTATATAATTATCTACAATATTGGGACATCCATTAGAAGCTTTTTCAGCACTGGACCAACAGAGCAAACATCCACACAAGCCATTCCCCAGGAAGCAGACTCAGTCAAAATTTATTCTGGCCCCAGGGAATATTGTTGAAAATACTGTCCTAATTTTGTGATTTGAGAGTGGGCTTATGAGATGGTAAAGCTTTACTTGTATTTCCTACTTGCAACAAAACTTTCTAGTCTCCCATGTCTCTTTTCTCCACAAAAGCTGCAAGCCTAGCCAACAACATTACATTTTAACAAAACAAGGAAAATGGATGTACTCCTCTTTTTTATGGGTTAGGACAGATTGATTGAGAGCCTGTGTCTATCAAGTGGGTGTCACATAGGTAGATTTTTTTCTCCAGGACTATCTGCCTCCAACTGGGTCTTTCATGTCTTCCAACAGTGCACCTATTGATGCTGTAATTGAGTCCATCCACCTTGCTGCTGATTGTCCTCTTCTCTTCCCTTCCACCTTTCCCAGCATTAGAGCCTTCTCCAAGAGGTATTTCTTTGTATAATGTGTCCAAAGTATGAAATTTGTGCCTTGAGTAAGAACTCTGGGTTGATTTGTTCTATGATCCATTTGCTTATTTTCTTGGCTATCCATGGCATTCTCGGGAGTCTTCTTCAAAGAAGATCAAAAAGCATCAATATTCTTTCTATCTGCTTCTTCAAAGGCCATCTTTTTTCCCATAAACTGTCACAGGGAAAACCATTACCTACACTTTTCTGATCTTTGTAGGTATAGACACATCCCAGCATCTAAATATTTTTTCCAGAGCATTTTTCGCAACTGTACCAAGAGCTAGTCTGAGGCTTATTTCTTGACTGCTGGCTGTTTTACTTTTGATAGTCAATCTAAAAGGCAGAATCTTCCTGGTCATTTCTAAGGCTGGTTGCTGGACCTGTTGTCATTTATATTTAATTTTAGTTCCTTTTTCTCACTGTGCTCCTTGACTTTCATTACTAGAGCTTCCTCATCATTTACATTTTGAGTAGTGTCATTAGCAAAGTACAAGTTGTTGATGTTTCTTCCTCCAAATTTAAAACCACACTCATCTTCTTCCAATCCAGCTTTCCTCAATATAAACTCAGCATCTAGATTGAATACTGTAAGTAAGGAGAGAACATACAGCCTTGTCTTGCTCCTTTGCCAAGTTAAAGCCAGTCTGTTTCAACATGTTCTGCCCATACTGTGGTTTCTTCACCTGTACATATTTTGGCTTTCTCAATCTCAAAGCATGCATCATTAATAATGTCTCATGTTCCACAGCTTTTTCAAAAGCCAGGTTGAACATCTGACATCTCTCTTTCCATGTAGGTTCTAATATGCATTGGATGATCCTAAGCATTATTTTGCTAGTAGAATACTAGAAATTCTTGTAAGTAGGGAATATCTTCTAAGGTATCTTGGATGTTGACATTTCTAATGTTCAGAACTTCAGTATCCTTCCATCTTTGATCTTTTTGGAATCTGTTTCTATCTGTCCATTGGTGTCTTTTAGCATACCAGTTTTAGGTTGGAATCTCCTGAGTTCAGAGATCTTTTGAAAGATTCTCCTTGTTTTTGGTGTCTGTTTCCATCTTTGATGTATTTAGAAATGTTGTTGTAATACTGCTTCTTGTCTCTTTTAACAGCTCCCTGAAATACTTTGTTAAGTTCTCTCCTGAGATCTTGGACTTTCTTAGCTTTGGCTTTTCTTCTTTTCTTGGCAATTTTTGCAGTTTGTTCTGACTTCCAGTTTGCTTTCTTCTGTTTCTTGATCTTTGGCAGCCACTTTTCACATTAATTCTTAATAACCTATTTAAGTTCATTTCAGAGTTCTTCTGGTTCCTGATCAATGAGGCTCAGAACTTCAATGCAATTCCTGATTTTTTTCATGAAAATGGGTATATGATTAAGATTATATCATGGAAAGTGGCTGACTTTCTTTTGCTGCTTTAGCTTGACTTGGAACTTGCATGTGAGCCATTCAAGATCTGTTCCACAATCAGTCCCTTGGCATATCTTTGCTGTCATAACTGAGTTCTTCCACCTCCTTTAACCAATAATATATTCAACTGGATTTCTGCATACTCAGTTTGGTGATGTCCAGGCTAGAAAAACTTGGGTTCAAATACACACAGTGATGTAAAGATTAATATTCAACTGAAACCAGAACTTTTCTTGCTGGGACTAATGGACAGACAACTAGAAAAGACTAATGGATTATTGTTTTTGTACATGGTAACTGCAGCGAGATTATTATATGCACAAAGATGGAAAAACTCTGAAATACCTACAATGGAGGAATAATAACTACAGATCACAGAATTTGCAGAGATGGCAAAATTGACTTGTTTGATTAGGGAAAAGACAATAACTACATTTGTTAGTGGCTGGAAACCCTTGATGTGTTGAAAATGGAAAAAAATGAACTTGTGATTTATAGGTTTGATGATTAGGAACATTCCCTGCCACAATGAGGCAGTACAACAGAATTAGGGTTACATTTTACTATATATGGCACCTTCCTATATTCTGGAATAATAATGTGTGATCAGTCATCACTTGTAGTGAACAGATTATTTTAAAAATAGATGATGATGATGATGATGATGATGATGATGATGACGACGACGACATTGATGATGATATTAAAGGATGAAAGTAGTAGTACAGGAGAAATATTATATATATTTAGCATGTCATTCCTTATACAACATTCTGTCTAGCAAATAATTCTGACACTCTAAAAGTCAAGAGATAATGTATACACCCATCTAAATTTCCCCCCAAAATAATTTGTTTTCCTACTTTATCTTGTTGGAATTAAAATTGGGCTTGGGAAGCTGTTGGACAGAGCTTTGGTGTGACTTTTCTTCCTTTCCCAAGTGTTTTTGTGGTTGCTTCTTCTCTAGTTTACTTCAGTCTATTAGCTTGTTCCATTAGAATTTGCTTGAAAGACAAGTGAACTGAATTCTAAGAGCACTTGTCAGCGATTGAAAATGATCCTTGCATTTATGCAGACATTAGGCTATTACTACAAAAATAAAGAATGCAAGGAGCCAACCAACAGAAATGGCATTGCATATGCATGCATTTTAGAGTGATAGGGTGGCATGACCTTCTACACACCATTGTTAGGATAGAAGTAAAACTGGGTCTTGAGGGCCTGCATTAAAAAGATATGCTTTCCCCATAATAAATCAAACTCACTCATAGACTAATCAATAAAACAAGACCTAGACTAACCTTTGAAGGGCTCTTGTTACATTAAATTGCTTCTCTAACATAATATAATCAGTTTAAACTGTTCAAGGTCTTCCTCTGTAATCATCACAGAACCATCTAAATGCACAGGCAAAATCCCAGAAAGGGAGGCATATAATACAGGAAAAAGACCTCATTTGCTATTTTTCAAATATTATTGGCATAATTCAGACAAGCAAATGGACTGCTGGCTATTTAATATCTACTTCCACTGTTTACTGAAGTTGAACTAATTATTTAAGAACTTACTCTTCAAAATTCCATGCTTACTTTATTTATTAATGTATTTATTGAATGTATATAGCTGCCCATCTCAATCTTGTGATTCTGGGCTGTTCACACTCAAATTTTAAAAACAAGACATAATTATAGCAAAGCAAAGCCCATACATATTGGGTTCTATTAATAACCTGGCTCTAGCAAGAAAGGTCAGGTCTTCAAAGCTTTCTAGAAGACTGGCAGCATCAGGGCCATCTGGATCTCAGGAGGGATACTGTTCCACAAGGAAAGTGCCACAACACAAAAGGCATGCTTCCTGGATTCCACTAGGTTCTGAGAAGCAACCAGGAGCATATCCTCCTTGTTGGATCTGGTGGAATGGGCAGATATAACTGGAGATAAGTGGTCCTGCAAATAACCTGGCTCTGTGCCATGTAGGGCTTTATAGGTGATCATCAGCACCTTAAATTGGACCTGCAGCTTACTGGGAGCCAGTACAGCTTGTGAAGCAAAGGTGTTCATGGGCATACTGGGAATGCCAAAAACTGCCTATGCCATTGTATTCTGGACCAACTGCAACTCCCAGATGCTCTTCAAAGTCAGTCTCATGTAGAGCAGATTGCAATAGATCAACCACGAAATGATTAAGGCATGAATGATTGGGAGCACAGCCTCATATTCCAGAAAGGGGTGGAATTGGCACACAAGAGGGAATTATGTGAAGGCTTTATTGGCTATGGCTGCCACCTGCTCATCAAACAGGAGCTGTGAATCCAGAAAGACCCTCCAGTTGCTCAGCAACTCTGATGGGGGAGTGCTGCCCTATCCAGAATCAAAGATAGAAAATCCCCTGATCTGGACACCCCTAAAACCCAAGCCACTCAATCTTGCTAGGGTTGAGTTAAAGCCCGTTTTCCCTATCCAGTTCCCAACAGCTTCTAGGCACTGGGAAAGATCCTTGACAGCATCATGTGGGCAATTTGGGGCAGAAATGTCAACTGAATATCATCAACTGTCAGGTTCAGCCCAAAGAACTCCACGAGACAATGCAAATACAGTTCTGTTGTGTTTATTAGCTTCCACCTCAAGACAGAATCTCACCAGACTGAACCCAAGTTCCCAAGCCAGCCAGGCACAACACCGTGAATTCCTTAGGGAGCTACCAGCCTCATCTTCTTGAACTTCCCACACTCCTGTTGGGGGCTAAGAACATGTTTATCTCTCTGAGCATGGCCTTCATAAGTCCATTCCATCACATCAACTTACAAATGGAACGTAACCCCATCCTGACAGATGACCTTACCAGCAACATCATATAAATGTTAAATAGGACAGGGAAGAGAATCAAGCTCTGGGGTACCTGTATTGTAGGGGCCAGGGGTGGATCTTTCCCCCCACATCACCAACACCAACTGGAACTGGCCCTGAGGGAAGAAGAACCACCACAAATGGTGGCTCCCAATCCCAACCCTCTGAGCCAGTCCAGAAGGATAGCAAAAACTGGTATTGAAAACTGCTGAGAGATCTAGGAGGGCCAGGATGGACACACTACCACCAACCTGTAACTGCAGAGGTCATCCACATTCACAATCAATAGTCTTGATGCTATATCATGGCCTGGAACCTGGCTGAAATGGGTCTAGATTGTCCACTTCCTCCAGGGACCTTTGAATTTGTAAACCTACCACTCTCCCCACAACCCTTCCAAAGTGGACAGTTTGGAGGATAATAATTGTCCAGGTTTGCTGGATCCAGAAATGGCCTCTTAAGGAAAGGGTGGATTACTGCTTCTTTCAAACAAAACCATTCCCATCCTCAGAGAAGCATTCATAACCTCATGGGTCTACCACATGTTACCTCTTGGAAGGCCTTGACTAGCCAGGTGGGTCATGGATCTAAAACATAGGAGATAGAACTCATAGCCCAAAGGACCCAGTCCACTTCCTCAGAAATAACAGTCTCAAACTCCTCCTAGATAACCTTCATAAGGTCTGCCCAGCCAGAGTCCAACTCTGCAAATCTTTGTGACTTTATCCAAGAAATACTATGAAATCTCCTTAAAGCAGCCCTGCAAGGACTTCTCCAGGTCCTAAGTGGGATCAAGTCACCCTAAACAGGGCTGTCCATGGACATAATGAAAACAGAAAAAGAAGTAAGTTTTGCCGCTTTTATCACCACAAGGCATCCCTTTACCAAGAACATGCCCATACTTAGTCAGAGTTGTACCCTGTCTTCCTTCAGGTGTGCTGTAGGCATCTCTTGCACTGTTTTAGCTCCCAAAGTCTGAAAACCAGTAGTCCTACTAGAATCCACACACAGAGTCTGTACAGGCACGATTCAGTCCAAAGCCCGTCTGCTCATTCCGAGCTGCAACCAAAACCTCAGTCAAAGCAAGCAACAGAACTTCTGGAATAACCCCATATTCCCTCTGGAACTCTCCCAGGTTCATCAGGTACTGGAGTAAAACCAATGAATAGATCCTTCCTCTTTGCATTAAGGAGTTGGCAAGGAGAACTGCAAGGCTAACAAGGAGTGATTTGTCCACAACATCCCCCAACTCCAGATCATGTCGCCACTGCCCTGAGACAAAATCCAGATCTATTGTGTGACCCCCCACAGTGAGTTGTGCCTTTAATAACTTGGATCAGGTCCATGGTTGCCATGGTGCCATGAATTTCTGAGTCAGTCTCAGGCCCAAAAAAGGCAGATTGGAGTCCCCATTTTAATCTCTGTTTAAAAAGAATAAGATAAGGTTAGGTGCCATACCTCAACAATGCACTTATTTTATATCCATAAATAAATACCCATAAATTCCGGAAGTTCATCTATCTGTTAGAAAGAACTCAGGATCAAGAAGATGTGACCTCAGAGATCTACCAGTTGAAATAGACAATAATGGGCTAGATGAATGGTTCATGTTAAGTCTGGTTCATTGCTGATTTTGAAAAAAGAGGTTTTGTTTATTACCTGACCTTTTGAACTATAGAGCACTCATGAAGGATATCATGAACTCCATCAGTGAATCCTTATCTAAGAAGGAGGAGCACCAAGATAAACAGTACACAATGCTGAGCCTGATCTAAAGAACAAAGAATTCACGGTTGAACTATTTCCTACTGCCTCTGATCCTGTAGTTTTGGATCTTATCCCTGGCAAAATTATACATTCTCCAAGCACATGAGAGCAGCACTGGCAGTAAGCTGAAAGTCAAAAGGCAGAAAGACAAAGGAGTCATAGGATTCAAAGAGGTCACCATGGGAGTAATAAACATTGGGAGTCCAATTAAAAGGACTGGATGAAAACAGACCTTGACTGCTTTACGGAAAGTAGAAAGTGTGGGACCTAAACACAGTTCCCCCCAAAGAATATTCTACAGTTTGTGAGTGCTGCAGAAAATGCTTTCTTTCACACATTCAACAGCATTTTTTAAAGGACGCTGCCTTCCAGTCTTAATGCTTGCACAGGTTATTATCATGGTAGGATCTGACTACATGAGGGACCACTTCAGCTATTTTTGACTTAGAATATTAAGATCAACGTACTGAATTGCTCATAAAGCAACAGGCAAATCTTTCAGTGTAAAATATTATACACTGCAGGTGGTCCTTGACTTATGACCACAACTGGGACTGGAACTTCCATCACTAAGTGATGCGGTTATTAAGTGAGTCACACCTGATTTTACAATTTTTTTTGCCATGGTCGTTAAATGAATCACCATGGTCATTAAGCAAATCTCACAGTTATTAAGCAAGTCTGGCTTCCCCCATTGATTTTACTTGTTGGAAGCCTCCTGGGAAGGTCACAAATGGTGATCACGTGACCCTGGGATGCTGGAACCATCATAAATGTGTAACAGTTGCCAAGCGCATAAATTTTGATCATGTGACTGTGGGGAATGCTGCAACAGTTGTAAGTGTGAGGATTGTCATAAATCACTTTTTTCAGTGCTGCTGTAACTTTGAATAGTCATTAAATGAATGGTCATAAGTAGAGGACTGCCTGTAATCATCAGCCAAGCTGCCATATTTTGCACCATTCAAAGCTCTTGGATATGTACTTCAATGGAAATCTCATGTACATCACTGCTGGACTTATTTCACATTGTTCATGGGAGAGATAATCAAAATTCTATGTATAAATAAGCCCCATAAATGGTATATTATGTCTTCTTATGTCTTCATAATGCATTAGAACATGGGAAACACCTCTATAATGAACTGTGTGTCTGCTTTAAATTTCAACTATTCAGCAGTTGTTTTTGTTTTCTGTAATGTATTTTGCAGTTGAACTTCATAGTTAGATTCACACCATGTTCCATTATGACCCCCTCCCCTCCAAGTCCTACTGTGCTGCCTCATCGTGGCTGGGGGATGTTCCTGGGAGGCATGAGCAAAGAATGTCAGGAGTATATGGCAAGAGTATATATTCCCAGCAGGGTCACCCAAGGCATGAATGTCATCCCAGCTGCCCAGCTACAGCAAGCAGGCAGCTATATTGGGCAGCAACGATATAGGTAGATCCCAAAGGCAGATGATCACTTTAGTGACAATGGCAAAGGCATTAATTCATACTGTGCGGGAGAAGGCAATGGTAAACCACTCCTGTATTTTTACCAAGGAAACCATATGGATAGAAAATATAAAATGATTGAAGGTATAGTGCCAAATGATGAGCCCCTCAGGTGAGATGGCACCCAACATGCTCCTGAGGAAGAGCTGAAGATCTTTCAGAGTGCTAATGGTGTTTATGACATGGCTAGATTAAAGACTTCAGGACATCTAATTGCTAATGTTGCCATACAGGAAAAGAAAATCTGAAGCTGCAAAGATAGAATTATAGTAGGAACATGGAACATAAGAAGCATGAACACAGGAAAGCTCAACACAGTGAAAGATGAAATGAAACAATTACAAACTGATACATTAGGCATCAATATGTGATGGACTGGGATTGGACACTTTCAGTCAAAAGATCACACTGTTTATTACTCATGACATGAAAAACAAGAAATAGTGTTGCTTTTATAGTTTGGAAGAGTATATCAAGAACAGTACTTGGCTACAATGCAATCAGTGACTGAATAATATAAATTAGGCTTCATGGACATCCCTTTAATATGGCGATCATTCAAGTTTATGCTCCAACCACCGATGCAGAAGAAGAGGAGGTTGATAAGTTTTATCATCAAGTCCAATTTGAAACTGACTGAATATGCAAGCAAAATGTGCTGCTTGTGATTGGAGACAGGAATGCCAAAGTTGGAAACATGAAAGAAGAAAATGTAGTTGGATCGTATGGCTTAGGAAACCAAAATGAAGCAGGAGACTAACTCTGCCATTCCAATGATTTCTTCATAGCTAATACTGTCTTCAAACAATCAAAACAATACTTCTATACATGAACATCACCAAATGGAATATATAGAAATCAAATTGACTATATTATTGCTAAAAGGAGGTGGAGGAGCTCAATTATAGCATCAAAGATATGGCCAGGGGCTGACTGTGAAACAGATCACAAACTGTTCATGTGCAAGCTCCAAGTTAAGCTAAAGAAAAAAAAAGAAAGCCAGCCAGTTTCCACGATATGATCTTGAACATATAGCCACCATTTTCAGGGAGAACATCAGAAATCACTTTGAAATCCTTAATTTCATTGATAGAGAACCAGAGGAATTATGAAATGAACTTAAAGAAGTCATTAAAGATGAATGTGAAAAGACACTACCCAAAATGAAGAGAGAGAAGAAGGTAAACTGAATGCCAGAGCAAACTGTGGAAATTGCTAAGAACAGAAGAAAAACCAAAGCCAAGAAAGACAAAAATCTTAGAAAGGAACTTAACATAGAGTTTTAGAGAGCTGTTAGAAGAGACAAGAAGCAGTATTAAAACATCTGTAAAGACATTGAAGATGGAAACAGACATGGAAAAACAAGGAAAGTCTTTTAAAAGATCTCTGAACTCAGAAGGAGGTTTCAACTTCGAACTGATATGCTAAAGGATGCCAGTGGACAGATAGTAACTGATTAAAAGGAGATCAAAGGAAGATGGAAGGAGTATCCTGAAACACTATACAGTAGAGATGTCAACATCCAGGATACCTTAGAAGATATTCCTTACTTAAAAGAGCCTCTAGTACTAGAAGTTAGATAAGCACTCCAGTCATTACCAAGTTGGAAGGCTACAAGAACTGATGGAATACCCACAGAAATATGGCAAACAACAAAAGAAGAATCACTTGAAGTTCTAATCAAGCTATGCCAGCAAATCTGGAGAACCACACAGTGGCCAACTGATTGGAAGAGGTCAATCTATATTCCAATACCAAAAAAAAAGAGAGATTTAACAGAGTGCGCAACTATCAAACAATATCCTTAATTTCGCATGCTAGCAAAATAATGCTTAGGATCATCCAATGAAGATTGGAGCCCTACATAGTAAAAGAGATGCCAGTTGTTCAAGCTGGCTTTAGAAAAGGCCAAGGAACATGCAACGTTATTGCTGATGCATGCTGGATAATTGAGAAAACCAAAGAATACCAAAAAGAAGTCAATATGTGCTTCATCAATTATAGAAAACCCTTAAATTGTGTCAATCACATCAAGCTGTGGAAAATGCTTAGAAAAATGAGAATTCCAGAACATCTCACTGTCCTCATGAGAAACTTATATATAGGTCAGGAAGCCACATTACAGAGAGAACGTGATGAAACAGACTGGCTGCAGGTCAGCAAAGGTGTGCAACAAGGCTGCATACCCTCCCCTTATTTATTCAACCTATATGCTGACTGTATTTTAAGGGAAGCTAGATTGGAAGAAGATGAGTGTGGTTTTAAAATTGGAGAAATAAACATCAATAATCTGTGTAATGCTGATGTCACTACCCTGATAGCTGAAAATGCAAAGGATCTGCAAGCCGCAGTACTAAAAGTCAAAGAACACAGTGAAAAAATAGGCCTAAAATTAAATATAAAGAAGACCAAACTAATGACAATAGGTATGACAGCTAGCCTTAGAACTGATAGTGAAGATACTGAAGTGGTGGATAGATTCTGCCTTTTAGGATCAATCATCAATGGTAAAGGAACAAGCAGTCAAGAAATACGCTGCAGATTAGCCCTCCGTAGAGAAGTCATGAAGGCCTTGGAAAAAATATTCAATACCATGATATGTCTATACCTACAAAGATCAGAATTGTGCAAGCCATGGTATTTCCTGTAACTCTCTATGGAAGTGAAATCTGGACTTTAAAGAAGCAGGAGAGGAACACTATTGACATCTTTGAACTTTGGTGCTGGAGATGACTCCTGAGAATACTGTGGACAGCCAAGAAAACAAATCAATGAATCATTGAACAAATCAACCCAGAGTTCTCATTCAAGGCACAAATGACCAGGCTCAAATTATTCTACTTTGGACACATTATGCAAAGACCCAGCTTTAATGCTGGGAAAGGTGGAAGGAAAGAGAAGAAGATGTCCAGCAGCAAGGTGGCTGGACTCAATTACAGTGGCAATGAGTGCACCATTGAGAGACTTGAAAGAACAGGTTAGGAACAGATCATCATGAAGAAGATCTTCTATGTGGTTGCTAGGAGTCGAAAATGACTTGATAGCATATAATCAATCAATCCATCCATTATGAAACAAAGAACAAAATATACTGCATATTGGGGGACATAATGCAATTTCTGGATTGTTGCCCTAAACTCCAATTCAATGTCCATTGTTATTTAATAAAATGTATGAGGTGTTGATTTATTATTTACTTACTTAATTATGCACTTATAGAGTAATTGCATCAATCTGTAGTGAGACATAAGCCTTATTGGAGCTTATTCTCAGTTGAGTATATAAAAGATTGAATGAATCTTACCTTCTCTCCAAAGAGTTGAAGATAACATCTATAGTTCTTCTCTTCTCATTTCACTGAATCATCTTCATAGCTAAGTGGACATTTCAACCTAGGCCTCCCCAGTCTGGTAGAAAGGAACAGAGCACACACTACAGTATTCTGTGGGAATAATGAGACAGCTCCCAATGCTTCTACTAAGCAATTTCTTAGTAGATGTCTGCTCCGAGGACAGCTAGACCAAGCCTGGGAAGAGGCATTTACATGGTTTAAACAGAGGAGATAGGCAGCTTAAGCCAAGACACCAGTACTTAACAGTAAAGTAAAATTACTCTTCACTTTACTGGGCAATTTAATAGGCTAGCTGGGTCTTAGTAGAATTAACCTTTAATGAGGTACTTCACTTTCTTTTGTATTCAATAACATTTATTTATTTATTTATTTATCTATCTATCTATCTATCTATCTATCTATCTATCCATCCATCCATCCATCCATCCATCCATCCATCCATCCATCCATCCATCCATCCCCATCCATCCTTAAATTATGGTGCCTGAAATGCAAAATAAGTTGTTTCACACAACCTACAAACTGTTTCATATGTTTTAAGGAGTGAAAAGAGTAAAAATCATACATGACTTGAAACTCCATGTGTCTTGGAATCTTACATAAAGTGGTGCGATATGCATTTTTCCAGTGTAAGGACCATAATGCATTCATCACTTCCTTCACAGCTTGCACAAAATGTGATGCAGAAGGAGAAATGCAGATGTTCTTGTGCTTTCCTGAAAAAAAAAAAAGGACCTGAGCCACGTCATCTTCAAACTGAACAGTGAGTTTATGCTAAATTAGGATACAAATCACAAGCCTAAGCAAAATAATTCCAGTATTTTATCATTTGTTACATCTGTAATAGCAAATGGACTAAATTATATTATACAGATTTTTCATAAAGTAATAGTAGATGCGTTAACTTTTTTTACCAGTGTGTTACCAAATTCTAATCTATAATTTTTTTCATATATTTGATTGCAGAGGTATAAATTTTCCAAAAAGCCAAGCTGCCAAACTTCTATTAACTGTTCTTAACATTATAGTTTGGGGAATCTACCTTAGGAACTTCTTTACAGGTTCAAATTAAAATATCATGCTTTTTTTCTTTTTTAAAAAAAGTAAGAATGCTTCAACTATATATGTTTTTATTATGAAGAACAAAATTGCTGTCTGTAGTAATCAGCATCTTCAAGGTCACTGGTAGATGGAAAGGATTTTCAACATGGAACTGACCACAATCATAGTTGGGATCAGGAACACATTCTAGATTGTTTCCTTCTTATTTAAGAATTTTTAAAATAGTTTAAGGATGCATATCAAAGCCTGTTATACTGTAAGATATTGCTAGTGTTAATTGCACTAATTGCAAATCTCTTTTCTTTTCACGTTTCCCCCTATAACCAGAGGTCAGTTGAATCAAAATGGAACTCATACACATTTCTGCAAATGTGTATCTCCTCTTTTTTTTCTTTGTCTACAGGCTGCTATTAAAAACCTGCGTGACCCACTGCAATCTGAAAGCGGATGATTTCCAGTGATAAAATGACTGGATTTTTCCAAGCAATTCTAAGACCCATGGCTGATTTTTTGTGAGAAGTTCTTTCAAACAAGTGATGCCAGGCCAAACAGTGTTTTTTTTCCCTACACTCACAGTTCTGCAACCCTGGTCTGATTTATTTATTTTATTTATTCATCACATTTCTATCCTACTCGGTCCTGGTCAAACCAGCCTGTGGTTTGTTACTTCTGCCTGTTACTTCCTCCTGCAGTTTCTACAGAAGAGGAACAAAATCTAATTTTCCCTACTGCCTTGCTAAACATTGTCTGCTATGTAGCACAGTGGAGATAAAGCCAACCGTCACCAAGGGAGGATGGGAGGGTGTGCGTGCGCGCACACACATAGAGACACCCCTCTTAGGTAAAAAGAGGAAGAACACATCCCATTAGAGGCTAAACTGATAGGTGATAGTTCAGCTTTTTTGCAGACATCTGTCTTGAGGACAACTAGGCAAGCCTTGGGAAGAGACGAGAAGGAGAAAGATAGTTTAAATTGAGACGTGATGTGGAATGTCATTAACAGAACTCAAATCTTGTTACCTTTACATTGGTCAACACCAGTCATAGTGACTGATGCTTTCTAAAGGGGGGTGTCTCTCCTTTCTCATTAAATGCAGAGATTTCTGCCACCTACTAGCTGCAAAAGAACAGCCCTAGGAAGCATACTTTGGACATGCTCAAGGCTAGCATCTCTTTTGTAACAGCTTCATAACACTTGGTAGAGTTGAACTAAAATGAACTGTATCTCAAGGCAGAATGGTAAGATTTGTAGGCCACTTAATCAGCCTGTTGACATGAAGGCATTGAAAGTAGGTTTGAGGAACCCCAGTTGTTGAAGCAGAGTATAGCCAAAGAGGTTCCTTATTTAATGCACAAGTTTCTTGCACAAGAAGGAGGCCTTGCCTTCTTCTCCCAAACCTTCTCACCCCTTCTCTCCCCCAAACTCCTCTTTCCAGATTCCGACTTCTCCCCTCAATGTTGTAAGCCCTTCTCTTGAAAAATCATCCCCGTACTACAATCAGGTTTCCTAACCGTCCACTGTTGCCAGTGAAGACTTTTGCGTGTGCACAAGTAAATGAATGGAAAGTGGATGTAAGAGTGCATGAATGAAGTATTACTATGGGGTGGCATGGGGACCCATATCACATCCACATATTTGCAATGACATCTCTCTGGCTACTTTAGGGCTAGAGCCAAAGTCAGTTTAGCCTTCAGGATGCAATGTATTTCCTCCCCTGCTTAAATACCTGAATGTGTGGATTAGACATAATTCTGGTCATAAAGGAAACAACCTGTTTATAGAAGTGTTAGAACATATGTCTTCTAAAAAAAACCCTACAACTCTAGGTTGCAATTATCAGAAGCCTTTTTAAAATACTATTTTAACTGCAGTTTGAGTAAGAAATAAATAATTTTTCAATGATAACAACTAGAAAGATAAAGAGTGTAGTCTACTCATAGTTTGTAGCCATACTATTAAATGCACTTGAGGTTAGAATTGTTGCATTTCCAATAACCAGGCTTTGGCATAAAGACTAAGAGAGCTGATATTAAATTAGAATATTTAACAGCAGCTAGACTTCATGACTCTTAGCAAGTATAATTTTATTTTTGTGAGATGAAGTGCATTGCAATTCCAGGGCTAATGTTTTGTACATTATTTTTTATTTATGTATTGTCATTAAAATATAAGTTTATCCCTTGAAGAATATATACATTGGATGCTAAAATATACCATACAATAATCTGGAGTCACTATGAGCAGGAATAACAAAACAGAAATTACCCAATGTGAAAATAAAGGAAGCTTGTCTCAGATATCTATTTCTATGCTATTGTAAAAAATAGTTTAAGAAACTATAGCATTTTATTATCCAAATTGCTTAAAGCCAAAGCAATCTTCAGGTCTAGCCTGTGCATTCTTTAGTTAATGCACATTACCGCAACTCATAAGTTATGCTTAACCACTACCACCACAATTCAGCCACAGCTGTTGTTTTGCTTACAGAAAACCCTTTTCCTCTTCTCACACTCCCAGCCAGCCACAAAACTCATATGGGGCACAAAACATCCATGGCACCTACTTCCCCCATATGGCTTACATAGCATCAAGTTTTGTACCCAAGTGCAAATATGCAAGACAGCCTCCACAGTACATGAGACAACTGCAAGACTTGATACATGTGAAGAGAACACAGATGCTCCAGTGATATCCAACTGATGTTACAAACATGACACTTGTATTAGGACTTCCTGGGCCAATGTTGCTGAATTTCTTCTGTGCTAGAAAATCATTAATATTTTCCATTTAGTTAAGTGCTGAAATGCTAGTGCAAACAATATTGGGATTTTGTTCAAATAAATTACTGGAAAAAAGGGGTAGCTAGGAAACTTGATTGGTTGGGGGATGGATAGATGATAGATAGATAGATAGATAGATAGATAGATAGATAGATAGATAGATAGATAGACAGACAGACAGACAGACAGACAGACAGACAGACAGACAGAGTTTATATTATATTTTTAAAATCCTTGTCAGCTACCTAGCGCTGTATTTGTGAGATGGGTGGCCATATAAATCAATTTAAATAAATTCATTAATTCTTCCTCCCAGCAACCTAGGGCAGGATCACTATGAGAAAAGAGAAAGCCTTCCATGTTCTTCTTTTTTCCCACCAAATTGATGCTCTTGTCCTTCAGTTGACAATGGGAAATCATCAGGCTGCCAGCAAAATATTCAGGTTGATCAGTGGCTGAAGAATGGGGGTGGGGGAGAAACATCCTTTTTATACAGCCAGATGTTAATACCAGTGGGAACCAGCAACCTGGATCCTGATGATCAGGTGAGCATCCCAGCATAAAAATGGGCAAAATTACCTGTGGCTCTGGGGTCCCTTTTTTAAGGCAACAGATACATGCAAACTATGATTAAACCACATCCCCAGCTTTAGATGCTCCTCAGTGATGAAGACTTCTTGTTTTTTTTTAATAATTTTTATTAAAGGATTTTATACAGTAATAAAATAAATACAGATTTAAAGAAAAGAAAAAGAATAAAGAAAAATACATAAGTGAATAAACAGAAAAAGAAAACATAAAAAAGAAAAGAAATCAGCTTCTGGTCTTCTTTACAGCAGTTACAAATAAATTTATCATCTATTCCCCCTCTTTAAGGTTACATCATAATTCTCTTCTTCCCATATTTTATCCTTTCTAATCATCAAATCCATAAGTCACCAATTCATTTTTTTCTGTTTTCAGCAAAAAGTCCATAAAGGGTTTCCAGTCACTAACGAATGTACTTCTTGTCCTCTCCCTGATCAAAGCAAGTTAATTTTGCCATTTCTGCAAATTCTGTCATCTTCACCAACCATTTCTCCACTGTGGGTATTTTGGAGTCTTTCCATGTTTGTGCATACCAATCTTCCATGAGTCTTTTCTAGTTGACTATCCATAAGTCTCAACAACAACAACAACAAATTTGGTTTCTGAGGGTTCAACTCAATGTAATATAAAATAACATCAATGGCATTTTAAGGATAAACATGCATTGCCTGATTATAAAAAGGAACCCATCAAATACTAATGTATCTTACACTAACACCATTTATTTTAGGGAAATAAAAATTAACATTAAGTTTTAAAGAGCAAGCTCTGCACTGAGGGAGTAGAACAGAAACTATGAGAGATAATTAACCTTGAAGTATAAAAGAAATAAGTTTAATTCTATGTAATTTTTAACATATATGATGGGTGTAGATTACTTCTCATTGCTGGGGCACTTTGACTGTTGGGAAGAGACACTGTTCCATATACTATTTCAGTCTCATCAGATGCAGCCAGCATGGTAAATTATTATTATTGTTGGTTGCACAGTCAGCTAGATGTTTAGACTGGATTTGGCATTTTCATCCACCTATCGAGTCCTTCCCAAGGCCCTGGGATAGGCAGATGTTGTTTGATGGTGTTAGAGGTATCTTTGCAGGATGTAAGCTGTTCCAGGTAAAGCTGCCTTTTGCAATCGACTGATGGTGATTCTGTCAATGCTGATGGTGTTCAAGTGGTGCTCCAGATGTTTTGGAATTGCACCCAAGGGGCTTATTATTATTGGTACTATCTTTGCTTTCTTTTGCCACAGTTGTTCTATTTCTATTTTGTATTTTGTGATTTTCTCCAGTTTTTCCTCTTCTATTCTATTGCAATGTCCACTATCCAGACTTTTTTGTCTTTCTTATCAACAATTGTTAAGTCTGGGGTGTTATGTGGCAGGTGTTTGTCTGTTTCAATTCTAAAGTCTCAGAGTACTTTAGCTTCTTCGTTTTCCATTACTTTGTCTGTTTTGTGGTCCCACCAGTTCTTGCTTGCAGGCAAGTGGTATTTCTTGCAGATATTCCAATGCACCATTGTTGCTACTTTGTCATGCCATTGTTTGTAGTCAGTCTGGGTGATCTTCTTGCAACAGCTAACTAGGTGATCCACTGTTTCTTCAGCTTCATTGCAGAGGCGGCATTTGTTGTCTGTTGCTGTCTTCTCAATTCTGGCTTTGTATGCATTTGTTCTTAAGGCTTGGTCTTGTGCAGACAGAATTAACCCCTCTCTCTCTTTTCTCAACCTTCCTGCTCTTAGCCATTGCTGGGTCTTGTTGAAATCTGCTTTGTCTGCTAGTGTGTGTGTGTGTGTGTGTGTGTGTGTACTGGCCATATAGTTACTTTGCCTTGCCATGTCCCTTTTCTGTTCTTCATTTGGTCTTGTAGGCCAGTTTGGTTTCTTTGGTATTCAGTAAGCCTTCATGGTATACCAGCTTCAGTGCATCTTCTTCCCTGTCCTTCAAATATTCTTCTAATGCTCTTCTAATGTCCTTTTTTCTTCTTCAACTATCTGGTGTACTTGCAACATTCCATGACCACCTATGCTCCTTAGTAAGTAGAGTCTGTCAACTTCATTGCATGGATAAAGGACGATTCATTGTCATTATTTTTGTGGTCTTCCTATCCAGGGCTTCTAGTTCTGCTTGAGTCCAGTCCACTACTCCAGCTGTGTATCTAATGACTGGAATTGTCCACGTGTTAATTGCCTTGATGGTATTTCCTCCACTGAGTTTGGACTTTAAGATCTTCTTCACTCTCATGATGTATTCATGCCTAACTTTTTTCTTGACTTCAATGTGCTTGATATTGTCAGCTTGACGGATGCGTAGTGATCTTCATCCAGACTCTTGATGTTATTTCTAAGGCATCTTGATTCCTTCAGATTTCACTATTTTTCACCTTCTGATGGTAAGGATGGCACATTTGTCCAGTCTAAACTCCATTGCAATATCTTGGCTGTATATTTGGACAGTTTTGAGCAGCGATTCTATTTCAGATGGTGTTTTTCCATACAGCTTCAGATTGTCCATGTAAAGAAAATGGGATAGTCTGGCAGATGTTTTGATACCCATGGGCTGACCTGTTCAATATTGTTGACAGAGGAATCAATGCAATTTTTTCCCTAACAATGTTCATCTTGTTGTAATGTATCTTAATTAATATTTATTCTATTTTAATTAATATTTATACTTTTTGCTGTAAACCGCCCAGAGTCGCTCTTCAGTGAGATGGGCGGTGACAAATTTGAAATATAAATAAATAAATATATATAAATGACAAACAGTAGGGTGACAGTGAGTCTCCTTGAAAG
The DNA here is from genome assembly GCF_059951505.1 of Python bivittatus. Taxonomy (NCBI): domain Eukaryota; kingdom Metazoa; phylum Chordata; class Lepidosauria; order Squamata; family Pythonidae; genus Python; species Python bivittatus. The sequence goes on from NW_028277112.1 coordinate 36,780,302, forward strand.
ATTCCTCTCTTGATGTTAACCTCTCCCAGTCTTCCATTGTCCATTGAACTCTGCACAAAGCTTCTGATGTTTCTACTGTCTCCTGTTATTTCTAGGCACTTGATTATCCAGTCATGTGGCAGGAAGTCAAATGCATTCTTGTAATCAATCCAAGCTACATTCAAGTTGGTCTTCCTTCTCATGCAGTTTTCCAAAATCATCTTGTCAATTAGGAGCTGATCTTTTGTTCCTCTGCTGTTTGGGCAGTTTCCTTTCTGCTCAGGTGGAAAGAGCTTGTTTTCATCTAGATGCTGTTGGACTGCATCAGCTACTACACCAGTTAGCGATTTGAAAGTTGCTGGTAAGCAGGTAATTGGCTTGTAGCTGCCTGGTATTGCCCCTTTTGCTGGATCTTTCATTATCAGGTAGGTTTTGCCAGATGTTAACCAATCTTCAATTTCACCTCCTTGCAGTATGTTGTTAAACTGCTTGGCAATGAGTGGGTGCAGAAGAGTCAGATGTTTCAACCAGAAACCATGCAGTTCATCTTCACCTGGTGCTGGCCAATTCTTGATCTTCCTTGCCCTTTTCTCCACCATTTCTGCTGTTATTACAAGTTGCTTCATTTCAGCTTCTTTTTTATTCTTATCCACCTCCTTTATCCAAGCTGCATTCTTGTTGTATTTCTTTGGGTTGTCCCATAGCTGTGCCCAGAACTGCACTGTTTCTTCTTTGTCAGGTGTTGACTGGTTCATTAGTCTCTCCATTAATGGATTAGTAGAAATGTTTCTGATTCAACTGAAATTGGAGATTCTGCCTATAGTATGCAATTTGAGCTTCATATCTGCTGATCTTTTTGGCTATGGCTGTTTTGTGCTGCTTTATTATTTCCAGTGCTTCTTTGATCTTCCTTGCTTCTAGATGATATTTCATGATCAGATATTCTTTGGTCTTTTTGTTCTTCAGCTTCTTTTCTTTCATCTGTTCTAGCTTGCTTGCATCTGATCTTAGCATGCTGATTTTATTTTCCAATCTGATCTTCCATTTTGGTGGTGCACTATCTGGCTTTTTTTCTTGTTGGTTGATTTTGTATCCAAGGTATTCAGTTATAACTGCAGCCATGCTGTACATTAGTTAGTTTCTTGCAGTGAGCTGGTGCTTATATTTGGTATTACAGTATTGGCATCTTTTAATACATGTGCTGGCTGTTACTTTGTAACAAGCTTCAATGAGGCAACCTTATTCTGTTCTTTTTGTGCTGTTCTAGATGCTCAGTTATTCTTTGTTTCAATTCCTCTTGTTTTTTCATTAGAGGGCTTTGTTCTTTCTGAGGAGAAGGCAGAGGGGAGGGTGCCTGGTTTGGGAATGAAAAAGGTTCAGTAGCTATGCTGGCTTTCTCTACTGCTGACTCCTCCTGGTTTGCCTCTACAGTTTGAGCTACTTCTGGAAGGCTTCAATTTCTTTGCCCTGGATAGACCTTTGCAATTCTTCTAATTCTACTTCTATGAATACTTTATTTTGTATTATAAATCAGCGTTGAACTGCTAGCCTCTGCTCTGTTATTTCTGATTCTGGATGTTTTCTTTCCAGAACTGCTGCATTCTTTTCAGATATCCTTTTCTTGTTGGAGTTGATTTATAATAGCAGATAATTATTTTTTGTTTTCAGTCTTTGTATATTTGTGATGGTAAACAACTTTTCTTCCAGTACTTCTGCAGCTGCTGGCCCTGGTTGCTCAGCCAACAGTCCTGAGTCCTGTAGCCCACTTGTTACCAGATGTCCAGGAACTAGAACAGCTACCGCGGTCCCTATTGACCCAGGCAACGACCGATCCAGTATAGGTTTCTGTATATTACATCTCACCATATTGCTTATGGGAGAGGCACTCTTCATCTGGCTCCTCTGATGAGACGTGTCCAGTATGGTTGAACCTCTGGCATAGCTTTTATCCTCCTCAGAGCACACAAGTCCCACAACCATGTCAAGGTAGTGCCTCCCTGGGGGATAAATAATAATAATAATAATAATAATAATAATAATAATAATAATAATTGTTGTTGTTGTTGTTGTTATTATTATTATTATTATTATTACCATCATCATAAAAAAAGCAAAGCAAGTCTGGATACTTTGATCAAAAGGGGTAGAACTTGAAATCTACAATGAATGAAAATATGTCATCTTTTACTTTCAAATGTCACAATCTCTCCAAGTCCCAAAGAAGAGAGGTGGGAGGTTGCATAACTGAAAATAACTTTGATTAAACCCTGTATCAGCATGCAACTTGGGTAAGCTTGGGGGCTTTTTCTCATCTTTAAATATTTTATTGGGGTTTTTTTAGATAGACACACAATATAATATCATAAACACACAATATAGAAGTTGCACAGCAAACAAGGCATGAGAAAGCTTGCCAGCCAGCATTTTCCATTCTTTTGCAGTTGTGTACAGCAGTGCTGGATAGACCAATTAATGTGACTGCGAAGTCTGTTTGTTTTTGTATTTACTTTGAAAAAATAGCATTTTTAGCTAACTTGACTAGAATTAGTAAACTGCCTCCGGGTTTTTCTTAGGCAAACCACTATTTATTTGCATCAAGTCAAATCACTTCAAATACATCGTTTGGAACACTATGTGTTGCAGAGTTGGACAGTTGAAACGGTGGATTTGAGCATGTATGGTCAAGAAATAGGTAAAGTTCGCTCCTCTTATATCTTCTTTCACTACTGAATTTCATTTACAGCCAAACAGACCTTAAGCATGAAGGATCTCCTTAGGGAAAAATGTCAACAGAGGAAATCTTAGGGGGAAAATACATCTGTTTGTAAGGGCTAGTTGCAGTTATAAGAGGATAATTAAGCTGTAGATTGGCAGGAAGAAGAAGCCAGGATTAGCACTAGGAGTTGGAGCTTAAGCTGTAAAGTCAAGGATTAAACAGAGTCAGAAGAAGCCCCATAAAGCCTGTGGTTGTCCAGGAAAAAATCCCAATCTGAAAGCTAATGGTCTTCCTGGTTTGGTAAAGAACAACCAGTCTAGGGGTGGAACATGGAACTTTCCCCAGGAAAAACTTCACTGCCCAGTGTTCTTCAGGGCTGATCCTTCCGAGCCAGGCATTTGGTGGGGAGAATAGGTGACGCTGAATCCTTCCTACTGCTTCTGATTTTGCTACTTTCTAGCACTGATGACTAGGAAGCAGAGCTCACTTTGCAGGCGTATAGGTCTTGCCAACTTCAAGCACATGGGAGAAGAAGGTATCTTTGATTTTAAATCCAATTGGAAAATGTCACCTCTGGCAGACTGGATGATGAAACAAGGGCCAGTTCCAAATTAATAGCCACATTGTTTATTTGAACAGGATGAATGTGATGAGAGCATTTGAACAGAGCCTTATTAAAGGTTCACACCCCTGGAAATTATTTTCACTCAGTCTCTCTCCCCCTTCTTTTATAAAAGCAGTTGGGGTTTTATTTTTCTCTTTGTATGTCTAAAGATGCACACAATCCAACCTGTTCCTGAAAGATAAAAAAGAACTGGAGAATTTCTGGCCTTGATGCACAATCTAAGCATTCAAGTTAATTCTGGGCCTAGTACAGAGCAATAAGCCTGAATACGATCAGAGGAATTAAAGAACTGCTGGCTACAGCTTTGAGTAGTAAAGGAGTAGGGATCTGGCACCTCTTCTTGCCATCTGTTCCTTGTCCAGGGGAATGTGTTTCAGATCAATTGTTTTGGAGGGCTAGTTATAAATTGTTGCCTGTGGCATGTTTTTAGACATGGAGGACAGATCTCCTCGGCTAAGCCATCCTTTGGCCTGCTTTTTGGCAAGTCTATGGTGTTCGAAGCCAGGAATTGTTGGCTATAAACACAGCCTTTGACAAGCAGTATTTTGGCACAGATCTCTCCTGACTTAAGTTGTTGTGCACATTTTGGGAAGGAAAGAAAGAGAAAACAATTTAAATTGACTTAGAGGAAGCATGAGATTGCACCGTAGTGGAGAGATAGCAGAGATGAAGCAACTGAAGATCAAAACATGGTAGTATTTTAAATGTCAAGGAAGTTGTTTTACGGCAAATGATCCTAACAAGCTGTAATGCATGGACTTTCCTAAAATCTTAACAGCATCCGGGTACTCCTTGAGTCCTAATCTTCATAAACTGTATATGTGAATCTCTAGCTCTCTTTTTAACTGCATAAATATTATAATTCATTAAAATTTCACACAACCCAAAGCCACTCAATTATTTTCCCATTCCAACTGCACAAAATAAAACAAACTGTTTAATTAATTTGCATGCACATCTCAGGTCAATCTAAATCAATAATTCTTTTCCAATTATAATTAATTTCTGATGGCCACAAACAAGTGTGAAGAAAGCATGTAAAATAATCCCTGATTATTATTATTATTATTATTATTATTATTATTATTATTATTATTATTATTATTATTATACCTAACATTTAGCACCATTATGTATTTTGAAAAGTTGCAGCTGGCACTTGCTGTTCAACCAACCAAGGGCAGAGCAGAGTGGCCACCCAGGCAAAGGTATCAGGTAAAAGTGGGGGTGTAAAATAATTCAAGATGGCGGCCACAGCCATGCTGTAGGATGCACGTAAAAAAGGAACAGAGTGTTGTATGGTTGCAGTTGTCATCTTTTTAATACCCACACTAGACTGTAGTTAAGAGAAAAGGAAAAGATGGATCAGGGTTTGGGCAGCAAAGAAGAGGCAGAGGGACCATAAAAAGAAAAGCTGAGTTAGTAGAGTGGGAGAATAGCTTTCTCCCTTTCTCTGTTTTTTAATGCTGAGGCTGTGATACCTTCTAATGTAAGTTCATAAATTGTTACTTCTTTTTCAAAATTATTTTAAGAATAATCAAAAGCTAGATGTCACTAATATAAAGTCTGGATTGGTACACCCATTTCCTCCCTCCCTTCCTCCCTCCTTCCCTCCCTTCCTTGATGTTTTGAGCTGGGATAAATAAATGTCTGTAGTCAGTGAGGGATGAAGTTAGGGCTAGTTCACAGCAGTCCAATATCTGCCTCTGTTAAATATTCTTTCTCCTGAACCAGCATAATATTTATTATCACTGGTGGGTGGAGTGTTCATTACATTTTTTTAACTGAATACATTCTTCCTAATGCACTAGACAGTCTTATCATTCTTTTGAGCATTTAAATTATCTATTTAATTTAAAATTCAATTGTTTTCCTTCATTGAGTCAAACTGGAATTATACTATATGTGGTTGTTGCTTTTAATAATGAAAATCAGCTATGGGAGAGTTTGAATTTGACTAAAGTTTGCATGGAAGAAAAAAGCTTTTTTATTTCTCCCTCTAGCCACTTTTTTTCCTAATTAAAATACCCTCAAAGTTGGTTTTCTACCCGGTGGGAAATGATTTGGGTATATTTCTCCCAATTAATGAATGTATTGCTCTCATTCCTTTCCCAATCAAACTCATGCATTCTTTATTTACATAACTTCAAAAAGCTGTTGCACACAGATCTCTTCTACAATGTATGGTCTGAGCCTCTCACTCCTCTACTCCTCTCTCAGGCACACACACATCTGGACATGATCATTTCTTGCCCTGATTCTTTATTCCAGAAGTTCTTTTCCTCTCTTTTGATAGCTTCTCCTCATTCCCCCAGTCATGTAAGATCCACCCAACTCAAACACTTCAAGGATTAACATAACCCAACCAACAAACACCCAAATCTATTCATAGCCCTGCATATGTTGCTAGAGATACTGATAAATATAGAGACAGAGGAATATACACATACTTTGAGAAAATATGCCTCTAGACAGAAGCATATTGTGCATATGCAAATAGCGACGTGTCTGCCACTGAAGTTTTGCTCTTTAGCATTTGCTTAACTATATCTCTTTTCTACTTCTGTGCCTCCATCTGTTTATGCCACCTCCCCTTTAAAAAAAAAACTACAAAAATACAAAAAAATCACTTACGAATATATCACTGCAATAAATACAACTGCCAGGTGTAACATGATATTGCGTCTGGGGAAGAAGAAAAAATAAAAAGACAAAGGAGGCTATATTCACATTTCCTAATAAAGGTTACTAGAAATGGGTTTGATTCATTTCATCTGAACTATGTTCACTCCTGGTTAGATTTCAGGTCTGGTTGCTTACACTTTAAAGAAATTGTATAATCCAAGCCTTGTCATCAGCTTTCTTAAATTATTTCCCTGAAATGACAGGCCTGGCAAAGGCAGGCTAGCCTCTCAGATGTCTGGATTACACTGTAGCTATGGAAACAGGTGTTAAAGTGCTATGAATTTCAAGTTATACCAATATTCTGAACATCACGTTCTATGCTGATGGTATGTTGTTATTTTACATGATGACCAATGCAGTGGCATCAATTTTCCTGACTTAGAAGAGACAATCATGTAAGTTATTCTTTGTGATGAACTTGGGGAGCTTTTTCTGGAGACAGATGGATATGTATGTGGTTAAGATATTTGACTCTCAGGTCAAAGTTTTCTCTTCAGCTAACAGAAATAAGAGCTTTTTGAAGAAAAGCAACCCTAAGGTTCATTCACACAGAGGTTTCCTAAGTAATGATTTGCTATTTACAATGGGTAGCATTTCAGTTCTACAATAAAACCATCATGTTGGAGCTGTATCCTAATAACAGGGGAAAAATTAACAGAGTAGATGCACTCAGAATTGACTCAATTCAGATATCATAGTCCAATTGGGAATACATTACCTAGAAATCTGAGTAAATGTTCCCAGGTTCACCATCTCCTGAGCCATACAAAAAGCAAAGGTAGGCCATTAGAAAAAATCCAGAAATGGTGACACCTAGTATTGAATATTCAGTGGTAACAGAGGGAAAAAAGTGCTAATCTTCCTAAAGGCAATGTTTTAAAACTGAACCTTGACCCTAAAAAACATAGAGTAACACTGAGCACTATCACTACATTTGGAAGTATTTTTATGAAGGCATGAAAACCTTCATAATTCTAATGTTAATCCTACATCGTGACAGAAAGAGTAAATGAGTAGTTAGGAGAACACATGTGGTTGTTCCTGGACTAGTCCCTGCAGTATTCTTGGTGACATTTTTGGGACACATTATGTTCTTCCTAGGGTTGAGAGAGAGTGACTGGCCCAGAATCACCCACCTGGTTTCACGCCTAAGCAGGACTAGAACTCACAGTGTCCCATTTTCTATCTTGATGCCTTAAACCACTATACCAAACTATCTCTTGTGTCTGAGTAGCTCATTCTAATCTTAGGTAAAAATCTTTTAAAAAGCTGGAGAAGAGTGTTGAGATTTTCAGTATGAAGTATGGCTCTTAGAATGTGGAATTTCAACCCACCTAAATTCAGAATGGATTTCTTCCTTCATAATTTATATAGTCTCCAGATTCTGACACTGAGAAACGATATCCAAAGTGTCATTTGGGATACGGACACTTTTCTCCAAAAAGCAAAAAACGAGAGCACCATGCGATTTGATGCATTCATTAGAAAGGAAACTACTCTCTGCAGAGTGTCTCTCAATGTCAGCAACTTTCAGATGTGTGGACTTCAACTCCCAGAATTCCTCAGCCAGCATACCACCTGGGGAATTCTGGGAGTTGAAGTCCACACATCTGAAAGTTGCTGACATTAAGAAACACGGCTTCTAGCACGAGGCACCTTTTGCAGGTTGCAACCCTGAGGTCAAAGGCACTGAACCTCATCAGCTCTTTTATACCACTTAAAAAGTAAAACGACCTAATTTCCTTTCCTTGGCTTTGGAAAACCTGTGCTGAGAAATCACAATGAACGGTGACAAAGGAAAAAAAAAAAGATTATAATCTGTCATCAAGCATCAGAGGCATGAACGTCTCATGAAAAATGGGTCAAGAGAAATATAACCTATTCTGTCTGTCCCAGGTATGCAGTCTCAGAAAAGCAAGCAGCTGCAACAGCAGTCAAAGGCTCACGTTTCTCAAGGGAGAGAAATGCTTGGAGGAAGACCTTGTTTATTTTACCATCATGGCCCTTAAACCAGCATAATCCCTCATATATATGAAATTGACGTGTGCCTTAGCAGAAGGGGGAGCAAAACCCGCAGTTTTTATTATTGGATTACTTGAAAATGAGTACTGCAAAATTAATTTTTTCGAAAAAGAAAAGAAAACAACAACCCTACAGCTTTATCATCAGATGACATCTGTGAATTCCCTAGGCTAATTATACTATTCCTTACTAGTTTTTCAGATTAAAATGTATTACTCACATGACACAGCGGGGCCTGCTGATTCCAGCAGGAATAGAGCTTGTAAAAAGCAAGAGTTGAAAAATTCATTTCCAAGCGATCAAGAGTTGATGCCTCACAACTGTTGTGTGCTGATGGAAAAGCTCAAAGCCACTGCTTCGTTGCCAAAGGAGTGCTGTAAAAACCAAGGGTTTGCTCCCGAACTCCTGTGAATGGCCTATTATCTTCCATTTGCCTGTCAGCTCAGGCCCTCCCCAGAGGGCAGCTTGATTTTGTTAGGTCCAGTTAAAAATATCCCTAGCCACCTAACACATTGTTTGCTCCACTAATTCCCCATTACTCTAGCCTGTGCTGCTTTCAGGCTAAAAGTTCTGCAGGCTAACAGACGGATCATTACATCCACTGTGTAATCAATCCCTCTAGCATGATTCTGTTGCCACACTGATTTAAGCAAGCCTGCTTAAGGCCAAAGGCAGGGATGGGGGGGTTCATTTGTTTTGTTCATTTTGTAGTCTCTCTGCAAGTTTTTGGAGGAAAAAAAGATAAAGAAGCTGGGCTGCTAGGGGAAGATGAATAATTTTGAAGGCTGCATTATAAAGAGGTTCAACTTTAAACTTTGTGTGTGTGTACGCGTGTGACAGAGAGAGAGTGAGGGAGAACAAGAACAAGATACCTTAGAAAGTTTCAGTGATACCATCCAGGAAATTTAAGATGCCTTCTGATTTGACACACACCAAGCTGTATGTGTCCTGGGCTTCTTCACCGAAAATGTCACCCTCTTCTTCTCCTGGATCGGCCTCTTTAAATAGCTCGCTTTATTTACGGTGTGCATAGTGTTAATGTCCTTCCGTTGCTCTATTTTCAAGGATGGAAAAGCAGTTGCTAAGCATTTCTAAATGACAGCCCCAGGGTTCATTAAAAATATGGCAAACATTTGCTAAGCTCATTAAGTGCAATTTTTGTGTGTGTGTATCAGATTCCTCCTCTGCATGTTCTGCATGACCAAACATCTATTAACCCTAATCCCATTGATGAGGCTGATATATTCAAACCAGCAATTAGACAAAACAAAAGGCTTACTTATTGAGAGATTCATAAATGGGTTTTTCATATTGGTCTAAGCTGCTCCCTTCCGTTAATCCCTACCTACTAGAGTACTCCCTTTGTTTGATTATAGGTTGTCAGATTTAGGGATTCTGACTGAATCAAAATCTGAAGTAAACTAGAAATACACAGTAATTACCCTAGCCAGGCACTCTGTGCATTTCATCTGTGCATTTATAAGCAAAACAAATGCACAGATGAAATTGCACAAATGAAAAATCCCCATCAGAAGAAGCTTACGGAGTCTGCCGTTTAGGAAAAAAAGACACTGTTTAACAAGCATTCCACTTCCAATCTCAGCTGTTTCTCAAGTTGCTCCTTTGTTACCCACCACTCTTGTCTTTATCCCCTTGTCTGATTCGTTCTTTGCCAGATAATCCATTATTGGATTTACTAATGGAGAAACTGAGTCTGAAGACGGTGAGTTCAGCCAGGATCACCACTGCTCAAGATCTCTCTGAAGCTTGGATGAACTCTGAATTTCAGTGGCAAAACATGGGAATTTACATAGCAGAGGAGACTCACATTGAAGAGTGCACAAAATCAGTTCCTGTCAGTTCCACCTAAAGGCTTAGAAAAAGCAGCTTTGAGTGTGTGTGTGTGTATGTGGCTATAAAAACTCCTCAGGGCGATTAGTGTTTATATGTATGTATATATGTATGTGTGTGTGTTTATTTATTTAAATTAGACTTTTATGGAATTCCTTCCAACTCACAGAAGATGAAGTGACAGTGATAGAAAAATAGCATTAGGTGGCAAAATATATACTGCCCTGACACAGTACAGGTAGTCCTCACTTACTCAATTGGGACCGGCAACTCCATCACTGAGCAGTGCAGTCATTAAGTGAAATGTCATGTGACCACACCGACTTACAATATCAGTTCTGGATGCGGTCATTAAGCAAATCACCACAGGTTGTTAAGTGCAACATCACGTGACCATGAGTTGCAACTTCCTGCTGGCTTCCCCATTGGTGATCGTGTGACTACAGAATGCTGTGACCATCATAAATGTGCACCAGTTGCCAAACATCCGAATCACGAACATGTAACTGCAGGGACGTTGCAATGGCCACAACTTCAAGGACTGGTCGTAAGTCTCCTTTTTCAGTGCCATTGTAACTTTGAACAGTCACTGAACAAGTGGTCAGTAAGTGAAGACTACCTGTATTAATTCTATACACAACAAAGTTAAAACATCCAAAGCATTCTTATAGTTATCATCTATAATAAGAAAATCATCAAAGATTCTCTGGGTTTTTGCTCTCAAGCAGCAGTAGACATTTCCTTGCCTCTGGAAAAAGCCAGTGTTTAACATATTCTGGTTCAGGAAGTAAATGGAATTATAGCATCACCCTGGTTTGGGAGGAATGATGGTAGTGATGATCTTGATGTGGTGGGGGGGCTTGATGTGGGGGGGGGGGAGTCAAAAGAATCAAGATGCAGTTGCACCAGAAGCCCTGCCCCTTTGTACATTCACGTGAATGTATAGTGCATGTACCAAAGGAGAGGAGCACCCATGATCACCATCTTGACTTTTTTGACTCCCCCCTGCAAATATTGTTGGTGATGATGAAGTCAAAGGTAGAACTGCTACCCAACTGTTGTAATTAAAGAGGTAATATTCAGAGATTAATTGGTAGTGTACAAAAGACAACAATAAGAATACTTTCAAATCATGGACTCTAGAATAGAGTTCAGATGTTTTTAAAATAGACTGCATAGTTCTTATAATTTGTTACCATTTCCATATGGGTTCAGAAAGCAGACTCAGTCATGATCAGGGTAGGTTAGAATCTGCTTTCTTTGTTAGAAATAAGAAAGGCACCCAGTGAGCCATAATAGCTAAAATTTCTTTATTGCAATTGGACAACATATAATTCAGTTCACAAGCTGGGGAATAGTGGAAGATATAGACAATGACAAAAATGTAAGCTTAAGGGAGAGAACTATATATCATATTTCTCCGATCCAGCTTTCTAGAGCATTGTTGTTAACTTCCCTAGATGAACAGCATCTAAAGTCTGTTCAAAGGATCAGAATCTATCCTAAGTCCACTTTCATTCATGGGAGGAAGCTGGCAATAATGTTATTATGTATATCTGCATTGGCACAGAGCAATAAGATGGCATCTAGCAGTCACTAGAATTTGGTGGTTTGCCAAAGCATTATATTGCACCTTGCTTTTATATCAAACCAATATATGTACCAAGTCAAAACAGCACAAATATCAAATGGGATAAAATTTAGCTGCTAACAGGGAAAGGTGCTAAGTAATTGTTTTCAGTCTTTTAAATATGACATAGTAAATTACTAGTGATTTAGTCAGGACAAGCAACAGGATTTCTTCATACAAAGATAAATAACATGAGATTTTCACAGCTATCAGGGGTAGTCAGAGTGTGCCATTATCTGGGATTCTCATTAAAAAAAGATTAAGCAAATAATGGATGATATTAAGTTCATCAGCAATGATGTAAATTCCTGATGATTCTTTAATGTTATTTATTTGATTTATATTCTGCCTTTTCTTCAAGAGATCAAGGCAGCTTATATGAAAATCTCCCTCCATTTTATTCTAGGGCTATGTAAAATTCATCAGCTGGGGGTGGTTCGGCCCCCAGACCTGTTTCATCTGAAGCACCATGTCCAGAACACATTGAGCTGCTTCCAGTTTGGAAAATTTATTTCCCAAACCTGCCAAACTGTTCTAGGAACCACATCATCTGGGAGGAGGTTCAACATTGTCCAGACAGAAAGGAATATTCTGAATTTCCCTGGAATGTTTTATACATGGAACAACAAATTTTGCACATCTCTCTTATGTGTCTACAACAATAACACTGGGAGGTTTTCTCAGGTTGGGCTGAGAAAAAATTCACCCAGTTGATTTCCATGGTAAAAGACTGATGTGAATTTAAGTTTCTCTAGTGCTAATCCAACACCTTAACCATTAAATTACCTGGACACTCAGAATAAAACAGAAGAAATTCTTCAATTTGAATTGATTTTTCATACTTATGCATCAAATGCCTCTTTCAAATATTTACAACAAATACAAAGGAATATTCCTTGGATATTTCCATAGATCTTTCGTTGGGCTATATTGAACAATGGTTTTCTACAGCATTTCTGATACTCACTTTTTATGCATAATCCAAGCTCTAAATCTTTCATAAAACATTTTAAATGTACATGGAAATAAAAGCTAGTATTATACAATAGGGAATGAAAAATAGATCCTTGATCTTCTGTAAATAGTACAATTAATCTAGCTCTAAAAAAGACATGCCCTATTTAATTTGGATTGTATAGCCAAATATTGAATGGATTAGTAAATTATAGAATTCTCAAATAATTTTAACTTTTGGGGAATGAATGTTCCATCATACTAATCTAACTCTGCTTATTAGAAGAGCTTATATCTCTGTCATAAGGGGGAGAAAAAGAACTTTACTCCAAAGAGCTGAGTGTTAAATTATCCAAATCCTTCCCTGCCAGATGGAAATTAATTCAGCAAATAATAATAATCCATAGGGGGTGACATAAGTATGAGTCCACACATACCAGATTTGGAGACCAACTTAGTTATTCCTCAGCTTCTGTCACAGGAAACTTGAAAGAAGAAAGAGAATTAACAATATGCTTAGCTCTAAAGCAACACTGTATATTTAAATCTGAGTACTTCAAAACAGCTGTTCACATGGATGAAGTGTGTTAAACTAGCTTTAAATTTTCCATCTCATGCCAATAGACCCTTTAGTATCTGTATAGTTTTATGAAAAGTTGGAATATTTGGAATGCGAAACATAAATTCTGCATTTATAAAAAAAATGAAATCAGGAGGACAATTAAGAAATATATACATATTTTCCAAACCTATCTCAACTGGAAATATTGCGGGTTTATTTGTTGGTTTGTCTTTTTCTACCAAGAATAATCAGTGTTGGTTACAGGATGCCTTTTTTCCTGTTTTTGTGATAAACCTGATTATGTTCTTTCACTAAATAGGCTAATATTGTGTACACTGATATGCGGAAATTAATTTAATTTAAATTAAATTTCTGTGGGCTTTCTCCAATGGCTAAGCAAACAGATGCTGCTCACACAGCCATTGTTTTCCATATTCCTCCCTTGCAAAAGCTTCTCTAGAGCAGTGTTTCTTAACCTCAGCAACTTTAAGATATGTGGGCTTCAACTCCCAGAATTCCCCAGCCCATGATGACTGGGGAATTCTGGGAGTTGAAGTCTACACATCTTAAAGTTGCTGAGGTTGAGAGGGTAAGAGTAGTTGAGGTTGCTAGAGGGTAAGAGTAGTTCCATCAACAGTTTGGTCCGTAGTGAGAGATGAGGAGCGATCACCCATAATCTTGCTGAAGAAGCTTGAGTAAGCAATCCTCAATCATGCCAGTAAAATAAATTAACTAACAACACAGGTAACAGAATATATGAATTGTCTTGGGAAGTCTTCCTCAATATGGTTTCCCTCTAGATCTGTGTGGGCTTCAACTCCCAACATTCCTCAGCTGACATGCCCATTGCTAAGAATTTTGGGAATTGAAATCCACACTTTTCACATGTACTGGAGAAGGCATGCCTTGGGCATCAAGAGACAATGCATGAACAAGACTAGGAAAAAAGCCTACAGAGATGACAAATAAATGCCTTGAAGGAGTAGCACTAAATGATTGGGCAGGATTTGTTGTTGGAATCCCATTTCTCTTCTCTTTTTTCCCACTCCTTCCTCAAGCAAATTAAGAGATCAAATAATTGGCTGAATAAGATTCAATAAGCAGCACTTTTTGGACCTGTGGAAATCCTATTATATAGGATAACAGGAGAAGAAGGCATCTGAATGTTAATAATGGCACATAGTGGCAAAATCTAAATTTACTATGAATGTCCTGGAGAAGATTATGAGGATCAAAATCATATGAAGATGATTTCAGCTCTTCTTCCACCAATAAATTGGATGAGTCCCAAGCAACTAAAGCTCAGTGTTGATAAAACAGAAGTGATGGTATACCAGGAGTTGGTATCTACCCTATTCTGACTGGGACTATACTTCTCTGTTGGACAAGGAATATAGTTGGGGATGCAATAAGATCTAACAATATCATAAATCATCACAACCCACTTTTGCCAGCTTCAGCCCACCCAGAAAGTTATTGCTACTTGTACTTGAGGCTGCCCCTGAAGACAATTTGAAAATTTTCATTAGCACAAAATGGATGTACTTAATTGTCAAATGGTACAAGACATTTGGATTTAAAATATCTCTTCTACTGTTGTCTTTGTTTAGTTTTAATGCACTGGCAGGATTGTCCACAGCAACGGTCACTGGATTCAGAATGACAGACACAGCTGGATGATCAAATTCGTACCCCTCTTTATATCCATGCAGTGTATGCAAAGCATGCTGAAAAGGGGTGGGACTTTGATCATCTAATCACCAACCACCATTTTGAAGCCAGTGACCATTACTGCAGACACACTTATAAACTGGCATCAGGTCTACTTTCAGACTCACTTCAAGGTGGTGATTAAACCTTAAAATCCTAAATCTTGAGAACAGAGTATTTTAAAGTTATCTTCTACATTCAGTCTCAGAGGCCCCATCATAGCCATGGGCATTCACAGGAGGAGGGCTAGTGGTATCACATGCATCAGGACAGCATAGTGCAAATGATGCTACATCATTTGCATCATTTCTGCAACAACATTTATTAAATAATGTTATTATGGCTTACCCTAGATGGCTGTGTGCAGGTCCCCTTATATCAAAGGACAATGCCTTTTCCACTGGGTAGCCTAACTTTGAGATGCCCTACTCCAATGAATTACCTGGAACAACTTGGGTATCTTTTGATCATATAACAAATATCTTTGTCTTTGCTTAGACCTTTCCAGTGGCTTGTTTTTGTAGCAAGGCTTTTTCCCTAGCACTGCTCCTCTTTTAAAAAACATAGAATTAGTTTGGATTACTGTCATAACAATTTCTCTTAGCCAATCACCTGAAGTAACAAGTTATGTTAACAAAATCATGAATTAGGAAATATTTCCAAACTTGCTCAGACATTCTGTGGCTGCTTGCGTTACCAGAATGTGTATAATCACAGTCATATCCACCAACATTATTGTTTATTGATAACCAAAATAAAGAAGCACACGAAACAGCACATGTTCATATTGATCTATAAATAATAAGTCCTTTGCTTCCTATTCACGAACGAAGAAGAGTAGGCTGGAATCTAAATGAAATGGACAATCCTCTGCATGTTTGTGCCTTAAGAGTGTCCTTGCCATATCAGACCTAACGATCCCAACTGCCTGATTTATTGAAGCATAGTAAAGCAGTATACCACTCAAAGTCATCTCAATAAGCCATTCCCCTTTTAGGAACACTAAATAAATTGGCCCAAATGTAGCCAAAGCTGTCTTAAGATTAATTCAAGTAGAGTAAGGCAAGGAAGGAGGACTCTCTGTCTTCAACCATTTCTAGCAGGAGACAAATGAATACTGTTGCCAAGCATCCCCCCTTTTTAAACTATGTACAGGAACCCTTAGAAAAAATTGTCCTTGGTGTTTTGGATGGCAATAATGCCTAAATCTATAGTTTGAGACTACAGTGTATACTGATAACAATGCTGATTTTTGATTGAAGTAATTTGTCTCCTGGGAGGAAAGGATTTTATCAAGAGAAATAAGTCAATGGGGATGAATAAACATGCTTTTCAACTCCACAAATCAAATTTGAGGGCTCATTTCCTCTGTCGACACTTGTTTCTGAATTTATGCCATGTGGATCGGTTAATTAGTTGCTTTCAGAACTGAACATTGGGATATTGCTTTCCAAGATAAACCTTCAAAATTGTTTCTTCTATCTTTTCATTCCAACCAAACTTTCACTGAATAAATGTGGCAGTGGAGAATGGCATCATGACATCAAGAGTCCTCACATTTATCCCAGCAGATTGCTCATAAGCTTTTATATCACTGTAAGTACCAGGACGTAATTGTTATGTTGTTGTTCTTTTTAAAAATAACCCAACCTAATATGCTTGGATTGCGTAATATGAAGTGGTTTTCAAGCTCTTTCCTAAACAATTTTGTTAGCTTGATTTGACACTACCTATAGCAGAGACAAGCAATGCACAGCTTGAGAGTCATGAGTAACCTCTGTGATATCTTTGTGTGGCCTCCCTCGCCACTTGGATGCAGCCTTTGGGTGGAAACCAAAGCTAATGCAATCCACAGCCATTAAAAGGCTACCAAGCTAGATCTCATATAAGATTGATTGACTGACTGACATCAATCAGTGTCAATTCTTAGTGACCATATAGTTAGATTTTCTCCAGGACAATCTATCCTCCACCTGGTCATTCAAATCTTCCAATGGTGCACCTATTGCCACTGTAATTGAGTCCATCCACTTTGCTTCTGGTTGCCTTCATTTTTTCTTTCTTTCCTTCTACCTTTCCCAGTAATAAGACTTCTCCAGAGAGCTAGGTCTTTGCATAATTTGTCCAAAATAGGATAATTTGAGCCAGGTCATTTGTACCTTGAGTCAGAACTCTGAAAGAACTCAATATATTTTGCATTTTTACATATTTTGATCTAGATTCATTGAACTGCATTTTTTTTCACTTTAAGTAACTAAAATGTACAGGGTTCCTACAAAATGTCCTCTAGACATTTACAAGATGTTCATGACTGGTAATCTCTTGGGGATTGTTTTGGGAGCTCTTCATGAATATTGTGTATTTTTAGAGATTGTTAAATGCAGCCTGCTATCATTAGGCCTAAATCAGAAGATCTTTAATAATAATCTGGAAAACAGTGCTATGTGGCAGGCAGGCAGGAATTCAACACTGACTACTTCAATTAGGGATTATATTGCTGCTGTTTAACAGTTTAAATAATTGGATCCTATTTATGAGATGTATTCATCTAAAGAGGAAGGCATCTTCCTACAGAACATGAGCATACTGTAGTGTTCTGGGCATGAGAAATACATAGACTGTTGGAGCATGTTGAAGTTGGTTAAAAGAAATATACTGCATTACTTGATGAAAAACATTTTTACTCAGCATTCATAGAGATTTCACATTCTTTTGGTGGTTTATAGATTGCATGACTTTTTATACAGTGTGAGAATGTGCTTTGGATATTTAAGGGACTCCCGCCTCCTGAATGAACCTGTTTATCACTGAGGACATTTTTTGAGACACTGCTTTGCATTTCACACTCAAGTATGATTGGCAGAGATGCAGGACACGTTTTTCAGTGGCAAAGCCCTAAATTTAGAACTTCTTTCTTAAAGTTAGATTGATTCCTTCTTTAATGCCTTTTAGAAAGCTGAGTTTTGTTGTTTGGCCAGCTTGTCAAAACGTTTAAATTTTACTTGGTAATGGCAGCCCTTTCCAATTTCCAGATTGTTGGACAAATCCCAGAATAAATCCAACATATCTGGAGGTACTAGATGGAATATAAGCTGATTTATTATTCTGCTTATCTGTTTTATTTTTAGCTTGAATGGTATTTTTATGATACTGATTATATTTTCGTGCAAACCACCATGGGGCCCCTTTTAGATTAAAATGTGATATAGGAATGCATGAAGAAATGAAGAATGAAATTAAAGCCCTGGTCACTGATATCATTACAATGCATTCCTAGAGGGCTGGGCATGCTTCAGAAATGATTCAGAAGAAATGCTCCAATCTCATGCAAGAATGAGAAGAGCATCTCTCTGTTATTCATTAAAGTAGCCTATTGTTTTTCAGGCTTCCTTATGAGCCTGAAAAAAAAAAGATGCCAGTATTTGAAGAGTAGCATTAATTTTATGAGTAGATTCCTGAAAGTGATGCTATCTTTTCTCAAGTTCATGGAAAAGATGAATGGTAAGAAGCTCCAAAATTATTCTTTTGAATTGCCCTACAGCCCTATATATCTCTACTGAGAAGTCTCCTCGTACTCCATAGATCATACTCCCAAATAAGAAAGTATAAAATTGTGATTTTATGACAATAATTTTGTTACCATCATTTTTATGTAAAATAATTTTATTTAAGATGATCCAATTGTTCAAGTTATGTTCAGTGTGGCAGATGTCTTATTTATATGTGTATGTGTTTATCTCAGCAACTGACAATTTCACCCCACTTGCCTTTTATCTGCTTCCATTCATTTCTAAAAAGTAAGGGATATCAAGAAATGTATAAGAAAGCCTTTGTTGCTTAAACAGAAATGTTTAAAAGTGATAATATATGACAACCTAATTTTAAATGCATTTTTGGCAATACATTTATCATATTTTAGACCCAAGGCATTTACATCTAATTTACCCATTGAAACAAACCATACATTTGTGTCAGTCCCTTTTTTCCTAATAGCAGTTTAATATTTAAAAATGTCTTCTATTTTGCCACGTAGCCAAACCATTTATCTCTTTTGAATAGAGAGGTTTAGACTGCATAAACATATGTGTACAGGGAGATGTACCTGAAGATAACTACCCTTTTAAAAACCAAACAGACACTATCGAGTCCAGACCTGAGCACTTTTAATTTCTGCTGATTTCTGTTGGAGAAATATGCTCAAATTCCATTTAAAATCAGCAGGAGCTCAAGGAACAAAACATTGGCTGAACTGTACCCCAATTATTATGTTAAGAGCTAAATTCTACTAAAATGTGCCTTTTATGCATCATTTTAAAATAAATATCACCCCGCCTGCCAAAAGAAAAAGAAAAAAAATCCAGAAGCATAAAAATTAAAGCAGATGTCATTGAAGCAATGTAAAGCTTAAACTCAAGTTTGAAAATAGCATATTTGATCTTCTGTCTGGAAAGAGTATGTGAGACAAGGAAGAAAGAGGAAAAATAACAAGGTTTTTGTGTCAGTTTTCACAAGCTAAAACATATCATCCTTTGCCAGGTATGTCTTTAGCCTTCAGACTTTTCAGTTCCAAGAAGTATGTCTATCTGGCTGGGTTGTCCTGCTTGTCCAAGAAATCCTATGCAAAGCCAGGCAGTCTTCTCATTTCAATGCACCTCCCTCCTATTGCTCGCTTCTTGGATCTGTACTCAGCCAGCGTTTGCTCCTCAGAAAAAGAACAAAATAGCCCACAGAGGTCTCATTCCCATTATATCTGTCTCTGCTGAAATGTACAAGTGTCCCATTAGGGAGCGGAATACAGAGCAGGGATGGGAACTAGGAACTGGGAGACTCTCCTTAGGTCAGTGTTGTCCAAACTTGGCCACTTTAAGATGAGTGGACTTCAACTCCCAGAATTCCCCAGCCAGCATGGCTGGCTGGGGAATTCTGGGAGTTGAAGTCCACTCATCTTAAAGTGGCCAAGTTTGGACAACACTGCCTTAGGCACAGAAGTTGGCTGGGTGACTTTGGGTCAGCCATTCTGTCTATCCTAGACTAGAAAGTAAACACACACACACACACACAAAAGCAAAAACCTATATCTGCCAATCCACTGGGGACCAGTGTGGTAGATTACAGTTCACAACCTTAAGGTCTTCATCTTACAGTGGACCGTTTCAGGCCGAAGTGAGAAACTTCAGTAAGTGCTTACCTGCAAACACGTAATTATATAATTCAGCATAGAAACCAAAATGAAGGCATTCCTGGGGAGTTACACATTAACCACCAACCTCAATTGTCACTAATGGGATTTGTGCACCCTGCTTTGAAAGCGTAGCCCTTTAAACTGTGTTACAGTTAGCATGCTGAACAGTGGCTTCCAACATCAGCCGGGGGGGGGGGGAGGAGGAGAAGGGAAAAGAGCAAATACACAATTAAAATGCCATGTCTTTTAGATCAATAAGAATTGATTCAAAAATAAACACCCCAGCTTAATCTGTTAAGGTTGGGCCAAATAACCCTTTTGTTAAAAAGGACTGAGAAAATGTCGCTGACTCTTTTTTGTTTCCTGTCGCCCAGAAAGTTACAGAAGAAGGAGGTGGAGAAGTCACAGCAAACAGCTACAAAGTGCAAATGACCAGTGATGATTTCCCCTCCTCTTTGACAGAGTATCACTTGCCAAAATATCTCTAATTGTTAATTGGATTATCTGTGAATAAACTCCCTTAACATAAGTCCATTAATTAATTTTAATGAATAAGATGAAAGTCTCAAGCTTTCCCCCACTATGTCTGCCCAAATCTGGAAAGTTTTGAGGCACGTCAGTTAGGGTTGTCACCAACTGGGCAAATATCAGTCTTCTTATTTGCAGGGGGGGGGGGGAATTGCAAGCTTTTTCCCCATCTTGCCTGAGGAGTTCTATGCTGAGCTCAAAAAAAAAAAATACAAAAAAAAAACACCTTACCTCTTCAAAACTGTCAGTTAAGGAAGACTGTCAAGTGGAGAAAACATTTAAAACTACAGTTAGAAGAAGAGGTCTTCTTATTCCAGCTAAAGAAAGAGGATGTCCAATTTCACACATCATGCTATGCCATAATGTTGTTTGCTTGCAAATGCATCCGCTCATAACCACAAGGACACCAACATGATGTTCATTGTGACATCATAATACAAGCTCTGCCCTTTTATAGCTGCATTGCAATGTCACACACAACTACATCAAATCATTACACCACATGGTCCATCACCTGCCCCCCTTTGCCACCCCTCATTGATATCTATGTTTGTTATGTTTAAGTGCAGGGCACTGTATGAAGCAAACATTGTTTATAGCTTAGTGTAATTAAATAAACCAAGGCTTGGTGTGCTATGCGAATTGAGCCATTTTTTCAAGGTCTGCCATTCATACCATCTTCTAGAACAAGGCATCACATCAGATTTATTATTATGAAGAATACAGAATTCACAGTCATTCAGAATAATAAGCTAAAATAGAATGGGGTTGAGGTGGGTCAAAAATAAGTCAAGGTGGCAGTTGTGACTACACGATTGAAGTCCTGCCACTTTGTACATACAGTATGTGTGTTGTTGACACATGTAGAAAGGGCAAGGCATCAATTATGTGGTCACAATCATCACCTTGACTTTTTCGATGCCACCTCTGTGGACTTCCCTGCTTTTGCAGCTTCCAACATTTCAGAGCTGAAATGAAATCCTACCCCTGTTTATCACCCTAAAGTAGAAGCATGTATATACAAGTAGTACTCTGATTCCAAGCTCTAGTAGCTCCACCTTATTCTGAAGGCTCTTGTGCTCTTAGTGTATGTTTAGAATTAACAACCATAGGGCAATCAAAGTAGAACATGCTATATCAAAACACTACATAATTATTATTTTGTTAATGATGGAACCATTCGCATTTTTTAACAGAGTTTAAAAAAATAACATTTGGGGCTAGGTAATAATTTTATAGTATGGATGTTGGGCTTTTTAACTTCTTGAACCAATATGATTATCCTTTTTTGTTCTATCGAAAGTAGTAATTCTTTACCGCTAACTGTATCACGTGATCACAAGAGGCATTTGACTCTTACTCTTCTTTGATAGGATTATCTCAGATTCAGAATGTGTGGAAACGGAGGAACCCCACCCACCTTATTCAATTTGAGCAGCGAATGTTTCACATTTCAAATATTTCTAACTCAAAATGGTCTGTTCTGAGTTTGCAACAGGTCGATCCAACCATTCTGGAAGTGTTTTGAGTTCAGAACAGCTGTTTCCAACCCAAAACAGCATTTCAAACTCAAAGCAGGAGCATTTGGAGCTTGAGACCCAATATTTCAAGTTCAAAATGTTTCAGAATTGAAACAAGACTAAGGGGACGGAAAATGGACAGATTTACATGGCATCCTATGCCAGTTATCTGATGATTTGTCAAAAACAAGCAAAGAGACGAAAAATGTAAATCTAGCCTCTGTATATTGCTTATTGAAGAAATCCTCCCAGTAAACTTAAGTTTGGATAGGAGTTCAAGCTAAATAGAAAACTATTGATACTTGGATTCTACTATTATTTTTCAAATGTGCATTATTCAGCTAGTAGCCCATGATGGCTCTTTCACCAGTCTTTCATTTCAAACCTGCATGAACAAAGAATTCTTTAAAAACCACAATGAATGTATATTAAGAAGGATATGGATTTCTTATGGAGTTAGAACAGCAAATAAATGAGCAGAGAAATAATTTGTAGTGAAAGGATAACTAGGGATGACGAGACACTGCTTTTCAAACACTGTTAAGAGGTGTTCATTTATTTCTGGTAATCACAGACAGACCTAAGGCATGTTATAGCCTTGTACCCATCACGTTTTCTACTTTAAAATCAAGTTGTTTTTAAAGTTCTTGAGGAGTAAAAATGCAGCTCTCTATTCAAATCAGTTTCTTTACATAGTCCCCTGCTGGAAAACATGCAGAATTACCAGACAATGTAGGGTGTGGGTTTTTTAAAGTGTAGAAATAAGTAGAGCCAGTTTGGCGTAGTGGTTAAAGCATCAGGCTACAAACCAGGAGTCTGTGAGCTTTAGTCTCGCCTTAGGCACAAAGCCATCTGGGTGATCTTGGGCCAGCCTGTCTCTCTCAGCCCTAGGAAGCAGGCAATGGCAAATCATTTCTGAAATCTTGCTAAGAAAACTGCAGGGACGTGTTCAGGCAGTTGCCAGGAGCAACACTGACTCCAAGGTACAATAAATAAAAATAAAATAAATGTATGAGATCAGATCACCTAAGCAATTGGTTAATCCCTAAAGATCATCCCTAAAGATCATTACCCTAGTTTCTTTATCCTTGAATGATAACAAATCGCACATTGCTGTCAGCCCATTTTATACTTGTTAAGGCTACCAGATTTGGGCTGCAAAAAAAGTGATAGAGAAAACTCTAAGTCTATGCTGCCATCTAGTGATTATCCATATTTTTGCAACCTAGCCCAGATGAGTCCCAAATCCTCTTTCTGCAGTCCTCAGAACCCCTTAAATGAACAGAGTTTTATGCCATTTTTAAATCCATGCAAACTGAAGTATAAGCCTTTTCCTTTGAAAAGGAAACACCCAAATTCATACCCCAACACAGCCCTGCTTACCTGGGTGATTTGGCCCACCAACTCTGCAGCTTTCCATTCCATCACAAGTGTTGAATGTGGCCTAGGGCCACCAAAAGGTTGCCCAAAGTTTTCATGTCTTTATCTCAGCATGTGTTAGTTCTTCAGGGTAGGCCAGATCAGGAAATAGATTCCACAGAAAGAGGAAAGCTAGACTTTATTGAGATAGGCTGTAGTAACAGATTTTTGCAAATCTGATTGTGTTTTCCCTCCCCTTCCTCTTATATCCCAGGAAGTCAGGGAGGAGCCAGCCTGAGTCTCTTCCTAATACTTTCTCCTTTCCTAGGGCTCAAAGTGTGCTTCTTCACCTTTTGGTTTTCAGAATATTTTCCTCAGAGTCATCTCCATGACTCTCTACAGTATGGGAAACTACATTATCAGGGGTTCCCACAGGGGAGAAGTCAACATGGTGCTTGTGACTATGCAATTGAAATTCTGACTCTTTTTTTTAAAAAAGAAAAATAGTAAAAAGCAAAACTGCAGAAAAGAAAACAACAAAAGAAAGAATTGACTTCCAACCCACCCCACAAGAGATATAAGAAACAATATACATCAAACTCTTGCTGTAAATTTACTACATAACTTCCATTATTTCTATTAAACCATATTATTTCTAATCATCAAACCTCTACAAAATAACTTCATTTTTGTATATCCCACAAAAAGTTAAAAAAAAAAAATCCAATTAACAGCAAAATTACACAATGTCTTATCTCAAATTAAAACTATAAGTTTCGCCATCTTGGTCAACTCCATAGTTTTGGTCAGTTTTTATTGTTTTTTTTTTTAATCTAATAGTTATTACAAAAAAGAAAAAAGAAACTTTGCCTCTTTTTTTATACAAGCACAACACATGTAAACAAAGAGATAGGGCTTCCATCATGTGGCATGACCACCATCTTGCCTTTTTTGACCACTCCTGCACATTACTAAAATTCAGCCGTGTGGTTGATGCACTTTGAAGGCCACAAAAAGAGGGGACAGGGGTTCTGGGGGTAGAGAGATTCCTACTTTCTGTAGCATACATAGACCACTCAAGGAGACTGATGATTAGGGTAGCTGTGCAGGCTGAATAACATTCACGAATTGATATATTTAACAGAAAGAGATAGCTTGATCAGCAGAGATTCATTTGCTTTACCATGCTGACTTCTTATTTGAGATCTGGGCAGATCTGATCCACAGCCCTGAAAAATAATGACAGGATACTCATCTATGGAGAACTCTGATTAAAAGTTGGACAAGGCATAGAATGATCCAAAGAACTGATTCCCATGGAGCTGTTTGCACTAAGTAATTTACTCTACAATGTGATTCAGCTCATTATGACCCGGGTTGCTACCCGTTTGCAGCTATGTGGGAATCTGCTTCATAAAGCTGTGCTACCTACCGAATATGGGTGAATGATTTAAAAATAAATATTCACTATTTATTTCATTTCCTCTGTGGTCTCACTTTCTTCAGTGGACCTATGGCAGGCTACAAATTCAAGGGAAAAAAAACCAGAAATAGCATCTTCAAAGAGGCATGAGAATATTATGCCTGTCAATTGTATAATATTCATACATTCTTGCTACATATAAACTTGTGTTTATACGTAGCACAAGTGTGGCACAAGTCATATCACGTATTTATTTATTTGCAGTGGTTCCTTCCTAGTAAATTGTGCTCTCTTTCATTTCTGATTCTGTGACACTACAAAGCCAACCAAAGAATTTTAATTCCTGCCAACGCTACATCCTCAAGTAATTGTCCAACAGAGCTTTTGGACAATTAGGGAATTTCCAGAAGCTATTGCAACAAATATGACCTTGGACCCAGAGACACTTACTGGTTATCAGCACTGTTTTGCATTAATCTTCTTTAAGGAGGCCCACAATGGTGGGTACAGCTGACATTTCTTTTTAGGGAAATAAGTCAGATGAGATGGTTGGAAGGATACAGGAATGGGTGTCCCCCCCCCCCTACTATTAGCATGTGCTATTTAGAAGTTAGTGGTAGAGAGGACCTTAGTTGATCTTGTCATAGTCATAAGACATGAAGACAGGGGCTTCTGCAGGAGGAGATACGAAAGTCAAGATAGCAGACACAGCAGCACATCTGTTTGAATGCCCCCCTTCCCCGTGGACACCCCAAAATGGAAAACTGGTTTGCATTCCTAACTCACTTTAACAATTGATACATTTAATTAATCCAAATATTGTGTGTGAGTGGGTGTTAGGTTTAAACTCTGCCTTTCTTTTAGGGAGTTCAAGGTGGCATACACAGCACTCCCTGCTTCATTTCCCCCCCGAACAACAACAAAAATAATAAATAATAATAAGTTATTAAATGTATGTGCCGCCTGACTTCCAGCGACACTGGGCAGTTTACGAATGGTTAAAAACAAAGAAACAACACAAAAACAAGCAAACAAACAACACAACCAAAGAAACAATCTTGTGGAGTAGATTGGGACGTGTGTGAGAGAGAGAGCAAGAGACGGCTGACGGTGGCCCTGAAGCTAGGTGTCCCCAGCCCTTGTCCAGTGTCTTGATCACTACACCACACTGGAATTGGAAATGTAGTCTCTTTTTAAATCTCTTTTTAAAATCACAGTGAGCAAAGCGACTATTTAATCAGGCTTGGCAGAGGGAACAGGATACCAGCAACACTTAGTGGTTAATAACGCTTCATCTGTGGGCTACTGAGATTTCTTCTTTTATTTTAGACATAAGCCAGGAATTAATTTGGCTTGTTTATTTCCACAGTAAATAGGCAAACATATGTATTTAAAAATAATGAACATATGTGTTCAGAATGAAATGGGAGTGGGAGGATAAAGCAAGAGTATATAAAATGGCAATTACAGCGAGAGATTTACCTCATTATGTTTGCCAACCTTCAAAGCCTGGGAGAGATTCCCATTCGTACACCCCCTGGATATATTCCAAACTAGTCTATTTCAGGACAAATTCACCAGAGGGAAGCATGATGTTTATAAACTGGGAGTAAGGGATTGGGGATGTGACACTAATATGATAATGGGCTGCAACCAATAACACAATATTCATGTATTGGCAATAGGCGAGACCGGTGGCAGCTTCTCTGCCACTACCACCCTGCTTCACGAAGCATATCTGACTATGCACAGAGGACTTGTAAGCCAGCAGCAGTGCCTGGCTGCAAGCATATTATGTCTAAACCTGACATGTAATTCTTTCTTTCTTTCTTTCCTTCTTTCCTTCTTCCTTCCTTCCTTCCTTCCTTCCTTCCTTCCTTCCTTCCTTCCTTCCTTCCTTCCTTCCTTCCTCCCTCCCTTCCTTCCTCCCTCCCTCCCTTCCTCCCTCCCTTCCTCCCTCCCTTCCTCCCTCCCTCCCTCCCTTCCTTTCTTTCTTTCTTTCTTTCTTTCTTTCTTTCTTTCTTTCTTTCTTTCCTCTCTCTCTCTCCTCCTACATCTGTTGTCAGCTACATTTTCATTTCTAACTAAGTTAATGAAGAATGAAGAGGGAAAGTTTAATGGAAATGAGGAAGGAAGGAAGGAAGGAAGGAAGGAAGGAAGGAAGGAAGGAAGGAAGGAAGGAAGGAAGGAAGGAAGGAAGGCATTTAGTCCTAAATTCTTTAGAATTTATTAATGACATCATCACCATCACAAATGGTGATGATGATGGTGATGGTGATGATAATGAACTGAAAAGACTCCCAGTAGGTGTTTGTGAATGCAGGCTTAATTAGCTATGCCTGAAGTGTTGAAATGGAGGCCTTTATGTGGTTTTGTACTGGGTACTGGTGTGCAGTGTAGTATGTATTAACAGCATGGGCCACCGAGTACCTACTGGAAGCTCCAGCCTGGGAACACCTGAGGGACACTTGGAGCTCTGCCAAATCCCTGTCATGATACTTCATGTGTTAACAGAACCTTGTGGGCACACAGAAGCCTAGCAAAGAATCCGCCCGGGGTGGGCACCGAAAGTGCTCTGCTTCACCGCTGAATGCCAGAGTGGAGCACTATAATTTTATTCCAATTATACTCTTAGTGCCATGATGTCACGGCATAAATTTGTACTTGTGCATGCAGCTCATGCTGGTGTGATGACAGCTCTTAAAATATTGAGTGATTGTGGGCCCGTCAGCATAAAATTATTCTAACATGGTGCCTTTATTACTGCTTCAATAAATGCCATTCGTTTTGTGTTCCAAGGTGGCATTTGCAAATGAGCTAATTCCTCCACAGTAAAATAATTATGTTGCACTTATTTTACAGGAACGAAGAAGGGAAGCGGGGGGGGGGGAGCGCAATTACCTAAAAGAGGCTATTTTGCCATCAAACTACCTTTGCTGTAGTTAGGCAAGCTTTTTGGGTGGGGGAAGAGCTTCCTAGCTAAACAACTGTACAGTTCTTCAAATCTGTTGGCTGCTTTATAAAGCTGTGGAGGGGGAATAAACACTTTTAAAAAGTGGAGAGGGGGGGAAACTCCAAATAAAGGTGACGGGCTGTTCACCGAAAAATGTTCTTTTGCAAGTCAAATGCAAACTGTTTGCTGATGGATGACAGATATTTTGAGGCATGAGGCGTATAGTTCATCCCTGTAAGCATGGTGCTAACTGCTAGCCTGATGGCTTAAGAGGAAAGCATTTATTTCATTTGGACATGCTGTATTAATTTTTTCATTTCCCTCTGACAAAATAATGCAACATTTTAAAAAATGAGAATGATCCTTGCAGCATCAGTGCAAAGCTTACTCTTTCCACAGACACCACACAGGGGCTTTCATTGTAAAGCTGTTACTGAGTTATTCCTTACACATGAAATCTATTTTGGGGAGCCACTATGCTAAGGAAACAACCCATGCTCAAGGTTCACACCTTGTACTATGCCAAACTTTGCTTAATTGTGGCTTGTCAAATAAGCAACAATTGACTAGTTCCCTATCACACTAAGCCATAAATCATGGCATGCACATCAGAATGGGTAGGATTGCACAACAGCTAAATCAAAACCAGCAAAGCATATTATGGTTCGGCATAATGTGAGAATCTATGGAATTAGATGAGAAGGCAGACAAACTTGGAAAAGCTCAAAATCTAAGCAGGGTTGGGCTTGGTTAGCATTTGAATGGGAGACCACTAGGAAATATCAGAGCTCTAGGCTAAACTGGGAACTGTAAAAAAATAAATAAATCCTAGAAAGCAACAGCATACCACTTTAATAGTAAGTGATGGTTCTATGCTTATTGTAAGTTGCACTTAAATTCTCACTGTAATTAGTAAGTCCTAACATAGCTATGATTTACTAAAATCCTATTCATTTCAGTGTGAATTGAGAGTGATATTGTCTGCATAGTAGGATTATTATATGCAGGAATAATGTTCTACTCATGCCAGCCAAAGGATTTATCTATGAAAAACCATGAACGCTAATTTGGCTCATGTTGTATGCAAATTTAGTAGAATCACACTTCTCAACCCTGTCTGCAAACTTGAAAGCTTTTACACAATAAAATCTACATTTCTAAGAATTTGAGGATACAATCACAACTTGAAAGCTGCACTGAAAATGATCACATTAGAGAATGATGGGCACATTATATTAGGGGAAAGGCATTGTATTAAAGAAAATGCATATATGAGCACAAATGCACATAAATTTTGAACCATTTTTTTGCCCAGATTTACTTCAACAAATCTGATACAGAAACAAAATGACATAAATTTAAAGTCAGGAAAGTCAGAAAACCAATGGAAACAAACTTGAGAGATATGCCTATCTAGATCTAATATCATTTTGTACCATAAAGCTAATCCTATTATTATTGAATTTGGGAGGTATAAACCCTGGCTGCATATACACAACTAGTTTAGTTGCTTGGGATCACTTAACCAACTGAACTGTAAACAAATCATGCTGGTTGTATTTGCATAACACACTGAACCACGAAGTATTCAGTCCCAGTTTAGCCTTCTGGGTTGTTTGAATCAAGTCATTACTTTATCCTTGCTTTTAATTTAGCTTTCTGGTCATCTTCTATATGAAGGGATGGTGGGACAGAGTAACCACCCAGTTCCTCTGTTTCAACTTCATTTTCTGGCAGTGGAACAAAGAATATGAAGTTTCTTTTTTCTTTTTTTTCCCTCTTAGCCTCCCATCTATCACATGAAGCGTTATGAGATCTCATAAGAGATCTCAACATCTCAGGGGACTTCTCACCTGAGCAACAGGGCTGGAAAGGGCCCTGCCATTATCTCTACAGGATTAAAGATCTTCTTGGCTTCTCTTGGTGAGCAGCTGGAATAAGAAATGGTGTCCAACCCAGTTCACATAGGGAGGTCATGTCATCACCACAGACATGGACATTCTTCCACTTCATGTATATATGTGTGCACTTCCATATATTGCAGCAGTCCTCTGGGTTATACAAAGTTAAAACTAATGTTGTGCAAAAAAAAAAAAAAACACCCCTGTGGCTTTTTCCTGCCAATTCTCATTTTATTTCATGAAAAAGAAATTGTTTTTGAAATTTATTTCAAAGAAAAGTATTTTAGTGAAATTGAAGGTGGTATCTTGGATGTCCTATCTTTAATTCCACACTTGTCTCTCCAGCAATCTGCAGCCTGACTAACTTCCCATCCTTCATTTAAATCCCGAAGGAGCTCCTCATGAGGGAACTGCTATCATTCCGCTGTTTAAAGCACGCACAGCCAACGTCACTGCAATGGAGACATCAGTGCAAAACAGAACTAACAACAACAGAATTTTTCACAAGGAGGCACTGTACTTCAGATCCAAAGGTGAAAAGGCACAGACACATTCAGTACAACTGCTTAAAACCATACACTCCCAGGGAAATACAGGTCAGATTTAAGAAGGTGCAAATAGCACACCCAAACCCTTTCTGAAGATCTTGTCAGTGCCTCTTTAATTGAAATACATGTTTTCCTGAGATTACAAGGCTACTGTCTGAGCTCGGGAAAAGACACAGGTTATTTGAGGAGGCACTGAGAGGTTGGATCCAACATTTTGCCTTCAGATCCGGAATACTGCACATTCCCATTCTATACAACCTCCAATAATAAAATCCACCACTGAGGTTAATTTGAAAGATATTCACAAGTGCCCTGCAAAATAAGATTGAAAACACAGAAGTCCTTTTCATGGGGGAAGACATTTTTTCAGAAATTGCAAGGCAGATTTTGACACAGTAGAGCTGAATCTAAATGAAACAATACAAAAACAACCCAAAGTAGCCATTAAAACCACATAAAAAGACAACATCAAGAACAGCCTGACAATCAGCAATAACAATGATGCTAAATAAATCATAAAATCCCAACAAAAAACTAGCAACTCAACACTAATGTTGGACTGTGAAGGTTCCATATGTTGGGGAGTTTCTTGAGATTGAATGGAGGCAGACCATTGCAACTCCTTCATTTCTCAGTAGCTGAATAGCTACATGTACAAAATGTGTATCTTCTGGCTTCCACCAAGCTGTCTAGAATTTTGAGGGGAAGATTCCCTCAGAATTATTGTTATACACTCACCGCAGCCAGCTCTGGATCAAAGAAGTACTTTGTTGCATTGATGCCAAACATCCATTAAAAAAAAAAAAAAAACTATACTGCACATAGCAGTTATAGCGCATTGTGTCATGAATGTGGAATGCGGCCTCCCTTTTGGGACTGTTGGCAGAAAATAGTTCAATGATCTCTGATGGATGTGAGGCTCAGAAATTGGTTTGCTCTAGCGTCACATTCATTTTACATGGATCTTGACTGGGGTCAGATCGCTGCTTAATTTTTGCAACCCATGCTCTTTACCTGCAAGACCAATTCCTCTGATAGCAGTGGAAACAGAAACCATGAGACGGGAACACAATCATGTGGTAAGTTCCTGAATTGTTCCCTGGCATGCAAAATTACTGTGTAACTTGAGCTTTCAACTGGAATCTAATCATATGACCAGAGATGTGAATCTATATTGATTTTGTCCTTTAAGTTAAAATTTTGAATCATGTGCTTTCTATTGTGCAATCCAGCAGCTGTTTTGGTCTACCAATAAAATAGAGATGACTCAGCACATCATGCCATTCTGACCAAAAAAAGCATATTCTAGCATAACTGTTCCAGTCATAAGGACAGGAACTTTGGTGAGAAGAGCTATTACATTGGATGAAAACAACATCCAGAGTGGTAACTTCATTTGTCCATTAAAGCAAAACTTACATTTTTTCTTGAAGATTCATAAAAATTAATACATATATTATGGCATTACCTTTAATGAATTCATTATGGCCTCAGCTGGAATGACAATATGTACATGGATTTAATATTGTCAATGTAAAGATGTACTTTCAAGAAGCCATAACAATTTAAGTTACAATATCAGAAATGCCTGATTAATTTGACTTTCAAACAGTAACAAGAACCATCTCTTTGTGGCAGATTGAATGATCTTAAAATCACTTCAGGAGTTAATTTACAACCTGTGCTGCCAATTTCATCAATATGCATTGAAAGAGGCCAAAATGAAAGTCATCTGGGTGGGTATGGTAAATTGGGAATATATTTCACAGAAGCTAATCAATTCCCACCCTCAGATCACCCCAAATTAGTAGCTCCTCTTCAATTAATTTACCCTCATTAATTTCCTTCACAGACCCTGTTCTAAATCAAATTATCCTTCAATTAATTATGCCACTATCATAATCCCTCAAATCAATTTTAGTTTTAAGCTGGAGGAAAGTATGACATATTTCCTTTGGTTGGTAGGTTCAGTGAAATTAAATAGTCTTCCAAAGTTTGTTTGTTTTTAAAAAAAGGAAATGCTAGGGGTGCTTCCAAATCACCCCAGCATTTGTGTGGGAGCACATTTCATCCATAGCAGACATGATAGTATTAAACAGAGGCTAATAGCAATCAAGAAATATGCTGCAGACTAACACTTAGTAGAGCAGCCATGAAGGCCTTGGGAAAGATATTCAAATGCCATGATGTGTCTATACCTACAAAGATCAGAATCATGCAAGCCATGGGATTCCCTGTGACACTCTATGGAAATGAAAGTTGGACTTTGAAGAAGCAGGATAGGAAGAGTACTGATGCTTTTGAATTTTGGTGTTGGAGAAGACTTGTGGACAGCCAAGAAATCAAACCGATGGATCATTGAACAAATCAACCCACAGTTCTCACTTGAGGCACAAATCACCAGGCCCAAATTATCCTACTTCAGACACATTATGCAAAGACCCATTTCTCTGGAGAAGGCTGTAATGCTGGGAAAGGTGGAAGGAAAAACAGGAAGAGGACAACTAACAGCAAGGTGGATGGATTTGGTTATAGCGGCAATGAGTGCACCATTGGGAGACTTGAAAGAACAGGTTAGGGATAAATTGTCATGGAGAAAATCTATCTATGTGGTTGCTAGGAGTCAAAAACAACTTGATGGCACATCATCAATCAATCATTACAATGTATATTTAAAGTTGCAAATGTGCAGTTTATAAAAAATACATTCTGAAAGTTGCATATAAATAGGGATAGTATGCTGCCAAGATGGTGGATACTATGGGCATGATGCCTTCTGGAGTATCCCCACATGTCCCATTCTCTGCTTCTCAGTTTTACACACACCTTATTTTCCCTGCCCCTGGTTCTCCTCTCTCCTGTCTTAGTTCTTGGATTCATTCCTCTCTCCACAACCTCTTTTCAAAATCTTTCTATGTTTGCAAAAGCTGGATTTATACAGATCTGCATATCTTTTATGTAGAAAAGATAAAGACAAATAAATATGATGGGTATTATTAATTGTTAAGAGAGGTGTATTTTGGATTAATTTAGAAGGAAAGCATAGCCTGGATAAAATATACCGCACAATCCACATACAGAGTGATATGGACCAATAAATTATCTTCTGAAAACGTGACTGTCTAATATTTGATTCTTTTGAGACTTTTGAAATCAGGAGTGATTTCAAGGATACTCCTCTACCCATTCAACCATTTATAGGTAAAAATCTCCTCTCATAGTGAAGTTTCACTTCAAGAACAATGCGCTAGCATGGTCCTGTAAATGGAGTGTTTTCAATGAATAAAATGGCAATATTACCATATATGGGGCTTTTTGCTATGGCTACCAACATTTCAGAATCAGAAGAGAAGTAGGGATATAGCTTTCATGAATAGTGAGGAACAAAACATGTCATTGTTTTTCACTCCCTGCATGCATTCTTTGTGCCTTAAAGGGAAAGATCCAAAAAAACAAGACATTGGTATCTGGGAGTCAAGTGTTATTACTATAGCACAGTGGAAGTAATCTTCCCTAAGAATTATATCTAAATAATGAATGACAGATAATCAAGCATGAAGCGGTGCTTGGCATTGTGGGAACAAGCTATCCTAAGGCTAAATGAATAATATGTCTAAATTCTTGACTGTTGAAGTTTTTAGGAGTTTGGGGGAGTGATACAATCAGTATGCTGATGACACTAAGCTCTAATTGAGATACCATCTGAATCAGGATGCAATATTTGGCTGGAAGAGGGTCAATAAATTGAGGCTGAATCCAAACAAAACAGAGAATTGGTGAATTGGTGATTCTCAGGTACAGGAATTGGAGACTTTACTTATAGAAATGAAATTACATGGTGTCAGAAAAAATAAGATATCTAGTTTTGGAGGCACATCTGGAAGCATTATTATTCCTAGAAGCCCAAGTGATTTCTATCTACCTAGTAGATAGGCCTACTACCAGCTTTACCTTTCCTATTACAAATTACAAATCTGCTTGATCCCTCAGATCATCTACAGAGATTTTAAGGTAGGTGACAAAAATTATATATTATCATATTTTAGTCAATTGTGGATACAAGTGGTGGGGCTGTATGTTACTGGCAATGAAGTTGTCTTTAACCCCCTGAATACTTAAGAAACTTATTTCCTTGCCAGCAAGTATGTAGCAGAGTTTACTTTGTGGATTAGTTCAGTGGCCAGTGATCAATGAGTATAGCTGTATTTTTAAAATATATTGATATTGATAATAGATCCCATCACAACACAGAAAATATTTCTACTACACCACACAGAAAAAATATGTACTTTTCACATATTCTGGCTAAAAATGTTCTTCTGTTCACTTCCCTAAGGAAATTTGGTTCTTGACTGTATTTTTTCTAACCATACTAAAAGGTTTCATCACTAAAAACATTACTGTATGGGATGAGTAAAACACATTTTCTCAAAATAAGAAATAGCTGGCCACTATGGTTTCTTGCAGCTTAGCCAGCTGATACAAAGCTAATAAATTCTTACTTCCTCAAAGCACATAGTGGAGAGATCTGTGAAACCTGGGTATCACAAAAGTGTCACACGATTATTATTTTGTTTGCTCTGTGGTAATACATCAGGAAGTTGTTCCAGGAAAGTTCTTACCAATGAGTAGCTTAAATGTTCTTTTCCTACAGGAAGAAGTACAACTGCAGCCTTTGGGAAGGGATCACTGGATGAGAATTTTTGCTCCCCATAGAGCAGGATATTCCAATAAAATCGCACTTCAGTTGATCCATCACAGTCCAACTTCTATCAAACTCCACCAAGATCCAACTTTAGAATGTGTGTATGTATATATGTGTGTGTGTGTGTACACACATTCATACATACACATACACACACATACATACATACACACAAACAAACTAATCTTGGTCTCATCATAGAAATCTTCCTTGAGATTATATCATCCTTGTTCCAGTATGACTGGTGATTTAACTAATAGGATCCCCATCTAGTTTCATCATAGCAGGATACATTCTGTAAATATAGATTCCTCACACTAACAGAATATATTAAACATCTCAAATTGAGATATTACTGCCTGCAGAAACAAAACTATACATGGAACCCTTCACTATATTTGCTGATGTACTCTTTCTACTATATGTTTCTGCTGCTTTGCGATACTTTGGTGGAATAGTCTCCTTGTCATCACCATAGTGCAATATGAAGTTGCATTTAAAGTGTGTGAGACATGCTTAACCATTAAGCAGTGTGTGTTTGTGTGTGCGTGTGTGTGAACCTGTACTACCACACACACACACACACGAGATCAACTAGAACATTATGTGGATCAAGGAAAGAGCTTTCATCCCATAATTTGTTGCTAGTTGTATCACATGCTCAAACACAGTAAATTAACCACTATTCAAATTCCTCTGTAAGTGGCTCAGAACTCCATTGTGCATGCCAGTTATGATAGCAACATTGCCACACAATTTTCTAGATTAAGCCTTTAATCAGAGGCATATTTTAATGTGGTTTACTGTAGGCATATCCAGAAAGAGAAACCTAACAGTCTTCAAAGATGAAAAATAGTGGGAAGAAGTTGTGATCTTTGTCAGAACTGCCATCTATACTCAGTGAAATGTGTGCATGTGTGTGTATATGTTTAATCACTAGAACCTTGTGACAATTGCTTTTAGATGACATCTAATATTCTCTTTTCCAACACACTGGATAGGTTGACTGGCTTTGGTATGTTTACGCAGATAGTTCTTTGTTGTTTCACTGTCTGGAAACATTTTCTTTCCAGTTTACTGAAACTGTCATTTACAGCAAATCACAGATTGCACTGAAGAAAAAGAATCTGGAAAAAAATAATAATTCTGCAGTTATAGTTCTCAGTGTCACTGGGTTGTGTGAACCAGTACTATG
This sequence comes from Python bivittatus, assembly GCF_059951505.1. Lineage (NCBI taxonomy): Eukaryota > Metazoa > Chordata > Lepidosauria > Squamata > Pythonidae > Python > Python bivittatus. The sequence goes on from NW_028277112.1 coordinate 36,816,350, forward strand.
CTGGACAAGATTTACAGTATATGCCCCTTGACATCATGAATCTTACCATGATATAGTGAGAAGCCATAATATTAATGCTTCACTAACATTATTTAGTATTTTCTTTTCTGTGTGGCTTTCTAAATTCCCTGCCCTCTACAGATGAGGAGGAAGGAAAAGTAGTTCCACAAAGTCTTTGCCTGACTTTCTGCTTGGTCATAGTGAAATTTGGACACTTCTGAAATGCTTGAAAATATACCACTGGTTTGGTTGATCAAGAACTTTAGCATCAAAGCCGTTTGAGACAATAAAATGTTGCTTTGCATAAGAAAAAAAGCTTCATTTTACTGCTGAAACATAGCTACTTTGGATAAACAAGGCTGTTCACTTCATTCCTCTAAGCTGCTTTTGAAAATGAAATGGTTTTGAAATAAAAGGCCTTTATCATTTATTAAAATAAAACAATGATAGGTTTTGAAAGGACTACTTGGCTTGACTGCACACTCAAAGCTTTTTCTGCTTACGAAGAGTCACTCAAACACTGTGCATTGTACATTCTGATACTTCTGAGAAAATGATTTTTCTCCTATAGTGTGACTAACCTCTCTCCTCTCCTTTTGATAATTATCATGTGATTGACATAGATGTCAGTATATGTAGGGAGTACAGGGCACCCAGCCAACTGAGAAGCCTTCTTATGCACATAATTCCCCAGCAAGATGAAAGATGTGTGGCCTAGCTCGCATACGAGCTTCTTTCACTACTACTGAGACATTTGAAGGGATAAATAAGGGGGGGGGGGAGCTGAAATTTTCTAAGGTTGATTTTCTGAACATGGCCTTGTTTACATATTTTGTCTAGAGCTACTCAGACTGGCACTTAATTCAGTCAATAAAATACTGATGTATTTCATTATATAAAATTGTGTTGCTGTTTATTAAGACACGGAAGCTGTATTCAAAAGCGTGATCTGGTCATTTCAGACAGAATTAAAGTCCCGTATATCTAGGAAAGCCTAAATGCATTGTATGTTTATTCTGTATGAGGTGGCACAGTTTGCCATCAACCAGGCACTTCATAACATGGAGATGATAAATTTCTCCTTACCAAGACAGTGAGGAGACCTGAGTCACATTAAAGTTTAGATCACCTGTTCCAACAGGTAGGAGAATCTATCTATCTATCTATCTATCTATCTATCTATCTATCTATCTATCTATCTATCTATCTATCTATCTATCTATCCATCCATCCATCCATCCATCCATCCATCCATCCATCCATCCATCCATCCACCCACCCACCCACATGCCACCTCAACACATGCAAAGAAGTCCTTCCAGCTATTGGAACTGCTAGAAAAGTCACTTTTAATGAGATGGGCAGTGACAAACTAGGTAGGTAGGTAGGTAGGTAGGTAGGTAGGTAGGTAGATAGATAGACCCCAGAAGAGTGATAAAGAGAAGCAATATGGCTATTTTGTTTTATTCCCTGACATGAAGACAGCACTTTGCTTTATGAAGCAGTTTCAACAGAGTGCCTCACTCAACCTTTCATCAAAGCAAAGCTCCCTTTGGAGATCTGCACAACTCTTCTGTAGATACTTTATTTCACCTGTCCAATCCCAAACAATCTGCCTGCATTCTCAATATGCCCCAATAATAAAATCTGCAGGAGCATGTTTTCCAAAAGTTCATGTATTGAATTTAAAGATACATTTTCTGGAACATGAGAAAGGACCTTCTCCATTAGTTCCAAAGGGACACAAACCTCACTCAAAAGTTCTGCTTGGTTACCACTAATGTTAGCTTAGGCTGAGTAGTTGAGATGCATTTCTTCAGCCAAGCCTTTAAATGTTAGGTTAGTTAATAGAACTTTAAAACTTTATTTTTTTCAATGTAGATTATTTTTTGTTTCGTGAACTGCCTCAGTAATCCTCTGGATGGAAAAGTAGGATATTAAATACATATATACATACATGCTTATATATTTTCATTTTATGGTGGGAAGGATTCCGAAGAAGATCCTCTTATACTGTAGCTCAGAATTAATAAATAATTTGAACACTTATTTGATTTGTTTAAAAATACGTTTTGATGCTTTAAATGAACTTAATAGAAGTTGAGGAGCTTTGTAACTTTGCTACATCCCCAAAACAGTTAGAATGTAATGTTGTATTAATTTAATTTATATCTGTAAGCTTTGGGGCTTATTAAAACAGTCCACCCTGTCCAGTAACTTATGTGAGGGGGGTGGGGGAGGTGTGAGAAAGGCCTTCGTGCTTTAAAATAAGCAACTGTTTCAGTGTGGGACCACCAGCCACAGAATAACTCAAGTGGCATTATCATGAGCTGATTTCAGTTTTGGTATAATGCTAAGCCATCTTAAATTGAGGAATGTCAATAGCTGGACCTGAGCTGAATTCAATCTATATAGTTCATGCTCTCCCACAATTTTCTTTCACAGATAATTGATACAGTGAAGTGTCACTTTTTCCCAAATCTTTGTTTAATGTTGCTTTTTTTCCTGATGGGTTGAGAACAAATAGCAGATTAATTGGGCTGGTCAGCTAAGTGTGCTCAATTTCTTATCAATGTTTATTTTAATTTCCAACATGAAGTACAATCCCATATGTGTACAACTGGACTGAATATGTGAATAGAAATAAAAAATTGACAAACCAACAAGGTAGTTTCTTGCCAAAAATGGTGCATGAGTTCAATTTTTATTAACCTACAAGGAGGTTGTCTATGTAGAGTCTTTCTACACACAGTTCACAGACTGAACTATCAAAAGTATGGACCTGGTATGTAGACGACACCTACATCATAATAAAAAAGGAACAAGTAGAGAAGACACATGAAACAATCAACAACCTTTTCAGAGGAATAACATTCACAAAGGAAGAAGAAAACAACAACACACTACCCTTCCTGGATATCCTCATCAGCAGAAAAAATCATGGCAGATTAGAAACACAAGTCTATTGAAAAACAACCCCCACTAACCAAGTACTCCATTACCAAAATAACAATCCAACCTCCCACAAGAGGAGCTGTGTAAGAATATTATTCCAGTGAGTTCAAATGCACTGCAGCAATCCAGAACACCAGAACAAGGAAACAGACCACATATACAACATCTTCCAACAAAATGGATACCCATGCAACTTTATCAAAAAATGCCTGACCACCCAGCCCACTACAGTACAACCAACACAAGCTATAAAAAGGATAACACTACCACACATCAAAAACATCTCAGAAACAACCAACAGACTATTACAACCACAGGGCATCACTGTAGCACACAAACCAATTAAAACCCTCCAAAACACCTTAAGTAAACCAAAAGACCCAGTAGTGCAAGAAGAAAAAGCAGGAGTCATCTCACAACACGTGGACAGACTCAGCCATAGTTTAAACTGGGAGACTGTGAGCATCCTAGACCAAGCTAAATCCCAAAACACTAGGGAATTCCTGGAAGCTTGGTATTCAGACACATCATCCATCAGTAGACACATAGAGATAAACCACATTTACAACCATTCAAAAGAGACAATAAGAAAGCTAAGAAGGAAACAAAAAAACCAGAACACATCCTCTCCAGCAGCCTATACCCAGATAAGCAGGGATTAACACCAGACAAACAAAAGCAAGTAGAAAGCAATACTTTAATCAAGAAACCACCATGAAGACAAACAATCAAGCAGACAAACCATCAAGCAGAAAACATTACCCTAATCAAGGAACAACTAAGGAGAAAGCCACAACCCCACCAACACTGGCAGGGTAAGCTACTGTATATAAACAGGGAGCAAACCCCATGCTCCCAAGCATTGTTGATGTTACCGAGCCAGGTAAAGAAACATCTGCAATCAAACAACCAAGCTCAGAGAGCACCCAGAACTCCAAAGCTGTCCTAGTTTATATGATATAAAGCTGTGAAATGACCTTGTGCCACAACCTAAGATGCTGATCTGCATGTTAATTGCACACTTTGATCTTGCTTTAGTCTTGCAGACTGGTTTTTGCCCTCTGCTTCAGGATGTTTGGATGCCATTAAGTTCATACTGTTCCCCTGCCTCTGCCTGGGAATTGTGACTGAAAGCCCGTCATATATATATAGTCATATAGTAGAAACAAACTGTAGTTTATTTGAGGCTGCTATGGAAGGGAGTTTATTTTGCAGATTCAAGCAAATCTGATCATTTATAGCCCATTTCCTCTGCTGAGTGACTAGGATTTTAGGTACACACTTTGCCCATGAGTACTGATCCAGAAGTGGGCAGGGAGCAGAGCAGGAAGAAAAGAACCCTAATCAATTAAAATGGAACATAAAACACTAGACAGACAGACAGACAGACAGATATAGATAGAATAAATTATTTAAAGATAACTTAAAAAGCTGGCTTTTCCCCCAAGCATTGGGTTAGAGTGATGCTGGAGCCCAGTGAATGTAATTATTACATATTGGGGAGTGTTGTTTTAGAGTGGTGGGAGTTGTTTATTTTTATGCTGGTTTCAATGTTTCCTTTGATGTTTTTATTGCTGTTTTTGTGAGCTTTCCAGGGTTATGGTATACAAGATGAGTAGCCATATAAGTTTCTTAAAATAAATAGATAAACAAACAAACAAACAAAATAAGCAAGCAAGCTTTACTGTCCAATTTGGGGGCCAAATAGAATTCTGGAGGTTGTACAAGGATATTGTAAAAGCCACAGGCTAGTAGCTAGCCCTGTCTGAAGCATTTTCAAGTGCTATTCTAGACCATCTTCAATACCTCAGGAACAGATTTCATGGAAAGGTGGATGAAAATGGGGTTCATGAGAATCAGAAAAATTACCTTGCTCAATGACTGCATCAACTTGATCATGAGGAATAGAGAAATAAACCATTTTGGAGAGGCTATCCCATAGGGGTGCAAGAAGATCAGAATGATATAAGAGTTGCGGCATTGCAACACAAATCCCATCCCCTTTTTACATACATCATAACATTGCATGCATGCTCCACATTGCATGTGTAAGGGACATCACATGTACAAAGAACTTGCAGACACTGTTGACGTTATAACAATAAAGATGAGATGGTACCAAGGCATGGATAATTGTCATCAAATCTGACCAGCTCAAGAATTGCAAATTTGTTCCTTTCCATAACTTCTGTTCTGAATCCAATGACTGCTAAGAATAAAGGAGCACTCCCAGGCTATGGACCTGCTCTTTCAGGAAGCCTGACACTGCATCCAAAAGAGACTGAACTTCAAACCAAAGTACCTCTGTGTTGTCTGGATTTCATTTCAACATACAGATTGTGCTAAAAATCAGACTGAAGATTCCTTGTTTTCATAGGGATATGGGGTTGGGGGCTGTAGTCAAATCAAAGCAAGGGGTCTTTTTAAAAATATTTTTAAATTTATTTTTATGGACATTCTAGCTGTAGTCAAAATACCACTAATTCTTTGAGTAGACCCCAAAACATCAGTGGGTCTTGATAACCTATATGAACTGATTCTTGTGATTTTTACAAGTAAGGTGGCATGACCAGAAACTAAGCCTGAAAAGAGGAGGAAGCATAATTGCCAAGATCAGCATCTGGATTTGTGACAGATATTTATGGACATTTTCTTAGATCACTAGCAATGTTAAGTCAATCCCCACAAACCATCTGCTGCTGGTCCTGACCACATATAACTTAGTATCTAGTAGGTAAACATTTGTAAACTAATACATATTATTTTAAACACACAAACCCATTTTAAAGGTAAGGCTTCAAGGAAAGCTGTTTTGTCTCTTTCAACGAAAAGAATGTTGACCTTTTTTTCAACAGATGCAACACCATTCCCTTTTGTTCCAAAGTTATTTCCACTGATGCTGGAACAAAAGCTTTTTAAAATATTCATAAGATCAGACATCCTGATTCTTGTAATTTCTTCTGACTCATCTTGCTAAAGGAACTCATGCATATACATCTGGTGTGGCACAGCAAGCCTACTGATATCAGACAGAGTATCAAAGTTATGCCTCCAAAATTCACAATATAGGTTTTCATAGTTGTTTGCCCTCATTGGTTTGTAACAAGCACAAGAAACAAGTTAGTGCAAGTATCAAATGGAGGGACATGAGCTTGTTGTAATAAAGTTGGATGTTGAGCTTTTTCAATAACAAAGTGAAACAAATATGGAATCTGGTTCATATTTTGACAAGTTGACAAATTCTGTCAAGTTATGAATTTAAAGGGGTCTATATAAACACTATTAAGCCTTTACATAACGATCCCATAATAATGTTCTTTCTCATTCTTACTTATGAGAAGTTGATAGTTATTTTACTAAATGTATGTCCTGCTTTTCCTCCAAAGAATTCAAGGCAGTATTTATGTGGTCATATTCCTATGAGGTCATGGGGTGATCCTGAGAGAACTTTACGGAGTTCGTGCTCTGAGGTAAGATTTAAATTCAAGTCTCCCTGGTCCTGCCTAATTAAATGGGAGCACCTGGTCAACTTGGCTGACTTTAAACAGTTAAAAGGGTTCAATCTGGTTATTACTTGGATGGGACATCACCAGATGTTGTTGTAGGCTAGACTGGGAAGTCAAAAATATATCCCAGAAGGCAACAATAGTAAACCACTTCTATTTTAATTGTTGCCAAGAAACATATATGAATGTGTCCATAGAGTCACAGAAGTCAAGCCTGACTTTAAAAAGACCCTATGTTTATCTTATTGGTCCTAATCCAGTAATTTCATATTTATCCCTCTTCATCAAGAAGGATAAAACTCTTCCCTATCCACACATTTGACCATCTTGTAGAATCATTATCCCTCCTTTGTTGTGCTACTTTAATTTTTTAAAATTTATTTATCTTCTCTGAAACAAATATTTGATTGGCTAAGAATTCTGTCTGAGGAGCACTGGTTTGTGTCCGACAGTTTTTGCAAGTGACTGCCTAAATGGCTTGGTTTCTTAAACAGAACATGATACCTAAATTAGAGCAGGAAGCCAGATTGCCCGGATCACTGAGAGTTCCAGACTATCGGAATGGCCTGTTCTGAAGATGCTGTATCCAAGATTGCCTGTCTTCCAGATATAACTAAAGATCAGTGGGTGGTGACAGTTAAGATATGATTGTCTTGGGTGATACTTTCACTCCCATACCAATACAGACAGGCTTTTGAAAAAAGTGAAATGGTGAGAAAAACTGTAAAGTAAATTCCCATTTAGCCAAATGACACATTATGTAGAGCCCAAAAACTGCTTACAGAGTATCACTTTAAAAAGATTGGTCGTAACTACACAGAATTGTCACAGTGTCATGTCTTCAGCATTTATAAATATTTACTTGTTTTTAGAATGTAGGAAGTTGCTTTCTACAGAGTCAGAATTACTAATTCATGAAACTATATATTTTCCACATACTATATGCCTTCACGTAGCCTCATTCGTTATACTCAGAGGTGTTTGCAGGGATGGGTCAAAAGGTCAAGATGGCAGCTGCAACTGCATAATTTTACATGCATTGCATGCTTGCGTGTGCACGTGCACACACACACACACGGATGGGGCTTCTATTGCATTGCCATACCCGCCATCTTGACTTTTTGACACCCACCCACAGATGGCCCTGACCATACTAGGCCATAATGTGGAATGTTTGGTCTGGGGTTAGCATGATGTGGGGGAATGTAAATGAGGAAAGCTTTACCTATAAAAAATTAAGGAAAGAGTGTTCTGACACTGATGTAGTTATATTATTTATTTTTATTTATACAATGTTAAGACCATCTCAGTCTTAAAAAACAATGTAGGCAGTGTAAAAAGAGCAACAAGTCAAGAACAGTAAATGGATACAAATGCAATAAATCCTACACATCTTGCATATCTGGCATTGATGAGTCCTCAGCAATCAGACCCTAAAAGCCTTCTGAAACAATCAAGTTTTGACTAGCAGGGCACAGGAAGCCATAAAGATGGGAGCCACCCTCTCCTCAGGGGGTGTGCAGGTGGAGAACTTCCACTGAGAATACCTGTTTTTGAACCCCCTCCTGCCACACTTCTCAATATTTTTTTTTATCTGCACTCAATCGTGACCGATTCTGTGGCGACTGCCTGGACGAGTCCCTGCAGTTTTCAAGGCAAGGTGTTTCGGAAGTGGTTTGCCATTGCCTCCTTCCTAGAGCAGAGCCCAGCTGGCGAGCACAGGAGGTGGGGTTTCCATTGCTTCGCGCCTTTTTCGGGCATGTGCGGCTTCTGCATTAGCGGCAACTGCTCCCATCTCCTGTGCAAGCGCCACCCACTGGGGTAAAAGTACCTATTTATCTACTCACGTAAGTTTTTGAGCTGCTGGGTTTGCAGGAACTAGGGAGGAAGCAGGAGCTCACTCTGCTGCACGGAGCTGGGCTCAAACTGCTGAAGTGTCGACCATTTCTGGCCAGCAACTTTCAGCATCATTAAGCCACTGCACCACCGCATCCCCTATACTTCTCAGTGGTGAGACATTTTGTCTTCACTCAGGCCATGTTCTCTTCATTTGGGTTGGGTAGGCAGAATCTATCTGAAGTAGGCATCTATGGAGATGCAAAACATTATCATCACAAAATGTACATATGGATCCAAGAAAAGTATTATCCAATACTGCATCCTTTGGTCCCACCCCAAAACCTTTCACCAGCACTTTCTTATATTCTTGGCACAACTAATCTGAATTTCTCCATTTATTGCAATTCCTAGGTTGGGATGGAACATGAAAACCAAGGAGAGTGGTGGGGTTGTACTTCCCTCTCTGAATGATGCCAGTGGAGAATGTTTGGTGAGGGAGTTACAGGATGAATGAGTTAGCCCCACAGTATAATTTCCTCAAGTAATGTGTGCTCTGCTGGAGTACTTCTCTAAACCTTCTTAATTACTGAAGCTTGCATTTTGATCCTTTATAAATACTGCCTCAAATCAATTTGTTGTCAGGAACAGCTGCAGCATTCATCACAACTTGTTTCCTGGAAAAAAAAAAGTTAATTCTAAAATATGTTAATAGCCTCCGTTTTTTCAGGGGGAGGTTTAATCGTGTGCGTGTCTCCACACATAAGTACATCTCCACTTAAGATAGGCTAGCCTGACAAAAGCATCACTTTTGATCCAGCTGAAGAAGGCAAGAAGATTGTATATCCCTGTTAATTCCATAATTGGCATCTAGAATCTGTTCCAACCCTCCCCCCTTCCCTCCCCAAATCCGATTTATTTTGTAGCAGAGGATTAAACTTACATTGAAGATTCTTTATGGCCTGCAGGAGCTTGTGAAATTTAAATGTAAAAATTGTTAAGGAAACATTTTCATGGCAAGTCATACTTTAGGGTAATCCCACAGAAACATGGAGCAAGTGTAAGAGGAGATGAACACCCACAATATATTTGCTGGCTAACCACTTGTGACAACATTCATGCTCTTGGGCAAGGCCAGTGGGGAGTTTCCAACATAACTTAGGAATGATCAGGATTCACTTTTGAAGAGAGTTCTAATGCAGTTTTTTTTTTTAAAGCTGGGTGTTGGATTAATGAAATATTAATGTTGCCTGCCCGCCTGCCTGCCTGCCCGCCTGCCCGCCTGCCTTCTGTTTGGTGTGCATGCTTAGCTGAGAAATTCAGTGTAATGATAGAGACATGAATAGCTATGCTAACTAGCATAAAGGCTAACCTTTAAAGTTTTTTAAAGCTGCCAGAGAGCTTTCACTGATTTTTTTTTTTTAATCTGAGATGGAATATATAAATACTTTTTGTAAATCTGGCACCAGGGGAAGTAGCAGGCATATCTGAAGGAATTGGCTTCTAAGATTTAACACTTATTTTTTAATGGCAAAGTATAAGCTTAGGATGGGTGTCAGTTTCACAGTCTTGCATTCACAGTGCTTGTCATCACAATATATTCATGTTGTGCCCGATTCTCATTACAGTCACTGTCATCCAAACATGGTGATGGAATTTAAATATCTCACACTGGTTCTTCAGACAATGTGCTGCAATCTGAAAGCAAATAAATAGGTAAGAGAAAGGAGGGGAGAGAAGGACTACATTAGTGCGTGGCTGCTGAAAGTTCAAGAAACATCTCAAATTTAGCTTAAAGATGGAAATTAAGATTCACCAACACATTCTTGAACTATTACCAAAATATGAACAGTGCTTATGATATTTGCTGCTCCCTTTGTTTTAGTACTAAGGTTGCTTCATTTAATTGTGAGGGGGGGGGGGGGAAATACAGTCAGGGGAATCCAGAGTGTCTGGTAAAAAAAATCAAAATGTCTGTGACAGTGCAATCAAAGTTCCACCTGCTCAATCACACTGTTGCAGCCACCGTCTTGACTTTTTCAACCATACCCTTGGGACACCCCTGAATGCAATGGTATAAATTGGAGATTAGAATATGCAAGTAACAGCTGCAGCACAATACACTGTGGAGTGCTGCTATTGGGGAATCTAGCCATTCTCTTACCAAAAGGTTCTTTCTCAATTCACATTTAGTTGTCCCTTGTACACTTCACTGGATAGTCTACTGATTCCGTCAACTCAATAATCCTTTTAGGAGGGAAGAGGAATAGAATAGCAGCTAAGCCACAGGCTTGGGAAGCTGTTATAAACAAGAATGATTCCAATGAGTGCAGGGGAGTAACAGCTAATCTATTAAAGTTTCCACTCCATTAATTAATTTAAGAAGATATATGTACCTCTTCCACCATTTAGATTAAAATTAATTTCCTCCAGGATTCTGCTAACACAAGGACCTGATTCATAGATATTGTTAGACCATCATTTGTGTAACCATTACTTTTTAAAATAAATCACAGTTGACTGGGTTTGCACAACATGTAGCAGCATAAAACAGAGAGTTAGACCTCCTTAGCCACATCCCATTTTTATCACTCTTAGAGTATCTTAGGACCATGGCAGCTGAAAATGGATAGCACAGTTTCTTACCATTCTGGTGAGGAACCAAATTTTATAAACAAAAAATCTCTTCCCCCAACTTCCTCCAAATCCCTGCCTCACCTATTTTGTAGTTCTTTGCTCTCTGACAGTGTTACATATGGACTTTGCCTACCTCTGGATAGTTGACAAATCACAATCACTAGGTCAGACAGCATTCTAAGCCAAAAACAAACAAACCATACTAGATAAACATTGAGCATGAACCAGGCCAAGGAAACATCAAGCTGATTTCTAAGCTACTTCTCAGCCAAGTAGCCCGTAAAGGTATCTATTGAATGGTTGAATTATTATATTTTTATTCATCTAAGAATAAGGGTTTTTTGGCTGATTATGGACCCAAGTAAAAACTATACATTTAAATATTTACTCTAGCTCAAGAGTCTTCAATAAATCACAATGACACAAGTTTGATGACATCATCATGCAAATCCTGCTGTTACATACATTATTACATACTTACATTACAGACGTGTGACGTAAGTATGTAAGCCATGGTATCTGTATGATGATGTCATCAGCCATGTGTTGTCATTTGGCCCCATTTTCATCCTCTGTGTATACTTACAAGGGAAAATCAGCATAACAGTCCCAAATGGAGGAGTTTTATTTTAGCATACTGTTGCCTATTCATACACTCAACCATCTAGGTCTTAAATATATATCTTGTTGCATGTCAAGGCATTATTCTTCTTTTTTCTTCTGAAATCCCTGAGGTTCTTGCAAGCCTATTTTGGTTGGACAAGCACAGCAGTAGCAGCCTGAACATCAAAGAGAGAAAGACTCTTCTGTAGGATTACAATAATGTCACAGGTAAACTGTGCATATTATTTTTAAGGATATATATATATATATACTATCTTGTTGATGCTGCAAACGTCCAAATGACCATTAGACGGCAGCAAAGAGCTAAATTGTTCCATAACTCTAAGTTGCCATCTAGTGGTCTGTTCTGCTCAGTCCCCAACCCAGTAGAGTTGGGTCATAGGTTCTTTTAGATTTGGAAGCAATGACCACACAATATGAGAACGTAAGGCTATATTCCAAGGCAGTATAAGAAAACAACATCATACATAACAAGAGACAGCAAACAAAGAATATTGAAAAATACTGAAGAATATAATATAACCCAAGGCAGCAATCAAACAATATTCAAGAATACTGAAATATACAATAAGACAAACAAAGAAGGACCTTGTGCCCTTCTGCCCGTCTGGGGACCCCAAAGAAATGACGGCAGCTGAATTCCTTCACAAGCAATAAACATGCAGCACCTTCCCAGTTGAAGTTCCATGGGAATTTTGACTAGGTTATATAGGCTCTGAACCATAATTAAGCATACCTGCTTTTTAATAGTCTCACCTCACTGGATTTTATGAAGGACAGGGATGATAAGTCTATCTTAACTTGGAATGGTTTGCCCTCCTTCCAAGAATGAGACCATCAAGGTCCAAGTTTGAAGATTTCTGCCAAGAATGAGACCATCAAAGCTAAGGAGTCTTTGCTTATACCAGACAGTGATGAGACCTTCTCAAAGTTAAGGAGTATCTGTTTCTTAAGGTTAATGGGAGTGAAAATGAGAAAGATCATCCTACTCTACACAGATGTCTCATCAAGGAAAAGGCAGAACAAAGTGTAACCCAAGTATGACCCTTTAGTGACTAAAATAAATGCTTGCTTAATTCCACATCACAATACTGAACCAGTAAATGAAAATATAAACTCATATAGAGTTCTGTGTTCCATGCACCTAAGGGAAAGAGATCCACATCACTATCCAATTCCTCCTTGCCAATCTTCTGATAGAACCCCCAGCACTACATAGCCTTTTAGAGCTCTGCAGTGTATATATGGTAGTCCTAATATTCAAGCACTTGTTTTCTATAGAATCAAATTTTGATTCAGCTTTTTTTACATTTATAGCAATAGGTACTTGTATTTCTTATAAATGTACACATTTATAAAACATTTTAAACACTTTAACAACTAAGCTCATGTAGTATCTGTTTAAGAAGTTCAATATATCAATAGACACTAGCAAGTTCTACCAAACAGCAGGAGTACTGTAAAAGATTTCAGCAATTTATACAATTTACAATTTGTACATTGGCTTTTTCACACTCATTTTGCATAAACACCCAGGAATGGAAAGAACAGAGATTAGTTTAGGTAACAATTACCACAATTCACAATTGCATTAGCACCTATTAAGCTTCATTGTTCTGTGGAAATTTTAATGATATATTCTAGAGTTAATAAAAGCAGAAGATGATTAGAAGTAAAATTGTTTCCATGCAAGCTGACAGGACTGCTGAGCATAATAATATATTTCTAAGACGACCTGTTTGGAGTTTACTCCATAATTTAATGTAAATTCTGAAGAACTTTTTTTTTCTTCTTCTGGTTAAATGTTAATGTGTTACCTTTTAACACACAAAGAGTTCTAATGGATGCAAAGATCCATTGATGGAGTTACTAATAATTTAGAATCCTGACTATCTCAAAATAATGTGTATTTTGTTTCTTTGGGTTTTTTTCTCTGTTGCTTAATATTTTAGTCTTTAAACAACTGCAAAGGTAACATTTTCAACAGATGCAATTATAATATGAACCTAATCCTAATCACAATATAAAAATTATTGATGTTTTCTCTTTTAAAAAATAATAAATATATGTTTTTATGCTTGCAGAACAGTTTGTAACAGCTTCCTGCATGTATTAGGTTCTAACATTGTTATCTTACCCTCCCTCTCATTTTATCTTCAGAGCAATCTTGTCCAGAGAAGGGTTACCAAGATGGTGAAAGGACTGAAAACCAAGACCTATGAAGAATGGTTAAAAGACCTAGGTATGTTTAGCTTGCAGAAGAGACGGTTGAGAGGGAACATAATAGCTGTCATTAAATATCTGAAGGGCAGTCATATTGTACAGGGTTTGGACTTATTCTGACTTGCTCCAGAGAATAAGATTAGAACTAATGGAATGAAATTTCAAGGATGTAGATACAGATTACATATAAGGAAGAACTTCTTGACAATAAGAGCTCTCAATCAGTGGAATAGATTACCACATGGAATGGTTTCTTCCCCTTCAATGGAGGTTTTCAAACATAGGCTGGATAGTTGTCTATCAGGGATGGTGTAGTGAATCTTGCAGTGTGCAGGGGGTTGACATCTGAGGTCCCTTCCAACTCTTTGCTTCTATGATGGCTTCATCTCAGAGTAGGGGCTTGAGCTTGACATCCTAAAGCTATCTTCCCTAAAACCTGAGCACCATCACACATTCTTAAAATGGCTAGGGTGCCCCATCACTGAAATCTCACACATGACTCTCAAAATCTCACAAGATTCAGTGAGACATATGAGACTTTAATATTCTTGTGGGTTATCACATGACACCTCTGAAATCTCGTGATATTCTGGAGATTTTAAAAACTGTTTAATGTTTTGGACGAGATTGGACACTTTCTGGATAATTGAGAGGTATCATGTTTTCAACCCTTGCATTAACCCTTACAGAATAACAATGGCTTTGCATTGGTGCAAAACTTAGGAAGGAAAGTTTTAGGCATCAATAATGAAAACATCTGGGAATAGAAAGAAATGAAATTAAATGTAATGTATACTCTGTGATTAGGATTTTTCTGAATAGAGCTGTTTATTTCAGTAATGCAGTTACTGTTGCAGCAATGCATAGTAGGAGCTTTTCCAGGCCCATATCATGTTCCTTCAGGGTTCCCACTGCTGCCTGTGCCCCCATCAGGTTTGCCTTTCATTTTATTTTTATCAGTCTCACTGAAGGGACTCTAGGCAGTGTACAAGGTTAAAACCAAAAAAACAACAACAACAACACACAATTTATAAAACAAAATACAAAAAAAAAACCCATATCATATTTGTATCCCCCTCCCCAGTCATTCCACTGCAATTATTGAAACAGTAATTAAACAACTAGTCAATGGGGCTTGCTTAACTTCCCAGCCCAAAGTCCTGGAGGAACATGCAGGACATTAACATCTTGTGGAAGGCCAACAAGGTCAGGGCCATCTAGATCTCCGGAGGAATGCTGTTCACTGAGCAAGTGCAGTAGCAGAGAAGGTAGAACTCCTGGAACATGCTGATTGCTGGTTCTGGTGAGGTGAAGAGATAATTGGAGACAATAACAATAATCTGGCCCTGTGCCATGTAGGCTTTATAGGTGATAACCAGCATCCTGAATTGTGCCAAGAAGCCCACTGGGAGCCAATGTAGGTAATGGAGCAGAGGTGTCACATGGAACACCCAAAAATGTCTGTGCTGATCAGCTATAGCTTCCAAATGTTCAAGGACAGCCCCATTTAGAGTAATCCAACTAGGAGGTGACTGAAGCATAACTCACCATGAATAAGGCCTCTTGATCCAGAAATAGGTGCAATTGGTGCACAAAATGAACCTGTGCAAGTGTCCTCCTAGCCATAGCTTCCATCAAGCAGGAGCTGCAAGTCTGGGATGACCCTCTACTGTCCTACAGTTCTGCTCTCCTCTCATTTGTACACTCTGTGTTCCTTCTCTATGTTTCATTTCTCTTTGATCTCTCACCTCTTTTTTTTTTTTTTAACTTTTTTGCTTTTCCACTCTTCTATCTCATGTGCATACACACAAACACACACATACAGTGGGGCAAAAAAGTATTTAGTCAGCCACCAATTGTGCAAGTTCTCCCACTTAAAAAGATGAGAGAGGCCTGTAATTTTCATCATAGGTATACCTCAACTATGAGAGACAAAATGGGGGGAAAAATCCAGAAAATCACATTGTCTGATTTTTAAAGAATTTATTTGCAAATCATGGTGGAAAATAAGTATTTGGTCAATATCAAAAGTTCATCTCAATACTTTGTTATATATCCTTTGTTGGCAATGACAGAGGTCAAACGTTTTCTGTAAGTCTTCACAAGGTTTTCACACACTGTTGCTGGTATTTTGGCCCATTCCTCCATGCAGATCTCCTCTAGAGCAGTGATGTTCTGGGGCTGTCGCTGGGCAACACGGACTTTCAACTCCCTCCAAAGGTTTTCCATGGGGTTGAGATCTGGAGACTGGCTAGGCCACTCCAGGACCTTGAAATGCTTCTTACGAAGCCACTCCTTCGTTGCCCGAACAGTGTGTCTGGGATCACTGTCATGCTGAAAGACCCAGCCACGTTTCATCTTCAATGCCCTTGCTGATGGAAGGTGTTCACTCAAAATCTCATGATACATGGCCCCATTCATTCTTTCCTTTACACGGATCAGTCGTCCTGGTCCCTTTGCAGAAAACCAGCCCCAAAGCATGATGTTTCCACCCCCATGCTTCACAGTCGGTATGGTGTTCTTTGGATGCAACTCAGCATTCTCTCTCCTCCAAACACGACGAGTTGAGTTTAGACCAAAACATTCTACTTTGGTTTCATCTGACCATATGACATTCCCCCAATCCTCTTCTGGATCATCCAAATGCTCTCTAGCAAACTTCAGATGGGCCCAGACATGTACTGGCTTAAGCAGGGGGACACGTCTGGCACTGCAGGATTTGAGTCCCTGGCAGCATAGTGTGTTACTGATGGTAGCCTTTGTTACTTTGGTCCCAGCTCTCTGCAGGTCATTCACTAGGTCCCCCCATGTGGTTCTGGGATTTTTGCTCACCGTTCTTGTGATCATTTTGACCCCACAGGGTGAGATCTTGCATGGAGCCCCAGATCAAGGGAGATTATCAGTGGTCTTGTATGTCTTCCATTGTCTAATTATTGCTCCCACAGTTGATTTCTTCACACCAAGCTGCTTGCCTATTGCAGATTCAGTCTTCCCAGCCTGGTGCAGGTCTACAATTTTGTTTCTGGTGTCCTTCGACAGCTCTTTGGTCTTGGCCATAGTGGAGTTTGGAGTGTGACTGTTTGAGGTTGTGGACAGGTGTCTTTTATACTGATAACAAGGTCAAACAGGTGCCATTACTACAGGTAATGAGTGGAGGACAGAGGAGCCTCTTAAAGAAGTAGTTACAGGTCTGTGACAGCCAGACATCTTGCTTGTTTGTAGGTGACCAAATACTTATTTTCCACCATGATTTGCAAATAAATTCTTTAAAAATCAGACAATGTGATTTTCTGGATTTTTCCCCCCATTTTGTCTCTCATAGTTGAGGTATACCTATGATGAAAATTACAGGCCTCTCTCATCTTTTTAAGTGGGAGAACTTGCACAATTGGTGGCTGACTAAATACTTGTTTGCCCCACTGTATGAGGCACAGGAGGCTCCAAAACTATCCAGAATTTAGAATATATTATAGGGGGCCTTTGATAAATATGCATATGGGTATGGATATTTTTAAATGCCTAATGTGTTTTAAAATGTCTTCTTCTTAAGAACAACATGTAAATTCATCAATGTTTTTACAGTTAACATTCTTATTCAAATTTTAAAAGGTTTTTAAGAAAACAGCCATTGTATAAACTGTGAAATTGTACTTCAGAGCTCTATATAGTTGACAACAATCTACTTTTGCAGGAGTAATGCATGAACTTATATTTGGTAAGGATGTCTTCTGATGGGTGGAAGTTCTTGATATGAGTTCTGTTGCCCAAACAAGTTTCTGTCTTAATAGAATCTTCCTTGCATAGGATTATACTCTTAAAATACACTACAAGGCATTGCCACACATCCACAGCCTTCCCAAATCTGAAACCCTTCAGATCTATTGATGATCCTGGCTGGGGATTGTGAGATTTGAAGTCCAACATGTACTGAAGGCTCCATGTTGCAGGAGGCTGATTAGCATCATCATTCTTCTTTCTCCCAGTTAGAAAGGAAAAATATATAGAAGTCAATAAAAATGACATATATTGGCAGTAAAAAGCTCCTTGTTCTAACATGCCTCCTCCTCACCCATTCATTTTATTCCATGAGTTCACATGAGGCAGAAACAGGTAGGAAACCACAGGAAAAGAACTAAGATAAATTAAAATAAAAGGAACTCCAAATGCCTGATCCGATTGCTGCAGAGAGCAGCTGAAATGGTAGAAAGAAACAATTAACTAAGCTTTTGGAATTATATTCCAAACAAATCATCATAGCAAGAAAGCAGTAACACAACTGGAGAAGCATAAATTGGTCACCACATGTCTGAAACCCAGGGGAAATTCCAGCTGATCCTGTTTTAGAGAGCATTCAAGAAATTGCTGAACCTGGGTATTCATATTTTTTTCTCCAAGGTACTATAAAGCTCAGTTTCAGAGGGTCTCAAACACTTTGAAATAAAATTAAGCTGCAATCTAATGTCCTTTAGAAGAGTGTTGCAGGGCCATAAATTGATTGTATTCTCCCAGCAAATTTGGAGGGATAACTCTGACTCTGGAAAGCAAAATCCAAGATCAATTCTCTCATTCCAGATGTGGTGGAATCATCCATTCTCTTTCATCTCCCTAAAATTGGACCTCTGATTTTAGAAGAAAGGAAAAGACGAAGGATCAGAAGTATGGTATGGGTGGAGAAAAAAAAATGTTGGATTCAACTAACCCCAAACCTTCCACTATGTCCCATTCTAGGGGAAAATTTAGACGAGTTAGGAAATTGATATTTTTACAGCCAAATAGGGAGGAAGAGATGCAAATGACTCCAGCAGGGCATGGAAATGTCAGAGGTTCCTTCTATCAACATGCAGCATTACAGAGAGAAAGTAATGTGTAGTTGGGGAATACTAATACCTCTGTCTTTAATGTTAAATTCACTACTTATCCACTGACTTTGAAAAAAGCACTGCCTTTGCTATTTCTTCTTTCTTCTGTAGTCTGCCTGCAAGAAGAAACAGCTAACTCTATTTCAAGGCTTCAAACAATTTTCACATGATGATTTCACATAGGTCCATCCCACCAACAGTAGAGGGCTGAAAAAACTAGGAGGACAAGAGAAAGCTACTGGAGTTTCCCAGCACTGGTTGGAATGAAATATTTCAGGGATGTGGTGACAAACTCAGGGCAATGGGATGGCATGCCAGTAACCCATGCAGATCTCAAATCCTGATTCCAAATCTGGCTGAATCACTGGTTTTCATAAAGTGGTTATAATACTAGTAGGACTTGCCCACATTATTGGTTAGAAGTAGATACTTTCTTCAGCTCAAACTAACCCTTTTCCCCCTGTTTTCACCACTAGAAAACCAGCCAAAGTAGAAAGACAGCTCTGTGGGGAAAAAATCATTACAAGAGTCTTGTAGTACATGTTTTAAACAAATATATAAATCTCCTCAGACATTTCTCATTTGCAGATTGAAAATAATGCAGAATAAAACATAATATTCTGGTGATTTCTGCTACCTCCCTTCCCAAACCCAGGAGAATGAGCCAAGAGTGTTTATAATGCAAACATTTTACAGGCAGCTGGCTCTTTTAATATGGGATAAATACTTCCCTAGGTTTTTATATTTCTTTTAAAAATAGATGTTCTGAAATTGCCTACAAGCAGAATTCAAATTAGTAGAGAAAGGTTTGTTGAACTTGAAGTACCTATGAGAAACTCTATCAGGGCCTCATTGTTTCTAGGATTTGACAAAACAAGATATACTAAACAGTAGAATTGTTTAACCCTTATGCAGACTTACAGATTAAATTGATGCAGCTTGCTTAACTATGGTTTGTTTCACCTTGGCTTATTGAATAAACTACATTTGGCTGTATTCATGCAACACACAAAACCAGTCAAACCAAACTTATCACTTTATGACTTATTGAATTTCTCAGGGATAGAAATGGAGCAACTGGGGCAAACTGAGGTATCAAGAGAAGATATTCTAGGGCATCTTGAGAGACTACACTAGGTGGTCTTTGCCATCTTTTTCAGGCATATTAGTAGAAATGGTAATCCAATCAAAATTATTAAGCACATGCAGGCTTTGCTAAAGCTGAATTCTATTAATATAAATCCTTTGTAACCAACATTTAAGAGGGATTTTTTAAGAGAGCCAACACATACACAGATGGAGGCAACCCTGCTGACATTGTATGCTTAGACCAGTGTTTCTCAACCTCAGCAACTTTAAGCTGTGTGGAATTCCCCATGCTGGCTGGAGAATTCTGGGAGTTGAAGTCCACACAGCTTAAAGTTGCTGAGGTTGAGAAACACTGGCTTAGACTGTCAAAAAGTAAACAGGCAGAAAAGTCTACAACCCACTTTCACTGACAGGCAGCCACAACTGGCTGACAGAGGCATGGCTTGGGATCAAGTAGGTGGGGAGCTTATACCAAAACCTTCTCTTTCTGTTGGATACAGAAAATGTTTTGCTTTTTTTAAAAAGAGGACAGAAGACTGAGAAGAAAATCTCATCTCCCTCCATTTCCTCAGCAGGCTCAGAATTAACTGACTAAACTCAAGTGATTTTGGGGGGGAGGGGAGAATCCAGGAATAATTGAGAGAGAGGGAAATAATTTCAGGAAACAGCAATCTCTAAAAAGATAGATAAAATAACATTCAGTGAGAAATACTGCATATGTAGCATTGTATTTTTTGTTTTATTTTTATTTTTAGATTATTTTTAATTTTGATTTTATATGTGTTTAAGCCTACTATTCCTCTCTCTCTCTCTTTCTTTTTGCTCTGTACAAGCTAAATAACTATAATATTTATGCAGCCTGGATCCTCTTTGCAGCACAGTTGCCTCTAAATTAAGAGCAGACTGACATCATCTTCCAGCCTGTCCAGAGCCTTATATTTTTCTTTATATTTTTCTATAGAAAATAATCTTATGTCATGATCTAGGATTTTAACAGCTCTATATTTTTATCTCCACTACTACTGAATATTTATGCATGTGACTACCCAAAGCTAAAAAATGATGTTTTTAATGAGGATTGAATGAAAACTAATGCCTCCATGTTATAATTTGCCAATAGATGGCAGCACTGATGTCCTAGAAGCTCTTCCATGTTCTTAGCAACTGTTCTTTCACTTCAGTCAGCAGGAAGATGCTGTGAGAAAAGGTGGTACTGGTATTGTTTGTGAAATGCAACCCGCAATGAATGCTAATCAGTACACTTTAAGCAATGCACTATGATCAATAATTTTACTACTGAAGGAGCCCCTCCAATTGAAATTCACTACCAAGTACAGGTTGTTTATGGTGATGACTGTGTTGATGTGACTACTGTGTGTTGTTGGGATACACACACACACACACACACACACACACACAGTGAACCATAAAGAATTGATTTGTGTGATCAAGAATGAAATGGATAATCTGTGATACCAACCAATGAGTTTCACATGAGAAGATTTGATGAACTGTAAGGACAATCAGTAGATCTCTCAAAGAGAAATTGCTCTCATGCTTGGCATTTCACAGGAACGTGTGGGTCACATTATTGATGTTCTTCAATATGAGAAGGTTTGTGCAAGATGGATTTCTTGTATGCTGATGGCAGAGATGAAAGCTTCAAGGGTTGAAATTTGCCAGCAATTGTTGTCACACTATAAGAATGAAGGTAATTTCTTTACAGCATTATGACAACTGATGAAACATGGGCTCATTTATGACCCAGAAATGAAGCATCAGTTCATGAAATACTGTATCATCACAAAGTTTTACCTGGGGGAAAGAAATCAGGAAAATTCATTGTTAGTTTTTTAGGGATGCAGATGGTGTTATTCACATGGATTTCCTTGAACTTGGCACCACTATCAACTCCAATGCAATAGTCAAAACTTTGAAACATCTATTAAGCAGAGTTCAGAAGCACAGGAAGGAAATTGTACTGCAACATGACGATGCTTGGCCTCACCAGCAATCCAAGAGACAAACTGCCCAGAGTCACTGGGAGTCAAGCAGCATATAAATTTAACAAATTATTGGTGCTGTTGTTGTTGTTTGCAAAGTTAGATCACACCATCTTACCCCATCTGTCATACAGTCCAGATTTAGCACCATGTAATTTCCACCTTTTCCAAAAATTGAAAGAATATCTTCATGGGCATCTGTTTGACTCAAATATAGAAAAGACTGTCAGGACCTGGTTGAACTGACAAAGTACGGAGGTTTTTTGTGGTGGCTTTAAGAAGCTTCTCCATCATTGGCAGAAGTGTATATGGTGGTGATTATGTGGAGAAGTAAATACAGGTAACAAACATTCATTTCAAGGTTTGTTTTCTAGTTTTAGTTATTAAAAATCTCTATTTAAATAAAGTTATGGCAGTGCAGGAATTACTTCACTTGTAGAAGGGATTGAGACTAAGTTTTTTTGTTTTTTGTTTAATTAAAGCTGAGAATCTAAAGATTGGGCTTTATGTGAAAGGATCCTTGGTGTGAACCCTGGATTTGTATGGTTTGTAGCTACATCTTGGTTTCCTTTTTTCTTTTTTTAATCAATGAGCCACAATGTTATGGGAGAGCCATAATCTGGATACAGTGTTCACTGAAGGAAGGCCTCTCTCTTTAATTGCCAGATGAGGTGTTTCTAACAAGGTAAGATTTCATCAACATGATGAAATGCATGTTGTGATGTCACAATGCAAGTTTTACCCCTTATGTACATGTGTGCAACAAAAAGGAATAGAGTGGTATTGTGACTTCACAACACCCATTTTTATCCCTCCCCCCCCCACCTCCCATGCAGATACTCATGAGTACTTGTTATTTTCCAACAAGCAACTGCTTTTCCAACACAGTTTGAAGCTTTATGGAAAAAGTTTCCATTGACATCAACAGGAACAATTTTCCTAATATTCCATGCTCAAAGATTTTCACTTGAGAAGCAAAAAGATAAGCCTGCCAGGACTGTACTTTACATTTGAAATAAGAATGATCTCCATTAATGTGCCTTTCATCATTTAAAGAAAAAGGCAATCCTCACACAGGATTGTTCTATGGAGCTTAATATCATTGAATGCATGGGGATTTACGTCTAAGTAAAAATACTTCTATATAAGAGTCAGCAACCCTTATTTAAGTATTTTTTTCTTAGATATAAATCCTGCATTCTTTCAGACTCTGGTTGCTTACCCCCTTCTCATCAAATCTGAGATTATGTCAGTATTCTCAGTTAAGATCTTATAAGATCCAAATCTCTTGCAATGAAGATCTTTTGAGGGACTTCAGAAGAATATTCAACATATTCTTATGTGATATCTTGTGAAATTCTGCCCATTTTGCTTAAAAATGCAGCAATGGAGAGCAGGGTCTCTTTATAGGTTTAGTTCAAACATGCATCTCTACACCATGACTTTTTGAATATGTCATCTCTTTGAATTCTCTTAATTTCAGAATTACTATGGATTGAGCAGGAGCGTTGTTCAAAGGAGCAAATGGTGATTACCATAGGTTCACCCACCAGGAGACAGAGGGAGGGAGGGGGAGAGAGAGAGAGAGAGAGAGAGAGAGAGAGATTCATTTAACAATTCTTATTCCTAACTCCCAAACATTTTTAGAACATTTGAAAAATCAAATTTTAAAGTGCTCACAGGCATTCCTAATTCCTCTATGTTGTTGCAAATACAGTGGGACCAATAACACTGCAGTATGAATTTGTGTTAAGCTCCCTTTCTCTCTCACACACACACTATTTATTTATTTATGTATTTATTTTCCCAGCAGGGGGTCAGAATTCTGTAAAATTCTTCTTCCTAGATCAATCACTTTCCCATATATGTAAATGTGATGTCTTAGTTCTGTTGTGCTCTAAGCAATCAAGGCTGGTGTATTTGCAATGCCACACTGTTTCTCTTGCAGTGGCTGCATCCTGACTCCCAGCATAACTAGGGATTCAGGTACAACCTGAAGTTGCCTTTGTACACTGAAATGTCTATAGGTTTAAACCAGATCAATTGTGCTAAAGAATCTGGCAAGTTTGCTTGATTTTACTAATTCTTCATTACAGCCTGCTCTCAGGAAATAATGGTGAAGGCCAGGAGCTGGCAAAACCTTCCGCAGTGCTTGACACATCTCCAAGAGGTCCCTTTGCCAGTAAAATAATATTTTAAATCATTGAAATCTTGCAAGATTGCAAAGCCTTATGAGATCTCATGCAGGAATGCCACAATCATTAGCATTTTAAAAAATAATAGCAAATGCAAGATTTTGTGAGATGTTGCTTTTTTGTTTTTTGGGAGGTTCAACCTTTGCATGTGCCTAGGCTAAACCACAGAGGAAGAAACCGCACTATGAACCCAAACATATACATACAACAACACTTCCAGGCCTGAGTACAACTAATCTGGCTGCACCCACAGAAAGAGGCTGCAGGAACCTTAGCTGTTTGAGGCTTATTCCACAAATGCCATCATCCCCATCAATCACCCCCCAGTTTACTTTGTTATGGGCAAGGTGGGGGCAGAGGGAAGACAGAAGAGGCAGTTAATTGCATTAAGAAGCAGCTATGTTCATGTGTTATCAACTTCCACTTCATACTGAATTATAGGATTTTGACAGTAGTATGAAGGGCCTTGTAAAGTTCAAATAAATTAAGCAAAGGAACCAAGTTGTTGAAGGAAGTAACTAAATGAAAACAAAGAGAAGAAGGGCAAGCACTTAGCTGCAGGCATCCTTTCTGTACAGAGTGTAAACCACAGTGAGAATATAAACAAAAGCTCTCTCCCCATTCTTCTCCCTGTATGTGATGACAGACAGGCTTTGAGGAATGTAGTTCAATCAGGACATGGAAAGAGAGGTTTTTCAAGACCCACCTTTCTCAAATGGTGCTATCAACTGTTTGCTGAAAGATTATGTGACTTTTATCTTAACCTCATGCAGATGAAAAGTAACAAATTCATCATCTTCACACAGGGTTTGCAGATGGATGTTTGCTGTAGTCAAGATCAGCTTCAACTATCTCAGACTTGAAAGGCGCCTGAAAAATATAGCAAGCATCCACCACCATCTGAATAAATGAAGTCGGTCTTGTGACTGATTCTGTTCTCTTTGAGAATGCTGATTTGTCTGTCTGTCTACCAAACTTCCTAGTGGCTATCATTCCCCCATTTACCCTGGCTCACTTCTTAATCAGCTCATTCTCAAATATCATCTGAATGCATTAGGCAAGAACTCTACAAGAAAATGTGGACAAACCAAAATCAGAGGAGCTTATGTCCAAACTTTCTCTGCTAGAGTCCTCTCTTTTTCTTTCTCAAGGAAGGTGTCTATAATAGAAAGTGCTTCCATTCTCATTCTTAAATCTTAAAGCTGAACAAAATTTGGGCAGCTTTTCATGCCCACCTAGTCTCACTGGAAGGCTTTCTGCAGCCATCAACATGGAATTTTATATGATCAAACCATAATTTCCAGATTATATGGAGCAGTACTTCCATTTCATTGAGCAGTAGGCAGAATTCCTCAAAATACTCCCCCGCTTCACATATTGCACTTGAAGTAGTATGTATACAAATTGCAATAATCCAAAGATTGACAAAAATGGTTAGAAGTATTAAAAAAAAAAGTCTGTAAGAAAAAGTTGAAGAAACTGAATGTGTTCAGCCCAGAGAAGATAAAAGTGAAATAGCATTCTCTGAATACCTGGAGAATGTCTGCAAAGGACAGTCTTATTCTCTACTCACCAGTAGGCAGGACAAAGTCTTAAGGGCTTAATTTATTAGAATATGGATCTCAGTTGAACTTTATGGGAAATGTAATGATAAGAGGACTTCATCAATGGAACCAATTACCTAGAAGTGTGGTGATCTCTCTGCTTTTGGATGTCTTTAAGCAAAGCTTAGTTGTTGTCTGTTAGAGATGTTCTAGCTATGATTTCCTGTACTAAGTGGGGTTTAGATTTGTGGGATTACTGTTTTTTTCTAAAGTTTTATTTTATTATTTAATCTACAAAGCAAAAATACAACTACAAGTAGACCTCGTTTAATGACCACAATTGGGACCGGCAACTCAGTTATTAAGTGAAGCAGTTGCTAATTGAAACTACAGCTGTGCTTATGATCTTACTTCAGCTTTCCTTTGCTTTACAGACCTGCAAAGGTCATAAATGTGAGGATGGGTCACAAAGTTACTTTTTCATCACTGTCGTAACTGCAAACAGTCGCTGTACAAGGCAGTTGCTAAACAAGGACTACCTTTATATACAACAGCATTAAAGGATCAACAAAACCTCAAATCAATAAACATTAAAAAAGAAGAAGAAGAAGAGGGGGAGAAGGCCTATAAATTAAGTCCAAAAACTTTGACCATATTCCTAAAAAGTTTTCTTTCTTGCCCCTTGTTTCCCCGTCGGCACAATTTTAAATGTTGACAAATAACATACATCAACAATCCACCACTGCAAATCATTTCTCCTTCTATTGCTGTATAATCATTCATTAAGCCAAAACCTATTCTTGAATAACTTACATTTCTTGATATATTGATAGATTCCAATTACTAGGAATATAGCCAACAAGAATATATGTGGCTTTAGGAGCAGTAGATCTTGAGTCATGTTAACAATCCTGTTGATTCCAATCCAAAATTTAATAATAATGAAACAAGACCAAACCATATGAGTTAATGTTCCAACTGCTGAGGTGACTGTAAACAAACTTTAGTGAATATTCTCTGAGACATCCAATATACTTTTGTTGTATTAACGTTAAGTTTACAGAAAAATAGTATCACATTTGTTTATCAGGACAGGACATTTAATGTCATTATTCCAAAAGTTATACAACTAACTAATATCAATTTCATCAGCTTGATATAAAAATGGATTAATGACTTAGAAGCCATAGATATTTCCTCCAAAATATCTAATTTCAAACTTCAAAAGCAGCAATTGCATACAGGTCAGATAAACCAAATAACAAATAATAAGTTGAATATACTGCCAAGAAGTACACTGAGTTAAATAATTCATTTTTAAATTTGGCTTTAAAAAAAAGCCAAGCAAGCAACCTCAGAACTGAGTTGATTCAAAGTAGAACTACTGTGAGTGGCCCAGTTTACCCAAAAAGCAGATTTACACACTATTTTTAAACTCCCAATACCATTAGAATTACCTTTTTGGGATAAATGGAAATACTTAGGCCCAAGATAATGAAAGAGTCAAAACTTAATTTTAAATCTCATATCCTTTTTTATTATTATTATTGCTGTGATCCAGTTGCAACAGGTCTGATTCATTCCTGTTTATAGAGTAACTAGACAAGGACCCCAACTATTTCATTAAATGAAATAAAATTAGCCATAGAGATTTTTGTTATCTATCTATAAAGCATAAAATATCATCAGCATGTAATAACATCTTATGCTTTTTCCCCATGCCCCACTCCCCTTATAATTCCGTGGATGTTTTCAAAATTTCTAAATATTCAGAAAGCCAAATTAAAAATAAGAGAAAGACAATTTTGTTGATGTGAACCAAGCAGAAGACCTCACTTATATTCACTGATGATTTAGGAACTGAATACAAGACACAAAAATGAGGAGGCCTATAAGAAATCAAAATCTGCTTTTAAAAAATGTTAGGAAGCCAAATCAAAGGCTTCCAAAAAAATTATAGCTGCTGGGTCTTGTCTATTTTGAGTTAAAGCGAGGACAATTACAAATCTAATATTGTCAGGAACCTGATGACTATATGTAAAACCAGGCTGAACTGGCTATGAGGAAGAATAGCCTATGATCTGACTGAAATATTCACATCTACACATCCATATTTATCAAGGAAATAGGTCTATAATTAGAACACATAGCAGATTCCTTGCCTGGCTTCGGAAGTATCATGTTTGCCTCATTAAAACAAATAGAGATTTATTGGGAAAAGCTTTATTAATGAAAATAGGAGAAAAATATATATAATTTTTTTATAGAAGCTAACTGGAAAATCACCATGACCAGGAGTCTTCCTTAATTTCATAGACTGAATTATTTTAATGATTTATTGAAGTATGAGAAGTGAAGTAAATTTTGTAACATATTCCTATGATGTACGTGGTTAAAAAAAAAATTATCTCTTCTGTTAAGAAAGAATAAGTACTGCACCATTTAGAATTAGAATTGTATATTGTCACTGACAGTCAAGGCCATTTCTGGAAGGCAAGGACAATATCCATTTAGTCTTTATGGGTGCCGAATCAAAGTGTTTAGGCTTGGAAATAGTTGTGGTCACAACCACTTGTGTAATTATAATTGCTTGGGAATTAAATTACCTGTAATGTTTCAGGTTATGTTTCAGCTTGCCCAGCCTGATGCCCTATAGTAGTAAGTAAGTAAGTAAATAGTTTATTGAATAAGTCTCCAGATCATTTCAAGTATATTACAGGTAACCACAATAAGTACATATTTTAAAACAAGACATTGTTACTAAAATCTAAAACCAATGAAGTACCTACATTCAAATTTAAATCTAAATCTATAAAATAATAATATTAAAATCTTTTAACCTTTATAACATAATACACTTCTTTAAAATGGTTAACAAAATGGAGTAGGAACTTTAATACACCTTGCCAGGCTCATATAAAATACAGGCACTGCATAATCTGTCATGTCAGGCAGAACTGACTATTCCTTTCCCCTTTAGCCTTGCTGCCTTAACTCCAAAGATAGCAGTTCACTGTGTCACAAACTGATTGGTACCTTGTAGGAGGAAATTCAATTTTATTTTCATAGTAATATGAGTTGGTAATTCCATAATTTCCAGCCAAACTTGGGATAATGGGGTTTGGACACCAATATTTATTTATTTATTTATTTATTAAACTTGTCCCCGCCCATCTCCCCCCAATGGGGGACTCTGGGTGGCTCACAACATATTAAAACAATAAATAAATATACGATTAAAATTTATAAAAGGACACATTTACAAAAATAAAAGGAAAAAAAAATCCAGGAGGCTGATGGTAGCAACATATATCTAGAGATTGCTGGATTTAAAAAGCTCCCCTGTTCACTTGCCCACTCACTCAAATTATAGGCAGCGCACTAACAATTTTCCTATGCTTGGCTTGTTATATTGTATATGTAAATACTTTTTGGTGTAGTTTAGTGTAGTGGTTAAGGCATCAGCCTAGAAACCAGGAGACTGTGAGTTTTAGTCCTGCCTTAAGCACAGCACAAGCTGGGTAATCTTGGGCCAGTCATTCTCTCTCAGCCCTAGGAAGAATGCAATGGCAAACAGAGTCAACCCTTGACTTGAAACACACTCACACACAAATACAACCTTCTTGTACTTATAGAACATAAATTAAAAACTACAATTATATACTACAATTAAAATGTCTCAAAACTGCAATTGTCATATCTAGAGAAATCGCTTTAGACATAAAGAAGAAAATAACATACTGCTGCATCACAGCCACTAAAAAAGGGAAAGAACAAAATAAAAGAGATGGAGTGAATGATACTGTACAATACACTTCCAAGTATTAAAGGCCTGGAATCTTTTTAAAATTGTCTTTGGCTGATTCCATAAAGGAATTACAGCAGGCAACCAAGGTGTCCTTGAGAGGGAGACTTCTTACAGCTGTGATACCACCACCAAAAATCCCCTTTATCCCACAGCCACTCACCATAACTGATTTGGTGGGAAATAAGCCTCAGCTGATTAATTCACGGCTTGGCTAGGGACATGGGAGGAAATGTCATGGTTCCTTTCCGTACTGTGAGAAAAGGTGATTTGAAGCCCAAAGCTTAAATCGGTGTGGGCAATTTAGAAACAATCTATGTTTTTATTTGTTTACATTCTGGACTGAATTTAATCACCACATGCACTACAAGGATATAGAGTCATTGTGAACAGATTGAAAGGCTGTTATTAGAAGAAAATGACAGTATTCATGGGAGAAGAATTGGTCAGCAGAAAGATCAATAGATTATGCTGTCCTGGATTGAAATCAATCTCAATTTGAAGTTGGGCAAATCAGCTTCATGTTGGAGAGGTAATGATATATTATTGTCAGAGTAGTATCTACTACTGTACAGTAGAGTATACAAAAAAACCATCAGAGCCATCAGAAATTATCATTATTGCTTAGACTACCCTGAAAATAAGAGGGGGAAATAGCAATCAGTGTGAGAGCTAACAAAGTAGTAGAATATAGTGGTGAAGCCAGAGGGCTTCTTCAGAAAGCTCAAAAACAAATCCTGCCTTCACCCACTCCAATTCACAGTTTAGAGTTATATTGTTCCATGAGGTAAAAGGAATATGCATTATGCCTGCAGGATCTACACTAACTTAACTCTCAGCTATCCTAAATAAAATGCTTAAAAACCAAACTTGCTCCAATCCTTTTTTTCTTTGAAAAAAAGAAAGAAACTTTTATCACACATCTTTCACAAGCCAAACCGACATCTTCTCAGAAAGGGGTGGGCTGGGGGTCTCGGTGTTGGAGTCAGTTTGTTCTGGAGGCCTTGGGGGGGGGGGGGCTCCTGCCCTCCCCTCCCCAAAAAATAAATAAATAAATAAATAAATAAGGCAGATGATTCCGGCTTTCTCAATCTGTCAGAGGCTGGAGAGCATAAAATTCATCACCCAGATAGTTTGAAATATGATAATAAAGAAATAAGCAGAAAAGGGATAAATTCATCAAAGTGCAAGAACTATTTGAAGGGAGAAAAAAGAATTTCCTGAGGTAACTGTCCTTGACCTGGCTCTTTAATCGAGTGAAATTTCATCACTTTATCTAATATCATGCTTCATGCTTCAGGCTCCTGGCAATTCTATTTTAGTGTGGTCTAATGGGCAGCTGACACATCCACTCAGCACCAGACTGCATAATATCTGCTGACACACTGTGTGGTAAGCACCCTATTGAGAGTGTTTATTTGTGCCTGGCAAGGAAAAAAATCATCCAGTAAAAGTCTCTTCATAACCATTTCAATCTCAGATTTCAAAGCCTCTGTAGGCTTCATATTTCAAGAGGTTCCATGAGGGTGGCTGGGGGATGGGGCAGAGGTGAGGTGGCAAAGAGACTGTTGGCTTATGTGGGTGGCTGTTCTATTACCTGGCTGTAGGTGAGAGGTTGTGAAAACACCAGTTATGGTTGTCTGAAATCCAGATCTAGATAAGGTAATAAAGAGTGTCATCCTATCTGCTTTGCAGGCAGCTTCCTTCTGAACCCCTGATTCCATCTGATATTCAGAGGTTAACGCGCTGCTTTGGGACCAAAGCTAGCAATGCGCATGAAACTCTGTTATAGTTATTCAGTTCAGTAAGCATGGCGAACTCATCAACAGCTATTTGCACTCTGGGACTTATGGGGAAGAAATGGTGAACTGAAGACAGCTCCGCTAAAAGCGAAGCCAATGACCGTGGCATGATGAAGAGCCAGTGAGTAGACTGGCTCTTCTCCTCTCTGGACAAGTAGAGGACTTGAGATTGCCCACAAGTGCTCCATATAGTTGCTTCTCATGAGGAGACCGCAAGGCAGTGGTCTCTAGCGGGTTTAAAGCTCTGGGAGATAAGGGAATAGCCATCTTGCTTAACTCATGGTCAGTGCCTTTAAGGACACTGGGTTTGCATATTTCCTTTTCTAATCACTTTCAGAAATTGCTTGTTAACTGCTGTTCAGCTATTAGGAACGTTTGGATCAACATGTTTTGCAGCACTGGGTGAGTTACCTTCAATCCTTAGCGAAATAAGTTTTAAATACAAGTTTAAGGGCTTAAAAAAAAATTCTTTTGGAATAAATAGCAAAAAGGTGATTAGAACTTTGCTTTTGGAAAATTATAAATAGACTAAGGATCCATATGAATTTGAAACAAGATTTTGGAATTAATTTTAAGAATCCTTCCCCTGAGAAAATGCTTTTGTTTTTAATTGCCTTAAAAAAAACATGGCAGGATGAGACTGAACATTGGATACTAGAGGGAACTAGAAGGAACTAAAAATTACAAATAAAGGAGAAAAACACTTAAATCTGACTTACTAATACAGAATGAAGCGAAATATTTTAACATAGGACATACTGAAGGGTATTTGTGAACAATGGACCCAGAAGTTAATTTAAAGAGTACCTGCCTCTATAGATAGACTGTGTTTAAAAGATATCATGAAAAAGGAGCAAGTTTTACCTGACAAGATTGAGACAGATTTGAAAGTGGATTTGAAAATGACAGGCTATAAGAATGATATGGAAAAAGATGCTACACTGGACATACAAAAGAAACTGGCTGATTCTTAATAATTAAAAGGGATATACAAATAACAAACCAAGAGAGTGAGCTGGATAATTTTCCTATATTGGATTTACAAAATAGACTTTTTAAAGCTTTGAAGAATTTTGTGAGAAGGGACAAACAAAAGATGAAAAGAAATCAAGTTCTAGTACGTTATTTGAAGGGACTAAAGATTAAGATTGTTAAAAGTAAAAGGAAGGACGATAAAGTTGGTTTATTTGATCAAGATCAAAATAGATATGTTGCTATCTCTGGTAACCCTTGCTGACATCAGGACTGAAGGACAAGGCTTTAAGGATTTGTGTATAGATAAGAGATGGGATATGGGAAGGATAGATCATTTGTTGTATTTTAAGAGAAGGTTGCTTATACTTGTTGTGTTGAACATTGTTCATACTTGTGTTGAAGGGGGAAATAATTTCTTTATATATTTCTTTTCTTTTTCTTTACTATATTCTTAATTTTTCTTTCTTTTCTATTTTTCTATTTTTTTCACTTCTGCACTTTCTATTTTTCCTTTTTAATGTTTTATTTTTTAGTTTGTATTAGTTTTTAACTTTTTAATTGTAACTTTTAATACAATTACTATATATATTAAAAAAAATCTATTTGTAGTGTAGGCATGATGGGACTTTGATGTACTGATTTATGCTTGCCAGCTTCTTCCTGCAGTATTAGTTTCAAGTAGAGACATCTTTTTTAAAAAAGCAGCCAAAGAATCAGTGTCGGGAGGAGGTGAATCAGGGGGGGGGGGGGGGACCATGGCTTTCAGCCTAATCAAAAACATTATGATCAACAAAACAACCTCAGAACCAAACAGCATGAGACGATAAATGATGAATGATTCACTCCTCCCAGCTTAGGCAACAATTAATGATTTCCTTAAAGGGAAATATGCTATTTCTTGCCCTTGTATGCCCATAACTGAAGTGGATTAAAACAGAAGAAACATGTCTGATATGAACTAAGACCCAACAGACATTAAAAACTTAATCTGTTTTAAATTACACTTGTGGAGTCTATAGACATATATTTCACACCAAAGATATCAGATCCTTAGAGTGCTATTTCCTTAATTTCCAAGGGCTCCTAAATTACTGAGTTGAAAAGACAGGAAACTCCCAATGAATGAACCTGTGAAAAAAGATGCTGGTAAATTCTTTGAATCTGAATATATTCCACAGTATCTGAGAGGGAGCTTAAAGAGTCTTTTCAAATACCAGCATAATTTGTTTTTTTTACCTAATAATACATTCTGAGTGATAGTCTACAGATATATAGACCTGTGAGGAAAACTATTTCACTACCTAAGATATATCTTCCTTGGGAACTGCCTATAGGAAACTCTTTTTACGCTCCTAGGGCCATCTAGGTGGGCAAATTTGCAGCATAGCAATGAATGAATAGGATGGCAGAATCAGATTATGAGGACTGTAGAGAAAAGAGGTGAGCCAGGATGAAAGAGAGCAACTCCACTTAAGTATAACTGGACACCATTGGTGACCTTTAAAATCAGAAAAGATAGGAAACCAGTGGTGATCAGACCAAAAGGCTGGCTAGTTTTGCATTCCCTTCTCCCAATGGCTAACTAATGCTAACAAGCAGAATATGATTGTAAGCAGCAATCCTCCTGTTTCAGTAATGTACACTGGAGGCAATATATCTAATCATCATGATCTGTAGCATAAATATGTTTCCTTATCATATTGCTATCCTTCATCATTAAAAAAAAAAAAACAACAACAACTCCAAAGTATAACGAGGCCTACTTTTAGAGTGAATCTTAATCATGGGAAATATCTGTTTGGAGCAATTCATTGCTTTGGAAATGTCCTTTGTTTTCAAATCAATATTGAATTCTTTTAAACACTTGAGTGAAGTTAGAATAGAGCAACAAGCATGTGATGATTATCAGATTCCAGCTAATTGGCAAAAGAAAACTTATAACCAAAACCGGCATTTGAAGGTAATATCTTTATCTGAAAGAAAGCTCGAGTGTCAGAAATGTTTTTACATGATTGCTGTGTCAGGATGGTTGGGTTCCTGCCCCACACTAAGCTATAAGGTGATTTATTTAGGTTGGTTGGCTGTGTGAACTCAAATATTATGATTTGTTTTGGGAACCTTAACCTAGAAAATTGTGACTTATTCAACAAACAATAGTTAAATAAACAATACCTTAGTGCAGTGTGTAAACTAAGCTCTCTCTCCCTCTCTCTCCCTCCCTCTCTAATATTTAAAAAATACTGGATTTATATCATTCAGCTGGTTAAGACTGTTGCTAAACAATTAATTAAGTTAATATCTGAATTTATGTGCTGATTTCTATATGTACTTAAGAAAAATTAGGGGAAAAGGTTCCTTATATCTGAAGCAGGGAAACCTTTCTTAGAACATGGGCCTTTGCATGATCAAGGATTCAGTGCTTGTGGAAACTATTCAAATAGCAGCTTACATGCCAAGGGCTCCCCAGCTAATATATGCAACACATAATGCTCCACATAAATTGCCTTCATAAAGTTATCTTGCTATCTGGGGTATAAAATGATGGAAAAGGCAAAGTGAGATGTATTGAATCTTGATTTTACTCTCAGCAATTCTCAGGAATTGGCCCATGAGCAGAAAATTGCCCAGAATATTTGACAGGTTCATATATAAGTTTAAATAGGAAATTCTCAGGGATTTGGATGAAGGATCAATTTAAAAGAAAAGCTGGAAACTATTTGGAGTGATGCTTTACTGTCCCAAATACAATTACTATGGAGCTAAAGATATTGCTTAATTAGGGATTCAATATTTGTACATTCAATCTTAAATAAACTTAGCTACTAGGTCTAAAAAATACAATAGGTGTTCAATAGAAAATCGATAACTGGCTTTGGTGTCATGTTTTCAGTCCAATTAAATAATTAATTTAAATTTTTGAAAGGGATTTGTTGACTTAATAAATACGAAATGAACATTAAATACTTCTATGGTATAAGAGATTAACTGTGATGTGTGGAACATCTGTTTGGCAGTTTTTAATTCTCTCTGCCTAATTAGAGATATTGAATATAACATGTAGCAGTTGTCACTATCCCAAGCATTATGATTTCACATATAGTAGTTTCCATTTGTTTAATTATTTATTTATT
The DNA here is from genome assembly GCF_059951505.1 of Python bivittatus. Lineage (NCBI taxonomy): Eukaryota > Metazoa > Chordata > Lepidosauria > Squamata > Pythonidae > Python > Python bivittatus. The sequence continues at coordinate 36,851,534 of NW_028277112.1, forward strand.
TATTAAATGAATATGAATTAGTATCGTTTTTAAAGAACTTTCTAGCCATCTGGTATGAATGCTGAAAGACAGGCAGTTTTCAGCAGACCTCCCAAGATCACACAAGAACATTTAATTTTGGATCTTGTTTTCCATGCAGACACACTTTGGGATTATCTTCCATCTGGTCATTTTTAATACTTGGTAATACTGGCATGACTGGCTATCGAAAATAGAGTTATTCCAAACAGTTTTGCTTAACCTTATTCCATCCTGCACTGAATGGTCCTCATAGCAGAAGCCACGCAGAAGTTGGACACCGTCGCAGCTGAGGTCCGACAGTGATAGATTTGTTGACATCAGGACATTTCAGAGATTGTCCCTGGGTGCCAAGGTAAGAATCCAAGGGAAACAATGCCAGGCAGTTCCCTGAATTCCGCATGTAAGCTGTCCAATATTAGCCTTCCTTCATAAGTCATCCTCCGCAAAAGAAGAGTTAGTCCCCAACTTTATGCATTTCCATTCACATGGCTCCTGAAATGGAATGTGATATCATGAAATCTTGGAAGAAGAATTAAGATTGAATTTCTAGTTAGCATAACTGAGATAAGAATTCATGTGGACATGCATAAAGATCATGGTTGAGTTAAATGTTTCCTTATGATGCTTCCTTCTCCCGAATTCATCGCTCACTTTATATATTTAAGGGATACCAAAAAAGATGGTACTTTAAGAAAAATAACTGAAAGATTAAGTACAGAATTTCAAATTAACCCACATGCACTGTACACATTGCACTTTGGGGTGAAGTTCCTAAAGGTAGAAGAAACCTTCTTACATTTGAATTTGTAATGTGCCAGTATTTCTATTTTTTATTGCAATGAATTTGTAAAAGTATTTTCTTTTCTTTCTTTTCTTTTCAAAGGGTATGATCCATTTATAATTATCACATTATATCCAGTTATCCTAGATGGATCTAGTGCACCCAATGAATGCCCTTTTTACTGCCAACTACAAATGAAAATGCAATCCATTTTTCACACTATCAGCAATATTGTCGGCTTTTTTCTACATGTAATATATCCCATTCTTTTGACCCATGCCAGCATGTATGACAATAACTGTAATGCATGGGGACATTTGAAGCTCAACACATATCTTTATAACCTTGGCAATGATTATCATTTTTTAAACACTTGTTTTTTTTAAAAAAAAAATCAGAGTTAATTATCACTAAAACTTTTCTTTTTGGCTAAATGATTAAAAATAAAAATAGAGACATGGTATTGTAGTACATTTATGCCCTATTACTCTTTAAAGCAACATTCTGGCAACTTGCCTTAAATGCAGAATTTCCCAGCCTTAGAGATCACTACATGTGGGGTTCATGAAGTTCTCTTTGTATGCAGTCCAACATGAGGTTAGGGGGAGAGGGGTCTCAATTCTCATATATTATCACACTCTACATTTAAAAGAACTCAACTCTTAGCAGGGAGTTCTAAGCCATTCTCAATTTTTTTGACAATGTAAATGATATATGATGGAAATGGTGTTGTTGATTGCTGAAGTGGTCAGAACTTTAAAATGCAATATTTCCCTTTCTTTAGATTCTACAGAAATAACTGCCCTGATTGATGCTGACATTTTCTTTAATGAACAAAAACTCAATATGAAGTAGATGGACTATATAGATTTTAATGGGAGCCCTCAGATCTATTATGCAGTATAGGATCCATTATTTCCAAAGGGCAACTAAACAAAATTGAGAATAAGTCATAATGGACCAGAAAAGCTAATATAAAACAAAAGAGAAAGAGACCAGGGTTGTTGTCATTTAATGCACAATACCACAATTGTTTCACTATCCTAAGAATCCAAATAAGAGTAATTTTGAGGAACATTTACTAATGATGACATATTAACAGAATCAGGATGATGTAGCTGATTTGGCAGCCGCACGAGAGGAATAATTTTAAAATATGGGAAGTGGATTGATGAAGCAGTCTTGAGCAGCTGAAGCAGGCGGACAAGTGGTTATGCGTTTTAGACAACAGAAGAATTAAGCTGCTGATATCTAGGGTGCATTTAACTTTTGTCCTCTGCAAAATTGATTACTAAAGATGTGGAAGCAATTTGTGTTGAATGAAACAATTTGGACATGGGTCATGGAACTGACTGTCCTAGTCAAGTAGCTATTTCCAGAATGTCCATAATGGGATTTCTCAACCTTCTTTGTTGAAGCACTGAAAACCAAGCTGATAAATTACAAGAGATTCCTGGGAACCTGATAAATTAATCCTACATAACAACTCTTGACTGCTTGTATTGGCTTCCTTTCAGCTGAGTTATTCCTTGAGCCTCTGTATGTTATGTGTGTGTGTGTGTGTGTGTGTGTGTGTGTGTACAAAAACTCATAAATGAAAAGTAGAAATTATATTCAGGAGGTACTGGCTCAGCCCACCACTGTGAGGCCTTTTCCTCATGCGCTGAGTGCTATTTAAATTTGCCTTACTTATAGTCTACAGATGTTACCTACTTTTATTCTGATATGGCAGCAGGGGTTGGCAGCACATGGCCCTCCAAGATGTTGTTTTGCCCTAATTCCATTATCCCTCACTGGCAACTATGCTGGAGAGGGCCATTCATCAACAGCCACAAACCACATGATGTCCATTAGGCCTGAATAACAATTGATGTATAATTACAAAGTTCACATTTAACTCAATAAGTTTAATATTTGGTTCTTCTGACCCAGTGGGACTGCTCCAGGAAACTGACGCATGTGTATTCTTGGGACCTTTCATGCTCCTTCTCCAAGGCACTTTATTCCATCTACATGCTGAAGAGTAAAAGGTTACAGTAAAAAATGTATTCCATACAAATGCTGTAAAATCCTATTGAAGTCATTAGGTATCAGCAGCAGTTGCCTTGTCCCTCTCATTTTATACTCCACGAAGCAAGGGAGAAATAGAAAATACTAGATTTAGTATAGATGCTTTAACTGTTTCAGCCCTTCTGAAATCTTCTGTACAATCCGTTTAATCATGGGTGTGCTATCTTTAGTGAGTCAAGGGTCACACATTGGTCATGTCAAATATGTTGGAGGCAAGGGAAATTGGATGTGATCCAACCACATTCTTCTTCAATTCCATCTACTCTTTCTCTTCAGTTACTTCATTTACCCTTTCCTGTTTTATCCAGTCTTGTAACTTAATTTATAAGACTCAAAAAAGAAATCAGATGAAGTGGAACTGGAGTTCTACAAAAAGCTTTGGGGAAGCTACATACACCTGTTGGACTGCAGATTGTGCATCCATAATCTAGACATGAAGACCACTTGAGATCCTGGGGGGGGGGGGGGGGGCAATCACCAAGCAAAAGTCTTCATTGTGTCCCTTATAGCCCTTCCAAAAACTTGACACTGAATTTTGTAGAGACAGTGAATACGTGGGCAGTAATCCTATTAATTCTTTTAAATAAAATTCAATGTACATGAAATGAAACAAAACAAAAGAGAATTTTTGTCTTGGTCTTGTCATATAGTTCCTGCTTTTGGGAAGCTGGCAGCCAGCATGCCACTCAAACTTACATATCAATATTAGTTCCAACTTTTTTTGCTGCTACTAGCAGGCATACCAAAAACTGACTTAATCTTAAAATGCTCCTGGTAAAATATGAATCCTCTAGTGAATGAGAAATTGCACATTATTCCTTCAATAAAGCAGTGGTAAAGTTGAAATGAAAATATGCACCCTGAAGAATAAGATTTTGAAAAGCTACGGAACAATTTAAGTGTTCAGCTCTAATGCGCCTTTGAAAGGCACTATGTCAAATTAGACATATTGCAAATCCTATGCTACATATTGCTGTGTTGGATTGTTAAAAGGACTGTAGCAAACTGCCTTCTTCCAGGAGACTTCATGGCTTAATTAATGGATGCTTACAAAGCACAGCAGGAACCTTTAATAAAAATGCTAGGGAAGTGCAAAGAATTATTACTTTCCATTTGTATCATAAATGAATACAAATGCTTTTGTGGAACTGACATTTTCACTGATACCTGATATCTCATGTTGCATTTAATATTTAAATGCCTCCTCCTCCTCTAGTACAAATATGAAAAAAAAAATCAGATTCTTGGGTAGATTTCATTCATTTGTGTCAGGCTTTATCACACAGCAGGAAAATAAGCTGCAGTGTGCAACTGTGAGATCTACTAATCTCTATTCTTCACTGAAGGTGATCCCTACTTTACAGCCACATATCAGTTTGAGAAAGTTTACTCACACTCTGCTAGATGGGACCACACTAAATGTACAGCCCTGAACTGACATCAGCATGCTGGAAATTGTTATTCAGTTGCCTCCAAAGAAAAAGAGCATGTTTGAGAAAGAGATATCCTAAAGATTGTCTAAGATCCAGTTCTCTCTAGACCAGGGGATAAAGCAGAGCCTATATGTTGCATGTTTTATTTATTTATTTTATTTTATATTTCAAATTTGGACACCACCCATCTTACGAGGAAATGCTCTGACATAGATGGCACACAGAATCCAGAGTGCTTTCCTCAGTGCTGCTGACATTCAGTAGTTTGGTGTAAGAAAGTTTAACATTAATAAAGTTAAGCATGAAATTTCAGTTTAATTTCAGTTTCATGTTGCCAGACCTAACTACTACGATCAAAATAATTTTGTAAAAAGTCTTTTTCATTTGCTTATATCCCTGCCTACTTCTAAATTCTGTTCCCAATTATTTCTTTGAGCATTAGCATGTCACAGAAAAAATGGCACTTGTGTAGAAAGGGCCCCAGGCCAGTGGTTCCCAACCAGTGGTATGTGTACCACATATGGGTTTCAAAAGCTTCAAGGCTGGACACAGGGATGCCAATGAAACTTCCATTAAGTCTTTAAAACTCAGCCTAATGTTTTAAAAAGTATGTATAAACATTAAACAGTTATCAAGATGGGACTCAGTTTCCTTGATAGGATGATTGTGGCACTCAAGATACAAAACTCTGAGTCTTACAGTACTCTGGGCAGTGGCTCCTTTCAGCTCCTTGCTTACTTACCACTCTCAATATCTGTAGTTTTAAAAAACAGAGTATGCACTTTTATGAGTGGAATCAGGGAATTTCAGTATTCCAAGGCAGATGAAAACTAAGAAGGCTTGTTTTCTTTTTCTTTTCTTTTCTTTTTTTTTTATGAATAGCATATATAAAATCTAGAAGACAACAGAGAGAAGGGACATCTACATTATACATAGACCTACATCATATCTTTATTTTATTATGCTGATATGAAGACTGTAAAAACTTAATAGAATATATTAAAAGATTGACATTATATACAATAAGTCTCCCCAGATAGATATCTGACATAAGAAAAGTCCTTCTTTATTAAAATAAACCCCATGGGAAAAGATGACAAATTAGGGGCTGAAATAATGTAGGGTATTAATTAAAAATCAGTTAACAAGATGGCCATGATCAGGTGTGCATTAGCATTGTCTCCTCTGCAGCTAATGGGTTATATGTTAATAGCAGGTCAAAAAGTGCAGAGCCAACAACAGCCTGATGGAGTGACTGCTGCATATCTCATAGAGTCTGTCCCTAACAACTAACACATGACTAGCCAAGCTACATCAGCCCTCCAAGGTAGATCAGATTAGGAAGCCAAAGTCACAAATGCTAATAGTATTTTTATTTTAAGGTTACCGTAACAGACTTGCAAGTCTGAATGTACTTTCCCTCCCTTTCTGCCTTTATCTTCATGAGAACTAGGGAGGGTCACGTCTGAGATGCTTGCTCAGATTACAGTTCTGCCCTGGACTCAGGTATCTTTTATTTGACCATTGTCTTGGTAGTAGCTCTTCCTCCTGTTCCTCAAGTTTATTCCTTCTGTCCATTACAGTTTGGGTCTTGTAAGAACTTAAAATTATAAACTTTATTCAGATACCCATCTGAAAGCATGATTATTTGAAAGTATGCAGACAAGAATGATTTCTTTACTTTGTTGCCCAAGTGATTACAGAATGCCCCCAATTTCTTGGTTCATACTTTAATGAGAATCTGCCTTACTTGTATATCCCAACCTTATACCATAATGTAACTATTCTTAGGGCTAATACTGGTTCCTGAAATAAAAAGTGCATAATAGAGGATGGTGTACATAAAATGCATAAAAGAGGAAATCATCATCATCATCATCATCATCATCATCATCATCATCATCATCATCATCATCGTCATCATAGTAATTATGAACCAGACAACTACAGGCCTATTACCTGCTTACCAACAACTTTCAAATTGCTAACTGGTGTTGTAGCTGATGCGGTCCAACAGCATCTAGTTGAAAACAAGCTCTTTCCACCTGAGCAGAAAGGAAACTGCCCAAACAGCAGAGGAACAAAAGAACAGCTCTTAATTGACAAGCTGATTTTGGAAAACTGCAAGAGAAGGAAGACCAACTTGAAAGTAGCTTGGATTGATTACAAGAAGGCATTCAACCCCCTGCCACATGATTGGACAATCAAGTACCTAGAAATAACAAGAGTCAATAGAAATATCAGAAGCTTTGTGCAAAAATCAATGGCACAATGGAAGACACAGTTGCTGGTCAATGGTGATAGACTGGGAGAGGTTGATATCAAGAGACAAATCTTCCAAGGAGACTCACTATCACCACTACTGTTTGTCATTGCATTGATTCCTCTGTCAACAATATTGAACAAGTCAGGCCATGGGTATCAAACATCAAAAACATCTGTCAGGCTATCCCATCTCCTTTACATGGACAACCTGAAGCTGTATGGAAAACACCATCTGAAATAGAATCGCTGTTGAACACTGTCCAAATATACAGCCAAAATATTGCAATGGAGTTTAGAATGGACAAATGTGCCATCCTTACCATCAGAAGGTGAAAAATAGTGAAAGCTGTAGGAATCAAGATGCCTTATGGAAATAACATCAAGAGTCTGGATGAAGAAGATCACTACAAATACATGGGCGTCCTTCAAGCTGACAACATCAAGCACATTGAAGTCAAGAAGTTTAATAGTGAATACATCATGAGAGTGAAGAAGATCTTAAAATCCAAACCCAGTGGAGGAAATACCATCAAGGCAATTAACACCTGGGCAATTCCAGTCATTAGATACACATCTAGTGTGTGTACTGGAATAGTGGACTGGACTCAAGCAGAAGTAGAAGTCCTGGATAGGAAGACCACAAAAATAATGACAATGAATCATGTCCTTTATCCATGCAGTGATGTTGACAGACTCTACTTACCAAGGAGCATAGGTGGTCATGGAATGTTGCAAGTACACCAGATAGTTGAAGAAGAAAAAAGGACATTAGAAGAGCATTAGAAGAATATTTGAAGGACAGGGAAGAAGATGCACTGAAGCTGGTACACCATGAAGGCTTACTGGATACCAAAGAAACCAAACTGGCCTACAAGAAAGACCAAATGAAGAACAGAAAAGGGACATGGCAAGGCAAAGTAATTATATGGCCAGTACACACACACACACACACACACACACACACACACTAGCAGACAAAGCAGATTTCAACAAGACCCAGCAATGGCTAAAAGCAGGAAGGTTGAGAAAAGAGAGAGAGGGGCTAATTCTGTCTCCACAAGACCAAGCCTTAAGAACAAATGCATACAAAGCCAGAACTGAGAAGGCAGCAACAGACAGCAAATGTCGCCTCTGCAATGAAGCTGAAGAAACAGTGGATCACCTAGTTAGCTGCTGCAAGAAGATTGTACAGACTGATTACAAACAATGGCATGACAAAGTAGCAACAATGGTGCATTGGAATATCTGCAAGAAATACCACTTGCCTGCAAGCAAGAACTGGTGGGACCACAAAACAGACAAAGTAATGGAAAATGAAGAAGCTAAAGTGCTCTGAGACTTTAGAATTGAAACAGACAAGCACATAACACCTGCCACATAACACCCCAGACTTAACAATTGTTGATAAGAAAGACAAAAAAGTCTGGATAGTGGACTTTGCAATTCCTGGAGACAGCAGAAGAAGAGAAAGAACTGAAGAAAATCACAAAATACAAAGACCTGCAAATAGAAATAGAATGACTGTGGCAAAAGAAAGCAAAACTAGTACCAATAGTAATAGGCCCCTTGGGTACAATCCCAAAATATCTGGAGTACCACCATCAAATCACCATCAGTCAATTGCAAAAGGCAGCTTTACTTGGAACAGCTTACATCCTGCGACAATATCTTTAGCACCATCAGACAACATTTGTCTATCCCAGGTCCTTGGGAAGGACTCAATAGGAGGATAAAAGTGTGAAATCCAGTCTAAACATCTGACTGAATGCACAACCAACAATAATATATTAAATGTATCTGCTGCCTGACTCCCAGCAACTCTGGGTAGTTTACAATTGTTAAAACATTTAAACACAAGGAACAATTAAAAAAACAAAAAACAAAAACAGCACAAGACAAAAGAATGATGGCAAAGAAAAGAAACCCAGAGAGGAGCAGAAAGAAGAAAGGTTGCCCTCTCCAAAGACCTGGGCAAATGTATGCATACAACTCCGAATAACACAGAAAAAGAGATCGTATTAATGAAAATGGATTGCAAAAATACATACATTATGCAAAATTTCATTAAAAGGTTTGTACATTTTTTAAAAATGCATAAAAATGCATTCATTTTTGTGAGAAAAAATTGATGCAGAACAGGATGAAATGAATCTCAGATTTGAAACCAAGAGAAACTGACATTGATAGAGTCATCTGTCATTGAGAGAGCCTTACTAAATATGACAAGCATGTCTAAAAGCATGACCACTTCAGAAGTAATATCTAGGGAGGGCTAAAGTAACAGACATTGGGACCTTTGCAATAATGCCTTTGTCCCGTGGGGACCATTATGTCATTATCAGCTTCAATGTGGCTGGGGAAACTTTTACATGATCTAACCAATGGAGGAGGGCTGATCAGATGGAGTCTATCCCGAGAAATCAGAGCTGTGTCAGGAATCACATGTCAGTAGTATGAGAAAGTCCACGGGCTCATGAGTCATAATTTTAACTCTACCAATCAAAGCTACCCACAGCCACAAATAAGCAGTGCTTGCATGACACTGAGAGACTTCCCCAGTAAAGATACACCCAGCAAGCATTGCTGCATTTCTTTTTTTATATTTATTTATTTATTTATATATATATATATATATATATATATATATATATATATATCAAATTTGGACACCGCTCATCTCACAAGGAAGTGACTCTGGGGGGTTTACACTAAAAACAACAAATGAATATTCATTAAAATACAATAAAAATAGTATACCAATACAATAAAACCAAATACAGACATAAATAATAATATCTTCCAAGTTGCTCGTGATTGAAAAGATATTAACGTATGGGAGCATCTTCAAGGTGCTAGCCACCCCCCGGGTTGGTTGCCCCTTTTCTTCTATGGATGATCTCTACAGCATGTTAAGGGAGGCTGCAAGTCAGTCACAGTTGGTTTCCTCAATGTTCATAAAGCAAATTCTGCCTCTTCTACCCTAGGGAAGGAATTATTACCGTAATCTACCATCCGAGCAAGAACATCTTTCTCAAGCCAATTAACCTCAGCTCATTCCGTTATTAATTTCCAGGCCTTCGTACTTTCTCTTTTGCTGCTAGATTTAGATAAGACTCACGTCTAAGTCTCTGTGATCCCATCTGTGGCAAATATTCCCTGAAGGAATATTTTGCAAACTACTTATGTTTTAATTTTATTTCTGATGGTCGCAAAGATAATCTTAATCCTGGCCAATTCATTAACAACCACTTTGAACTATTTCCTCTGATTTTATCACATAATCATAGCCAAATGTGCTGGAGTTGGATTTGAAACTCATGCACATTGGTATAACAGATCCTTTGTCTTTCGTACAAAATAAGACCATCTAGGAAAATGAAGAAGAGAGGGACAGATTATGCTCCCCTGGTCCTGTACTCCAGGACAACAAAGAATAATTTTAGCCCTTTTTCTGTGTGAAACCCAGAAAATAACACATGCCATCATATCACCACCCCTCTACCCCTAGTCATTTTATTCAAAACTAAACATAGACAGTTCCCCTATTCACTCCTTGTAAGATTTAGTTTCCAATCTCCTGGTCATTCTCATTACTCTTCTCTGTATCTGTTACAGATTCTCTGACTCTTCCTTAAAAAGTGGTGCCCAGCAGTTGACACAATTCTCAATATGGAGTCTGATCGAAGCAGTCTTCAGTGCCCCCACCCACAAAAATCTCAATGCTGAATTCTCATTTTTAATGAGTCACAAGGGGATCATTATTCTAAAACCAGAAATATTTGATACTGATAATCTCACCTCACAAAGCTCTTTATGAAAAAGCCCCCTTGTATTTACTGAGTAATATCCTAGGTAGAGTGAACATAATTTGGACAGTTAATATATCCATTCATACATTATGCTAAGCCTGGATTCTTTTACCACAGTTTGTTAAATAAGTCAGAGTGGCCTGTTTTGCACTAATTAAATGAAAACAGTTATGTTCATATATCGTGCTCAATCATAAACAAACAAGCTGTGTTAAAATTTAGTGTTATGTGTGAATCAGCCCAATTTATGATTTGTGGAGACAATTCTTTCCTGGAAGAATTCTGTGTAACCATGAAAGGATGATGGAAACACTTCTTACCCAATACTTCAGAATCTGCTACTAGTTGCCCAACTGACATAAACTTTCTTGGGAAATTTTAAGCAAACAATTGTTTCCTGTAACAATTACATATTAGCAGCATTGGTATTCATATTTTACATCAGTTTGGACTTCAGTATGCACCATTCTGCATGGGGATTATGGGCTGTGCTCTTCCCTGAAATATATGTTGTTGAAAATGCACTTCCATGTATATGCCTCTCCTACTTGTAGCACTTCAGAAGAAGGTTACAACTGCTTTGTAAACTATGCTCTTCCCTTCTACGTTTATGTAATAGCAGGAAATAATTCACAGGAGGTTTGTCCAACTTTCCTGTGTTTTAAAAAAATAAAAAGTGGAATTATGGTTCCTGATGGAGTGACATCATGAAGAATGCGGAGTTCCATCCGAGAAGAGGATATACAAAGAAAATGTCACATCTCGCCATAGGCAAAACTACGGAGAAATAGAAATGGGTTAAGATATGAGTATTCTCCTCTACTTCATATATAAAGTTAATGAGAGTACTAATCTGAAAGCCTCATTATACCTTTTGATTTCAGTATGCCTCCTCAGTTCTTCAGATACATAATGCTGCATGGTGATAATAAATCTGAGCCTGAGAGAAGAACCATTTACATTTCTACAGAAGGGATGTGTATCTCCAACTACATTCTAAACTAGACAGTAAATGGAATCTACTACTCATTGGGATTCCTCATCTCTTGCCTGCATACATCAAAATGCGTTTGAGAGTGTCCCCCTAATTTCCAGAAAGGCTTTTGAGGGTATGTTAGGGATGGAAGGAGAAGAAGCTCAGTCCCACCACATGAGTGGACATTCACTCATGCAATATTGCATGTTCTACCCTCTTTGTTTAAACACAGTAAAGTCCACAATAAAGTAAATATCTAAAAACCAATGCAAGGTTGCATGATTTAGAAGAGCAGCATTGAAACGGTAAGAGTCTTTTTACATTAAGGGATTATTCCACCCTGTGTAAACACTCAAGCCTCATTTAAACCTTTCCATGGTAATAGACCAAGAATAAACACCTAGTGCAATCAGCAGCAGTGGCATTTCATGCCGCCCATTAGTTAAGAGGCTTGAAAGAGGAAGCGCTGGTTTTCCAAATTGCAAATGTTTGGATGGGCTGTCAAAAAACCATTCAGTAAATGTGTTCCCCTCCAACAAAAACAAACCCTGTGCAAACAAATCAAGTGGTGCAGAAATCCTTTGCACAAGATGATAGGCAAGGCCTCCATGCTGACACTGTACGCAAGCCAAGTTTTCATGTACTTTGATGGCTGACCTCCAACTCCTGACATATTCATTATATTCCATCATGTTGGGTGCAGATTGCATTGAAGTGATGACAGTTACAAGACAGCCAACAAGAACATGGGCATTCTGGCAACAGGTGGCCTTTCTCTTGCACTGGGGAAAGTTAATCTAGTTTATCATCAAAGTATATTACATTTGAGGAGTGCCATATTTTGAAATGTTTTGTGACAGATCGGATGAAGAAGCATTCTTCCACAAAATGTACATTTCTCACCTATATTCCAATCTTTCAGGCTACTCTACTTTTTCTTCTTAGTTCAGGTGATTTAAGAAATTATTGTGGTGCTTCAAGTAGTTGCAGTTCCAAATTTCAATTTGTGTCCTTTGTCATGACTGAGAGAAGTAGGTTGATAAGAAGTTCAAGGTGTAGAATGTTTGTTCAGGTATACAGCAAGACAGGTGTGGTACATCACATACTTTGTATGCTTGGGTGCTTAAATCCACCCCTCATTTTCTAAAATTCAACTTTTTCAAGATTTTAAAGATTGGACGGGTTTTTAGTTAGAGTTAGGCACTTGCCATATGCAGCCCCCACAGTGACATTTTGAGATCCTTTTCTGCAATTGGCAGCAATACTCTGGTGACTTTAGTGACACTTAACACTTTCCAAGTATTAAATTTCAGTTACATTTAAACTAAATATTGCTGAAGTGAACAAGGGCACCAAACTTACATATTAAAAAGATTTGGTTTTGTCCTGGCCTGTCCAATGTTGCCCTGGCCCTACCCACTTTTTTCAGAATGGTTGAGAATTACCCTTGATGTACCACACAAATACCAAATGCCCTCAGTCTGAAAAAGACTGTTCATCCCTGGTTTAAGACAGGAGGCTGGACAAGACCTCTGTCCATGGACACCTTCAGTACAGAAGGAAGAAATGCTGAAAAATATGTTGCAACACCAACTTTTCCCCTTGTGTTTTAGATGTGGCATCACAGTGCATGTACTGTATATATAAGGGGTGGGTTTGCATTGTGATATCACAATGCTTATTCATTAATTTATTTCCCTCACCTTTATTTTGTATCAACTCAAGGTGCAATACCTACCTAATGCCCTGCCTTGTGTTTTCCCCACAACAACAATTATGTGAGGAGGGTGGGGCTGAAAGAGAAAGTGGCTGGCATCACTCACAATGTCTGGCTGAGGATGTCTCTGCCACTTCCTTCTATAAAGCTTCAGCCAGAAAAGACTGAATATTAGACAAACCAGTTTCTTATGTGTACATTGTATTGGTCTTCTGTTTGTTTTAGCAGACAGAAACATGAATAAGTTTCATGGAATGGATTAACAATGGCATTCACAAGACACAGCTCTTCCAACTGTCCTGACCTGGAAATCCAGGAGGAACACATAGACAAGTTTTAAGTTTCGCATCACAACTGAACCCATAAAATTACTTGAGAAGACCACCTGAGGCTATGCCTGTGCAATTGGACCTGGATAAAAAATGCACATATTTGAAATGGAAGGAACTTGAAATAATTGAACAAATCCATTTAATTCTTGGAAAGGCACTGTGGAAGGTTTTCTGTTTGTTGTTCTGCTAACAGACAGAACCCAAAAACAGAAAATCTTCTACCGTGCCTCTCCAAAAAGGAATGGATTGCAAAGAAAGATGTTGGGAGGGATTTTCAAAAATTATACATAATAAGTGCAAAATATCTATGAAAGTTCCTAATTATTACTAAAGTTGATATACTGTAAGTTGGAATGATTTTGGAACCTCATGTACATCCTATTTAGCATCTTCCTATATATACAAAAATTACTTTTGTGCAGAACTGTGTCATTCTCATAATGTTTCAGTACATTAGAATGGCTATGAAGAAATCTGACACATTTCACATTCTGTACTGCTATCTAGGTAGTCAAGAATAAATGATATAGCTAATGCAATAAATTAAATCAATCTCAGTCCAAGAGGTATATCTGGGGTGGAGAACTTTAGTCAATCACCATAATAATTGTGCATTAGAATGTATTACAAAAATGGTACAATTGCAGTTACCAATTCAGCAAAGAAATCCAGTTGTCACAGCCATGGCAACAACATTGCATTTTGAATTTTAATAGTTTACTTTATCTGGTCTTTCTTCAACTGATGCAGTGGGAGAATGCAATTCATTACAAAGGCCCCATTAGTGAAGAAACAGTAGGAAGCTTTGACTTGGCTTAGATTCGTAGACATTATCAGTGCCTTGCTATTTAAAAAACACTGATGATGAATCACCAGAAGGGAAAGAAGCATTTGTCATCCAGCTTTGAGCTTTCCAAGGAACAATTTTACTGCCATATGTCTGAAGATAAAATGTAAAAAATGAATCTCTCTAGTAAGGAAACCTTTAAGACATTTTAAGAGAACTGGAAGTTCTGTGGAACACCTGAACAGGGCTTGTTATTTCAGCCAGAAAAATTCTCTTTAAAATAGCTTTCTACTTCTATTACACGTTTTGGTTAAAAAAAGAAGAAGAAGAAGAGGGGAGAAGGAGAAAGGGACACTTCCCATCTTCAAATTAAAATATTTTGATCTAATAAACAAATGATACATTTCAAACTTTGCAACACTGAACACCAGTGAATATCTTCAGAAGCAAAATTGTGATACTGTAACAAACATAAGCAGGAAGAGATGGAGTCAAGGACTGCAGCTAGTTTTTGTTTGGTTTGCATAAGTTAAATAGCATATAAGATTTTTTGGAAACCAAGCTAAATTCTAGAACTAACATCTTCAAAAGTCATTTAGATCCTGTTATGTGCCCCTGGCCAATGTACATACACTTCTAGTTTGTAAAGTGATTTACAGTTTTATTACATGTTGATCTCACAATTTTCCCAGGAGATAGTTTACCATTATAATCTGTGTTGAGGGAGGGGGCAGTTATAATGATACCCAAGGCTACTGTATGTAGATAACAGAACAGAATTGCAGGACTTATCAAGTAACCATAGAGGGATGATTGACAAAAAATTCTCCTTAAATATCAGCAACAATCTAGAATCACAACTTCAACCAATTTTCTTCATTCACATTATGACTTGCATGAAGGAAAACTCCAAATAATATTACAGTTGCCTTTTGGGAGCTTTTGAGCTGCCAATTTTAGAGAATGGCAGAACTCCATGAAGTTCCAGCTTATTTGACTGAAAGCAACAAGTGAATTGTGCTAAAAAGGTAGGCAGCATCTTGGAGTTGTAGAAAACATTTCTGATCATCCTCTGGATGTTTTACTGCCAACAAATCTCCACGCTTTTTTTAATTTTGACCAAACAAGCCTTCAAAACACCATATTTGCCTCATCCAGCATCCTATTTTAGATCACCTGCATAGCCATCTGGGCTGGCTCAGGTATCAAATGGGATGTTTCATGTTTTTACACATACAGTATTCCTGTTAGTAACTTGTAGGCCCATGCAAAGTAGTGTTGTTTCATCTTAAGGCACTGTCTCAGTCTGGACATTGCTGCAATTCAACTGAGGTGGAACCTCAACTTGGAAAATTAGATGGCCATTTCAGTCCATATCAGAGCAGGCCAGTCATTCTGCTTTGGTGCTTTGAAGGGAAAGATCACTTTGATTTACAATTGGGTACCTTGCTTCAAAGGGGTGTTTTCATCAAAGCATTGTTGATCTGAATATTCCTCCATACAATCTTAGTCACTTTTTCCCATGGTCCCATAGCAGGAAGTAGTAAACTGCAGGCCAAGTATCAAGCTGCTTATTTTAGTAAAGTTGCAATCTGAACAATGTAATCTGAGAAACATAGCATACATAGTAGAAATAGTAGGAGGAGTACTATGCTACCAGAAATACACAAACACACACACACACACACACACACACATCACATTCTTAGATCTACCCAGGAAAATAGAGTTTTGGTATAAGTATTTTTAAAAATACACCCACACAAAGTATGTTATTTTTGTTTGTAAGGATATTAGGGAGGTGTAAACTAGTAATTTTAGGACATCACTACAACTCCAACATTGATGATAGATGGTTACCATAGTAAGACCACTTAAACAGATTCTTCATAAACTAGCATTGTATATGGTAGAAAGACAAAAAAATAAATCTAGATTTATATAGAGACCAAGAGGCAATGTACTTGATGTTGAGGAAATTTCAGGCAATGGAAGAATATATCTAGTTATTTTGTAATGGGCACAGGTTTTAAATAAGCTGAACTATACTGTAGTACCTCAAATAATTGCAGTATCCTCTTACATCTTTTTCAGAAAGTGTATGAACCAGAGAATTGGTGCACAATAACTCATTAGATCCAGGATGTCTCTGCTTAATTTACTCCTGCTGGTAATTATCCATCTAGTGAGATTTAAATGATGGCATATTTAATAATAATCCTCTCTTTCTATGTAAAGGCATATTTGCATACAGATGGAAGATGTTAGCATGTTGAGAAAACTCAATATTGTAAACTAGAATGGGTTTTTTTCACAAAATATAATATGAGCATGCTTTATTACAAATATTGGAGGAGCTCATGAGTCTCATATACTGTACAATTGCCACCTACTACCTGAGACATTTTGAACAGATTGAGGAAACCCCATAAAGTTGGTCTCAAACACAATGGATCCAACAATTCTGATCTAGCTCAGGGGTGCATAACATCATCCTTCAGATGTAGTTAAACTTTACATCTTATAACCTCTATTCAGCATGGCCAACAATGAAAAATTATGGGAACTATAGTCTCACAGCAGCTGGAGGACCATGCATTGACACCATGGATAAGTAGTCTGAGTTAGCATGGGAAAGCTTCATAGGCTCATGCACTTGTCAAGGAATGTCCAACGTTCTTAGCAAATAGTTGTTCTCGCTTTTTTATGTACTGTATTTGTTTTGATATGCAGGAACATTCTAGCATATAGTTTTCTATCTGCAGAGTGATGGCACTGTTCTTGGTTTAGTTTTTAACACTAAATCCACCTTAACAGCACAAACTGAAGTTGGTGATTAATGGTTGCCAAAAAGATATAATAGAACCAACTATTTTCTCAGTTCATCAACAAAACAAATGATTGGATCTCTCAGCTCCCTTTTTTAGAAGAGTCTAATGTCCCAACTGGAAGGTTATCTACTTCTGAGATATATCATTCCAAATTAAGTGTGACAGAATGCTTTTGAATGACTCTGTTCCTCTTGGGTTCATATAAGCTAGCAGCAGTGACCTATGGCTGTAAGTTTAGAATAGGGTTAAGCATCCTGTATCAATCCAGATGTTGATGAACTTCAACCTGATTTCTGTTGCTAGTTTGGAAGAAGAAAAGCAGCTTGCTCATATATCAGTATCAAATCAAGACACAGCAAGAAGGATCTTGTCTATGGCAGAATCATGTGCCTGTCAAAATCAAATAAATACAGTGGTGGCTCAGAATTCGCCAGTTGGAAACTATGACTAATGAAGAACATAGTTGTGAGTCTTACTGTATCAGCATTTCATCCATTCATCCTTCCTCAGCAGACAGAGATCCTAAAGGAATACATTTGTGCATTAGCTGTAAGTCTGAATATTTTCAGACCCTAGAAGGGAAAAGTGGCATTGACTCATGGCACACTGAAATGGAAGAAGATTCTGAAATGAACATTTAGGCAGCCCTATAGGCTTCCTGAGTCTTCACAAGTATTGGGGAGGTCCTTGAAGCCTTCAGCTGATGCAGACTATAGACAAAAATGATTCATTATAAGCACATTACACTGGTGACTGATATCTCTGTATTTTATTCCAAGCACAATTCAGGGTTCCATTTCTTAATGTATAAACTCTAAATGACTTGACTTAGAAAAGTGCCCTAGAGATCACTTTTTCCTATGTGCTCCTGAATTCCAACAAATGAATCCTCTTAATGATGCCATCTGTGTATCAGATTCAAACATACGGGTATTATGCATGAGTACACAGCTTGTAGCCCAGGGATCACACACAATTCCTCAAAGCTTTTTGTGCCTCTCTACTTTTTGCTGATTTTTGGTGAGTTACAATTATACTTAATGATCAAAATTGAATGGATTGGAGCAAGGCAAAGTCAATGTGAGGGGGGGGGGGAGATGAGTTTAAGACTTATGTAATTTTTATCCTGGACATGCCCATTTTCTACTTTGTCCAGTTCTACTTTCCCCTTGCCCAGCTCAAGACATTCCACAAGATTCATATGCAACCTTTGACCTCGAAAAAGGTTACGTACCTATGGTAAAGAGGCATATGGTGCCAGAGCCACAGAATGTAGGAATATTGTTCAAAAGTAAATATGACATGACATGTGACCTATTCAGTGATTGCATGAATGTCTTTGCAAAACAAATAGTAGGTCAGGGCAGTACAATCCAAATTGTGACATTGGTTTGAAATGTTGGGGACTTTAACTCTTTCTCCTCTCACTTTGGTCCTATGTAGATACAGACCTTGCATTTGATTTTGAAGATCACCTTTATCTCCCTCCCCCATCATGGAGAGATTCAACATTGTTAAAGCCTAAACATGTTTTATAACTGTCCAAAAACTGTATTTATATAAGGCTGATATCAAGTCCTCAGAGTGTGGCTGAAAGATATAAAGTTTTGACATTTTGTTCTTTCTTTTCTTTTTCTTTTTCTTTTGGTTTTGGTCAGGGCATGAAGGATCTGTGTTTTTGTAACATACACCTTGCCATTTGGGTGCAACAAGCTATATATTGCTATGTAAATAGATAAATCAATAAAATTTGGAGATCTCTTGGATACACCATGCTGGTAAACAGTGTTAATAACTCCTGCTGTTTTTTACCCCTTTTATCAGTAACACTAAAATATTTAAGATGTAACATTTTAAGCATCTGACATGCTGGCTAACAACAAAAATATTCGTGAACAAGCATATGGTTTTTGCTTTCAGAATTATAAAATAATACTTCCTAATGCTAATACCGATAATACCATTTCTTAAAATTTGCATGAAAATATATTCTAAAAGTATTGGGCCAAACTTTAGCCTTGTGTAAATTATTTTTTATTACAAACTTTCATATCATGAAGAGCAGTAGTAAATATTGCAGGAATACTGCCAAACCCTTAACTGCGTTAGTGTTAACATACATTGCTACAATACATGCTCTGGCAATTAGCACTAGACCAGAAAGATTAATACTGGGGGCTCTTTTCCCACCTTTACAGGATGTAAATTAACTCTCTTATCGATCATGTATAACCAAGGTAATGTGTTAACTGTTAAAAATACTGCAGGGTATAAGAAATTTATTAGGGAGCTAGTCTCGGGAGTCATGCTAAATAAGTTTTTTTCCCCCAAGTGAAACCTGTTTACAGAGGTTTCTACCTCCAGCTATAACAGAGTGCTACTAATAAAGCCAAACATTGAAATAATAAGAAAGAAGAGAAATCCTAGAACTGAAAAGGTTTTCTTAAAAAAAGAAAAAAGAAAGAAAGTTAAGCTAGAGGGAAATAAGAATATGTAATTGCTTCCAAGTGTTGGTTTAGGGTTTTTCATTAAATATACAGAATGAAAGCAAATCAGTAGGAAATAGCAATGAAGGAGAAAGTAGCCATCATTGGGGAAATAGCATTCAATCAGGAAATGGCATTTAAACAGTACTGAGGGATAATAATGAAGAATCCTGGGGACCTACTGATGGGTCAGTACATACCCGGCAGTTTTTAGGAAGAGAGATACGGTCTGAACAAACCCTGCCTACAGAGAGTGATGGATGAGTGGATGAGCTGGGAGAACGAATTCAATTTGAGGGTCATGAGTTTAGAGAGAGAAGGAGGAAAAAGACCTGGGAGACTGAAAAGGCAGGTTGCATATAACAGAACAGAAGGGGGAGAGAGAAAAGGTCAAAGTATAAAAAGAGAAAGGAAATCAAGAAACCAGCCTGCTTGTAAAGATGGATAATAGATGGGGAAGGAAGGAAGGAAGGAAGGAAGGAAGGAAGGAAGGAAGGAAGGAAGGAAGGAAGGAAGGAAGGAAGGAAGGAAGGAAGGAAGGAAGGAAGGAAGGAAGGAAGGAAGGAAGAGCTGGTATATCTTCCTGTCATATAATCCTGATTCTCAAGGACTGGTGGAACACTGAGCTTCCAGACGTTCATAGAAGAAGGAGAAGCAAGGTTGGTATTCCCTTGCAATAGCTGCTTGCTAGTGCTTTTAACTGGATCAGCTCAGCATGCTTCTTGGATTCCAAGCATAAGTCAGGATGACTAACATTGATACATCACTCTTTCATCTGATCTGTACACAACTACTTTACAGATACATCTTCCAGGCTATGTCACAACTCAATAGGGCTGCTCCAGGGATACCAAAAAGCTGGGCATCTGAGGTCTAAGGAGACATCATACTGGAGGTGCTAAGTTCAACTCCTAGAAAGCTCAGCAGTGCCCTTGGAGCTGAAACTACAATTCCAGGAGAGGAGAGGTCCTCTACAGGCTTCTGCCTGCTTTATAATTACATGGCCCGGGGTCAGATCCAATCTGTAAAGGTGACTTGGCCTCAGTTGGCTCAGAGAGGTTTCCTGGGATAAGCAAAGGCTTTCAAGGACAGGTAAAGCTCAGAGCTGACTGCCCAACTGCTCAGCTTCCCTTTGAGTGGTTTTAGGTAGAAATGAAAAGTCCTTAAAATGTGGTTTCTCTCCAGGATAATCAAAGGCTTGCAAAGAGAGGGATTGCTCAGAAATGGTTACGCAGCTCTGCAATTTTCCCGTAAGTGATTTTAGATATTGATGGAGAGATTAGTCCCCCCCCCCCAGGCAAAACACCAGTTTTTCTACTGTGTTTGCTGTATCTGGATTGTTCAGAGGTGTTCTGAGTCATCAATTCACTCAGGAGAAGTTCTCAAAAGACTTCCCAGTTCTTAGTGTCTCACAAACATGCTACCCCTTCCTCTTGCATTCAAGGTTGTCAGCATTAATGAGATTTGTTATCCAGTTAGTCTTTCATCAGGATGCCTACATATCTCCTTATCCCTATAAAACATTATAGGGTCTTCTCCTCTAGACTATTAATCAACCAAATATTATCTCAAAATGATACACATGCAGTGACATCATGATGCAAATCCCACCCTTGTGTACTTGTGTCCTGACATCTGACACAAGTAATGTAAGTTGCAGGTTTTGCATCATGATGTAATAACACACATTTTGTTACTTTCACCTCTCACTCCCTGTGGACACCCATGTATTAAACCTGAGTTTCTCCATTTCAAGTGGAGCAGATAATAAAGGAAGAAGAATTCATCGTAAGTGTTTCCCTATTGTAATCTCATAACTCCACCCAAAACAGCCATGCTATGAAGATTTTTCCACCTGCATAATCAGGTAGAATGGTTCAGTATTCAAATTTCAGAGTTGAAAACCTTTTAGGAGAACCTGTATGGGAGAGAGTTTCTGATGAAACTGTAGGCTTCATTTCAATGCATTGAGTTGGAAGGGCCATTTAGACTACTGAGTCCAAGGTCCATACTTAGTGCAGGAATCCAAAGTAGGACATCCCAGGGAGATGGCTGTCCAGCCTCCACTTGAACACATCCAATGAAAGGAAGCCTACAACATTTTTTGAGTAATTGATCCCACCATTAAATTGCTTTTACTTTAGAAAGTTTTTCTAACATTCAGTTAGAATATTCTGCATTCTGGAATGAGAGAGAATGGCACCTGACCTACTTTTATGTGGCCTATTTGAAGGGTACTATCATACTCCACCTCAATCATCTTTTCTCAAGGCTTAACATACCCAGCTTTCTCCACAGGACTTAATTTCTAGTTCCCTGACCAATCTGTGTTGCCTTCTCTGAACCTGTTCCTGTAGGGGTTCTTTCTCAACTCCCTTTAACTGTGGACAAAAAAAAAAAAACAGGTCCTATTTTTAATTGGCATATCCCCATTATATTTCCTCCAACTTATCTCTAATTCATAGCAGAGGTCACTTAAAGTCTTCTCCCAACATGATTTTCATCATGGACACCATCTAAGATGTTTTATTGATGATATGGTTGACAGTGCACTCTGAGAGTGGGATCTGCCCAACTCTTATTGGCCACATTTCTCTGTTAAGTTAAATTCAAATACTTTACATACATTTTTCCAACCTATCAAGAGTATTTTATTTATGTCTTCTATCCCATCCAATTTTGCACCATTTGTAGATTTGATAAGTACTCCTTCCATCACTTCATCCAAATCATTAATGAAACTATTAAAGAGTACACTGGACTGATCCTTGGGGCCCTTCACTTGATATGTTTCTCCAGTTGGATTAGCACTGACTGAGTACAATTTTTGAGCCAGCTAGGTATACATTTAATTGTCATGACATCAAATCATACTTAACTAGCTTGTTAATCAGCATGTCTTGGGATACTCTGTCAAATATTTTACTGAAGTCAAGGTATGTCTGTATGCCTACAGCATTCCCATAATCCATTAAGGATGATACCTGATTAAAAACAAAACGAAACAGATCAGTCTGTCAGGATTTGTTTTTGACAAATCTATGCTGACTTCTGTAATTATAGCATTGTTCTCAAGGTGCTTGCAGACTGATCTCTTTATGATCTGCTCTACAATTTTTAGTATCCTAGGATGAAATTCATCTAGTCCTGGAGGCTTAAACTCATTCCAAGTAAAGTGACGTTCTCTGACCATGCTTCTATTGATCACAGATTTCATTCCTGCTCCTTCAACTTGCCCTTCACAATTTTTTTGCTGGAGAAAATAAAATCAAATAGGAATCTTTTTCATCTGTTAACATTTGCATTCTTTATTAGGCAGCTGACATACAAATCCTTTCTTTTTCCTTTCATTTGAACATATCTAAAGAAGCATGTTTTCTCACTCTTGGAATCCTTTGATAATTTCAGCTCAGTTTAAGCTTTCGCTTTCCTGACTCCAGCTCTACAGTTCCAGACTATCTATTGGTAGTCTTCTTTCCATTTCCCTTCTGTATATCCTTTCTTATTTTAAGATACTTTTTGACTTCTTTTGCAGTTTTCTATTGGAATTGTTGCAGTTAAAGATCTTTTGGTGAATATAGAAAGAACAAGAAGGAGAAGACACCATCTCCCATGAGTCTCTAAAAAAGCTAATTGCTAAAAGGATTATAACGTTAGCAATTATTCCTTCTTTCCACACTGGAATTCTGACAGATCACATCATGGAAGTGCTTACAGATAAACATTGTGTTTTTTTCAAATAAAAGGCTTCTGTTAATAATATTGGTGAATATTTGATCAAATAACATCATCCTTGACCTCAGCAGTAGAGATGACCAATGAAAGAGGATTAGTAACTATTTTCTACTGAGTTTTCATGCAAGGTCCTAGCTTGTCCAAAATTATTATCCTATAAGCAAAGTAGTTACAATATATTAAAAATTGTGGGTAGTCCTCATTTAGTGACCACCATTGGGACCGACAACTTGGTCATTAAGCAAAGCAGCCACTAAGTGAAACCACAACAGTACTTCAGCTTTTGTGTCTACAGACCTGCAAAGGTCATAAATATGAGGATTGGTTGCAAAGTTACTTTTTCATCGTCGCCATAACTGCAAACAGTCACTAAACAAGGCAGTTGCTAAATGAGGACTACCTGAGGACTAACTACTGACAGTTCAGATCACTGCTGCTAATGTAATACAGTAGCATCACTAGAAGCCAGGGTTATAGAACATTACAAGGAGCTAACATATTTACCTGTTCATCCCATAAAACAGGTTCTACCCATTTTCACAAGAATATATAGGAGCATAAAAATAACCTAGCATTTGCATTATTTCATATTTGCAAGATGACATAGAACATTACAGTAGTTGGGAGGCTACTGCTAAAAATGGCGTCCCCATTTCATGAACTTCTCATAATATATGATTTCTGGTGATATGACAGAATACATTTCCCAACCCTCTCCACTACCCATGAGTTGTATGAATTTGGTGAGAAATGTACAATGTGAAAAAGGAGGAAAAAAGACACAATCCCTTAAAATGCTGATAAAATGTATACTATATCTTAAACAACTTTGCCATGCTTTCTAAAATAGGGTAATATATGTGGTTTGCTTCTTTTTTTTAAGAAAAAATAATCCTGTTTGTAACTTCTTTTTAAAAGCATCAGGGTAAATAAGCACATAAGAAAATATATTTGCTTTTAGAAGAACAGAAGAAAAGCGTATTTTATTATTTTTGCTTACTATGTAAAGACAAGATATTTGGGATAGGAAAAGTACACCCTGGGGACATGTTGGGGTCTGAGGTTAGCCATGAGGAGACAAAGAGCAGGGCCTAAGGAGGATGCACACCTAGGCAGGGCAAAGCATGTGAGGCAAGGAAACAGGAACAGAGTTACAGGGAAGGAGAGCGTGGGATGTTCACCTCCATGTTGAGTTTGTCAAAAGCCAAGGAAGGGACATAAAGCCAAGTCAAATGGTCTGTGGTTGGAAACATAACAAAGCCAGTAATGGTGGCTGGAGAGCTGGAGATATGATCAGAACAGGCCAAGGTTGGGAGCATAGCTAGAGTCAGAAGCAGGGAGAATGAAGCACAGGGCCTAAATACCAAGTTGCTGCCAAGAATTAAAAAGTAGCAGCAGCAGCATTGCTTAAATCCCCTTCCAGCTGAGCATGCACAGCTGTAGCTCTATTCATGCAGCTAGTGCCAGTGATGAGGCAGCTAGTTGGGAGAGCTTTTGGGAGAGCTTGCCATTTACCTGTGAATTGGTCATTACTACAAAGTGCAGGGGCATTGCTCCATGGCCTGGGTAGTCTGCCAGGTACCTGCGTTAGTTGGGGAGTCCCTGTGCAGGCAGAGGAGGGACCTGTCAGTGCTGCATCTAGGAAAGTGGAGGGCTCCTCAGTGCCTGGTATGCCTTGATCCACTGGCATTTCCAAGTCTGCTCCTTGGTCCATGACATTATCTGCCCACTACAACCAACCTTCTCCCATAGTTGCTAGGGCCAGTTTCTCTGGGCATTGGAAAAGGAACTGGGCAATCAAGTGAGGGGCATCTTCTTAAGAGCATTCCTCTAGGTCATATTTTTTCCAGTCAATGAAGTATGGTTGACAGCCTCCATGACTGTAGAAGTCCAGAGTCTCTCTAACCTCATTCCTTGGTTGGTAATCATTTACCAATATTGTTGAAGTTGGTGCAGGTGTGTCATGAGCGGGCAGCCAAGACCAGGAGAAAGTGGTGGAAGACAAGATGGTAGGTAGGTAGAAACTGGGCACTGGTAGGTAACAGGGTTGATCTGTGCCAGAATGGAAAAGGGCCAGATGTATTTGGCTGCCAGTTTCCATGTGTGATCTCTCAAGGCAGGTGTTTTGGTATCAGCCAGATCTAGTCACCATCTTTCAGAGCAGTCTGACTTAGCAGGGAGGACTGTGAAATATTTTCACTGCTCTTTCACCACCTATATCTGCATCCCTGATAACAAGGAATAAACGGCAGGGAATGAAGATGGAGAATTGGATGCAGGAAAAACTCAAGGGTGATAAACCTAGTTAGAGAAAAATAGAATCTGTTGAGTGGAGATGTCCAGGGATTTGTAGTCAAACTCAGTGAGAGATAGTAGTTGGACCCCAGCTATTGTTGGTAGTTGGCATAACAATGGAGATACTGCTCCTGTATTCCATTGCTCTGTTCTGCTTATTCATACAACTCTGGATAATAAGCAGTGGACAAGTAACATCTAATTCCAGGAACCAAATAGGATCTTTCAAAGGCTGGTGGTGAACTCTGCCCTATGATCTGAAATGATACAGGCTGGCTGGCCGTATAGTAAAAAGATATGGCAGGGAGCAGGGTGGATGTTTCCTTGGTTGAGGGATGCTTTCACAAGGGATGAAGTGGCCCATCTTGGTAAAATGATCCAACACCATAAATATGGTGATGAGCTCTCGAGAATGTGGAAGGTCAGTGATAAATTTATTGATAGGATCTTCTGGGACCTGAAGGCACTGGTAAGGGTTGAGGGAGGCCAGTAGGTTTGTCCAGAATGTCCTTGGCTTGGAGACAGAGCAGCTGGTTACCTAAATATGCATCTCAGATTTGACGGGTGGCCACCAGAAATCCCGGGTGATTAGGTGGAGCATCTTGTGCTGGCCAAAATGTCTAGCCATGGGCAACTTGTGTGCCAGATATAGCACATACTTTTGCATTTTCCCTGGAGTTACATTCAGATGACTGTGATAATACAGTAGCCAATTCTGTAAAGAGAAAGAGACTGGGCTGGTCCAGGCTTGTCTTGGGAAGCTGGTCTTGAGCAAACAAGTTTTTCTTCTGCTGGTCCTTGATGCATATCATCAAGAAAGTAGGCCTTAAGGTGGCTGTAGGATGGTGGTTAACAATAGCTCCAATGTTTCAGTGCTGTAATTCAGAAACCTTGAAAGAGCATC
Organism: Python bivittatus; assembly: GCF_059951505.1. Taxonomy (NCBI): domain Eukaryota; kingdom Metazoa; phylum Chordata; class Lepidosauria; order Squamata; family Pythonidae; genus Python; species Python bivittatus. Next base: position 36,877,976 of record NW_028277112.1, read on the forward strand.
TGCCTGTTTTGTGTGCACTTGGGGCACACAGATCACCACCGAGTTAAGAAGATGAACCAATGAACCTGACACTGGTTATGTTTTGGGGCCATACACAGATGTTCCAAGTTCTGGTGATTGGTCCTCACCTCTCTCAGATGCTACACTCCTTCCAAGTGGTGCCACCATACCTCAAAGGTATCCTTGAAGGCAAGCATTACCCAGATGGTATGACTTACTTTGGCTGGGATCAACTTTCTTGAGTGGAATGCAGAAGGCAAGGATTGTTGACTTATTTTGCAGCTGATACCAAGGATGATGTGGTCAGCCTATCTAGTCTGCTGCTTACTTGTGAGTTGCTTGCTCTTATAAAGTGCAGAAGCATCATGCCATGGCCTGAGTGGTCTGCTCCACTGCCTGGAACCCACCTCTGTGCAGGCAGAAGAGGGGCTGGCAACACTAAATCTGGAGAAATGGAGGGCCAGCATGCCCCAATCCACTGGCATCTCCGAGCCTGCTCCTTTTGCCATGAAACATACAGAGCAATTCATGGATACAGATTAATATGTAAGAGTTCTACATAAGCATTTTAGGGAATGGTAGTCAACAGAGTGAGCAACATCAAAATGGTGGGTGCGTGGGTGTAACAGGGTGATCAGACCCCTACCATTTTTTATGTTTGTGTGGTGCATCCCTTAAAAAAAGAGATGGGGACATAATTGCCTGGTCACACCCATTATTTGACACTGTTAACTTTCCCTGGATATTTCTGGTAGCCAAATTTTATTTTAATTGTCCATATCTAGTCTCTACAGTGTTAATAACACTGGTATTATAATAAAAATAACAGATAACAAGTTGTATATATTTGGTGTATATATTTCATTTGCAATTGTACATTTTCCTGAATATACATTTTCTTGACTTTGCCAACTTGAGTTAAATTTTGGGAGCAGCGCTAAGAGTAAGCTCATTCCAAGATTCTTTTTTTTTCCTTCTGAAATTTTCAACACTAAGCAGTACAGCTACAATTTGATGGCAGCTGTTATAACACTACTGTGCAATGCTTCCTTTAAGAAAAGAAATGCCTAATAAGAAGCCCTAATAGAAGCAGAAAAGGTGGGCAGGATGGTTTGTTGATGAATAGCTATCTCTGTTTATTCTCATGAATTCAAATCAGTTGGCATATAGTCACACAGGATAATGAGTAACTTAACTGGAGAAATGGGAGACCAGCAGCTTCGACTCAATTTGTGTTAATATCTACCAACTACATCTATTGCTTAGTGTCTCCATTGATTAAGTGCAGTGAAGTGGAGAACTTGCAAAGCACTTTGGAATCATCTGGAATAAAGTAGAACAGCTAATGGATCTGAAGCTTGGAGATGCCACATCTCGTGAAGAGCTGTAGACATTATAAAATGACAGATTTCACAAATGAAATAAAGGATAGCGCAAGAGCAAAAGGCTTAAAAAAAAAACTACTGACAGCCGAAGGCTAAAAGAAAGTACATTGACAAGAAAAGGCTCTAGGTTTTTCAGCACCAAAAGGATTTTAAACAATGACACACACACACACACACACGTCCAGAACAAATGCAGACACACAAAGGGAATAAAATAAATATTTCAACCAGTGTGGAAAAGCAGGTGGTGCAGCAGAAGCAACTTAAAAATGGAAAGACACGAGTTCCTGGAGTCTGATGGCATCTTTATAGCCCTAAGTAACATGTGGATATGTGTTGATAGACGTGCCTCGCTAATAATCATGTAGCTTGCATAGCAAAATACACAAGCAAGTTAGACTCTTCCACCTGACACAAAGAGGAATTTTCAGGGGGCAGCTTCCTAACAATAAAACCTAGGGAAAATATTGTATAAAATTCCTATACTTGGAAGGGAACAGGAAAGGAGAGAAACAGTTGATCTCAGGAAGTCTCTAAGCCACATATGAAAAGCTGCAGTGCCTTATTTTCCCAAGGACTTCCCTACCATGCAGGAAGAAGTGTACCTGATTACATCCATAAAAGACATAAACAGTCTCAGCGGTCTCTTCAAGGCAAATTAAACTGAGCTGAAATGCCTGACTGGAGGAGAGGGAATAAGAGATTGTTCAAGCTCTGGACAATTAATGCCCACAACGTGACAGAAATTGTGCATTATGCTGAAGGGGCAGGCTACCAAGGCCATGTGGTGCAGTGCCAGCCCTCCTCAAAACCAAATCTGCAGCAAACTGGGGATGGAAAATTAGAGAGCAGCAGGCAGAGTTTCTTAACCTTACATTGGGCAAGCTCCTTGACTTTATTCCTAGCTTGGTCTTTATAAGCCTATTATTATCAATCAATCAAAGGCAAAGATGTTACAAAATCCTGCCGCCTGCTTGTTCTAATCTTAGACCAGAACTAACATAGGCCACTTGGCAAGCCTAGCCCTCACCTTCCTCCAGTGGGGCTGAAGGCCTCCAAAGCAGAAGAATGCTACAGATCTACCATCAGGCCAACTCAGAAACGTTTGAGCTCAGATCTAGAACGATTGCATAGTTTACCACATATTTTATCATATTCGTTTAATTGTAGTATTATTATTATTATTATTATTATACTTCTTTTTGTGGTTTTTTTCCCATAATGGAAAGTAATACATTTTGAAAATAAATACATATTATTTATTTAAATATAGTCTAGATCTCCAAACGGGGAAAATAATACATCAAGGTTGCCTGTAATCCTCGTTGGAACCCAACAAAGCCACAGAAAGACCAGGACTTGATCTGGATATTTCAGTCCCTTTCCTGCAGTCACAGTGACCTCAAAGACACCAAAAGGATTTCTTCCATGCTAAAGAATCCATAGAGAGAGAGGCATAATGGAGGGTTAAATCCTAAATTTCTTTCTCCTGCTTTTCCATGGCAAAGGATTTGTGGTCACCCTTTTCTCCAGCTTAGCTGTTATATTCACTGGCATAGTGATATCCTAACTGACTTCTCCATTCTTAACCTTCATTCTTCTTGCCTTGGTAATGTCACCCCTTGTCAAGTAAAAGATGGTGATTCTTATTTCTGGAAGGTAGATATTCTCTCTTTCTCTCTCCCCTCTTAACATTTTCTTAAGATCTGAGCCTAATTAATTAATTAATTAATGTATACAATTTATATAGTCACCCACCACACACAAGTGACTCTGGGTGGTGTACAGGCTTAAAACATGCAAACCCATCAAACATACCCTAATATTTACTTTTTGCACCTGAGTAGTGTGATAGTATGTTGGTGTGAACATAGGGAAATTTGACTTCAGAGCAGAAAGAATTAGGATGTTTCCAAGCAGAAGACCATGTTAGTTCTTGCAGCAAAAACGAGAGTCTTGCACCCCTTTAAAGCCTAATCAATTTATTATCACATGCTTTCATGGATCAAAGCCTATTTCATCAGCTGCAGAATATCGTATTAAGAAATGAGTGCTGTATATGCACACAGCTTTCACTGGCTGTACTTCATCCATTTGACAAATTCATTCATAAAAGCCTCTATGATACTACATTTGATAATCTTTGTTGTTTTAATTATTGATGTTTCCCCAACACCTTCTAAAGAGATTTGCTGTCTAATTAAATCAATGGAAACAACAACATTCAATGGACCATTTTGATCATATGAAATAATCCCTTCAGCATGCAAATCATTTTCCAGTGACTGACAGAGCAAACTTCAAAAAGATCCTCTTTCAAAGGGGTAGGGTCTGTCAAAGAGAACCAAGGAAGAGCACTTTTTTTTTCCTGTTGGGAGACAAACTAGTCAGACTGTGATTAGAAAAATATAAAAAAACTTTCTGAATATTATTAAAAGATTCAAGCCTATCACAGTGTTAATTTTGCCTCTTCCATGGTGTGAACTTAGCACTACATATCTGTTTTAAAACTTCCATTATGTGACATTTCCTGGCAAGATGGAGATGCAAAGAGTTAGCAAAGCTGCAAATATTATTGAGCTAGGAATAGGGATTTGTCTGTTTTGCTCAGGAAAATAAAACTCTGTCAGTTCTGCAAATCCATACTGAAGTGACATTTTTATTTTGATTGAGTGACAAATAACTTCTTATGACTTTAAAGCAGAAAATTATGTGTATTCTCTTGGGTTATAAAATGCTCTCAGTGAGCATTCAAGAATAACAAATGTGCTGCACAGTTTCATGTCACATTTAAATCTATAGAAAACAAAGAAAGGGAAAGCATGCAGGGAAAGGAAAATTCCATATTTGATCATTTAAATGAATATGGGCAATCTGAGTAAAGAAGGGCAATTAAAAATATAAGCTCATGAGCTTCAAGAACCACAGGGTGAAATTCAGCATGCAGGAATAAATATTTAGATTAACTAGTAAGGTGGAATACAATCATAATAATTTCTTTCAAGATGCTGTACTTGGGAATTACTCCATTTTAGCTAAGAAAACAAGGAGGTATGTTAGGTTGAGAGATATGGAATGAGATTATCCATTGATCAATGGTAGAGTATGCATGTAAGAAAACCACAGAACATAACTACCATCACTACTAAAAATGATTAGTAAACAGAAGGCAGAATCTCTGATCTTGGAGAAACTCTGCCAGAGGAGATAATGTTGAGTTCAAGTCTGGCCAATTGTATGACAGCTGAAGATGTCAATGAGATGTTAAAATAATTGTCCCTAGTCCAAGCTCAAGTCAGGATCTGTGGTCCTTCAGACCTCACTGACTTATAACTCTCAGAAGCTCCAATCTCTATCATGTAAGCAAAGTTTGAGTATAAAAATATGTGTTATAGTAACATCTGGAAGGCACAGATTCTCCATCCCTACTGTGTCTACCAGTAGAGGGGCACCTGTTACTTTTGCAATTGGGGGTGGCTAGTATCCTTTACAGGATGAATTACAGTATGGCAAGGTGGTCATTGAATTGGACGAGCCAAAATGTTAGCCCCTTGGAGTGGGGTGGTGGTAGTGGTTCCTTAAAATAAAGCATGTCAGTTAAGAAGCATAATAAACACAAACTAAACTAACTAACTAACAAACAAACAAAAACATACCACAAAAACTTCATATTGTGTCACCAGATTTTGACAGTGTGATCTTGGGGGCCCGGGTGCTGCAAAATGGACACAGGCCATGTGTTTTCCACTCCTGCATAACCATTTCATTGCCTCCAAATAGAGATAACAAAATCCCTTATACTGAGAAAAGCTGCAGAACTCAAAGGAGCAAAGCACACCTGCTGCTGAGTCTAATACCAACTCTGGAGAAAAGGATTTGTAAATGGAAAGTCTTCCCTGGCTAGGAAAAGTAATGTCCCAGATACGCAGGCTGGATTCAGTCACACCATTTATTTATTATTGATTGATTGCCTGGATTTATATTGTCCCTTTCCTTCAGAAGCTGAAGGTAGCATCTATAGCATGCCCTTTTCCAATTAGACTTGTGGCCAATCACTCCCACTGAATTTTCTTCACGCACAATACTGCACACACAAATTTCTGGCTGAACACTGGAAAATTCAGTTCTGAATTCATAGTCACTGTCATATACAAAGATAACTAACTGTTGCAATAAGGCTCATATCTCAACAAAGTACTAGAATGACAAAGCATTCTGAATTACCCCACTGTTCAGTTGTCATTCTGTTTGTTTCCTTGAACTGGCTATATATTTGCTGCAAATATCTATAATTTATTACATGCCTTTTGAGATAAAGGAAGCTATAGATAGTTATTAAATACTGTATATGCCAGTACAAAGCCTCAAGGTGTGACATTCTGCCACCACAGCTGCTCATGTGTCAAACCCAATCCTTTGTTTGCAGAAGCAGCCCATACTCTTTTCATTTAGACTCATTGTTCTGCCTGTAGAAGAGAGGCTGAGTATCCTGGATTGCAGCAACAAATGTCAGTCTGGCAGGAGAAAATAACATCTGTTTCACATCTCTATTTTTCATTCTTATTTTAACAGTCATAAACACTTTCGAAAGCTGAAGAAGAACAGGACTAGTGCAATTCAGACAAGGTAAAATGTCTTGCAAAGTGCATTTGGATACATAGACCCAATGAAAACAAAATGCATTTCATGTTGAGTGTGAGTTCTTTTTCTCCCCTTTTGAGAGCCAGGAAAGATTTTGATGGATTTGCCAATTTGATCTACTTTGGCTGTTCTAGCCATGGGAAGTCTGGGGGAGAAAGTTTCATGTTCCCCCTTTTCTCTTCTAATAATCTCTGTCATCTGAATGCAAACTGGGAAAGGGTCTTGTTCACAGAGGCATCTTAACACAGAGTCATGGGAAGACATAAAGTCATAGTAAATGGGGGCACGCTCTACATCTATAGCTGACTGGTAACCCTTTATACATGAAACAGAAAAAAAATGCACTCATGATGTGGTTTTGATTATTAGGGGAAAAAAATGGATAATAGAAAAAAGTGAGCTTATTTTGTAATAATGGAATAAGAGATAACTTTGTAATCATACATATTTGCTGCAAAGGGAATCAGAAGCATCTTGTGGGATGATTTCCATGATTGAAATATAGCGGTTAAAAGGTAAAACTTATTAAAAAGTAAAGGGAGCAATGGAAAAGGGAGCAACAGTGGCATTGTCTATTAAAAAATCTCCATGTTTGCACAGAATTCCAGAGGAAAGGATTTGGTATCATTGTTGAAAACAAAATAAGTGGAAGTAGGAATACAGCAATATTGTTGTTGCTATTCAGTACTAACATTCCAGCCAAAGAGAAGAGAAGATAGTGTTGTCCAAAAGCAAATTACACAACTTTTCAAAAATGATTTCACAATTGTGATGGGGTACTTTAATCAATTTGACATCTGTTGGGAAGCAGACTTTGCCAGCCATGTTTCTTCAAGGAAATTTCTAAGTCATCTTGCTGACCATGTTCTCCTTTAGAATTGTGGAGGTCAGGAGGACACAAGAAAATCAGGTATCCTTGATTCTAACTATAGGAAAGATGGGATATACAAAACAGAAGCATTGGGAACTTTGAAGGAAAGTTACCATGTAATGCTGGAATTCTTAATCTTCAGGGAAACTGAAACTGAATGTACTCAGGTGCATACCTTGGACTTCAAGAAAGCAGTTTTTAATATACCATGATATTTAAATATGCACAGCAAGAGAAATTAATAGGAAAAGGAGTCCAGGATAGATGGAAGTTTCTAAAAAAGGAGGTACTAAAAATATAACCACTAACTGATGCAAAGAGGAAAAACATTTAGAAGATGGCAGAAGCCAATGTGGCTACAAAGAGGGGGGGGGGAGAGGAAGAGGAAGAGGAAGAGGAAGAGGAAGAGGAAGAGGAAGAGGAAGGAAGGAAGGAAGGAAGGAAGGAAGGAAGGAAGGAAGGAAGGAAGGAAGGAAGGAAGGAAGGAAGGAAGGAAGGAAGGAAAAGAAAGAAAGAAAGAAAGAAAGAAAGAAAGAAATAAATAAAGAAAGAAAGAAAGAAAGAAAGAAAGAAAGAAAGAAAGAAAGAAAGAAAGAGAACCTAGTGAACATCTGAAAATAAAAATGTTTATATAAGAGGCAGAAAAAGGACAGGTCATAAAGGAAAATACATAAAACTAGCCTAGATTTATAAAAATAGTATCAGGAAAGCTAAAGCTCAAGACAAGCTGATTTAAAAAGCAATTATGAATAACAACCAAAATGGTTTCAAATGTAAAAAAGAGAAAAGAAACAGCATATCAGCAGTTCAGTGATAATGCCAAAAGGTTAACTCCTATCAAAAAGGGACAACTACTACCTTGGTTTGGTCTTCTCAGAGCGTGACATGCATTCTACTGGGTAGACGTTCCATCCTGCTGTGAAGAGGACAGTTGTCAAGGCTTTTTCTTCAGCCATGTTTAAGATTTTAGAAGGACTAGATATTCAGATAAATTTTGTTTAAATGCTTTAACTTGTTAAGATAAATGTTTAGAAGAAAGTTACCAGATCCCAATTGTAAAAGTCCAAACAATCACTAGATAGCAACAAAGAGAGTTTTCTCCCATTGAGTGGTTGTCCAGAAGTTTATAATTAAATTATCTTCAGTTAACTAGCACTGTCTTGCTCTTCACACTTCACCATAAAATGAATCTTATTATATATAAATATAACTAGGATGCTATACTGTCTTAAGCTTATCATTTCAAAACATTTCAAGGAGGCTTCATTCATCAGTGAAAGATCACATTACTGGCTCTTCTACTCTGGCAACATTAGTGAGCATTACTGTATACTCTAAATCCATATTTACATGCCCAAATAAGAAGAAAGAAAAGGAGAGAAAGGGAGGGAGGGAGGGAGGGAGGGAACTGAAATAACAATTTCAAAATATCTGACCTGGATGAGGACAATGGAAGGTGGGGAAAGGATTTAAATCTCCCTTCCTTGCCTCACTGTTCTTCCTTCATAGCAGAAGTGAGCACAGTGTGGCCTAGGTGTACTGTGTGTGGCTCCTGTCATTACTAATCATAGGCCATGTTTCCTAGGGCCATGGGAGCTGAAGTTCCACAAAAACCAGAGGGCTGTCCAATATAGAGGAAAACAGAAAAATAAATAAACTCTACATTTGTTGGTCAGTGACTATAATAAAGATCTATCTAACTGCTACTCTGTCTTTAATATAATGTATAGTTTGACTCTCTTTAAGACTGTACATACCTCCAGGCATATTAAAAAGAGCATATTCAGATATGTTTTCTTTCCCCCATAGTCACAGATTCATCTCCTTCACATTATTCTATCTACGGTGCTCATGGCAATGTATTGCATGAAAGGAAACGTTGCCTTTTGCCCTGAAGAATTCAGCCTAATTCCCAACTTTCTGACCTCAAAGAAGAGTTACAATTTCTCTCTCTCTCTCTTGCTTCCCCATCAGTTGTGACCCTGATTATTACTGGCACAATCTTGATAGAAAAAAAGTATTCTGCATCTCTGAGTATTATGGTAGCATTTTTTGGCTCCTTTAAGAAGGTTTAAGCAAAGAGTGCAAGCATTAGAATCACTTTCACCTAAATTGCATACCACATTCCCAGCTAGTACAGTCTGACATCTCGCTGTAACTTTACACTCCGTGCTGGTGTGGAGTTGATGGCTAATGGAAGTTTAAGAGCATCATTCCAAAGCATTAGTGAACCCATGTTATTTTTAAACTACATATAGGGCATTTTGCTATGACCAGTTTAGAATGTCATGATAACCCAGTAATGCTTCCCAAGAGAAATATTAAGAGAGGCATGCATCCAAATCCATATAAAGTTAATAGCTAGAGTTTTACAAAATAGTTTACAAGCTTTTGAGTTCACAAGAACTTTTCGTCAGTGAAATAGTTAAAAAAAAATCCAGAGAAAAGCAGGAGAATAAAGAAAAAGATGATTGCTGTTAAAGCTGTTTTTATGTATGTATTTATTTATTTATTTATGTATTTGTTTGTTTGTTGATTAAATTTATATGCTGCCTATCTGCCCCAGATGGGGAACTTCCAAAGCTATGTCTGTACCAGCATATAACATGAATGTGGGTATTCTCTTGGGGAGAGAAACAGTATTAGGTTGCTCCATTGAACGTGTTGAGAAACACAACTAAGGATATAGTTATTGGTGTCCTAACTTTTTGGCTGTTTGTAAACAAGGCCTCACTAATCTATGAATTTGCCATGGATAAGCAAGCACATCTGTCATGTATGAGTCCTGGCCATGTGAGGATGGGGATGTTGTCTCCACCAGATTTGGGGTTCAGCAGCAGCTGCAAGTCCAAGACTGGAGTGTGGTGATGATGACCTTTTGTGACCAGGGGCTCTGTTTCACAGATGACTGAATGTGAATGCCTGAATTGGACTGTAGGAGTAAGGAAGGGATCCTGCAGCCCTACTGCATGCTTTGCAGCACAGTAGAATTCTTTCCTTAGCTTCAGAGCTTATCACAATGTTGGTGTTCTCCTCAGTTGTTGACAGTGGGGCATTTGTCTTTACGTCCTGGGATTGTGATATGGGACGTCTCAGGAATGTATGGTCTCTGTAGTAACCGTGGGCCTGCCCTAGCTAAAAACAGGCTCAGTTCATACAGGTGATAATACAGTGAATCTAGTATTTACCTTGGAACAGATGGATTGTGATCTGAAGCTGAAGGACATTGTGATCAGGTCTTTGTCATAGTTACATCAGTTCCTGGTCAACATGCAGCTCATTGGTATCTTTGTATTCCATCCCATACTTTATGAATTTGGTTGTGTTTTGGTAGGCTGCTGGGAGATTTTGCCATTGATCTGACAGGCTGTTCTACCACATGTCTTGTTAAACTCTGGAATGTAGAGACAATGAGGGCATTGGCTGTGGCAGTCCTCAAGCAGCTTCTATTTGTTCACCAACCCTAGGAAGCTTCTTGGTTTATTGAACAGCTCTAAGAGATGAAAGACTAGAAATAGTGCCTAGACCACCAGTAGTGGAAGATGAGGAGTTAGTATGAGCAAACACAGATATGAGATCAGTTGTGCATCTACATTATGGCAATAAGCACTTCTCCACCCTTACCGTGTCAGCAGAATATTAACATGTTTCTTGTTGGATAGTAGTGGGTGGGATGATCTCTTGTCAGGCTTTACCCCATGGCAGAAACAAACTATGATGGCAAACTGACAAGAAATCCAGGAACCACAGATAAGTGATATTTATGGAAGAAAGTAAGAAGCCATAATTAAAGCATTTCAGCAACTGCTGTGAATCAAGAACAAGCCTTACAGTATATATAGAAACCATGTTCAAACCTTCTTGTATTTCATTTTCCTCCTTGCCCTATGTAACTGATTACTTGGCCTCCTCTTCTGAGTGGGCTGGTTTGCCTCCATCTGTCCTTTGTTTTTGTAATTGTCAGATTTGCTGTCATGTTATTTTTCACTGACTGTGTGAGAACTAACTCTCACATCTCTCTTTGGATCGCTGTGACATGTTTGCTAGACATTTTGCTGATAAAATCACTCATATTTGTTGTGGCTTACTCTACTTTAGCAGAATCCAATGAGAGGACTAGGGCAACAATTTACTAAGTCATCTGGGATTCACTTTGCTTGTGGACACTAATAAAGTGGATAGAATTATCTGCAACATAACTCCATCACCTGCAGGTCAGGCCCATGTTCTACCTGGCTTCTTCACACACGTGTGTGTGTGTGTGTATGTGTGATTGGATCTGAGAGATGATACATACTTCTTTGAATAGAAGATGGTATCAACTGCCTTGAAGGAGATGGTGGTGCACCACTTCTCAATAAAATATTGTTTTGATCCTAATATTTGGCAATTTCTGTCCAGTCTTCCCTTCTAGGGAAGGTTTTGGAGATGTGATAGGGCATAAATTGCAGCTAGTCCTATAGAAAACAGATTTTCTTGATCCCTTTCAGTTGGGTTCAGACCTAGGTATAGGATCAGATTCACATGGTACCATTAGGATTGTGCAGACTTCAAAAATTATTCAGAATAAGTACCTCAGACCCTCCCCACCCATCTCTCTGCTCTTAATTGTAGGATACACACATTTTGCAGGCTTCCTTTAAGAGTTGCATTAAATATCTGATGCTTTAAAGATTTGATTCATTAAAGCTACCACAGATTTTTTTTCCCAAGCTCAGGTAACAGTCTGAAAAAAATGGATTGCTTTACTGAATCACAGAGAAGTGCTGTGTTTTTGAGAATCCAAAGCACCTCTTCCAAATATTTTCCAAAGCATGTATCATTCTGGTACATAGCCTATGAACCTAGCAAAAGGTTCCTGGATCAGCATTCCCAAACTAGAGATGAGTCCAGTATGGATATATCAGTAGGCCAAGACTAAATGAGCTTATAACAGTGCACCATTAGTTAATTGAATAAATGGCCCTGGTGTATCTTTACTCTCTTTCACAGCTGGACACTAGCAACCATCTGCATGTACTCAGGTAACTCCAGAAAGTAAAAGGAAAGCAGTTGAAATAGATTGTGTGAAGTTCATGCCCTCGGGCATGAAGATATGTGATATCTAGGCAATGGAAGGAAAACATATCAAAGCAGACATGCTGCCTCCTGATCACTTCCTGTCAGCATCAGTTTCAGGACTTTGTTAAGTATCTGCTTTCCCTTTGTAGGTTACCCTGCCAGGTCTGTATCTCATGATTCCTCTGGTTCAGAGCACACATTGAGGCATTTGCTAGAACTGGGAGAGAAACGCATCGTTTCCCAGTTTCTATATATATCTGGATCTAGTTCACACATCTTCCAAAATAATTTACATCTTTTTGGTTACTACAAGCTCAGCAGTTTTACTATAGAAAATAGCAGTCTATATTATTAGTCTCTACTGGAAGAAATTCAAGATGCTTTATATTAGTCTAAAGTGTTATAAAACCATACTTGCACAGAGAGCGGTTGGATGCTCCAAAGTGCCCATATTGCAGGATGGCTTCATATTGCCTTGCCGTTCTTTTAGGCCAGACTAAATTTATTGTCCATAATGAAAGACTAGAACTTATTTGAAAAGTCTCAAAGCATAGGAAAAAGGAGGAAGAGGAGGAAGCAAACAGGAATTATTTCAGTAACATAATTCTTGGGTTATTCCCAGGACATTGTCTTCCCTTAAACCCAACAAATTAGATATAAAATGTTGCATGCTCCACATGCTTTGCTTATTTAAGATAAGAGAGTGATGGGTCAAAGTCCTCTGACCTTGCCTGGAGTTTTTATTTATTTATTTATATGTCAAATATATATCACTGCTGACTTGCTTTCATCCACCTTAAACAGATTCAGTCTTTGCAAGAAAAATAACCTGGAGGATGGCGTGAGGAAAAAATGCGGGCTGCTTCACATATCACATTGTTAGATATACTCAGAAGATTGTTTAAATGTATACATCTAAATGCATTACTGTGAATGCAATAAATAAGCATGTTTATATTCTTCCAAAAGGCAGGCTCAGCTGCACCTTTACACTGTTTATATAATTCAAGAATAGGGCACTTGGTGCTTTCCAATTGTTCTGAACTACAGTCGCCACAGAGCATTGCTGGAGCTGATGGAAGTTAACGTCTAAACCAGGGTTCCTCAACCTTAGTAACTTTGAGATGGGTGGACTGCATGCTGGCTGGGGAATTCTGGGAGTTGAAGTCCACCCATCTTAAAGTTGCTAAGGTTGAAGAATCCTGGTCTAAACACTCTGAAGGGCATCAGGTTTGCTTACTTTTCATATAATTAGTAGCAAATCCATCTTTCTGGAGTTGTTGCCACCAGATCTCAGATTAACCTCTCCCACTGAGTTGTTCGCAGATAAAATTGGAATACAGGAAGAGAATGATATAAGCTGCCTTGAGCTTCTTGGAGGAAAGAAAAGTCCAAAAGCAAATCAACAAAACAATTTCACATAAGTCTAAGCCCTCTCCAGGTATTGAAGGCTCATGGAAATGATGTTGCAGCCACACTCACACTATTTCCACCAGCTACTAAAATCTGCCAAACTTTGTGTGTTGACCATTAGAGTGCAGAGCTGTGCAGCAATCTGGATTTGAATGGGAAAAGGTGATTTGAAGCATGCGTGGGTATACATATCACATCTGACTATGCCTCCTTAAATAAAATTATTCTTTCACAGGAAAAAAAAAAAGTAGTTTTTTCCAACAGGAGCAATATAATTGTGCTCCAAATCACCTTTTCTCCTTTGAATACAAACTCTATACAGTTTGGTTGAGAGAGAGGGGGATATGAAATTGGAATACAGGTAAACATACTTAGAAATTTGTCCACAATAGGGAATTTTGATTCAGGAAGGTGGCCAGCTGTGGAGACTCTAGTAAGCAAGCTCAGTTTATAACCCCTTTGCAGCTCTTTACACTCAGAGTACAGACTGCAATACAGAATATTGAGGTGTGTAGGGATATCAGGGGCAGGGTTTGCACATATATCCTTGCCACTGTATTTTGAACTCTCATCTCTGCAGACATTTATGGTTCAGTGGTGTTCATTTCCTACCACAGTTTAGGTCTACTGTGTTTAGAATAAAAGTAGACAGATCACTGTGAGAATCGTGGGATTAATGTAGTGGCTGATGCAATCACAAAAGCCTTGAAGAGGCCAAGGGGTCACTTGGACAAGTCTTCCAAGGTGAAATATCCCCTTTTTAAACAAAGTCTGGTATCGCCCTCTCTGTCTTAGCTCTCCTAAAGTTATGACTCCTGTCAAAGTCTTTCAGGAGTTAGAGTCAGGCAGGATAACAGATTTGCAGATGTGGAACATTTTCTAAAGACAATAAAAGCAAAGTTAAAGTTAAATAGAATTTTAAAAGATGTACAGGTGGCTCTTGTTATTTACAGGGGTTGTGTTCCAGCATGAAACAACAGATAACTAAACTATGAATAACAAGATGTGGAGTCTATGGGAAATGGGAGTTTGGTTCAGAAGCTTATGGTTGTCTTCTTCCTCTCATAAGGATCATTGCACTTGGATTTGCTCCTCTTCTGATTTATTTGTGACAAATCTTGCTAGGTCAACCCAGGTGCAAGGCTCTACATTGCTTCCTGGTGACACTGACCCTCCTCAGAGTGGGCTGCTCATCTGGGGATTGATGGAGTTGCCCCACTCATACCTCAAGGCTCCACTGGTTTCTCCATTCCACATGGCTTTTTCATGATTTGGGTGATTTGGTGATTTTGGTGATTTTCCATGATTTTGGTGGCAAGCCTCTTGACGGCATTGGAGGACAAAGGTACTGTCCACAGATCACTTGCAATGATCAAAGCAAGCCTTGAAGAGACTGCCACCAACAATAGCCTCCAGCTGTGTGATTGAGAGGCCCAAGAGAAGTCACAAAGAGTGGAGTAGCCAAGAGGGGGTAACTCTCTCCAGATGAAGAAATTGCTCTAAAAAAGAAGAGGCCAGCCGCTGTAAGGAACTTGCATGAAGCATCATGACTGGGCTCACCCTGTGTGATCTGCTGTAGCTGAGCAAGGAAGAGCAGTAAATGCAAATCCACTGCAGGATGATCTAACCATAAGTCTTTAACAAATGTACCACCATTTTGCTCATGCATAAAACCCCACCCACCATTTTGCTCATGCATAAAGTTACAAAAAAGCAAGACCCAAACTGTGGATATTTGCAATATCCCTGGTCCACTCTCCCGTTATCAATTGCAGATATGCAAAACCACAAACAAGGGCCATCTGAAGTGCCCTCTGTCTATAACAACATAATGGATATAACCTAATGCTATGCTGAAATCTGTGTTGTAATTTCTCAAAATGTTTCATCTGCTGTGAAAGAGGCTTCGATTTTTCAATCATATTAGGAAGCTTAAAAATTATTGTGAATTTCTTTTGGCGGTATTTTGGTATTTATTGCAGAAGGTGCTACTACAGGTGCTGTTTTCTATTACAGATTGTTCCATCGTTTTAAAGTTTCCTCGGCCACCTAGAATTCCCAGCCTGAAAATGCTGCATGGGAGAAATTCTTTTATGATACCTTCCCTTGGGATTTAATTGAAAAATAAATAAAAAGCCAGGCCATGGGTGAGAAGCCAGGAGATCTACAGGAGAGATGATGGTATAACACAGTGTTTCTCAACCATGGCAACTTTAAGATGGGTGGACTTCAACTCCCAGAATTCCCTCAAACTTTCCTGAATGCAAGCTCCATGCTTTTCAGATCTGCATGCAACATCACAATGCATATACAAAATGGGGGTTAGTGTGCATCACACTGGCACAACACTGCTTTCAGTATTTGCATCCCCTTGCTCTCCCTTCTGTGGATAGTGGTGATAACTCACTTGGTCATTCCGTCACTACCTAAGTGCAAGAACACCACCCTCTATTCATGAGATATTCTCTTTATTGAAAGAAATTTGAAAAGTAAATTATCTGAAAAAGAATTGGTAGAAATAGTGCTCTGCCTGCCTGCCTGGCACAGTACAAGTCCAACATGTGAGTACAGTGGTTGGCAGCTTTCCACTATGAAGCCAATAAATCTTTCTTAGATCTGCAGTCTGAGATTCTTCCTATAAGGATACAAGTTACTGAATGCGGAACAACTGTAGCTATTCCCCATGTTCATATTGCTTGACAGGAAAGGGGGAAGAAATGTGGCAGGCCAAACTTTTTGCAACAGTAATATCCATTCATTTTATTTTCCCAACACTCCTTCATTATTTTCAGCTCTTCAACATTTAGCACATGATCTGTGGTAAGACTAAAGCAATTCATATGGATATATGGAATATGGAATGAATGCAAGAAAGTGGTGGGAAGGGGTGGGGGTGGAGAAGATCTGTGATTGTATTTAATTGGGTTTCCACACAGAGCAGGATTTATATTTCCCAAGGCTAGTATTTTGTGTCTTGTGGTAACAGTTCTTCTTTTGTGGATCTCATTTTCAGAGCTGCCAAGAAACATTTGTCCCTGGGCAAGTGGCCAGCAGCGATATTAGGGGTGCTATAAGGAATTGCTTCGTAATGCACTCATTTGCTTAGGCAGAGAAGAATATCGAAAGGTGTTCTCCAAGTATGATTGTGGTGGATATTAGTTTATCCCTGTTTGCACAGCATGGTTTGAAGAGAACAGAATGTGCCAAGCTATAATATGCAACTTTGACCATTCCTTTAGAATGCTTGAAATATGGACAATAATATCATAAGAATCACCAGAATAATTGTGCTAAAATAATAATACAGTTGAGGAGGAAATGCTTAAGAGTTTTGCACATTCTATTTAGAAGTGAAATGCTAAACAGTGTCAAAACCTTAACAAGGTCTTAGCAGTAAAAAGGATACCACTGATATTAAGCAAAAATGGGATTGATCTGTAAGTGCTAAATTCTGTTAACTTAGGGGTCAGCACTCTCTTCCAGGGAGAGAAAGCCTAAGGTACAAATATTGCTTCTCACCCGAGAGAGAAAGGGAGAGAGAGGACAGAATTAATTCTGGGTATATAATTACGGCTGTTGCAGTTGTATCTGTATTGTATTTGTACTATAATTCTTGGCTGAGGTTAGTTCATCTAGAATTTAACCAAGTTGTCTGTTGAGCAAGTAGTTATTTAGAAAATGTGATTCTCCCCACACTGGAGAAGCAAGAAACTGTCAGCTTCCTTTATTTGTAATCTTTACAATGTAAAGTAATTTTTAGTGTGATATACAGTAAGTTCTCAGTTCTAAAGTTGCATATGGCAGATGCTCTATAATGTCCATCTAACCCAATATTAGTTACATCTTGTTATGACAGCTATTCCCAATGTCCCCTGCCAATTATGAAAAACCCATTCATAGGGAAACTATTGTTAGATAGTTTACCTAGTTTTACTTAGTTACTGTAGAACCTTCACTGTGTTGAAATTTATGAGAACTTTACCTGGAGTTTATGTATGTTTACAGTATATGGATGTTAATCAACTGAAGTTATTGTATACCATTTGCTGTTTACACTGTTCCCAGATAAATATCTTTATTTCCTATTCTTAAATTTCAGCCAGATATGAAGGATACCATTGCATTTTTATTATATGATGAACAGCACATAATTCTTGCTTGTTATCATGGCCAGGTATCAGATACAATGGACAGTGAAACAACAGTATATGGAAAGATCTAGATTAGAAGAAGTCACTTTGTGGGTCTTAGGCATGGATCTTTTCCAATCTTGCTGAGATTCTTTAACAAAAATTGCCAAGGACTAAACACAGATCTCTGTAAGCAGTAACCATAATTTGCAGTGTAACTATAACTCCTCCAACCCAGTTCTTAAGGCATATCTCAATTTTCTTCATATAGTGTAAATTATGTCCAGAATGTTTTATGTGAACTGAATGGTACACACATAGACATCTAGAACTTCACAATTTATGCAAGATATCATTTTATTTTAACTAAATATATTTTATAATTATAGATATGCTTTTCTGAGGTTATGATCATTGGAACTGCAGTGGTTTATTTGTTCATGGCAACCAGTTCACAGCAACCCTCTTCTTGCATGGTTAGGCTAAGGAGATGCATATATGAGTAAAGGGAGGAGAGAAAAGGTAGGTGTGAATCAGATCCTCCTTTATTCATTAAAATATATATTGTACCTTCCAGAATGTCGACTTGTTAATTACATGTAATGAACATATAATCACACCAAGAGGACAATAAGACCAGGATTCAGAGCCAGCTCTTCTCTCAGGCCCTTTTGACAAAATGTTGCCTTTCCACAGGAAGCATCACCTACCTGCCCACCAACAGGCTTACAGAATATTGGTTGTCATTCTGGGATCTGCATTACTCGGCTGCAATCTATCTGCCATTTTCTCTTTCTTTTATCACCATGCTCCAACATTGTGAGAAAAAGATTACTGACAGAGATCAACAACCAAGCAGTTGGCTAAAGGTGCAAAGGCCAATGGCCAGACCCCCAAGAAAAGAAAAGAGAAGAAAAGAGAAGAAAAGAAAAGTTTACCACCCTTTTATAAAAGTTTATCCATAATTTCAAATAATTGAACATGGATGTTTTAATGTTTTATTGTTTACTGTGAACATTTGAAAATTATATTTATTGTGGATGTTTTGTGGATTGCAGTACGATATGCAGGGGTGTCTATTGAAAATGTCACAATGGTAGCTGCAAGTGTGTGATGAAAGCCTGATCTCTTTTTTTAACACGGGTCACACCTGTTTCTAAACAGAGAGTGGGGCTTCAACAGCACAGTCATAGCCATCAACTTTTTTTGACACACACATCCTGTATGGATGCCCCAGTACAGTGGACTTTTTAATTGCTGCAAGCTACGATGAGTAGAATTAAACTGGTAGGTTACAACTTCATTGATTAATTTAATACTTTTAAACATGTGAGTCTGCTTTTTTGTTAATGGTACCAGTTTTTATTGATTGTCAATGATGCTGTAACTGCAGGGGCTCCATCCTAAGGACTTGCCATGTGACTTTAAGTGGATTTTTGATTATAATGTTCTATGATTATATGTTATGAGAGCTTGCATGTCCCTCTGAATGGGAATTTGTGCCTGAAATGGTGATACAAAAATTAAATAATAAGCAAACAGAAATCAATATCTCTTCATGGATCTATCTTCTGGATTGGCTAATTGATCTTACCACCAGCTATTATACCCACATCATGACTACATACCTACTAGAACTGTGGTTAGTAAAAGAAATTGCCAAAGTAATTCAGTAAAGTCTGCAAGGACAAAGACAGATGAGCCTGTTGCCTCTTGTCTAAAAGAGTAGGGAACACATGAGCTATAATATCACAGTTCGTTTGATCAAATAATTATATTTCTGAATCTCAACTCCCCATTATTAAGAAGGATGCACTGTTGATCTAATTCAGAGGATGAATGAGGAAAAGGCTGTGACACTGTGCATATCAACATGCTATATAATATTTTAATAGGGAGCAATATTTAATATAGCATAATATTACATGGATCAGAGCAACTGTGCAATAGATCTAACCAGGCTTTAACCAGCTATATTGATTCAGGGGGTGTGGACATTTGTATTTCAGATACCTACATGGAGAGAATAAATTGTACAGTCTGGCTTGTCTCTTTTGAGAATTCTACCAAGATTTGAAGAATTCCAAAGTATACAAATCTATGCCATTTTTATTTTAAATTGTGCTGCCAACAACATATTCAGATTTCCTGAAATCCTTAGATTGATCAAGATTATTTTGCAAATCTAAGTTGAAAACAGTCTTTCAACTATTACATCTGTGTCATAACAGGTTAAAGATTCTTTATTCAGTCATTTACTCATTTATTTCAGACAGACAGAGTCCTATATAGAGCTTGATTCCTGTTTTGCAGTAGGCTGATCTGAGATATATATCTTTCTTCTTGTTTGCAGTAAAACAATTTATTTAGTAGTGATGAGTCAGTGAAACTGCTGTTATCTAATTCCTGAATGCAGGGTTGAGTTTCCAGAGAACTGAGATTTACAGTCAAGTCAGGCCAGAAGTCTGACACTTCCCCATTTCTTGTCAAGAGAGGGAGGTAAAATAGGAGAAAACAGTTTCTTACAAATAGTAGTAAGGTTCATCGCTGTTCTCTTTAGGGTGAAAGTAAATAGACTCCATGTATTATTTTCCATACAGGAAAGCGATAGAGGTTTTTAGTCTTCCTTCTCCACTCATTTTCACCAAAACAAAATGGCTGCCACTATCCTTTCATGAATGTGTATTCAACTGAATTAACATGCTATCAGGAGAATTTATTTGCACATGGATGGAGTTGCTATCTACTACACAGTCAAGGGGCTAATGAATTCTTCAAATTCAACAACTGTAATGATCTGGGAGTAGCTGCAGTGTTGTTCAGTTTTCTTTCATATTTAAACATGTTATGTTAGAAAATATACACATTGGAGTATATTTTACACACATATATATTCCAGACTGTAGAGTAAGTACTGTATGTGATTAAAGCATATCCAACTCATACAAGAATATTTCTTATCAAGCATTAAATGTGATTGAATTATTTTATGACTGCAGTCATTATACCAGAAGTGCCTACATAGAGCCTTTGCTGCTAGGAGAACAGGAAAAGGGGATCTTCCAAGCTTGAGGAAGAAGAAAAAACATGGTATGGTGATGGCCACCTGTGCCTTGAGTAAATACATTGGTTAAATAGAAGTCAAAAGGAAGAGGGCTGAAGGAGAGCTGTCTTTCTCTCTGAGTTCAGAAAAGCTCCCACTCTTCTTCTTCTTCTTCTTCTTCTTCTTCTTCTTCTTCTTCTTCTTCTTCTTCTTCTTCTTCTTCTTCTTCTTCTTCTTCTTCTTCTTCTTCTTCTTCTTCTTCTTCTCCTCCTCCTCCTCCTCCTCCTCCTCCTCCTCCTCCTCCTCCTCGGCAGTGATCACAGATCACATGATGTTGTGTGTCAGATAATTATTTTGGAAAAGGAATGATAAAAGTTCCTACACTCTTGAAAATGTATGCTAATGAAAGGGCTTTTTTAAAGTCAAAAGAAAAAGAGAAGGATACCTGTGTGTACTTTCCCACTGATAAACCCACCTCCACTTTCACACACACTTTTGTGTTTTTTCCGTTTTAGTTTATCTCCCCGGCTTCACAAAGGGGGAAAATTAGAAGAGAGCCAACAGTGTCAAAATCAGCTTTTTTCTCATCTCCTTTAGGTGTCACCAAAGCAGGGGCATCTGCGAGTGGGAGGAGGATAAAAAAAGTCAAGATGGTGGCTGTGCCCATGCAATCAGAGCCCTACCCCTTTTGTTTATGGTGATGTGTGTAAAAAGAGGCAGGGCTTTGAATGCACAGTTGCGACAGCCATCTCAGTGAAGCTAATGGTATTAAGGATACTGTGCTGCTTCACTGAAGAAAAGTGAGATTAAATTGTAAACAGAATTATATACATGTATTTGTGGGAGAAAAATCAGGAACCTGGTAGTACATTTTCCAGCTAACAAATTTTATTAAAAGGCATAAGTTTTCATGAGCTGCTACTCACATCATCAGATGCAAAGAGCAGTTAGACCAGTTTTTCCCAACCATGGCAATTTCCAGGTGTGCATATTTAAAATCCCAGAATTCCACACTCAGCACAGAATTCTGACTTGATGAGAATTCCATGCTTCAACTCCTAAAATCCACAACCTGGAAGTTGCCATGGTTGGGAAACACTGGGCTAATCTGACATTGTATTTAGATTGGGGTGAGGTAGAGGGAAGAAAGGAGGGAAAGATAGATTGGTTACACAGATGCAAGTTATATGAGAGACTGATTACAAGTACATTATCAATTAACAGATGTAATATGTTACAATCCCATTGTGTTTGTTGAGTCCTTCTGAGAGTGTCTGAAACATTTTGATGTGTTGAAGGAGCAACCTCTCACTCAATGGTGGAGTTAAAGTCCCATTCTAAAACAGTCACTTCGATGTCTACTGTAGAGTGTCCTAGAGGTTGAAATGCTCTGATTCTTTGTCCTGGAATCATGATGTCAAATTTGTGTCCATTAATTTTTTGCACAAAGTTTGTCTCATTTATCCTACACTGAATCCAGAGAGGCATTGCTGGCAGAGGATGGCATACATCACATTCAGGAAGTACATGTGAAGGCATCTCTAATCTTCTGTTTTCAGTTACAATGACCGCCAGGAGGCACCATTTACCAGTTTCATCCTTATTTGGGATCTTTAGACATGGGTAGACAGATGTTATTCTATGGAGTTCCAACCCTCTACCAGGAATTGACCTTAGGGACCTTCACACTTTAGATGACTATTTACTTTAGTCATTAGCTTTGGGGGAGTGGGTGTCTTGAAGTCATGTAAAATCCTATATGTGGGGGTTCAACATAATATAAGGGGGCCTTCTGGACTCACAATTCCTACTCATTGAGCAGGTGGCTAGGAGGGCCTTTGCATAACTTCATGTTGTGGGGCAGTTGCTCCCATTCCTGGATCAGGAGTCCCTGAGCTCAGTCACTCATACCCTGGTCACCTCCCACATGGATTACTGCAATGTGTTCTACATAGGACTGCCTTTGAAGAGCATCCATAAGCTTCAGCTGGCATAAAATGTGTTGGCATGGGCAGTTATGGGCACACCTAGATCAGTGCATGTTACACCTCTGCTCTGCGGGCTGTGTTGCTTACTGGTTTGCTCCCTGGTCCAATTCAAGGTGCTGGTAATGATTTATAAAACCATACATGGCATGGAGCTGAGTTATTTGAGGGACTGCCTCTCCCCTGTTACAACTACCCATCTTATCAGATCTGGCACAAGGGCCATGATACAGGTCCCATCTACGAAGAATTTCCATCTGGCAGGACCTAGGAGGAGAGCCTTTTCTGCTGTGGCACCCCCGCTCTGGAATATCATTCCTGATGAGGTCAGACTGGCCCCAACCTTGTTGGCCTTACGGAAGGGCCTGAAAACATGGCTTTGTCATCTGGCCTGGGGATTTGGTAACGCTGGTGGAGAGCCTGCTAAGTGGTTGTACTTTTAGGAAAATGAATGGCACTCTACCACTGAGTATGTTTTTATGTTTTTAATAGTTTTATTGTTTTCAATCTTTTTTTTCATTATGTTTTTTGTTATAATTTTGATTTTTTTAAAATAATTTTTTAAAAACTTTCTAAGCCACCCAGAGTCATGCATATGAAACGGGCATCTATATAAATAACTAACTGAATAAAATATCTGTATCTCTTTGCTCTGAGAGCTTAATGGAGAGTGATATGCCATTCTGACAGTGCATTTAATCTTATGGGTAGACTTGTTGGCGCCTGTGATGATGCTGTTGGTGTAGATATGGGGGCAAAATAGATATCTGGTTTGTTGCAGGGTCTGGTTCCCATGTTAGCATCACTGTCATGTTGTTTCCTGTTCCTTGTGAGAATCTGATTCAGGTTGGGTGGTTGTCTGTATGCAAGTATGGACCCGCTGCCCAGTGACAGAGAAAGTGCAGTGTTGTTGTCCAGTATGGGCTGTAGCTTATTCATAATGTGTTTAAATGGCTTGAGCAATGAGCTGAGGGTGACAACCAGGGTTGTTTGGTTGTTCTGTTTGTGGGGTCTGTCTTTTAATAAGTCCTCCCTATGGGCATGTGAGAGAGAGTGAATGTGTGTATATGTGAAAGGGATCTTTGACTGTGTCTTTAACTGTTACCAGCCATCAGGCTGTCATGGCCGAGACTGCTATACCCCCTGACACATGTGTATGTGCACCAAAAAGGTAAACTTTCCTTTCATCTTGGCATGACTAAGTGATTTATGGTAAACTTTAACGTCGTGATGTGCCATACACAGTTTGTCAGCAGTGAAGAGCTTGACTCACTTTCATGTAAACGAATCAGAGTTGCTCTTTCCAGGCTGCTGTTTGACACCCTTGGTAAATGCCAGAGCATTGCAGTAGTTTCCTTTCCCAGCTAATCTTACAGCTGGTTTCCCACTGGCAAACCTGCTCTGTGATAAGTTGGTTTCACCTTTGAAGCCTTCACTTCCTTGTGTTTGCCTAATTGACACCATCCAAGGCTGCAATTGTTGCATAAACAAAACCTGCAATAAATCCTAACCGATTTTAACTAGACACGTAAAAACAGAGCGGGATGAAGAAGGCAGCCAGGAGTGAAGTGGCTGTAGATTACAAGGAAACTGTTGCTTAGTTCATACATCTCCTATGTCAGAGCGTTTGTAGTCAAGGGCTATTCTTACATTAATTCACTATGCTGCAATTTTAATGGGGTACAAAAAGTCATACAATCAGCTGAAATCCACCCCTAACAAAACTGATTACTTATGTGATGAATGCAGGCTGGATTGGAGAAAAGACATGATGATGAATTTGCTTTACGCTCACTGTCCTTGTATTTGCAGCAAGTGTGAACTTTGTGAACCAGAGCAGAAATGCCTAAAGAGCAAATCCTTGCAATTCACATTTCTAATGAAATTATGCAAGTGATAGCCATCTGTGACTAAGACTGCAATGCTAGGCACAATTAGGTGGCAGTAAATTTTTACTGAACTCACCATAGCTGACTTAATAATGCTTAGCCTTTTTTACAGCACTCTCCGTGTATGAAGGACTTCACGTACTGACAACAACCCTGTAAAGATCATCAGTGAGTTTACTTCTCTGTTGAAAATGTGTATCCCAGGCTGAAGGGGTGTGTGTGTGTGTGTTCTAAGGTTGCCAAAACTTGTTCCAAATAAAATAGCCATCAGCATTATGGAGTGAAAATTTGTTAAAATATGTACACACACACTGAAAAAAAAAATCTTGATTCTACCTTTCTAGTTCCTGGTTTGGAATTGCATTTTTTAAAACATGCAGTTTAAAAATCTTCATATTAGAAATGCAGAGCTGGCTCAATCAATTTTGCTTCTGTTTGGCAGAATAGTAAATGGTGTTTCCTCCTGCCATCACTTCTATGTCAAGCTGAATAATACCAAAGTCAGTTAAATTATTTTGGCGGGTGAGGAAGAAAATCTCCTAAGCACCACTTCCCCTCCCTGGTGTGAAAATATAGTAATAATAGCATTAAGCAAACCAGGAGCTGCCCTTTCATGACACCCAACTAATTTGCCCTGCCTAAATGCTAGGGCTGGTCCCATGCTTTACTGTGGCTTCCCTGTTGCGCTAAGTAGACTTTCTCCTTCATGTCTTTTACTGTTCCATAATTTAATTCCTTCTCTTGAACTCTGGCTTAACTCTAGCTTTCCTTACACTTTATAAGGAATTGTGAGATTCTACTCATGTTCAGGGGAAACAGGAAGCCCTACCCTCTTCACATCAGCCTCCGTATGTAGATAATGACTTATTGGAGTGGAAAGCTTCTATTGATAGAGGTTCTCCGCACAGTTGAGACTCCTGAGTTTCTTGATACAGAAGAGGCTCTTTCCTACAGCTTTTTATCCTCTGTGTATGGAGGGTGATGCAAAGGGGAAGGGTAGTATGCTTGCTCCTGTGCCCCCTCTGCGTGTAAGTAGAATCTTGCCTCTTTTCATAACTCTTGAAGACTTAGAAGACTCTTCATAGTTAATTCTAAAACTGAAGTATGCATACTTAATGTGCCTTTACTGTTCTTCCTTCAATTGTTTGTATCTTGTTTGCCTCCTACATAGCAGAGGAATATGTCTATAGTGATAAAACATGAGGGGGGAAAAGAAAAGAGTGAAACTTTACATTGGGAACAAGGGGTTGGTATCCGAACCCCACCCATTTCCCAGAGGACCCTTTAAACAATAACCTCGTGGTCACTTAAAATTACTCATATGCGTAAATTGGAATCTAGCTAAGAGATGCAAAAATGAATATATCCTCTCCCCCCTCCTTTTGAAATACATACGCACACAGATCTATGCAAGGGGAAAAGGCACTGGAAATTACAATCCCTGTATGGCTCCAACTCACCTCCAGTTCCATTTAGGAACGTATAGTTTTATAGGCTAGCTTAGTTGAAATGACAGCAGCTTTGACAAGGAGGGAAAGAGCCTACATCTTCCATTTTCCACATGATCTCCATGTGGCCTCTTTCTAAAAGCTAGCAATGGCTTGGCTATCAAATAAATTCCAACAGAGTTCCTTCTATTGCTCCTTTACCTTGTCAAAGTCAAAAAGTTGATAGATAAGTGCCCCCACTTCATATTAGTGATCCCTTGGGTGTTTCACTCTTTTCTTAACCTATGGTGATTATCACCATGATATAGTTAGTGGTCTTCTCTCACAAGCCAGGACAGCAAACTGAAAGAGTGAAGACAACTGTATTGTTTGTTTCAACTATATTCACAAAGTCTGCCTGACTCCATCAAATGCTGATGAATTGGAAGTTCACTGACATGTAGCCAATAATGTCTCTTGAAAAATAGCAATTTCCAAACATAAGCTTGCACCTTTGTTTTAATGCATCAGCTACACAGAACATGAGCAATACATATTTAGGAATAATATTTTATGGGCCTAAGAAAAAAAAGTTTGTTTTTTTTTTGCTTTCACTTTGCTTCCACTTGTCCATCAGCCTGACAGAGCCTTTCACTTCACTTCCAATCACCCAAATGCAAAGGTAGGCTACCAGGAAGTCTGTTTAGGATGAGAATCATATAGCATGGTTTGATTTTAATTATACAAAATCCTGCTCTCCACAGGAAGAGAAACTTAATTCTAAAGGAGTCTCTATCAGTATTTTACCCATTAGTAGAATGGTTGTGTATTATTTTATTACGTATCTAATTTTTCAAAGCGACCCATAATTTTGGGAACATAATGGAAGAGAGGCATTAAAAAGGCACTTTTCCACAAGTATAGGGACCCATCTTCAGAAATAAATAAATTAGCCTTTCTCTTTGTAACTGAGCTTAGATGCTACCCACTTCCTGCTCCCAAAGAAGGCACAGTGTAGCAATTCAGCCTACTTCAGACACTTTAGTATGGGTAAAATTACACAGATAACACTCTTGAGAAGCTACATGGTTCCCACAAGATGCTTTTAGCAATTACTGATTGTCATCAAATAAGTATTTTTAAGATACTATACTTAGTGTCATTCCCCCCAATTTCCTTTCTATTTTTATTAAGCCTTGAATTTTGTTTCATTCCCCAATATAGAAAATTCATATCCTGGACTTATTCTTGAAAACCACTTATTTAATCGGATGAATACTTCCCCACAAAACAATTCTGAGTCTGTGCACACACACGTGCACACACATACAATTTAGAATACACACACACACAACCCTACACCGAAGTCGCCCACAGTTTATCTTTCAGGGGGAAAAAATGACAATTCATAGCCTTTACTACTTATATAGAATGCCATACTGTAATTGTAATAGTGCCCCACATTTGTTTGCCCAAAATAGCTTCCCCTTAAATTTTGCTTCAACTTTTCAGTAGGTACTATTCAAATTGATAACATAATATTCTGGGAAATTCTTATCTCCTCCTAACATTCCTACTTTGAGAAATTTGAAAATGCTCAGTTTCACTAGCAAGATATTCCTCTTGGTCTCTACAAAAAGCACAATAGTTTTATAAGGACTGGGAAAAATAGCAACATTTTTTTGACTCAATCTATATGAAACCAAGTGAATGACAGACATGCTTTAGTGCAGTCAACAGCAGTTTTATGGACATGTTGTAAATGTCAGACTACACCTTTTTTAATAATAAAAAAGACACAGTAATACTGTTTCCTTGTATCCAGGACAGAAAATCATTTGATAAAAGTAAAAACATTTATTGGGTTTGACACTGAAAAAAAAAAAAATACTGTGAAGCAGAGAGACTATATTCCAAACGTGAAGTCTCAAAGGTTAGGTTAAGAAACTTTTGGTTCAAAAGCAAATGTGGCAGATACATAATTTAAGAGCTTGTGAAAGAGAAACTTCTGTAGCATATTTTTTCATGCTTCATCTCTCCTGTTAAACACAAAGGGGACACACTGTGGAACAAGGGAAGCTTAAAGAATCAGTCACCATTGTGCCCGTTATTTCAGAATGCTTCTGTTGTTGCCCCAAACTATATTACATAAGCAGGAGTGAGTCACCAAACCCTTAAAATCTTAGTGCACAACCCTTTATACAAATAAGGATGACAACTTCTTAATCCATCCCAAAGAATATGAATTTTTGGCAATTCATTTGTGCTAGAATTCCAATTGTGATTATGCATTATTTTTCAAAATCTCGTATAAGATTAAAGATATAAATATACCTCAGATAAAAATATACATGAGCAAATAACAACTACCAAATGGTATCCAGCCAGTAGCATGTGCTGTTCCTATAGAAGACCACTTGAAACCATGACCGCAGAAGAAATGCTGAGAAGAAAACAATTTGAAGGATAATTTTATGATCAAGCTTTAACTTTATCTTCAGTAAAATCGGCAGCAAGGTGAGATGGCAACAGTGATCAGATCTCATCTCACTGAGAATTGATTAGTGCAATCCTAAAATATCCAGTGGGATATTTTTCTATTCAGCATGCAATGGAAGCCACTGAATGAGTATACTATGATGATCATGCCATACTTGAATGTTCCACTTCAACAGCACTGAAATTTACTGAACAGTTGCCAGATGAAGTGAAACACTTATAGAAGCACTTTATCCCCAACATTTTCCACCTAGGTTGAGTGCTCCAATTAGAAGGAAGGGCTTCCCATATGAATAAAACCCTGGAGGGCCTAAATGTATAAAACAGCTTTGGAGGCCTCTTGCTGTGTTGACTTCTGAAACTCCCCATCCATGATGGCCTTGGATATCTAAGGATAACATACACTGGAATATGATCTGCTCTCTAATCTATTCATAAAACTACAAAAGCAAGCTTTCATGAGCAAAGATGTATTTATATCATAAGCCAAAATCAGGCTTATATTTAGGTTTAGTAATGCCTTTTTGGTAATATCATAAAAAAACACATGGAAAGCTTCTGTTAGATGCTCCTAATTTATCTTAACACAACTAGAGCTTTGAAAATTGTACTTGTAGAGAAGGACTATAACTCTGTGGCTTAGCTGTACTGGAGATATACCCCTCCCCAATAAATGTATATGTATGCATATCTTTCTTGCCAGAAGCCACCCAAAGGGCAGCGCTAGGAAAAAATGTAGTTAATAACTTTGGATCAAAATTTTGTTTATAAATCTACCCAATCCACATATACCAACCATTCTCCCACATGCACAAGTACACACACACACACACACATTTATATTCCCTCCCTTTAGCAGAAACAGCAAAAACAAAAGGGGGGTGATGGAAGACCAGGATAGAGACTGAGGAAGGGGAAGGTGTAGCTGCACTGGGAAGGGAAGGGAAGGGAAGGGAAGAAAAGAGAAAGAAGGAAACAGAATTTGATGGAGATGAGGTAGGGAGAAGAGATAACAAAGAAAGACCAAAAAAAAAATCCCATTTAAGCAATATAAAAAGGATTAAAATTCATCAGGTAACCAGTCCCTCCCTAAATACGTGTATTGCTTTAGATTTGAAGAGAGAAAAATGGGCACATGTGGGCACACACATAGAAACTTAAACCAATTATGTCTTTTCTTGGGATTATGTTGCAGCATGGAGGGCAGCCATGTGAACCTGGGAAAAGATGCAGCTATTTAAGGAGCTGCTGACAGCTGCCATATTAATGCCCAGCACTCTTGGAAGCATTTTTTTGTTTGTTTGTTTCCTTCAAATCTGAAGCACCATTCAACACTACTAAATATGGATAATCTTCAAATGTTTCCATGCTCTTCAGCACCTATATCTCTAATTGTTTATACCTCCCATCCATTTGGGTTTTTTTAACAGCAACTTCAGTTCTTTTCAGCTTATGTAACATAATGGCACACACCTACCACATTCATGGGCTGGGAAAAAAATCTTGTCTTTCTACAGGCTAAATAGAAAACTATGAGTTTTTTTCTAACAGTGATTTGTTGAACAAATCAGAATGGGTTGGCTCACATGCCACCCTTAGTTAAAAACCAAACACATTGTGGTTTACTGCCATGTGCAAAACAAGTCACTTTGGCTGTACTATAGGAAGAAAGATATATTAATGGAAACCAAATGTCGCTGCTGAAATCATACCTGGCACTTACATCTACAAAGTTGCCAAATAATTCACTTCATATAATCACAGAATGTTTTTGTTTAATAAACTCATTCAGAAAAGAAAATGGAATGGGAAATATCTTTTAACATACATCACGTGTTCTTAGAGTAAGTTAAAAAAGCAGTAACATCTGTTTGATGGTTTCATATTGCATCACACAAAAGAAGGAAAAAATAGAAAAAAAAACTTTTCTTACAAGTTACTTATGTTTAATGCTTAAAAGTTTGAATGCACAAACAATAATCTACCATTATAGAAGTACTTGTGGTCAATACAATGCATTAGAACTATGTACAATGACACAGTTTAGTATCAAAATCTTTCTACACTGTAGAGTATTACGAAACTGTTAATAACATCAAACACTGAGCACTTAACACATTATTATTATTATTATTAATATTATTATTTGCTACCACATTTGGAACTTCAATGAACAGTCCATTTTAACTTGCAGCATTAACCCATTTCTAGTATGAAATTAAGTAATTTTCTACTTACACAATAAAGGTTTATCTACACAGTTCTTTTGATTTTGATCCATAGCAGCAAAGGCACTGTACATCAGCAGATCCACAGACTTAAAGATTTTTTTTTTAAAGCATTCAAAAAGAATATGTCACAGGTCATAGTTTAACAGCAACAACAACAACATAAAAAGATAACACAATGGTTTCTGGCACAATGGCTCAGCCTGCGTCCATTTCAGGGACGTTCAACTAAGACTTGGATAGAACTGGCGGTAAATAAAGCAAGTCCTTCTCTGAGTAAAAATCCATTTTGTTCTGCACTTCAGAATGAGTGCTCTTCTAAATTCTAACTCTGAGGTTCTCACTTTTATAGTTTGTATTCATGTAGGAATCCATTCCCTTCTCAGTGCCATCTCCAATGAATGTATCAAATATTTTTTTCTGTAATCTTTGTAACTGCAAAATTGCCCAAAGATGCACATCTTTCTTTTCAAAGAAATGTAGCAAAAACATCCAGAAAGAATGAAGATGATCTTTGAGACACATTATTGTACTTCTCTCTGAAATATACAAAATAAAAGTGATATTAAAAATTCTGAGCAATGCACTTTACTTAAAGGTCTCAAAGTATAAACATTACATACAGGAGGTTTACAAAACACTGTAAAATGGCTGCTTAAAATAACCGTTAAGAGTAGCTGGTTTTGGCTTGTATTTTCACAATTTCTTGCATTTAATTTTCAATTAGAAATATGAAGTTACTGAATTTGCTCAAAATATGGTGCCCAAGAAAGCATGCATGATTCCACTCTCCTCTGTATGCAGCTGCCTCTCAGAACAGAGCACACACTCTTAACAATGTTAAGAGACATTGTAAACACCAGAACTTAAGGAAATACTCATTTGAATCAGAAACTGATATTATCTGAGCTACCCAAATGATTTCTAAACATCATAAGGATATAGTTAGGATACCAAACCATCCAAGAAAATTTAAGTGACTGACAATTTAGGCTTAAATAGTAAGAGTGGTCTGATTAAAGAAAACTTACTGATGAGTAGAGGCTATACAACATGGTGAAAGAGGATTTTACTCCCTTCTCATTTTCGATGGATACCTTAGCCTGCTATGTTCACATATAGGCATAATGTTTTGCAAAAAGGAGGAGATAATACAATGCAGTGTATATTGATCAAATCTATAGATTTGTTGTCCATTATTGCCTGCTTTCAGACATAACCCTCAATTACAGTTTGGTGCTATGGCATCCTTCCCTGACCTGAGTTCACTCCAGATGTATAAACTTTATCGTAAGCAATGGCTGGGAATTCTGGAAGCTGAAAGTCTACTCATCTGGGCAGTGTCCAGGTTGGATAATACTATGCTGTGGGAATAAACTTGGCTAAACCTTGGATATGTGTGCTTCCCCTTCCCTTTTAGTCTAATGCAGCTGCAAGGAGAACAAAAACGTTTTCTGTTTTATACAGCTTCTCTCATTCTTGATTATTGGCTATATTGGCTGGGACAGTTGTAAGTAAGTCCAAAACAGCTGAACAGCCTGAAGTTGAGGAAAGCTAGTTTAAGAGAAATAAACTCAAGACTGCAGACCATGATTTGAAGTATGTTTTTTTTTTCTAAGTCCCATTTAATATTAACCAGTTTGTCTTAGCAGACATAGTAAGTATCCATATTTTATTTATAATGAAAATGAATGCTTTTCATTTCATTGCATACACCACAGAAAGAGGCTGTGATTTTCTGAAGGTTCATGCATGCAACACTTAATGATAGATTAGTATTATTTCTGGAGAAAGCCATAGTCTGGGAGCTGGGCCTATCGTTACTGAAATGTCCTTATTCTGTTCAGATATTATGACCATTCATATTGGAGTGGCATGATGAGTAATGGAGAAAAGATCCTGTTTTTCCACCGTGTTTCATATTTCATATTCCTAGAGGCGAATATGAACCAGGTCATTGCCATTTGTAGTACTGCATTCTTTTTAAACTATATGACTTTAATGAAACTCTTGGCTCAAATAACATCTGCATAATTTATGTAGATATACATAGTCAGCAAAAAAAAAAATGTAATTGCCCTTTACTTCCCAACAGTCACGCACATCCCAACAATATAGTCATCAAGAATGCAACGCACCTTCAAATCCAAGGCAGACGCAGACTACTTTATTTAGTCAGTTCCTTGTTAGAAAGTTTTCTTTAACAAAATAAATACATTACAGCTATGTTACATAATTAAAAGAGTCAGTTCCCTGTTAAGTATGCTTATTCCATCTTCTTCCAAGTAGATAGCTGAAGATTTGGTATTACATGTTCTTAATGAATGCTTGCTATTAAATAGCAAGTCTAGTGGGAAAATTCCACAACTGTGTTGAACATTTTCATCCCTCAGTTTGGGAAACAGAAAAATAAAAGTAATATACAGCAAAGTGCTACTAGGAGGAGTACTGTTTTCATTCAGATTTGTCTCTAATAAATAACTTCATAGACTGTAGCCTTCTTGTCCCCAGAGCCAGTGACAATGTATTTGTCATCCACAGAGATATCACAGCTAAGTACAGAAGATGACTCTTTGGACTAAAAGAAGAAGAAAAAAGTGAGTGTTAACCATTCTCTGCATAAATCAGATGAAATAGTAAATTAGTTCCTTTTAAGAAATAAAACAATTACAGGATGGTTCAATTATATATTTCTGCTTCCTGTCTGATATTATTCTCCAGTCTGTGCATCTTCAAACTTAATTGCAGTTAACTCTCCAGGCTTGAGAGAATAATAAGGTTGTCCTTGGCATACATGTACTCTTCTCTAGAGATTAAAATCAACAAAACACACTTGTTACACAGACAGCATTATTTTCTTTCTTGCAGCCTTGAAGAGTTTAAATAAAACAGAAGTGACCTAATGTTATTCATAACCAATTGGGATAACCAGATGTCTAAAAGCAGCCCACATAGTAGGCAGTTTGTGATAGAAAATGAATGGTTTGGTTTGCTTAAATACAGTTCAAAGCCTACTTTTAGCTGAAAAATCAGTCACACACTTCATGCAGTGCAGAAAAACTTGGAACCTAGCTTGCATTCGGGCATCACAGTGAGAACAATTAGGCCACAGTGGTCATGTCAGCCAATTGTGGTTTTGCTGCCTGATTGTGGGAAATATGCCTGAAACCAAATAGAGGTGTGGCATGTGAAAAATGCAAAAGGCAGACAGAGTGGGGTAAAGGGAATGCTTAGGAATGCTGAAGAGGAATTCCAAACTCCACAGTAACAAAACAAGAAACAGACAGGTAACGCTAACCAACCTTGGTGTCAGGAAAACAGTGGGAAACATGCTTATGCATGGAGGAAAGGCTTCTGAGACAAACTAATGAAGTGTCCACACCTGGCTTCAGATGACTACACAAAGTTACCAAGAATACCTTTAAATTCTCCCTAGTGAACTGTGTGGCTTGCTCCTCTTTTATAGTTTCTACTGTTTTGTACAGTATTTGATGGACTTCTCCTACTACAGCATTATCCTTATTATAATACTGTTGTTATACGACGTGTATGCATGTTTATACACATGTATGCCCACAACAAAAAGTTCAGATTGCTACAAAGATTCCATTTTGTAGCTTTGTAACAGCGTGGAAGAAAAACAACCATTATTACTCTTTCACAGTTATTTCGACATAGGGGTTGGAAATGGATGCAGCGTAAAACAAAAGGTGTATAAGCAGCAAGGCTTTAAAATGTTATATAATGATCTCAAAGGATGAATACTGCGACACTACTTAGAGCAGATTTGGTCCAGTGATGTGCAAATTATCCGGCCTAAGCTAAAACCAAACACTTAAAACTCAAGTTTCATGATAACAGCCCACCACTCAAATCTGCCCAGAGAACATTCATATTCTCCTCCTCCATTTCTCCTTCCTGAACTGTTCTATGCTGGATGGCTAGGTGTACTTGATTTGGGGGCTGAAGGGACAGGGATTGGGTAATGATTTTTACCTGAAATATACTGGCTCCATAAGGTGTTCTCCATGCATTCAGAAGATTATCCTTTCCAGTGCTTACAAACCATTTGCCTGAAAACATATTTTGTATTATAATTAGAGGAAATTGATTACTTCCATATCAGCAAAACTCCTCTTTCATCCTCTTATCTCCCTGCCTCCATTTCTGTTTTCTTCTGGTCAAACTGGACCAACATTTTACAAACATGCAATCGCACATACAAAATCTAGCTTTCCCTTTTCTGTTTTTATTGGAAATATATTTGGCAAACAGAAGATAAAGCTAGCATATACTAAATTGCTTACCACAATGGGCAAATTTAAGGGATAACACACAACTCTCATGAAGATGTAGCTGATATTTGTCTGGTTTTGTGACATGCAGCACTTCAACATTGCTGTTCTCCATCCCTACTGCCAACCATTCTCCAGTAGGGCAATAGCCCAGTGAGAAGATCTGGAATTATAAATGCATACAGATTATGACTTAAATACTTGATGACATAATTACTATTTTTTGAAAGACAAAAAACAAAACAAAATAAAAATCCATCTACAGTTTTCTTTAAAAAGATGGCATTACTGCAATAGATCAAGACAATCAGCTCCTATAACTAAACCCAATTAATGCTGGGTAACATATATTAAATGTTTTTAAATGGACTGAAATAATATTTTCAAAGAAATTATCTTGGAATAAGTTCTACAGAAAGGACTCATGATCATCTGGAGGACTCCTTCAGTCTGACAGTTGCAGTTTGTGAATAAGACTCGACTACATCTTGGGGATAAAGGAAGAACTATTATCTACCTAAATCAACAATGTTTGAAAAAAATACTTCCCTTCTTGCCCCAATCTACTAAAAGAATGCAGAAAGCAAAACTGAAGACAACAATGACTTTCATACATCACGGATTCTGTAGAAGAGTACCTGGGATGTGAAGTCATGCTGCTGTAGCTGCCTCCCTTCCCTCAGGTCCCAGGATCTCACTGTATTGTCCAAGCCTCCGGTCCAGAGCTTAGTGCCATCATTAGAAATGTCAATGCAGCTGGCTCCATCTGTGTGGCCCTGGAATTGCCTAAATACGCCAAGTTGGGGTACAATCACTTTGGAAAAATGTTTTCTGCCGAAACATTTAAAAAGCTTCCATGCTAATTTTTAAGTGCTCCCAAAATAATAGAGAAAGCAAGGCAATGATTTCTTGAAGGGGAGAAGGATATCTACTGAATTTTAAAATGCTGGAAGCACCTTTCTGAATTCTCTTTCACACATATACAGACTAAGACTACAAAGGAAGGAACATTTTCAAAAGGATTAATGCAGTGAGGATGGGTATTTTCAAAGGGACTTAGAAAGGCTATATGTTTTATTACATTATAAGATTAATCTGCTACAATTCTAAAGTCCGGAGTAGAGCAGCATAGAAATACCAGTAATAAACAAATTAATAAATAAAGGCTTATATTTGAAGAAGAGTTCTGTGTAATAAAAAGCCCTACGTTTCCAGCTTTTTGAATGTTAATTGTTTCAATAAAATAATGTCTCTTACTCTGATATTTTTTCTAAAGAGACCAATATAATTAAAAAAGTGTTCCAATTATGATTTGGGGGGAATATAATCAAATAGAGCTTAGTATATACCCAGGACCATGTCTTCTATCCCTGTGAGACCCTTTTTTTCAAGGTGTTAGGACATTCAAAACCAGCTCTCTATTTAAAGAACAAAACAAAACACCACCAAGATTCTTAAGCCACCTTCAATCATTGATAAAGCATGTACACTCTGCATGAGAGTGGGGACAGATCATTAACTCTATCATTTGTTGCGATCCATGTCACCCTTCACGCCTAGGGGACATGGGGGCTCTCTGATATTTACAACCCTGGTTTTCCAGGACCCTAAAACAGAAAGGGCATCTTGCTACTCAAAGATACCCTCTACACTCAAAGGTTGAAAAGAAGAGGGAGATGGAGCAAGCACTTTTCTCTCTTTCTTTCCACACAGTTGATCCCACAGCCTTTGTGAATGTCTGAACAGGACTTCAAAGTGGTTTTAATACAGAATATTCTCAATTTGGTTATGAGCTGATGACATCTCATGCTTTCACAGAGAATTATTCTTTAGATTCTGCACAGGCTATTCGTTTTCATTTAGTTTTCCTTTCCACTAGAGATAACTGCAAACCAATATATCTCTGTGAATTCCCAGCCTGGGGCTACTCAAACCGCTCTCTCTA
Organism: Python bivittatus; assembly: GCF_059951505.1. Classification (NCBI taxonomy): domain Eukaryota; kingdom Metazoa; phylum Chordata; class Lepidosauria; order Squamata; family Pythonidae; genus Python; species Python bivittatus. Next base: position 36,914,788 of record NW_028277112.1, read on the forward strand.
TTTAATTAGGTTTACTACCTGCCCTGCCCTCAGATCTCAGGAGCAAATTAAATTCAGACATAACATTTCTTCCCTCACCCCCACACCCAGGACTCATAATGAGACAAAGAAGAAACAACAAAGGCAACGATGGATTTTAGAAAAGAATAAAAACACAAATGGCTGGTATACTAGTGACACTTTTTGGCAGGAGCCCAAAATCATATCCACACGGTCATTACCATCTGCAAGCATATATCTTCTATTGCCATCTAGTTCTTCCTTATCCAGTTACAAAGACATAGTTTTATTTTCATCTCCCTACAGTATCTACATAAAACTGACATTCTAGTGGGTGCCCTGAGGCATACCATGAATTTTAAAAATCAACAGATTCCCGCACCAATCAGAAATCTAGCTCTTCAGTGCCAGGTGACAGACAGACATACAAACTTGAGCTCAGCTTAAGGTTGAGAGAGCTGGCAATGGTTTCTGTTGGGGAAATAACAATTTGCTTATGAATTTCTTCCATGATAGAATGAAAAGGTTCTAGGCACACAACAGGCCCTATGACTCTTCTCTGCCTAAAAATGGCATATCAAAGATGGGAGAAATATTCTGAAACTTAAGGCACTTTAAGCAACTTCATAACATGGCAACACTGAGGGAAAAAGACGGCTCCTTTCAACAAGTTTACTAATGCTTTATAATCCAGTTTGACTGACCTACCTGACCAGGGTCTGATTATGCAGATCCCATACTGCAATGTTCCCATCGCTACAGCAAGAGAAGCACACTTTGGAATCTGGGCTAATTGCTAGAGCATAGCAGGCAGGAGCTGAGGATGTCAGCTCTGCTTTAATGCGTGGAGTTGGGGCTGCTAGGTCCCAAATGGATAACGTGCTGGCTTCCCCACCAACAATCAGGGTGCGGCCATCTGGGAGTAATCTGCAGGAGCGGATGTAGTTATCTCTGTTCTGTAGACATAGAAAGCACCAAGAGATTACTCAGAAGAAAGAAAAACATAATAAAATGAAGCAGAAATCTATAAAATTACTGTATTCCCTCTTGGTTTTAATGAGCTCACAAACCATTTGAATGCATGGCTAAAAAACCACCTGAAACAATGCTTTGTTTTTGTTTAAAAAACAGCCATCATTCTCAGCAAAAAGTTATCTTTATAAAATCTGTCCCCACTACCAATAAGTTGCAAATATCTGAATGCTCGCTGCAAAAGTGATCTGGTAAATACTGATGGATCTCATTATTCAGAGAGGTTACAATCAACATACATCTATGGATCATGAAACCTCAAATAACAAAACACTGAATCTATGGGAATCAGAAAGATTTGGTTCTGGAGCCCTGGAAAATACCCTCCCCACCCTCTCTCTGCCTTTTGAACTTGATGCTAAGATCTATTAAGAGTCGAGAGAGTTTCATATTCTCTCTCAAAACTTTGTGCTGAGATTTGCCCCTCACTTCATTTCAGCTCTCTGCTATGCATTTGTTCACTTTCACTGTGGAGGAAATAATATTAAGAGGAGGATAACATAAGGTCAGAAGGCTGCAGATCACTGGGATCACTGGGAAATTGTGGGGGTGGAGGTTGGACGCAGATTTCTGCAAATGTGCAAAATGAGAGATGTCAGAACAGCATGTCAAAAACCAAATATAAGTTTAATTGTTTAATACAGATAATGAGTTCTGGTCTATAATTAACAGCTGCAGATACATGAAACCATGGATGAGACTGCTAGTAACAAGGTCCACCTGTTCCTTTCATAATCTACTCCTAGAGTTCAGCATACTTTCATTTGGCAGTGTTTTCAACAAAAACAACAATGCATTATGAATAGGAAAATGACAAAGGAAAAGCTCACAATTGGGGTTCTAGTTATTAGACAGAATTAATATTCTCCTGTCTATTGTGGGAGTTTTACCTTGTCTCAGTGTAGGAGAAGAGTACTGACATTTGGATTTGGATGATTCTTATTTGAAGATGAAAAAAACACAGGGAATTGTTTCTTCATCTTCCAAAAGGTACAGACCTACTGAAGTGTAGTGGATCAAGCTTTAAATTGAAGAGTATGGAATTAAAATCTTACTTCTAGCTAGTTAGGTTTAATGGTATATCTAGTTAAGCTCTCCTACTGTCACACTGGTTTCTGTCAATGGCATACCCAATGAACCTTTAAAAATCTGTCCCAAAGGACTGGGAATTCTTCAGTGCAATTCTCCAGTGCAAATGTTAGGAGAAGGTCCCATTGCATGAGGAAAATGGTTGCATTTGTAAACAAGGATCCTTCTACCTCTCAATTTAAGTACATTGCCTAACTTCAGACACGTAACCAATATTGTTAAGCATGACACTTCTGTTAAAAAATGGAGGGGTCCTTTTAACATTCATTAAATCCCACAGTTTATAAGAAGTGGTTAAAGAATTAATAAACAGGTAAAGCATAATAATTCTGGCCACTTATATCTACAGAAGTTGCACATCACAGCCACTGAATTATTTACATATACCACAGATATCCTTCTATGGCTACAATTCTCATAGGGCACCCCACTGAAGATTTCTTGTCATCTTTACTCACCAAACAATCCAGCTGAGAGACAGGACTTTTGTTTCCTGGATGACTGATATCCCAGACCTTGACACATCCTTTTCCACCAGTGTACACGTGTCTTGTTGGGTTGCTAATAGTAACTGCACACACCACTTCTCCATGGTTTAGGGTGTTAATCTGCCGAGCATGCCGTGGAATTCCTGGCCCAATGAGGGCATCAGGAGGGAAAGGTACGGGCTGCATCTGACCATCAGCACTTACATGAAATGAGTACGCCCTAGAGTAAGCAGAGAGAAATCCTGCTTTAATTACTCATCTACTGGCCAATGGAAACTTAGCAAACATGGTTAATGCTAATGCACAATTTGTAAAATACATAACATTATGCTGTTTTCTTTTGGGTTGTTGCTGAGTGGATATCAAGTAGTTATATTTTGGCTGGAACTAAAGAAGGAATTCTGAGCAGTCATGGAAATTGTATGTTTCACCAGAAGGAGGACATTATATGACTGGCAGTTATGCCACCTGCAAATAACTTATCAACAACTTTCTGCAAATGCTCTGCCAGGAAGAGAGCATTCCAGTGCTTAAAATTGCTTTGCTTAAGGTGTAACGTGTTGAAGTCCTTAGATAAAACTTTACTGGAGTTGATCTAGAGCATACTGCAAGCAAATGTATAGCTAATAGATGTAATGTCCACATGGAAATCTAATTTAGAATACTGAAAATAGCTCACAAATCTCTTCCTTGAAACAAGAACCTGTTTCCTTTATTCAGCAAAAAAAGAGTAAACTTATTTAAAATATATCAAAGAAATGGTACTTAGAGCTGTGTAGAAGTTTTGGATTAAAACTATCAACTGCAACCATTGGTCATACTGGCTGGAGATAATATCAACTGCAGTCCAAAACAGCTGGAGGGTATTACATCGCCTGTTCTTCATTTTCACATAAATAAATACTATCATATAGTGTGCTTAGTGATTGAAAATGTAATCACATTATAGAAAATATCTGAAAGGACTTAAGCTACAAAGGCAAGAATTCAAGGAGATTAAACTACTCACCCTGGCTGCCAAACTTCTACTTATAAAGGATCTAAGTGCTAAGTTACCTACTGAACATGGTAATTCTAATATTTCATGAATGGTATCATTTTGATAGCTCAACTAAATATATTTATGTTGAAATATCAGTCCCTTTTCTATATATGATCACCCCTACACCCATAATAAAACTGGTCAAGTCACTCTCCAGTCTTACTGGGCTTTTTTGTTGTTGCTGCTTGCTTTCACAGGAAGATTGTACCACCACAAATAAATGTGCTGGATTTGCTGTGTAATTCTCTTTTGCTGAAAAGTAAAGTAGGTGAAAATTCCATATTATTTCTATAATTATTTTTCTCAATGAGCCAAACTAGTTATAGTAGGTCACCTTCTCTGGTCAATTTCCCCAAGGATCCATTTGTACACTATGATATTGTAATTCTCTTTCAGTACTTTCAGTCAAACAGAATATTTCAGTGTTCTTTTGTGCGATACTATTTATGGAATCCAGTAAGTCTGCACTTCATTGCAGGGCTTCTTTTGTGCACAAAGGAATCATTTTTAAAACAGAGGGGCAGAATACTAAAGACATGCACACCACAGAGCCTTTTGTAATTTGTCTTTCCATGCCAAGCAGAGTTACCTTAGTCCAGCATGTCCCATGGCAGAAGCATAACCCTTTCCCTACGCCCCCTTTTATCCACAGCATCTGATACCCTTGGCACATAGTCACCTACAGGAAAAACTGCCAAATAGGCTTTTAAGATTAAAAGGAGGATTAACCACCCTCTGCCACACATGGAATTCAGTATCACAGAGGAAGCAAAAGGAACAAAAGCTTAATAATATGATTGAGTTAGTATGTTTAATACTCACGGTTTTCCTCCTGGGATGCCTGTCAGATTCGGAGGAATGCCTGGGACTCGCATATGATGATGTGGATCAAAACCAACCTGGAGTTTTCCCACAAACAGAACAAAGAAAGTTTTAAGCATTAATGGGAAATGCTGGAGTGCTGCCTTTTGGTCTTACATCAAACGTTACTATGGAGAGCCTTCTACAAAGATTAAGAACCATACTGGACCATGCCAAGGTCCACAGTTCAACAGCCTGTTTTTAAAACTAGCCACTCATTTGCTTTAGAGAAGCTTTCGACCTCATCAAATAATATTCAGAGACACAGTGCCTCTGAAGATAGTCCTTTAAAACATCAATTATAAAATGGTAGATGGCAGTAGAAAGCTACCCTGAAAAGATTAACGGAAATTATAAATTATAAAATTATAAAATTATAAAACCCTTGGGAAAAAATGGCACAGTATTTGTCTGATGCCTGGAAAACTTGATGAGCCTCTATGGGAAGTGTCACAAGTAAGAGGAAGGCCCTGTGTCACCAGCCATCTTGCCTTAGATACATCTGGATAATGGTACCTGAGAAAGATCTTAATATAAAGACTGGTTGATGCCACAGAAAGTGTCATTTTGAGTATCCAGCTCCTAAACTGCAAAGAGCTATTAAGGGAGGGGTGGGAAACCTGAAGATCTCTGGCATTGCTGAACTACAACAACTCCCAGCAGCTATTATGTGTTGTGCACTATGGTTGTTGTTATTATTACTATTATTATATAAAATTCTGCTTATATAATCAGTTATTCAAATAGACCTGGAGCTGCAAGGTCACAAGTTTCCCATTCATCCTACCCAGGAATGAAATGTCTGAAATTGGCCTATAATTAGAATATCTTCTAGTTCAAGGGAGGGCTTTTTCAATAAAGATGTAATAACTGCCTTCTTTAAGCAGGTGGGAACACATCCCACACTCAAGGAGGCACCCATCATTTCCCTTAACCATTAGTCAGCCCTATCCTGGCCAATCTGTTCAGTCAAGAGAGACAAGGGTGAAAGAAATAGCTGGTAGTTCTTATCTCTCCATATACCCTGCCCACATCATGAAGATCTGCAAGCTGAAAAGAATGTATATGTATAGGATGGCCCATACATCTGCAAGGTCTGTGATTCTTATGGATAATGACCAATACTTTCAATTATGTGCAGAAAAGCAAAGATTCTAATGGAGCTCTTAAGCATTCTATATGACCAATCCAAGTTAGTAGTACGGCAGCTACGTTTTGGTCTATCAGCAATTCTTCAAAGATAGCACTGAATATAACTGTCTTCCTACTTGAAACATACAGCTATTCAAAACCCTCATAATTTGACTAAGAAGAATGCAACGTACACTTTCCCCCCCCCTCTTATTCAATCCATAGGTAAGCACAAAAGTTGAGAAGTGGAACCTCATGAGATCACAATATATTGATGGCAGAGAAATCTAGACAAATATTCCACAGTTCATTCCCCTACCAAATATACTTCTGAATTGCAGTCTTTGAAATGAAGACATTGTAATGTCCAAAGTGCTGTATTGATATAGATTGTCTCTAACACAGAGAATAAGGTCAGCAACCATTATCCTAAAAGTTGCCAAATAAGTTCCATTCCCCAAGGAAAACTTCAGATTTCCCCCAGCAACTGATTATGATGTCTAGTGAGACCTGATTCGTACTTTATAAGCCATTGCCTTATTGAAAACAAGCTCCTCCCAGCCTAATCATCATTCACTGTCATATAAAATACAAGACACTTACCACTGGAGATCTTCCATAGGCAGCAGCAGCAGCTGCTGCTGCTGCAGCTGCACTCATCTGAGGAGAGATGTTATGCAAACCCGCATATGCAGCTCCAGGACTGGTCAGTTCACCATTCATTCCAGCATGGGGTACTATTCCAAATGGGGCAGGATAAGGGCATGGTACTGCCATGGGTGTTCTTAATCCTGAAGCTATGAAAAGTAGGAAATGGGAGGAAAAAAAAGTTATTTCCAAATTATATCATAGGAAAAAGCTGGTCAATTAACTATGAGGAAAGGGAAATTCAGGAAGGTAGGAAAAGAAAACAAGGAGTTCATTACAAGGATTCTGTACTAGATAATCAGTTTTTAGAGTGCCATAATTGAGTGTCATAATTCCTTTGCAAATTTGCTCAAAGAGATTCTCCCCAAGTTCCGCATGATTACTGAGGGCCCAATTGAAATTGAAGAAATTGGACCTAGGATCAGGGAACTGGAAGAAGCTATTTAAGTTCAGTGAGAGAATCCAAATTAAGAAATCCCTGCCTAATGGCTATCCAGTCTTGAACATATTCAGAAAAATGAAGTTCACCACCTCCCTAGTCAATTGTTTCCCCTACTGAATTGCTTTACTGTTAAAAAGTATTACCTTACATTCAACTGATATCTGTCTTCTTGTAACTAAAAATTATAATTTCATATTCATTCATCATCAATTGATCGACACAATTCTAACATCTTTGGCTCTATACACCACCACAATGGATTTGGAATGAAACAAACACAATGTGCTTTAACTGCAGACTGTCTATTTTATATAAAATCCTTTCAGGAATCAAAAGGATGCTAACATATTCCTGCTCAGTGTTCTCTTCTCAAAACTGAACATACTCATTTGCTCATTTTCTCCTTAAGTGACTTAATTTCCAGGCTTTTGATTCTTCTTGTTGCCCTTCTTTGAACTTTGAATCCTTTTTTAAGCTGAGGTTCCCCAAATCCCTATCAATCCTTTCACTACTGTGGAGTGGCACACATATCCTCTTGATAGAGAAAAATGAGCCATTTTTCATTACCTGTTAGTATTTTACCACTGTCACTGAGCAGCTGGTATACTGATTCTTTTCTCTTCCTTTTATTCTGAAAATAAATTGATTCCCCCCCCCCCTTTCTCAACATACATTCTCAGTAGTCCTTCTGACACCTTTATGCTCTGGGGTATTTGTATGTACACTTTCTTGGGGTCTAGTTTGTTTTATTTTCAGATAGTCTTACCTGAAATAATGCAGCTACACTGGCTTCTATTATTTCCCTATTTTTTTCCCTTGGATTTTTTTTTTTTAATTTTAACATATAAGACCATTTTTTAAGACTTCCACCTGTCTTGAACTTTTCTTATTAACTTTCTTGCTATGAAATCCTGCATATTGCTAATACTGGATTTTATCCTTCCAGACTTCAAGCAGAAACTTCTGTTTGAATGCTATAAAAAATATCACACACATAAACAAACAAAAATTCCTATGTGACCACAAATAGCAAATTGTTGGGGCAGAACAATCTAGAAAGACTAATACTGTTTTTGCATACAGTCAGGTCCAGAAATATTGGGACATCGACACAATTCTAACATCTTTGGCTCTATACACCACCACAATGGATTTGGAATGAAACAAACACAATGTGCTTTAACTGCAGACTGTCAGCTTTAACTTGAGGGTATGTACATCCAACTCAGGTGAACGGTGTAGGAATTACAACAGTTTGCATATGTGCCTCCCACTTGTTAAGGGACCAAAAGTAATGGGTCAGAATAATAATCATAAATCAAACTTTCCCTTTTAATACTTGGTTGCAAATCCGTTGCAGTCAATCACAGCCTGAAGCCTGGAACGCATAGACATCACCAGACGCTGGGTTTCATCCCTGGTGATGCTTTGCCAGGCCTCTACTGCAACTGTCTTCAGTTCCTGCTTGTTCTTGGGGCATTTTCCCTTCAGTTTTGTCTTCAGCAAGTGAAATGCATGGTCAATGGGATTCAGGTCAGGTGATTGACTTGGCCATTGCATAACATTCCACTTCTGTCCCTTCAAAAACTCTTTGGTTGCTTTTGCAGTATGCTTTGGGTCATTGTCCATCTGTACTGTGAAGCGCCGTCCAATGAGTTCTGCAGCATTTGGCTGAATGTGAGCAGATAATATTGCCCGAAACACTGCAGAATTCATCCTGCTGCTTTTGTCACCAGTCACATCATCAATAAATACAAGAGAACCAGTTCCACTGGCAGCCATACATGCCCACGCCATGACACTACCACCACCATGCTTCACTGATGAGGTGGTATGCTTAGGATCATGAGCAGTTCCTTTCCTTCTCCATACTCTTCTCTTCCCATCACTCTGGTACAAGTTGATCTTGGTCTCATCTGTCCATAGGATGTTGTTCCAGAACTGTGAAGGCTTTATTAGATGTCGTTTGGCAAACTCTAATCTGGCCTTCCTGTTTTTGAGGCTCACCAATGGTTTACATCTTGTGGTGAACCCTCTGTATTCACTCTGGTGAAGTCTTCTTTTGATTGTTGACTTTGACACACATACACCTATCTCCTGGAGAGTGTTCTTGATCTGGCCAACTGTTGTGAAGGGCGTTTTCTTCACCAGGGAAAGGATTCTTTGGTCATCCACCACAGTTGTTTTCCGTTGTCTCCCGGGTCTTTTGGTGTTGCTGAGCTCACCGATGCGTTCCTTCTTTTTGGAATATTCCAAACAGTTGTTTTGGCCATGCCTAATGTTGTTGCTATCTCTCTGATGGGTTTGTTTTGTTTCTTCAGCCTAATGATGGCTTGCTTCACTGATAGTGACAGCTCTTTGGATCTCATCTTGAGAGTTGACAGCAACAGATTCCAAATGCAAACAGCACACTTGAAATGAACTCTGGGCCTTTTATCCACACATTGTAATTGGGGTACTGAGGGAATATCACACACCTGGCCATGGAACAGCTGAGAAGCCAATTGTCCCATTACTTTTGGTCCCTTAACAAGTGGGGGGCACATATGCAAACTGTTGTAATTCCTACACCATTCACCTGAGTTGGATGTACATACCCTCAAATTAAAGCTGACAGTCTGCAGTTAAGGCACATTGTGTTTGTTTCATTCCAAATCCATTGTGGTGGTGTATAGAGCCAAAGATGTTAGAATTGTGTCGATGTCCCAATATTTCTGGACCTGACTGTATGTTTGTAAGGTATATGTATCACTGTCCAGGTGTATTTCACTCTTCTCCAATCTGATTTCCTCCAAATATGTTAGACTATGGCTCACATAATCACCAATCATATTCGTAATTAGCTATGCTGATTACAGTTTACAGAAGTTGTAGATCAGCCCATTTGGACAATGTCAGACCAGTAAAACTAGTCTAATTCTCTTAAGGCTGAGACTTGCCCAAGATGAGGTAGCAAATCTAAGGAAGATACATGATCTGATCCTAGATCTACATTCAGTACCCTATAGCTGTGAGCATGCAACTAGCAACATGTACTTGAAAAACAAATCTACCCTTTCCCCTGTCCAATGACACTTACTAACCTAATGGATCAACTCCTGGTGGCTTTCCAGGAACAGGCCTTAATCCAGGTGTAGAATTACTGCCGGGAGTTGGAGCATCAGTACGTGGAGTTGGGGTATTTGATTTAGACACAGGGGTGGTAGATTTCTCATTCTGATATGGAGAAAAGCAGATTTTATGCACAAATCATAGTGAATACAACTTGCATGAGTTCATTTTATTGAGATCTACACTGGTGTACTATTTTAATAAGGAATACATATATGGTATAGCACTTATCTGGTTATTGTAATTAATATCAAAACCTGACACTATTTGGATCAAAGAACTTTGATATTTCATACAGTTTCTTGCCACTCCCCATCCAAAACATGCAAAGTGGAATGATACATCAAAGTAGAATGATTGCCTCTAATATACAAAAACCCAACAACCAATATCTCATTTAACAAGATGCAAAATATTAAATTATCCAGTAGCAGTCCAACCTGCAATTGGATATGCCAACAACAGAGTTCAAGTAAATTGGATGATAGAAGCTGGAAAAGTATTGGGAAATAGCAATGGTTGTTTGAATCTAAATCTGCAAAATATTAGTGACATATTATACTCATGAGTTAATTCACCCCTTCTTTACTATTACATGTAATATGAAACTAATAGTGTTCACACATCACACTTTTTCTAAGTAGTCAGAATGTGAAGTCAGTAATCCCTTTACCTGATTTATAACCTAGAATATGTTATTATAACCGTATTAGAGATGAAGTATAGCAAAAGCAAACAATAATACCTTAAAAAAATTCTGTATTAGATTATCTCAGTTCTTTAGATTATCATAATTCCTTTGCATATTTGCTTAGGCAGATTCTCCCTGAATTGTGCATGTTTACCTAGGGCCTATCTATAACTGAAGAAATGAGACATAGAATCACAGAACTGGAAGATGCCTTTTAAGCCCCCTGCAGCATCACAATGAAGGCATCCCTGCTGGATGGATATCCAGCCGCTGCTTGAACATGTGCAGCAGAAGGAAGCTAACAATCTTCCTAGTTATATACTACTTTTATAGTCAACTGCTTTTATTATGAGGATTTTTTTCTTATGTTCAATAGGAATCCATCTTCCTGTAACTTGACTATTATTGAATTTGTAAGAAAAAATAGTGTTATTATAACTTTAGCACGGATTAAGAATGTTAGTGATTTGCCTAATTCTATCCTATTAATTTCCTGAAATTGTAACAGTGTTGCTTATCCCCTGGTTGAGACCACCACTCCCATATTAATTCTATTTTGGGGGGGGGTGCCTTTGAGTCAGTCTTGACTCCTGGTGGTGGCTGCCTAGATGAGGCCCTGCAGTTTTCTTAGCAAGATTTCAGAAGTGGTTTGCCATTGCCTGCTTCCTAGGGCTGAGAGAGAGTGACTGAACCAAAGTCACCCAGCTGGCTTTGTGCCTAAAGCAGGATTAGAGCTCACAGTCTCCTGGTTTCTAGCCTGATACCTTAACCACCACACCAAACTGGCTCTCCATTATTAACTCCTTATTCAGGGAAAATATTCTTGGATAAAGTTTGGAAATGTTGTATTACCAACATTCGTGTATAAGAGTTTATTTGAAGTACATCCCAGAAGAATACAACAGCAAGACATTTCTACATTGTTACAAAACAATAAGGATGCATCCAATATGTCATCAGGAGTTAAGCCTGACTTGGAAATGTTCCTTTAATAACTTAAGAATTTTGCAACATTAGAAAAATGTTAAAGGCTATCTGAAATTTCTGTGTGATTCTTCTTAGAGTGTGTGACAATTTATAACACCAAGATTGCATGTGGCCCTCCAAAGACCTGGGTGGGTCCCAAGAGTTTTAAAAGTTGCCATCAAGTTGCACACCTTCACCTTAAACATTTGTTTGAAAATCTCAGATGACTAGTTCTTCTAGAGAAGAAATTGTGGCAGATCAGGATCCTAGAAAAATAATTGTAGTCTCTCTCATGCAAGTTCATATGCACACACAAAATATCAATCAAAGGAAGTCAGTAGTGTTCTGGGTTTGCAAGCAGCCTTTCTCTGAATTGTGACTTGTTATGCAAGCAAAGAAAGGCTATTGTAAATGACATATTATTTTTTAGGTAGAATACGACTGTAGCTAAGTATAGTCAAGTAACACAAATAAAGCCAAGAACCAAATCACAACCAAGCAGGAAGCTAAATTTACTGTACATCGTCATACCAAAATAAAATAAAATAAAATTCAAAGAACCCCTGTGTACTCTTATTTATTCACAGAATAGCAAGCTTCCTGACATGGGAAAAAAAAATACAAGAAAAGGTAGAAACATTATTTTCAGACATGGCTAGCTAAATAAATACTTTCTATCATTCCAAAAGATCCTGAGTTGCAAGGTATATTTTTGGTAGAAATATATTGAACTTAGTGTTATATTATGATGTACTACTGGGACACATCTCATTATCTTCTGCCTCAGGTTAGATACCCAACGGTGCACACACAGTTATGAAGATGAATGTGGATTGTACAGTCACTTACAAGGCTAAGTTCTTTGGATTTGGAAGAAGGAGTGCTGCTGGAAGATGCTATTGAGGCTGGGCTAATTGGTGCATCTTTCTTGAGTAGACGAGTCTTGTCCAAGCCATTCTCCCTTGGAGAATGTGCTGGGCTGCCTCGTGGAGATGATGGATCCTAAAAAAGAAGTGTAATGATTATCAGGGTATCCTACTTGGTCCAGTGAACAACATATGGCTCCTTAGTTACTGCATCCCATAATGAAGCTCATGAATGGTATATTGTAGGGACTGCATGAATGATTATTAGCCAAGGAAGCATACTTCCATCCTAATATATGGATTAATACAGTGATTCCTTTTTTATTACACCAAAGCAAAACTATTTTCTAAGCACACCCTATGTTACCTGAGGAATACATGCAATAAACTATGGCTCCCAAGCAATATTGCACATACCTCATTGGATACATCAACCACCAAGTTATCATCACTCTTTTCACCATCACTATCCTGCATTGAAGAAGGAAAACATTTAAGCACCCAAAATACTTACTTTGTTAAAAGCTACATTTTTCATTTAAGTATGAAGAGTATTAGAAAAGTAGTGCAAAATGATTATGGTAACAAAATTGTTAGGACTTTTAAAAACTCATTTAATCCATGTAGCTGTCCTTGGACCATAATAGAACACGCCAGTTTGTTATATTTTTAAATATGTAGTTAGTAAGTAATTGTTCCTGGAGTTATACAGACTAGAGGATGAATTAAAATTTGGATGAGCTTATAAAAGTGAGCTTGGGAAAACCAATTCTCTCATTAGATTGCTCATCAGGAGGTTTAAGCTTGCTTTGAGTATCCTTCCCTTTCTAATTTAGCATGTTATATACAGTTGTGTGAAAAAGAAACTACACCCTCTTTGAGTTCTATGGTTTTACGTATCAGGGCATAATAAAAATCATCTGGTCCTTAGCAGTTCTCAAAAGTAGGTAAATACAACCTCAGATGAACAATAACACATGACATATTATACCAGGTCATCATTTATTTTACAAAAAGAAAGCCAAAATTGAGAAGCCATGTGTGAAAAATTAAGTACACCTTATGATTCAATAGCTTATAGAACCACCTTTAGCAGCAATAATTTGAAGTAATCATTTTCTATATGACCTTATCAGTCTCTCACATCGTGGTAGAGGAATTTTGGCCCACTCTTCTTTACAACATTGCTTCAGTTCATTGAGGTTTGTGGGCATTTGTTTATGCACAGCTGTCTTGAGGTCCCGCCACAGCATTTCAATCAGGTTGAGGTCTGGACTTGGACTGGACCATTGCAACACCTTGATTCTTTTCTTTTCTTTTCCAGCCATTGGGTTGTAGATTGGCTGGTATGCTTGGGATCATTGTCCTGTTGCATGACCCAATGTCGGCCAAGCTTCAGCTGTCGGACAGATGGCCTCACATGTGACTCTAGAATACTTTGGTATACAGAGGAGTTCATGGTCGACTCAATGACTGCAAGGTGCCCAGGTCCTGTGGCTGCAAAACAAGGCCAAATCATCACCCCCTCCACCACTGTGCTTGATGGTTGGTATGAGATGTTTGTGCTGATATGCTGTGTTTGGTTTTCGCCAAACATGGCACTGTGCATTATGGCCAAACACCTCCACTTTGGTCTTATCTGTCCAAAGGACAGTGTTCCAGAAGTCTTGTGATTTGTTCAGATGCAACTTTGCAAACTTAAGCCGTGCTGCCATGTTCTTTTTAGATAGAAGAGGCTTTCTCTTGGCAACCCTTCCAAACAGACCATATCTGTTCAGTCCCTTTCTAATTGTACTGTCATGAACTTTAACATTTAACATGCTAACTGAGGCCTATAGAGTCTGAGATGTAACTCTTGGATTTTCTGCAATTTCTCTAAGCATTGCATGGTCTGATTTGCTGGGACATCCACTCCTGAGAAGATTGGCAACTGTCTTGAACATTTTCCACTTGTGAATACTCTTCCTCACTGTAGAATGATGGACTTTAAATTGTTTAGAAATGGCCTTATAACCTTTCCCAGATTGATGGGCAGCAACAATTGCTTCTCTAAAACCATTGCTGATGTCTTTACTCTTTGGCATTGTGTTAACACACACCTCAATGCTCGAGCCCAGCAAACTCCTAAAACTTTGGCTGTTATAGAGGTAGTCACACTTGCTGATGATTAATTGATCAAGGGCATTTGATTAGCAGCACCTGGCTGCTACTTAGCCTCTTCATACCTATGGGAGCAATAAGGGTGTACTTAATTTTTCACACATGGCTTCTCAATTTTGGCTTTCTTTTTGTAAAATAAATGATAACCTGGTGTAATATGTCATGTGTTGTTGTTCATCTGAGGTTATATTTACCTACTTTTGAGAACTGCTAAGGATCCGATGATTTTTTTATTATGTCCTGATATATAAAACCACAAAACTCAAAGAGGGTATATTTTCTTTTTCACCCGACTGTATGGGGCTCCTCTTGAGAAATATCTGGAAGTTGCAATTGGATGTTGCAAATGCAGCATCTGAACTGATAACTGAGTAAAGTACAGGGATCACCCAATGCTTATATTATAACAAAATATCTGCTTATTTGGCAGACTTTAAAGTATTGGTATTGATTAAACACTTTAAATCCTGATTATCTGAGATATCAGCTGTCCCATTCCAAACTAGTCCGAGTGTTGATATCTGCAGAAAGACCCTTCTGAATAGAAAATGCTTGTCTCTCTGGTGTATGGGGGAGGATTTCCTCCTGCATCACTCCTAGGTTATGGAATGCTTTCCTTGGGAAATGCATTTGGCATTTAGAAAACCTGTGAAGATTAACCCCAGCCTTTAGAAAATCAGTAAATACACATTTCTCTTAGCAATCTGTTAATTATGGGTTAATTTTAGAATTAATTCTTAAGTTTTTGTTATTTTTCTAAAAATGTTAGCTGCTCTTAAACAGAAAGGCAGAATATGAATTTAATGTTATAAAAGAAAGGCAATAGCTCCAGGAAAGTTTGCCTATCTGTCAAAGAGAGTACTGGAACAATACCCCCCAATATCCATTCTTGGGAGATGATGCCATTTCGGTATGCTTTTCACCATGGAAAGTGGCTGTGTTGAGGAGCTAAAGCCAGTTTTGCTACATCTTCTTTCGCCTGACCTAGGTTCAGCTGAGAAGGTTCTTGGGAGACAAAATGCAGAATCCTCTGAGCCTGTGCATAACAGCCAAGACCTCTTTGGAGTGAAATCTATACATCCTTATCAGCATTATAAAATAACAAATAATAGGAAAAATGTACATGGTTTCACTCACATAACGAGTTGCTATTTCTTTTTCTTCTGTCTTCTGTTTTTTACTTTCAGAAGAGTAGTCTGTGGAGTTTCTGTGCTTCTCAGAGGCTCTGAAACTTGCTGATGGAGATACAGATGAACTCTAAAATAAGAGGGAAGAGAAGGAAAGATGACTAATGGCACATTCTTCCTTTTCAGGAAGTTTTGCTTATGTCACACCTCTATGAGAGGATGAACTGAAAATGAAAGCTATGCCAGCATGGACAGAACCATCTATTTCCTTCTGAAATAGCAGATACTGTATCTCTCTGTGATCTGCTCCTGGATCAACAGAGCAGCAATGGGACTTTCTGGGAAAGCTCTAGTCCACTTCAGAATCAGGTTGCAGTTATAAACAGATCTGCCTGGCTTTTACTGAAAGGAGCAGGATGCTTGTACTTACAATACTTGAAAAATAGATCTACTACACAGAATAGCAAATTGGAACATTTCTTGTGAACAGATCTCTGAACGGAAAGAGTTCCAGGCTATCTTTTCAGTAAGCAAGCAAGACTGGTTCCTCAGAGGATGTAATTCCTAATAGGTACTGCAGTTTTCTGATGTCAGTGGAAAAACTGTGTTAGTTACTTTCAAGTTGTTATGTCAGTTTGCCACATGAAAGAGAAAGCTGGGGTACCTCTGCCTCAGTAGATCCACTTGCTAGGGCAGCTTTTGATGTTTCATGCTTCAATGCAAAATCTGGGAGAAAATAGTATTTCCTCTAATATCTAAATGCTGCACAAAAGTTAGTGCCACAACACACCCACACCCACACAACCCTAAAAAAATAGAGCACACTCTATAATCCCAAAATATACACTATATCCCACCAAACTATATCATGATAGCAGCACACTAGTATATTTTCTGCAAGATGCAGAACAGGCAGGTGTGAAGAAGATAAAGAATTGGAACTTTCATCTGTAAAAGAGCATCACTGCTACCATGGTTTATTTGAATTCCTGCAAAACAAATCATCAAAGATTCATAGGGTTGCAAGATGCCATTTAAGACCCTTCACTTGGTTCAGGAATCAAAATTAAAGCATCCCTGACCCTTTTCATTAACATCTAGTGAAGGAGTGCCCCCCCCCCAACAATTGGTTTCATGGTCAAACTGCTCCTTCTTCTAACTTAATTCTATTATTCTGCATCCTGCATTTCAGAACAACAGAGAACAGTACTTGATAGACATCCTCCAATGCAGAAATGCAAAACAATCTGTTTGGCTCAGACACAATTAACTTCACAGTTATTAGTGAATCTTTCTGAATAATTAAAGGGTAAGGACACAACAAAAATTGATTAATGGAAGAAGCTGATGCAGTCAATATTTTTGCAAGTTTTTGTGTACTATGTCCTAGATTTCATTTCCTTCATGTAAGAATATCATGCCTGTTCAAATTTTGCAACAAAGATACGAAAAACCAAACACTAAGATTGTATTATTTTGTACAAAGAATACATGAGATGCATACAGAAGTTGTGAATCTGAGTACGTGCATCCTATGATTCATGTGTTAGTGTTAGGTCACAGAAGTTATTTCCAAGTGGTCTGGTCCCATGCTGCATGAGCAATATATGTAAATAGAAACACCACAGACTGGGCCATAAGAGTAACTATGTCAGAAACATACAACTTTGTCCTACCTCTTACTAAGTAGGATCTATGTAGTCCACATTTTTCATCCCTAGGTAAAACTTTTATTTTCCCCATCCTTCTTATCTGATACTATACATAGGGATCGAGTAGAGAAGAGAACAATAGAAAAAAGTTTTAAGCTTCCTTTATCTATAAGAAGAAACATTTAGGAGTAGGGCCAGTTCCCTATGTCCCAATGCTATTAAAACCTATAGCTTTTTTACACATCTTTATGCAAATAGCCTTACGCATGTCTTAAAAATACCCTTGCTCCATTTATATTCATTGTACAAATGGAGAAAAGACAGATTATAATTTGAATTCAATTCACTATGACTCATCTCTCTCTTTCTCTTTGTAATTGGCTGCAATAAAGGGGAAAACTAATTACTGAATGACAATTAGAATGATGGCTTAAGAGCCAAGAGTAAACTACTGCACTGATTTCAACCAAAGTATTTATTTTCATAAATTTGAAACTACATAGATATATTTTTCTCAATCTAGTTAGCATCACTGCTACAAATACTGTTTTAATCTCTGATTGTGGTGCTTAATAAAGTTATAATTTAGAGCACCCGACTAGTGTGATAAAGTAGCTAATTATGATTATCTGTTTAAAGGATGATCTGCACACTGAGGCAATCTGTGCTGCTCAGGAGCTGAGCAATTTGGAACATGTATAGGCAAATATGTATTTGTAGGGAGTGCTCTTGTTATGGTACCTGAAGCCTGACCTTGATATTAGAGTATAATAGGCAGAGATGCAGTTCTGAGAAAAAGTGAAAAGAAAATGATTTTAAAATGAGCATATTAACTTCCTCATGAGTTCAAAAGGCAAGGCTGGGAATGTCTAAGGGAATATTCCATGCACTTGAATTTTGACAGAAGAGAAGTATGACAATTATATCATTACCAAATTGTTATTTGTTTCTGGATCTAAGAAGTGGCACACAAAAAAGTGCTACTTAATTTCTCTGTGCAGTTGGTATGAAGCTGTATCAAGAAATCTGAGTGACATCAGTTCTGTCAGGAAGGATAGTTATACTAGTTCTGGAATCATGAATTCCACTTCTCAGGCAGCAATTTAGTACCAAAGTGAAAATATATTGTTTCCAGGTACACAGGAGTCTATTTTAAATACAAGAGAAAGCAGTGGTAAACCACTCCTATATTTTACCAAGAAAACCACATGGATAGGCAATATAAAGTGATTGACAATATAATGCTGGATGATAGGCCCCACAAGTTGGATGGAATTGAGCTACTGAGGAAGAACTGAGGATCTTCTGGAGTATTGATGATGCTTATGACATTGCCAAATTAACTCCTTTGCAACATCTAGTTGCTGATGTTGCTATTCAAGAAATGTAAATCTGAAGCTGCAAAAACAGAAATATAGTGGGAACATGGAAACTAAGAAGCATGAATAGCTCAACACAGTGGAAGAAGAAATGAATTAATGACATTTTAGGCATCAGCAAATTGAAATGGACTGGAATTGGACACTTTCAGTCAGAAGATCATTTTAATATAACAATTATCCAAGTTTGTGCTCTGACCACTGATGAAGAAAAAGACGTTTTTAAGTTACTTAAGTTCAGTCTGAAATTGACAGAGCATGTAAGCAAGATGTGCTGCTTGTGGTTAGAGACTGGAGTGCCAAAATTGGAAACAGTAAGGAGGAAAACATGGTTGGACTGTATGGCCTTGGAAAGACATGAAGCAGGTGAACAACTTATCAATTTCTGCCAATCCAATGATTTCTTCATTGTTAACATATTCTTCAATCACCAAAATGGCACCCCTATACACAGACATCACCAGATGGGTTACACAAAAATGGCTAAGGGATGATTGTGGGACACATCATGAACTGCTCATATGCTAGTTCTAGATAAAGCTAAGCCAGAAGAAGAAAGTCAATCAGTTTGCATGATATGATCTTGAGCATATACCCACCATTTTCAAGAACATCTGTTGCCAAGAATCACTTTAAAGTCCTAACCCTCACTGGTAGAGAACCAGAGGAACCACGGAATGAAATCAAAGAAGTTGTTAAGGATGAATGTGAAAAAACACTGTCAAAGGCCAAGAAACCAAAAAAAGCAAACTGGATGTCAGAACAAAAGGTGAAAATTCCCAAATAGAGAAGGAGCACCAAAATCAGAAAAGAGGAAGACCTCAGGAAGGAATTTAACAAGAATTTCAGATAGCTGTTAGAAGAGACAAGGAGCAATATTACAGCAACATCTGTAAAGACACTGAAGATGCAAACAGACATGGAAAAACAAGACATCTGAACCCAGAAGGAAGTTCCAATGTTATCTAGGCAAAAGGGGCCATAGCATTTTTTAAAGTCCAGAATGAGATAACAGAAGCAGCTCAGGCAGATGTCTGCCTAATTCACTGAACTATAAGGAGGATGAGGAGGACAATCAGATTTGCAAGGTTCTGTTGTTATAGCCATGGAGTTGATTTCCTGGTCTGGTCTACTTAGCGGGGCTGACACTATCATATAATATCCTTAATTTCACTACTAGCAAAATAATGTTTAGGATTATCCAATGCAGATTATTGCTCTAATGGAAAGGGAGATGCTAATGTTCAAGCTGGTTTTAGAAAAAGCCAAGGAACAAGAGATATTCTTGCTGATGCATGTTGGCAATTGAAAAAGTGAAAGATACAGACACACACACTTCATTGATTATAGGAAGACCTTCAATACTGATTACCATGACAGACTGTGGAATGTTCTTAGGAAAATGGGAATCCCAGAATATCTCATTGTCCTTATGGAAAACCTATACACTGGACCGGAAGCCACAGTCCGGAAGGAACATGGCAAAACAGACTGATTCTAAATCACCAAAGGGGTGAGGCAAGGCTATACATTTTCCCCTTATTTATTCAACCTGTATGCTAATATATTTTGAGGGGATCTGGACTGGAAGCAAATGAGCTTGGTTTTAAAATTGAAAGAAGAAACATCAATAACCTGCACTTTGCTGATGACACTACTCTGATAGCTGAAAATGCAAATGATTTAGAAGCTGTAGTAATGAAAGTCAAGGAACACAGTGAAAAAAATTGTGCTAAGATTAAATATAAAGGAGAACAAACCAACAACCACACTTCAAACTGACAATGAATACACTGGAGTGGTGCATAGTTTCTGCCTTTTAGGATCAATTATCAACAGTAAAGGAAACAACAGTCAAGAAGTACACCACAGACTAGAACTTAATAGGGTAGCAATGAAGACCATGGAAAATATATTCAAATGTTGTGATGTATCTATACCTGCAAAAATCAGAATTGGGCAGGCAGAGATTTTATCTGTGAAACTCTATGGATGTAAAGGTTGGATCCTGAAGAAGTAGAATAGAAAGACTACTGGTGTTTTGGAACTTTGAAATTGGGGGAGTAGAACCTCTTGAATATATCATGGATAGCCAAGAAAACAAACAGATGGATCACAGAACAAATCATTCCAATGTTCTCATGCAAAGCACAACAGACTGGCTTAAATTATCATATCTTGGACATATCATGCAAAGACCTAGCTCTCTTTACAAGTCTTCTGGGAAAGGTGGAAGGAAAGAGAAAGAGAATGATCAGCAGCAAAATGGATGAATTCAGTTACAGCAGTGATTGGTGCACTGTTGGAAGACCTGATTGGCAAGGTTTGGGACAGATCATCTTGGTAGCTAGCAGTTGATCCTGACCTGATAGTAGAAAATGAGTTAAATCAATGGAGAAATTATTCCATGGACCCTTGAGAATACTTAAAAGTAAACTGAGTAGAATTATATCCCTTATAGTGAAAAACCAAAAGCATCTGAGATATAAAAACTTAAGTTATATTATCACTTACTATATTCTTTTCACAGATGCCACATTTAGTATCACAGATATCCACACCAAATATAAAACTAGCTTGGAGAAATTTTATGGTTACAAAGACTAGGATGATTAGTGTTCAAAAGTGCATCAGGTATGCTGCAGATTAATGTAAATAGTTTAACAAATTTTATAGCATCAGAGAGCTAGAGCTCTTGTTTAGAATGAACTAAGGACTGATACGATCAGTCCAAATCAGGCATGAAAACTCAGTAGGTAACCTTAAACCATCACTATATTTCAGCTGAAGGCCTGTAGTAGGGACAAAAAGATTATTAGGATGGAATATTATGAATATTACCTTGAGTTACTAAAGAAAAAGTGACGCAGAAATCAACAAATATATAACATGCAGGCCAGGAGCACTGGGGCTCAACATAGACAGCTATCTCATGGAGGCTCTCTTTTTTTTACAAAGCCTATTACATTTTGATTGTATATGCATCTGTCTCTTTTAAGAATTCCATGGAACAATTGTGCATGTATGGTAAACAGGAGTTAGTTAACATACACTTGTTATTAAAACTTTAAAGTTCCTCATAGTGTACAGTTCTGATCTGAATACACATCATAGTCAAAGTTGTTAAAATAGGATTATATTTATATTTGACAAGGATATCCCCGATGTGTGTGTGTGTGTGTGTGTGTGTGTGTGTATGAATGATACCTATAAAAATAATCACTGATGGGTTTAATCTAATCTATACAGTACAACAAAGTTATTTTGTATTGCAGGTTTGATAACTCTGTTTTCAAATTTCATGAAGAAAGAATTAACGCCATAGCCTGTAAAGAGCTGTTTCATGCAGCATGCTCAAATTTCTCCAGGTGGCCACAGCACAAAAAGTTTCATGGAAACATAGCTGCCACTTCTTTATATACAGTGCATTCAGAAAGTATTCAGACCCTCTTCACTTTTTTCAATTTTGTTATGTTGCAGCCTGATACTACAATCGTTCAAATTCATTTTTTTTCTCATTAATCTACAGTCAGTACCCCATAATGACAAAGTGAAAAGAGAATTTTAGAAATGTCTGTAAATTTATTAAAAAGGAAAAACTGAAATATCACATTGGCATAAGTTATTCAGACCCTTGCAACAACACTTGGAATTTAGCTCAGGTGCCTCCCATTTCTCTTGATTGTTGCTGAGCTGTTTCTACACCTTGATTGGAGTCCACCTGTGGTAAATTAAATTGATTGGACATGATTTGGAAAGGCACACACCTCTCTATAGAAGGCCTCACAGTTGACAATGCATACTGTACTGGAGCAAAAGCCATGAGGTCAAAGGAACTGCCTGCAGAGCTCAGAGACAGGATTGTTGCAAGGCACAGATCTGGGGAAGGCTACAAAAAAAATTTCTGCTGCACTGAAGCTTCCCAAGAGCACAGTGGCCTCCATAATTCTCAAATGGAAGAAGTTTGGCACAACCAGGACTCTTCCAAGAGCTGGTTGCCCGGCCAAACTGAGCAATCGGGGGAGAAGAGCCTTAGTAAGAGAGGTGACCAAGAACCCGATGGTCACTCTGACTGGGCTCCAGAGATCCTGTGTGGAGATGGGACAAAGTTCCAGAAGGACAACCATCATGCAGTCCTCCACTGATCTGGGCTTTCTGGCAGAGTGGCTAGATGGAAGCCTCTCCCCAGTGCAAAACACATGAAAGCCTGCTTGGAGTTTGCAAAAAAGCACCTGAAGGACTCTCAGACTGTGAGGAACAAGATTCTCTGGTCTGATGAAACCAAGGTTGAACTGTTTGGCCTCATTCTAAAGGTTATGTCTGGAGGCAACCAGGCACCACCCATCACCTGCCCAGCACCATCCCAACAGTGAAGCATGGTGGTGGCAACAGCATGCTGTGGAGGTGTTTTTCAGCAGCAGGGACTGGGAGACTGGTCAGGATTGAGGGGCAGCTGAATGGAGCAAAGTACAGAGATATCCTCAATGAAAACCTGTTCCACAATGCTCAGGACCTCAGACTGGGCCGAAGGTTCACCTTCCAATATGATAAAGATCCTAAGCACACAGCCAAGACAACACAGGAATGGCTTAGGGACAACTCTGTGAATGTCCTAGAGTGGCCCAGCCAGAGCCCTGACTTGAACCCTATTGAACATCTCTGGAGAGACCTGAAAATGGCTGTCCACTGATGGATTGAGCTTGAGAGGATTTGCAAAGAAGAATGGCAGAAAATCCCCCAATCCAGGTGTGCAAAGCTTGTCGCGTCATACCAAAAAAGACTCGAGGCTGTAATTGCTGCCAAAGGTGCTTCAGCAAAGTACTGAGTAAAGGATCTGAATACTTATGCCAATGTGATATTTCAGTTTTTCCTTTCTAATAAATTTACAGACATTTCTAAAATTCTGTTTTCACTTTGTCATTATGGGGTACTGAATGATTGTAGTATCAGGCTACAACATAACAAAATTGAAAAAAGTGAAGGGGGTCTGAATACTTTCCGAATGCACTGTAAATCAGCATTCAATCTTTATACTGAATTATTAAAATGATGTAAATGGAGAAGCCTGCCTTACTTTATGAGCAAAGTAACATATCAGAATTTGCTCCTGGATTAAAAGCAACAGTGGGAGCTTCAATTGTAAAACACAAACATTTTAAGATATAAGGCTGGATGTAAACTGGCAACAGGGCAGCAAATCCGTTTCCTGTTATCCAATCTACTGAGCCACTTCAGCCATCTCCTTGTCTCTTCCAATATTATAATTCTGAGAAAATATGAGAATAACATTTCTTAAAAATTATAATTTAATCTGAAACTGCCTATTGATAATACTGATCCAAACAGCCTGTATGAGACAGCTTCCTACATTCCTATAACTAATGCTTATTTCTGTAGGCCTGTATAAGTTTGCAAGCTGTAATAAATCCTCAGCAAGTAGTCAGGATGCTGTTTATAACCTGATCTGGTGGAAACAATAGAACGAACCTGAAGTAGCAAATTCTCTCCTTTTCTAAATAACATGTAAGTCAAAACTCTCATGGTGAAAAAGTATATATAGAGATCATGTTCCAAATACAGGAAATTGTAGTAAAATACACAAGTGCAGTTTAAATTTTCTGGAAAGTATCATACATTTGTATTTTAGGGCAAATACATTATGGTGAACTATGTTGCAAAATTACTAGCATGCTGGAATTTCTGCAAATGCATAGACTTTCCAATTAAAAAAAAATTGAAAAAATTATGCTAATACAGATTTTGAGCATTGAGAGTATAGTAGCACGTGCATACAGTATTACTTGCTTCTTCCTACAACAGTTTTCTACTTAAGGGGCTAAGCTTAAATACTCTGAGAAGTTTCCACATTCCTTTAATTATTGCAATATAATTAATTAAATGCACTGCCACGTCAAGGACTGTTTACTGTTGTTTGAAAAAACAAAAATACTTCTCCATCATTACTTTAAAATGCTTTCTATATATTGCTGATGGGAAATGAAGACTAAAAGAATTGAATTAGCAAAGATCATTCAGTATGTTGATCATAGACTTGTGGTTTGAATACCAATTCTATTTTTTCCTATTTTTATATTTTACCTTTCCTGCAAGAAGCACCCATACCATCTTCCTAATTTTGTTTTTAGATCAAACTTGGAATTAGGTCTGGAAAAGACTAGCCCAAAAAAGAATTGGACTTGGGTCAGTCTTACAGTCAAACCACTTCCTTCATCCTTTATGGAGATTTAATTCCTCATATGAGTGTTCCATGCTCATTAAGTGAAAACCTTAGTCAAATAAGACACTCATATTTTTAAAAGCATACATGAAATTACAGTGGGTTATTCGCTAATAATACAGATACCAGTAGCTATGTTTTTTCTATCTATTTTGATAGGACTAAGCTCTCTTCAGTGTGTCGTCTTCATCATCACAATTGCTATAACTATGTCAGGACTATTGAATGATATAAATGTACTAACCAGACATACATATGGAGTTGGTATATTGTCTGTTAACATAATTTTAGGGTATCATCTCATTGATGGCAGCAAGTCCCAGTTATGGCTGTACTCATTTTTCCTGATCATTAACAAGGTGATAGAACCTCTCTTAGAAAGCCATAGATATCTCATCAGCATGAGGGCAAGCATCAGTGTCCTGTCTGCTTGCAATAATTAGTACTTCAGATCAATTGAACAAGCCAAAAATTATTATTATCCTTCAACCCCCAATGTCCACTGAAAATTACTTACATTAACATGCATGGCTCCAAGGGCAACAAGGGAGGAAAACAATGCAGCTGAATAAAGAACAAGCTATAGCAACCTGCTTTTGCCAAACCATGCTGTTCAACCATTTGATAAAGCATCAGGCAGTTGACCTCAGGTGGGCAAAGAAGAAAAAGTAATTCAATGAAATTAGTACTAGAAATAATGACTAAAGACAGGCAGGGAGTCTTCCACGCAATAAGGCTGGGAACTCAAAACCTCTGCAAAGTGTAATCATTCCCTTGTGAAGCTTTACAGCACCAGGACAATGATGTATTTAGAGTGCAATAATTAAAACAATAATTCCCAACAAACTAAGGATTATGAAATAATTGACCATCCTGAGGTATTAAACAAACCCTAGTAAAAGCCAAAGATGCTCAGCTCAATGGTCAATTACACTATAATTATCTGAATGACATTATTGTGGTTATAAAGTCTGCTCAAAGTATAAAAGAAACTATAAAAAGTGATAAAGTATGCACAGCAGGAAAATGACCTTCAAAGAAGGCTACTTGGCTGATTTTGCACTTCCACAGAGGTTTTCCAGAATGAAATACATTGCTGATGGAGTCTCAGTTTTACTCTGAAGTAATGCTATGCAAAATAATCTGACCTTTTGGGTGTAATCATTTAATATATTTGAAGCCACCTGGGCACTGATGTATCTCCCACCTATGCCCTTCTCATTCGTACACAACTCACCTATCTCTTGGTCCTTCTTCCTTGGCTTTCTCAAATAATTAGATTGATGCTAGTAATCCAAAGATATGATTATTACTTTTTAATAGAAACTATGATTTTTAAGAGGTGGCATTTGACGTTTATATGGCATTTTTACCCACTCATTAACTTCACCAATTGCTGATTAAATTAATTAACAGAGAACAATGTCCTATATAACAAGAATATAAATCTTCACTTGCAATTAAGTTGACAGATTTTGAAAAATAAGTTTCTTTTCTGGTTTACTTTTACTTAGAAACCCACATAGAGCAAATTGCTAATGAAGTGGTACCAGCGACAGCACTGCATAATAGGAGGGGGGACAGAAGGCCTCAAGAGGTCAGGTGTGATAGCTGACATTGATAGATTTGGATGGGAGACCTCCAAGGAATTGTAGGGCTGTGGGCTAAACTGGAAAGTAAACAAAAAAGAAAAAAATATCCTGCCAAGAAAGGGTTTGTCTATGAAGTTACAATGGGACTTTTTTTTTAAAAAAAATATTTATTTAATAAATTTAGCTTATGATTTGATCACTAGGATTCCCAGGATGTCCAACTCAGGGAGAAAAAAAAATAGAGGCATCTTTTCCACCATATAATTTTTCTTGCCATCTGTCACACTCCATATGAAACCCGGCAACAAAATCCAACAATATTTTCTTCTCTAGAAACCCATCACAAAACTCAATAGATGACTACAAGAGGTTTAAGAACACAGCCCAGCTAAACATAGCTTTTTTGTGGATTCAAAAGTAGTTATATATATGCAGAGGATGAGCCTATTATAGAACACAAGAATCACATGTATGTTTTGTGAGTGTGTATGAGAGGGAAAGAGACTGTGAATTCAAATCCTAGGTCTTATTGTCCCACCTTCTCGACCCAATGGACTCTGAGCCATTCTTCTCCCAGTCTTGAAGATAAACATCTGTTCCACATTTATACAATGGTACCACCTGGCCTTGCTTCCCAAATTGTCTTGCCTCACTGGAAGTAAAACACAGAATCTCTTCCAAGCCCTAAATCAATGATTTATCAGATATAAAACAGTAAGATACACAGGCCATTTTAAAATAGGTATCTGTACTAATTAAACTATTCTTACCTAAAATGGAGTACTATAGAAAAAATAAAACACATGCATGTTTAATTGTACTTATAAGAATAGCAATATATAACATTTAGCTAATTTGGAAGATTTTGTTAAAGTCTCTGCCAATTTCCATGTCCAGGCCCCCACCCCAGCAGGAAGACAGGCTATACAGACAGTTTAGTTTTCCCAGTGAAAGTAAAAAAAAAAAACCAGTTTTATAGCATAATTCTATCAGAATGGAGTGTGGATTCTTTGGTTCCTCCTGATACACAAGACCACAGAAGAAAGTTTAAAACTACAGCTAAGGTCACTACTAGAGTGAATGTTTAATATTAATTCTTTACAGGCCAGTTTCTTCTACAATCATGGACTGATTGATGAACATCATTATGGGGTAAAAACTGATAGAAATAAAGGGGCATGAGATAACAATAAGGATCTCTCCAGCAAGAAAACAAATAGGAAGAAAAACCATCAGGAAAAAAAATACTCTTCCATTTGTTAGTGATACAGAACTTGCTACATTAGGTCCACATAAAATGCCAAAATGGCCAGGAATCATAAAACATTGTTGTACAGGTAGTCCTTGTTTAGTGACTATATTGTTTAGCGACTGTTCGCAGTTATGATGGTGATGAAAAAGTAACTTTACAACCAATCCTTGCATTTATGACCTTCACAGGTCTATAAATCAAAGGAAAGCTGAAGTAAGATCATAAGCACAGTTGTGACTTCACTTAATGACCACTTCACTTATTGACAGAACTGCCATCCCAATTGTGGTAGCTAAATGAGGACTATCTGTATCTGTGTGCATCTGTGTATATGGACAGCTATGACCCTGCCTCTTCCATGTGCAGAGCACACTGGTGTCTTCTATGAAAGGAAATACACACTTCCTTGCTGGATGGGTGGATGGCAAAGTTCTGCACACATAAGACTTTGTGCAAGTTTCAGAGGAGTTGGTATGCAGTCAGCATAGGTAATGGCTAATAAATCTAGGGAACAGCTAATAATCTAAGATCACAATTTCATAAAAAGGAAAAAGCCTGGGGATCAAGATAGTGGTGATACAAAGCTGATTCAAGGAAATAACATGCTCAGACACAAAGGAGGATCCTGGCAATCTCAAAAGTTACAGGATGTCATTGTTCATGAGTTACATGTATGAACTTATTCAATATAAACTAGAGCTCCCTAGGATTACCGAGTTTGTTGCTGTAGTGAAAGGGAAACTGAAAATAGGAATGATAGAATCTATCTTATACAGGATTAGACTCTGTATACTTAGCCCAAAATATCTAGGAACAAGGATATGGATAAAGTCTTCTGTATCACCTGCTATCTGACTTTTTAACTGGTAATGCCACTGATTGAACTTGGAATTCTGCAAACTCAGTCTGAAAGTGGAGGTTAACAGAGATTTATTGGTGACTGAGATCATAACCAAGCCACAATTTAACTGTATGTTTCAAAAGGAATACTGAATATTTGAGTGGGAAAAATGTGATGTATAAACTCACACACTAATGGTAGCAAAATTCATATTCGACAATGTTTAATTCTAAGCTACTTTAACCATGTGAAAGGAAAGAACTAGGCAGTTAATTGATTTAATTATTCAGAATAAATACCTTACACAGTATGCACTACCTATTATATGGGTAAAAAGAATGCAAGTTGGAGGGACTGAAGTACACTATTATGAAGATCAAAGAGAGGAAATATACAGGCAGAATCAGTGCTACTCATGTGAAGGATGGGTTAAATAAAAATTACAGGTAGTCCTTGCTTAACAACCACAATTGGGACCAGCAGCTCCATCACTAAGCAATGTGGTCGTGAAGCAGAACATCATGTGACCGCATCATGAAGTCAAACACTTCCTCTAGTTCCACAGAATTTTATGGAAGAGTCACCAATTCAGCTAGTAAGGATAGTATATAATGAAATTCTTTCTAAACAGAAATATAAAATAATAATTTAACTAAAATACACTTCATAAAACAACTGTCAACCACACAGCATATAAACTTCACCTTATTAGCTATCCTGAGCATGGCTGCGTCCTATCTGTTTCAATGTTATTCAACTGCCCATTCTCCAGATCGCAGTATAAAGATTTATTCTCTATCCACATAAATGATCATGTCACATCAAAGGCTTCTCAGAAAACCCATCATATCTATAGAAACAACATAGACCAGCACATGGGGAAATATCCATGAGACTATCAATATCAAGTCTGTTGACTTCCAGCACTTTAGACAAATTTATGCAACACTTGATCATTTTACTCTGTTTAAAATTACTGCAAACATTCATTTCCTTTCTTTTAAGCATTGGAAAACATGATGAGAAATTAATATAATAAACTAACTAAAAGAACCTTTGGCAACTCAAGATCAGATACAATTAGGAAGTCATTAATTGTATTTCAAGTATGGAACTTGTTATCCATGGTCATGCTATCTATGATTTCATGTATCTGCATTTGCTATAAACAGTTTTTGTATATCCAGTGTGTAGTTCTGTCTGCCACTTTGCTCATGCTCAGAAGTATGCATCTGGCCTCTACCACTCCATGTTCCCAGAGGTTCCAGTGACCTGCAGCATTCTGATCAATCTCTGCACATTACTCCCTCCACAGTGAAGATGAGCATTTGCACAGTGGAGACCACTAATGGAAGTGACAAATGTTTGTACAGTGTAAAACTTTGTCCTTGAGCAAGAAGATGAAGCTGCTGGACATGCTGGCTAGCTGGGACAATATGGATATTCTTTATTACTTCTTTATTTTGAATAAAATAGAGCAGGTGAGTGGAAGATCTGAGGTGGTCAGATACAGTATCCTTACTTTTTCTTTTTCTTAGTTCTTTGTGATTTTTGATGGTTTTTCATTGTTTACCAAGGCTCTGAAACCCAAGCCACCAATTCCCATGGGCTCAAGATCTTAATATGTTTCATCATCCACAGCTATATGCTAGAACATAACTCCTGCAAATATACCTATATGTATATTTACATTAACTCCTGCAAATATACCTATATGTATATTTACATTAACTCCTGCAAATATACCTATATGTGTAGAATTTGCAGACAGCCCAATGGAAATTACTGTCATCTGTTAAATTATAGAGTGCTTTTAGTTTTAGTTCTGTTACTAGTTTTCTTTTTCTTTTTACAGCTTTATTACCAATGATAGACAGTTTCATGAATACGTTGTTTGGTGTGGAGAGACTGGGTGGGGAAATGGCCACTGCCCAATGTTTAAACCATTTATCATCTATAACCTGCACTGTAGCAGTGCATGAAAATGTAGCATTTTTTTCCCCAATATGAATGAACAACAATGACTCACTAATTACAGAAGGAATTGGCAATGCATATATTTCAAGGCTAATAGTCCATAGGCTAAACACAACTTCTGTTTTCAACAATTCTGGGGGAGTGATCAGTAAGAAGAGTTTTGCTCCAAAATTCTAGCCAATGGCAACTTATTTGATTCCATCATTCAAAACTCAATTGGAGCTACTGAAAATGAATCTTCCTTTCTCTGGTTCTGGCTAAACAGAGAACATCTATAAATAAGCTTTGATGTATACAATATACAAATAGTAGTCTGCCATGAAAACATTGTATTTCAAATAACTGAGAACATGGATTTGGGAATTACTTGTTAATCAAATTTATAATTTCAAGAGAATTAAGAATGACTATCTTTACATTAAATGAGAAGCAATTTCTTACTTACATACATACCAATTGTTTCAGTTTCACTGATTTTTTTTAAACAGCATTCCCATCAAAACCAAGCATGGCTTGATAGTCTCCCTGCTGACTTGCCCACACAAAGTGGAAGTGAATTTTAAGTGTTTCCATTTTGCGTGTACAAGCCATTTTGCATAGTCAAGGCAGGAGTGCTGTCAAAATTCACTATGGGCTTTGCTCCCCGTTTTTCCCATGCAAGCTTCAGTAGCTTTAAAAAGCTAGTGACCCCCATCTAAGTTGCTTGTAACCTGTTAGAAGTCATGACACCCAGTTTGAGAACACTTTCATTAAGCTAAAACCAAACAAATCTTATTACAGTTTAATGCACAATATGAACCCTGTAATTAGTTATTTCCTCCAGTGTGGTGCTGAATCTGTTCTAAACACTTTTAGTATATTTAGTTATAAAATGTATTAGCATTCTTTTTAAGAATAACTTGTAAATAAGTTAAAGAATTTGAGTGAGTTCACATGCTGTACTTATAACTCTAGTAGATTCTCCTTCAACTGAGTAATTATTTATTATAGCTCTACTAAATGTGAAAATAATTGGCTCATTCTCAACAATTATACACTGACTTTATAGCTATTTTGTCTGATTTCAGAGAAAACTCCATGCTACCAATTTTTTTGGGAAAAAACCCCCCAGTTCCCTTGAGCTAGTATCAGTAGCAATTATAGAATTGTAGAAATATATTTCAATTGTTCTAGTGAGACAATCATTTTCAAAGTTTTTACAGGGAGGGGGACTTTTATAATTTATTCCAAATGCAATTCTGAAGTCATTAAGATAATCATGGGGTGCAACCTTTTCACACCTTGAACATTTCATGAGTTCATCAAAGACTGCCCTAATAAATTGTGACAGAACTGCCCTTAGTGATGGTTTCTGACATAGTTTTAGAAATGCTGATCTGAAGCAAAAGAAAAAAGGCACATCAGATGTATTACTAATTTTAAATGAAATTTTGCAGTAGTGATAAAAAATTATTAGATACATTGTCCCAATCTGTACAGTCATACCTCAGCATAATAAATTGGGATAACAACTAGTCCTTCTGCAGCATGAGTGATCAAACTAGAAAGTTTTTGATTAGCCATACTATTCTCCATTATCTAAACCAGAACCAATCGCTATTACATTTGGAACAAAGGAAAATGTTAAATAATTTTCAAACATTCCTTGATATCTTGGTTTATTATGATATTGGAAATCTTGGTTTCTTAAGTTCAGCCAAAGTGAAAAGGGGAAAGGAGGTTGCATCTACAGAGAGAGAGAGAAAAAAAAACTTGCTATATTCCTGTCTCAACTTAATAAGCTCATAATGCCATGACACATAACTTTTCACACATGGAGATTATGGTTGCTTGTGGTGTAGCTGTATGTACTAATTTTTAAAATAATTATAAATATTGGCAAGGTGTTTTGTAGTACAGTGCCTCCCTTAGACTGGGAGTCACCAGCTGGCTTCATGCCTAATACTCATGGTCTCCCAGTGTGATGAATAGCATGAGCGGGGAAGATTCTGGAATGGAGCTTCAAGGTTGTCAGGAGGGGGGAGAGACATTCCAGGGCAAGCACCTTCCCAGCCTGCAACAAGACTGTGGGAAAACAAAGAGGATGAGGCTGGCTCCTCCCTAGAGCCTCACGGAGTATATTCTCTAGTAGCTGTAGATAAGTTTAGTCTGGTGAGATTCTGTCTATTAGGTACATGCTAATAAAGTATCTGAACTGTACTGGATAACCTCGTTGTAATTCTTGGGCTGAACCTGACACCCAGTTTCTAGTTTGGTGTCTTATCCAATACTATGGCATGCTGCAATTTTGCATTATTTTGAGTAAAGCTGCCTAAATTAATTGGAAAATGACAGAAGAAACAAGTATAAAGCATTGACACAACTTTGCACATGCTTGAGAACCTAATATGAAGAGCCAATTAAAAATGTTGTAGTTTCTTTATACCTAACCCCTTTACTTTTATTTTTGATGGAAGACAGGGTACTGGGGAAATTATTAAGTGATAACTCTTGTCTGGCTGGATATGTTTTAATGTCAGCACTGAGTGGCCAATAACTTTTTAATTCACGATAGAACAGCTGAAAAACAGGTTTTGTTGTCTAGAGCTCCCCAAATTCTGCCAACACATTAAGTGTGATAGCTGGATATTTAAACATGTAACCTTCTGTTCTATTCAAATGAGTTATCTTTAGATTCACTGAGAATCCCTTTTTATGAGTACTTCATAACAGAATCCATATTTCATTTTGCTTTTGTTAATGATGGATTACAGTAATCCCTATAAAACAGTGTTCTGGCATATATTCCTAAATGATATAATTTGCCAGGGTCAGTTCGGCTCTTACAATCACTTTCAAGGAAAGGGGATATAATGCGTTATCATTATAGCTATATCATATGAGCTGAGTTTTCTTGGCTTTACTCCTAACATTTTCATAATGAAATAGACATTTTAAACAAAACAAAATAAAAACAAAACCATAATCTGAAAGGGGTTTTGAATACTACATAGTCTCACGTTCTTCATTTTAAATTGTTTAGAAATGAAATGGTATAAACAGAAGGAGAAAAATATGCTTCTGTAGTCTAATCTAGCATTACCATTTTAAGGAGCAACAGGCATGTTTCCAAACAAGCTACTGCAGTGTACAAATTACCCAGCAGGGACCGAGATAACAATGTCTCTGGTGCAGGTTTAGATCCTTGCAAAAGCTAACATTTCATCAAGGTTGTCTAGGAAACCACATCCTTAGTTATTAGTCTTCAGATGTGAACTGTAGGTATCCTAGTTTGGGATGCTTCTAGAGACCTACTAGACTACAGTGGACAATTTAAAGGTGATTACTTTTTACAAGGCAAGACCCAGATTCCACTTTCTAATTATCATGAAACACTGATCACTTGCTATGAGTTGCTGGGAGTCAGATGGCATATAAATTTAATGAATTATTATTGTTGGTTGCACAGTCAGCCAGATGTTTAGACTGGATTTGGCATTTTTATCCACCTATTGAGTCCTTCCCAAGGATCTGGGATAGGCAGATGTTATTGTCTGATGGTGTTAAAGGTATCGTCGCAGGATGTAAGCTGTTCCAAGTAAAGCTGCCTTTTGCAACTGACTGATGGTGATTTTGTCAATGCTGATGTTATTCAAGTGGTGCTCCAGATGTTTTGGGATTCCACCCAAGGCACCTTTTACCATTGCTACTATCTTTGCTTTTTTTGCTATAGTCATTCTGTTTCTATTTGCAGGTCTTTGTATTTTCTGGTTTGGGTATCACTTCAACGAATATGAATTGTATGTTATTTCAAAACTATATTAAGACATGGAATGAAGTTAAAAAATATGTGGTGAGATGGGAGAAAATATACTTGTGATTGCTGGGAAGAATTTCTGTGATTAAGATGAATGTTTTATCTAGAATGTTATTTTTGTTTCAGATAATATCTGTTTTGACAACTGATGCACCATTTAAACAATGGCAGAAGGATATATCCAAATTTGTTTGGCAGGAGAAAAAAACATGAGTTAAATATAAGGTGTTACAAGATGCAAAGGAAAGAGGAGGATGGGGTTTACCTGTTGTGAAATTATATTTTGCTGCTTGTTTAGTTTGGATGAAAAAGTAGGCGTTGTTGAGAAATAGAAGGCCCATGAGAGTTAGAAGGACACAGTCTGGGATTTGGGTTGCATGGATATTTATAGTATGATAAAGCTAAGGTTAATGTAGATTTTAAAAATCACTATGTTAGATGTGCAGATCTGGAACAGATGCAAATCCAGACTGTGCCAAAAAACGTCTTTGTGGCTCTCAGCATAAGAAGCATTTTACAGATGAGAAATGATAAGCAAACATAAATGGTTAATTTAACGTGGGATATTAGAGTTTTTTCAAGTGGAATGTAAAATGAAGTCAAGAGAAGATCTAGTAGCAGAGGGATATACTTGTCAATGGTTTTCTTATATAGAATTATCAGAAATGTTTAAAGTAGATAAAAGAATGTATAGTTTTAAACACTAAGACTGAATTTGAAATAGAATTATGTACAAATGATGAACATGTCGTTGCTAAAATGTAAACATTTTACGGAAATGTGAAACAGAAGAAGAACAAGTAAAAGAATGTATGACAGAATGGACTAAAACTTTTGGTTACAATGTACAAATGGAACAATGGCAAACTATGTGGTTGAAAGGACTGATATTTACATTATGTTATAACTTTAAAGAGAATTTCTATAAAATGATGTATCGTTGGTATATGTCACCAGAGAAACTGTCTAGAACGTATAAAGGTACTTCAAATTTATGTTGGAAATGTGAACAACATGAAGGAACATTTTATCATCTTTGGGGGACGTGTCAAAAAGCCAAAATAAATTTGGATACAAATACTTAAACTAATTCAGAGGATCTTAAAGATTAACATACAATTGAAACCAGAGGCTTTTCTTTTGATACTGATGGACAAACAGCTGGAAAAAAGTCATGGAGCTTTGCTTTTATATATGATAACTGCAGCGATATCATTATATGCACAAAAGTGGAAAAATTCAGTATTACCTACAACGGAGGAATGGTTGGTGAAGATGATAGAATTTGCAGAATTGGCTAAATTGACTTCTTTGATTAGAGAAAAGACAATATCTATGTTTATTGCTGATTGGAAGCCCCTTATAGACTTTTTGCGTGAAATGGAAAAAAATGAATGTATGACTTATGGTTTTAATGATTATAAAAAAGAGTTTGTTTTTGTAACCATAGAGTAAGACGTAATTTTGTATCTGTACTTATAATAGCTGTAAAGAAAGTCAGAAGCTACTTCTTTATACTTCTTCCTACTTTTTCTTTTTGTAGTTCTGGCTTTTTTCTTTGTTCTTTTTCTTCTTTTTTTTTCCTTTTCTTTTCACTTTATATTAGTTCTTGTTAGTTTTTATCTTTTGTTTAAAATTATATTTAAAAAAAAGGAATTCCCAAACAGTTCCATTAGGTGCCTAGTCAGTCTCTGGAATTCAGAGACAACAAAGAGACTTGGAAGGGTTGCCCCAGAACAGTCTCTCTTTGTCTGTTGATCCAGAGGTGGTCTCTCTTCACCAAGGAGCTCTAAAAGATGAAATGTCAAAAAAGACTCCTAGAGCAATAAAGTCAGAAGAGAAAGAACTAATATGATAGATGGGTATGAGCCTAGACTTGGGCAGTGAAGCATCAATACTTCTCTGCTCTTGTTGCACCCAGCAGCCTTGTTATCTGATCCAATTTTAGGGAAGGGAATGGTCATCAAAAGAGGTGACAGTTTTGTAAATGTTTTGCAAACAAAATCTTTCATATTCACTTGAAATTAGATGCCATCTGGGCAGAATCTGATGAGATCACAGAGATTATATGTAAAGTCAACTGGGATTCATAAGAAGCTGTGAACTCTGAGAAAGTGGACAAGGTTCTCTGTGAGATGAGTCTACCATGTATGGGCTTGATCCCTGCCCTGCCTTTGGTAGGAGTTCCCAGAAAGGAGACAGGAGATTGGGTTGGGACTGTATGACTTTGAGAGAAGGGACAATGACACCAGCCTTGACAGCAGTAGTGCACCCCCTCCTCAAAATTATCCAGCAGATCAATTGGCTAATACCTCTATCCTTAGGTTCACATGAAGTCTGAAATATTCAAGCAACAACTATTTTGTCCTTGCACTGCAATACCATTCCCTTTCTATGGAATGGTTACTAATACTTAAGCAGCACAAACTCTGCCACTACATCTACGCACACATGCACACACAAACATAGGAAGGATTAGGAGGCTCAGCAGAGCCCTGGGATTAGCTGAAGTGCAAAAA
This sequence comes from Python bivittatus, assembly GCF_059951505.1. Taxonomy (NCBI): domain Eukaryota; kingdom Metazoa; phylum Chordata; class Lepidosauria; order Squamata; family Pythonidae; genus Python; species Python bivittatus. The sequence continues at coordinate 36,951,688 of NW_028277112.1, forward strand.
ATCCAGGGAAATTAAGCCTACAGGGGAAGGACAGAAATAGCAGACATTCCTATGATGACTTAATGTCTTCACCAATTAAGGAATGAAGATTAACTTGGGGGGACAAATGAAAAGAAAAAGCCCCTGAAAACTGGATAAGAAGGGGAGTAGACAAGAATGTCATTAAAGAGGACATGACTTGCTGGTAAAATGACCTGGAATATTCCACTCTACAATAATTTATTGCAGATTTCCTTTCTTTTAGGACTGTTTTAAAGTTAGTTTTATATTAGGAGCTCGTGACCATAGTTGCAGTCATGGTGAAAAGTGACAATGACTGAGTTTATAATGTGATTTATTTTGTTTTGGTTTAACATGTTTTGTCAATCCAGCCACTGTAGTTTTTAAGCCATGGTTTCTATGTTAGTAGAATGTATGAACCTTTGTGGTTTATGCAAACAACTATGTTTAGAACTAAACAGCTTAAAGCATGTGTGAGCCAAGCTACATATTATTATTGTCTGCCATGTACATATGATTGAAGGCAAAAGGAGAAGAGGACGGCAGAGGATGAGATGGTTAGATAGCATCACAGAACCAATGAGCATGAAACTGAGCAAACTCAGGGAGGCAGTGAAGGACAGGAAGGCCTGGCGCAATATGGTTCATGGGGTCACAAAGAGTCGGACACGACTTAACAACTGAACAACAACAACAATGTACATATGTGTTTATTGTTTATATTTCTTAGCTTTTTCTGGTTAAAAAAAGACAGCTGTGGAAGACTACTGAATGATAGATAGGTAACATCTAAGTATACAATAGGAAAATCAGATCTATAAGAGACATATACTCACATGTGGCAACTGATCAAGAAGTATGATTCTATGTTTTATGTTTTGTGAACAGAGTACTTCATTCCTTAAGTTTAGGAAAGAAACTGTACACACCTTCTATGTTCTGTGTCACAATTCTACTGTAAGTAAAGAGCAAAGCTAACTTTAAGGGGTGGGTCCCTTATGTTGTAGAATGTGTACTAAATGTACTTAATGTGCTCTTTCTCACACACCATAATTTTCTTGGTTTCAAATTCACTAACAGTCTCTCCATCTCCAGATTATGACTCTGAACCATTTGCTAGAATAAACCAAACTATAACAGGAATTCTGTATTAGACTCCTTTGACTTTATGAAGTGCAGAAAGAGCAGAAGGGAAGGGAAAAGGAGAATTCAAATTCCACCCTTCTTTTAAACACTAAGTGAAACCATCTTGCAGGAGAATAGCTGCTCCCCAGTGCTCTGCCACTCATAGTCATACTATGCTGTCCAGTAAACTGAACTGATAATTCCTCATGAATAAAAATGCCAGCATTATCATCCACAGCTATGTTGTTGACATGCTTTTTTGCTATTTCACTAAAAATACCATTAATTTTCTGGCTTCACAACAGCTGAGCTATTCCCTATTTGAATATACAAAAGAGCATTTTGTTTAAACCAAATTAAAAGCGTTCCAGTAAATGACTTCAATTTTGCTGGCTATACCATTCCATTGGGTAGTAGTCTAATCCTGCAACTACCCTCCCACCCATCGTTCATTTCAACTCTGTATCTCTTCCACTTCCTCCTCCTTTTTATGTTTAACCCTTAACATGTCATGAACCAGATTAACAGCTAGAGGCACAGCTGAAACTCTATCAGAAGAAGAACAAACAAATGCTAGAGCAGAGAAAGGGGAGAAGCTTTCCTACTCTGATGTATTAACACCTTTGCTTATAAACAGCAATTGAAATAAGAAAGGGGAGAGAGAGGGAATACAAACAGTACAGGAACCTTCTAGGCACTTTCCCATCTAAACTAAGTGCCGACAGCACTCATTTCAGTCAGCCTGTAAACCGGCATGTCTGCCAGGCCCTCCTGGCACCTCACCACTTTATTTGTTCCCATTTGTATCTAATGCTTTTGTCAACAGTTCAACACAAGGCAAAGCAAACAACCCACTACAAACACTGGGGGTAACAGCAACGAACAGCAAATCCTTCACAATTATCCAACCCCAGCTGCTCAAGGCCTGTCCAGGCCGCTTTCATTTACAACAATGTCAACAAAAGGCTGAAACCCAATAACCAGGGGTGGGTCAATACTACCACTGTAAAACCCTCTGGAGGAGGAAATGCTCTTCTCCCGCTCTACTGCTTCAGCAAACATGCAGAATAATTCAGCCAGATAGATGAGGGCTTGTCTAATCATTTGTCGTGCATGAATTATTCAAGCCTCGGCACATAAACTGCTTAAAGGACGGCTCCTCAAATATTTCAGAGGAAGTACCAGCTGTCCAATTTGTTAAACGGAAGGCGCATTAGGCAAATCCTAACACAGAGGATAGAAGTAAACTTAGTCCTTCCTTCATTTATTTATTTTAAAAGGCCAACTTAATGCCATCATTTTTCAACAGATTTGATTTCCCCCCCCCTTATATATGTTTGGGTACAATTACAAACAAAGAGGGTTCTGGTATATATGTAACTGTGATAAATATCTGACGTAGCTGCTCATATCTCTGAGGTTATATTTACACTCCAGAGTTTGATGAGAAAACACACAGTGAGTTACTCTCATTACGTGTTAACATTCAGAGATGGGTGATTAGCAAGAACCATTGTGTTTAAATAGAACTGGATGAAACATTAAGGTAGTGGATCCTTAATGTTCAAACCTCTGCTCAGCTGGGAACCTCACAAAGTAGCCTACCAGCATTACTAGAAGGCAACGATATAATCAGATTAGGAGAAAATGGGAAATATAAAAACAACAGTGTAATAGACAGTGTATGCATTTAATCACTGACTCTACAAAAGTGTTCCCATGTGATGGTGGAAAAGGAATGAATACAAATGGTCATTTATTAAATGGTATTTTACCATGACAAAAACATATGTCCTCCAATCTATTTCAACACAGGATGTTCTGTGTGAGGGTAGAGACACGATATATATTTCACACTGTATTTTGTCTAGATTCCACTCCAAAACAGGGCTTTGGTTTGGGTAAAAATATGAATATATCACCCGTCCACAAGTTTTCAAAGCAGCTTCATATTTTCTCAGGATCATACAGATGCCCTTTGGAGCTGCCACGTGATGCTGGAAAAATGGCTGCTTTAAAGAATTACAAACAAGAATTACATCCACATCTCCATGCATTCCAAAGCATCTTTTTAAAGTGAATCTGAAGTATTGCACATTCCAAATACTCATGCATGCACAGAAAGCATATATACCCATACATCCCAAAATGAGTATTTACCAGCAAAAGGCAATATCTCACTGGACAGGCAGATTTATTTCACAGCAAGTGGCCTTGGAAATTTCTAATCCTTGAGCTTTAAAAGTAACAACCAACATCATCAATTACACCTGGAAAGATGACTGGAAGCTAATACAACTCCCAGAAAAAGGGTATTAACATGGGCAAATTTAGGTGTGCTTATAACTATTTGGGAAGTCACACACTAAACCAGTTTAAGCTTCCAGATAATCTTCAAGGGCAGCCCAATATAGAGCAAATTGCAATAGGCAAAATGTAAGGTGACCTGGGGATGCAACACTTCCTGATCCAGGAAAGGTCACAACTGGCACAGGAGATATAATTGTACAAAGGCTCTCTCTGCTACAGCCTTCACCTGGTGCTAAAGCAGGAGCCGAGTCCTGATTGTGAACTAGCCCTGTAATGAGGGAATGTAACCTCAACCAGAGCCATAGATGAACCATCTCTGGATTCAGAAGGCCTTTGGATCCACAGTCATTCCATCTTGCTTGGGTTCAGCCTGAGTCTGTTCCCCCCCATCCAGACCTTAACTGCTTCCAGACACCAAAGGGCAGAGATGCAGACCTGGTATCATCAGCATATTGATATTACCTTGCAACAAATGATCTAATCTTGTGGCTTCATACAGAATAGTAAGGGAAAAGGGATGAGCCTTGTAGCACCCCATAATGAAGGAGCCAAGGCTCAATTTCTCCTATCCCACTTTCCTGGACTGATACTGACCTCCCAGGAAGGAAGCTAAGCAACATAAAACAGTGTCACCCTGCATAGTTAAGCCAAATATGTAAATGCTGATAAGGATTACAGTTTTGAAACATGCATTAATCTTGTATTTACTTCAAAGGTTTCATCTTCTTAAGTTTCACATTAAAATACTCCTGCAACTGTTTTTATTTGACTGTCCTCATGATGTTTCCTTCATCATACCCCAGCCCAAGCTGAGGTTCCTTAACATCATATTTAGCTGTTTCAAGTAGTAATGTTTTCCCTTTTCTCCCACAGGCTGCTTCCAGGTGCCGCCAGCACCCTTTTTGTTTTGTTTTGTTTTGTTTCGGTGGAAAGTGGAGGAATCATGTCTCTTCTGTGAAAACTATACCTGTTGATTGTTTTGAAAATACCATACATATTAGACATCCTATCCATGTGAAAACCAGCTCTCACACCTTGTTATTGACTGCTGCTTTCTGTTTTACCAAATGCCTTAATATAGACCTGTGACCTGTAGCCAAGCTATTTCTGGACATGGACCTAGTGTTCATTTAGAAGAACACTAGACCTGTGTTCGGAAGTAGCCTGACAGATATCAGATGCAGAACAACTCCTCACCTGTAACCTGTTAGTCAGGCAACCTGACAAGTGGTTCACTGTTCTAAGCACTCACTCTATACTTACCCATCCTCAGATATTAAGAAGAGTGATTGGTGGTGGTTTCTGTTGCTGGTAGGTGACCCTCAGCAGGAAGGGAAACGCAGCCAGAGGAATCCAGCAATCACTTTTCTTAACTTGTCCTGCATAAAAACAGTAAGGTCGGCGCCACTTGTCAGTCTCATTACTGAGGCATAATATGGATCAGCAATGAGGGAATTACAATTTATGCCAGGATATTTTTTGTCCACTCATGGATTGGAAGAAAGCACTTTAATGTAGCCCCCTGGTTATGCCCAATGTTCTCACACATTCCAGAATATAATGAGTAAATTTTTCTTTAGCAAAATCATAATGCACAAAATAAACATTTTATAATAATCACACCTCTAGTCTGTCATCTACATACAATCATTTGAGCAATTACACAAGACAATTTTAACTCCACACAGAGATGAATGACTCCAAAGATTAAGCTAAACACATCTGTAATAAAAATATGAGGAGATGCAGCATTATATATCATGTATGTGCCAATTTATGGCATATTCTTTGAAACACTCTCTCCATTGTTCCACTTCTCTCCCTTATTAAGGATTAGATATATAACCATCACAAATCACTAATATGAAGGCATATTAGCACAATAATTTTGTATAAGATTTTATTAAAAGAAGGAAAGCAGTAATTATGCCTAGTACTGCAACCTAGTTTGATATTGGGCAGCATAATTTGAGGTGGGAGCACAAGACTAAGATGCTTTTAAATAGCTGAAGTCATGAAATCTACTATAAAACTCTAAGATAAGTGCCTGGCAATAGTATCAAAGGATAATTGCAATTTATGGATGGTTTCCATTTGTATCTTTTAGCCCTAAAATGCTTGCCACTGAAAAGCTATACTATGACACAGAGAATCTGATCACAAGGAAATAATCATTTCAGTATCCTATCATTTCAGCAACCTAGGTGGCTCTTATTCCTTCCTCCATACTCATGTTAATCGGAGAGTGAGAAAGTATGAAAAGGAATAATTGAACAGGTTATTTATATTTGGTTTTCCAAAGAAACAGCATAATTATTGAGAATTTAATACTCTTTAATATCTATCGCTAATGGGAAGTTGCTGGGGGAAATGAGGTGGGCACCCTAATACTGGCAATAAATCCATGTCCTGTGTCAAATATATTGTAAGGCACCAGGCTAGCATTTTGTTGACATGATTAGATTAAGAAAATATGTTACAGATTGGACTAAATAACCAAACAGCTCATCTAGTCACTATTACAGAACCATAAAGCAAGATACAACAAATCAGCTACCAACTAACAAGCTAATTATGGCTGTCTTTGCTTAAAAATTCTATATGGCCAAAATTAGTTGGCGAGGGGGGTTAACCAACAGGGAACATTGGGCAAATTCAGCATATCTGTATGTTACAAATATTTAGTAAGATGGTGATCATGTATAGTACAGGTAGTCCCCAGGTTAAGAATGTCCGGGTTACAGATGATTCATAGTTAAGAATGGAGTCTACTGTAGCAAAATTCAAGTTAAATACACAATGATTCTAGTTAAATACACTATGGTTCGAGTTCATTACACAATAATACTTATATAGTATTATACAATAATAATGTTCTGGTTTACATACAAATTTGACTTAAGGACAGACCTTGGGATCAGAACTCATTCTTAAACTGGGGACTACCTATAATCAGGTACAGTAATCAGCAAGATCCAGAAACAAATTTAATTACCTCACAGGTACTTGAGGAATAGACTTGGCTGATTTTAACAACAGAGAAAATTGTAACTCTATGGTAACTAATATTTGGGGTTGAAACAATATATACTTTTGAATACAAAAATAAGAAAAAGGCCCATATGAGATGAACATTCTTATTTCCAGGAACTTAATGTAATTGTAATAAATTATCTAAATGTATACTGAGGAAATGCATGGAATGACTACTTCCTTTCACACACTGAATGAAAGATTTTAAAATATTAAAACCTTGATGAGAGAGTATGCGGGAGTCCTCTGAATATCACCTTATCTCCTTAGAGCAAGGATCAGATATAAATGCAATAAATATAGATTCAGTTTCCTGTCAAAAATTATTTTGAACTGATATATTGAAGATGTCCAACTATCAAAGTGTTATCGCACCTTGAGAGACCAAAGAATTTGGTAATGAGCTCATTCATTAAGTACATACTAAAATGTATTTTAAAAATCCTTTTGCATACTAGAGAGAAGGTATCTACATTGACTAAATTGTGAATAAGTTTATTAGGTTGACTGAATATTTCAGCTAATCTAGCAATGTTGGATAGGGCAGTTAAGCAAGCATGTAAACATATTTTTAATACCATATAATGGAGGACATATATGCATCATTTTCAAATAATCCAGGATATATTATTTTCTAAAACGAATTTAATTCTGCAACACTATGTTTAAATGTTAGCATAATTTTAAAGGTCACAGTCATCTTAATTTAGGGAAACACAAACCAACTCACCACCTGAAATCTAGTCAAGGTAGCTGTAATTCAAGTTATCTCAGAATAAGCAGTACTGAACTTACTGTTACTTACTTTGAGTAAACAAATGTAGAAACATGCAGAATGTTGCATAATTATTTAGATTTTATTACAGAGTAAGCACTGCATGTGGATGAAATCATGGTGCTTTTTTCCATTTCCCATACTGTATATTGTCATCACATAAATGTTCCCTTTTTAAAAATCAATACATAAGTGCATAAATAATGTAATGATTTCAAAAGTGTCTCTCAAAGTCATCATTTGGGGGGGGGGATTTATTCATTAGATTTATATACAGCCTTTTGCTCAGGAGCTTGAGGAAGTTTACATACAAGGACAAATTTGGTCCAGCATTGGAAAAGAGATACTTTGCTGATAATATCAGTCTGGGAAACCTAACCTAATGTATACTGTTAGTTTTGCAGAAATAGCAAAACTAACAGTACATATCCAGAATAGAAGTCTGACTAAATTTAAGCAGTAATGGCTTCTCTATATACCACACATCACACAACAAGGGAAATTCAGATACTTACAGTATTTTTTTAAGGAGGAAATATTTGATGTACAGACAGTAACCAGAAGCAATTTTATTGTTTATAAATATTTTGATGTAATCACCAGTTGGGTACAATGGGAGGGAATTTAGAAATTAATATTGTTTTTGCTCATTTTTTAAATTCTTTCTTATTTTTCTTTCTTTTTTTAACAGAATCATGTGCACTTATTTTAGGAATAATGATAAATAATAGTGACATTATAAATATTAATGTTTAGAGTTTTGTAGTTAGACCACCTCCATTACCTTCTAAAAAGCATGACTGCTAAGACTGACTTGGTTAGACTAATGTGCTGCAAGGCCTTAGAGAGCATATAGTAAAAGGCTGGCTGAAACAAGGGTGAAACCCAGATGTTGAGAAAATCACAGGATGATATCAAAGGGAGTGAGAAGTCGAGGAAAGGAAGGGTTTTAAAGAGCCAATGAAACAATAAAAGTATTTGTGAGGAAAGAAGCTCAGAACCAAACATACCCTAGCTCTGACTATTATTAGGAGTATAATCTATATTTAAGATGAAATAGTGCTCCTCTTTCTATGTTCACCCTGGTTGCTTTGTTGGAACGTGGAAATATTTGTGTTTCTTCATCTTTAGCAGAGTGTACTTTTATATGCCCATAAGACAGATGATTCTTGAAAACAGGACAATTTTGGAATTTCACAATATTTCTATTGTATTTTGAACTTAGCAATAAAAGAGTTCCCACTTCAGCATTACAGTTCTGTGATACAGTAATACATTGGAAGAATGTAAGGCAGAACAACTAACAGCAAATAAATTGCTGGATTTAAACCCACCTAAAGTGATATTTATTTATTAGATATCCTGTTGTTTTGGGGCCTTCGAGTCAGTGTTGACTCCTGGCGACAGCCTGGACTAGTCCCTGCAGTTTTCTTGGCAAGATTTCAAAAGTGATTTGCTATTGCCTTCTTCCTAGGGCTGTGAGTGGTGACTACCCCAAGATCATCCAGCAGAATTTGCGCCTAAGGCAGGGATAGAACTCATGATCTTCTGGTTTCTAGCCTGATGCCTTAACCACTACACCAAACTGGTTCTAATTTATATCTAATTTATAAAATTTATATCCTACCTTTTGCCCAGGGGCTCAAGGCAGTGTACATAGTGCTCCCTCCTTCTATTTTCCTCACAACGACCTTGTGAGTTAGGATGGGCTGAGAGGCAGTGATTGGTCCAAAGTTACCCACAAGCTTCCATGGCTGAGGGGTGGCTAGAACCCTCTCCATGCTTCTAGTGGAGGACCTCAAACACTACACCACATTAGCTCTCTATGTGAAACAGAATATTACATGAATATATGAAAAATATATATGAAACAGGCCACATTTCATAAATATTGATGAATATTCTATATGTCTTAAGCACTGATACTTAAACCCCCCCCCCCATTACTCATATACTAAGGCCATCACAAGAGGACTTTCTCTGAGTGCCTCTGTCCTCTGAGGTAGTCAGCTGACAATCAGCAAGGAGATCTTGTTGACTATAACTTCTTCTTTTGGAATGCCCTCCCCAGGAGACTCACTTGCTATTCATTCTCATGTCCTTTTTGGTAAAAAAAAATTGAGCTTTGATTTTTAAAAATTCCTAATCCCTTTCTAAACATCAGCTGAGCTTCGTGATATATTCCCTTCCCTCTCTCTCTTTTTCTGTTTTACACGTACACACACATTTTTAATGAACTGTTTTAATTATGTGGTTGCTCTTCATCTTTTGCTTTAATTGTATCAATTGTGTTTTTGGTTTGTTAGCAATGCTGAGTACAAAACTAATGGAACATAGGAACAGAAAGACAAATGTAGATGGCATCCCAGCCATTTATTTAATTAAAAAAGGTACTGTACATCCCAACTTTTGTTTAAGTTCTAGGTGACTAGCAATAATTAAAAAAATAAATTTGTTAAAAGCAGAGTATAGAAAGGAACAAAGCAGCCAATCAAAGACAGCAATGCCAGCAGCATCAATCATGAACAAACAAGATATCTTTCTGAATAAAATCAATTCAGTGTGGCAAGTGAAAATACAAATTAGTTTACAAGCTAAAAATGACTGACAAACTCAAAGTCATTCTAAACAAACATAAATCAGTAATTTGATTCACATCCAATAGTGTTGTACCTCACAGTAGCAAAAATATGAAATAAAAATGTCAACGGAGTTACATCAGAGGGTCTAATTATACCAGTTTACAATTACAATTTTGCAATTATCAAGTCTATTATTGCCTGTTCTAATAAATGCAGGATATTTTCTTCCACCACTAAAAGTGGTTCAAATTGCCTTATAGATACATATATAAGACCAATTTTCAACCCTGATCCAAAGGTACTTATTCCCAACTAAAAATTATTAAGGGCAATTTATCCTTAACTATAACTTAATAGTCTGTGGTATTTGGATACCTGTCATATAATTGAAATTAGATGACTAATAAAAGTTGCAATTCGTAACACTTCCTAGAGAAGAAGCCCCACTGGATACAGTAGTATATATTTTCAATTAAACATGTCTAGAATTGAGTTTGCGTGTGGATAAAAACCTACCGCAGCAGCAATATCCACTTTATTTATTCCACAAATAAAGAATATTCATAGAAACATACTCCATCTCAGGAGATACAGACAGCCAAGAGGTAAAATTTCCATTAGTTGATATTTAGATATAAATAGTTAAGGGCTGACTGGATGTAACATGCATCACTAAAACACAACTCGGTATTCTTTGATAAGCTTATAGCTCAAAGGAAAGAGAAATACAGAGCAATCTGTTGCCCTCTTAATGCAATTAGCAGATTAAAGCTGTATTTCACTTCATTAAGATACTGGCTGCATGCAGCATTAACTGATTATATGACGTACACAGTGTTCCCCCTACAGTCCTCTCAGAGACACAGTGGAAAACAACAAGGGTAAGCCAAGCAGTTTACAAGTGAGCATCTGGTATTGACATTAGGAGCTGAACACGAGATCTACGTTGTAGTGTGCCCAAGGGGTGCCCTGCAAAGAAGCACTACATACGAACGCTCAGACTCATCTGAAAAGCTAACTGCTGGCTGACGTCGATATGCTTTGCAATTATGAAGTGCTACACTCCAGCTTCAGCAATACTAAAACAATACTCACCACCACCATTTCAGCTCTCACATTTAAAGATCTGATACGAGGCACCAACATTCTTTCTAATAAAAGTGTAGCGCTCGTCTTCCATGTTTCCATATGGATTTTTTTTTTTCCTGGATATGTTTTTCTTTCTCCCCTTCACCCAATAAAAGCCAAGCAGGGGAGTGGCAAGGTCCAGTAGACTACAGCATAAACACAAGTGATTATTTCAATTTTCTCCTCAGATTATTCTTTCGTGGTAGTCCAATGAACCCAATCATGCCTAGATTTACTAGAAAAATTTTTATTCATTTCCCCAATGCAGCAGAAAGTAAGCTAATAACGTCCCACCGAGAGGGCTGTCAGACTAAATCCCTCAACTACTGAAAGCACTGCCTGGATAAATCTCACTTCATTTTCCATTCTGCCAACCACTTAGGGCAGGGCCCAGGGGAACTCTTCAGCTTATCCCTCCTCACGCATTGTCACAAGCACAAGCCAGAGTGGCCCAATCAGGGCCAAGAAAAGAACAAACTAAAAAAGATTAATTCACAGATGTTCATGCATTTCACATACACTGTGCCCTATGGCCCGTTGCTAGGGCAACAGGAGACCACCAGTGTGTGCTTTATTGGCTTTATGAAGTGCGTCTCAGGGACTATAGTCCAAGAAATGCTGCATGATAATAGCAAGGCTTTTCAGAAGCCTTGTTTTGTGTTTATCCACATTTAACCCTCAGAGTATTATTAAGCACATTGCTATGCACAGCCATGGTGCATACACGCACACACACACACACACATACCAGACAAGCACACCCATAAACAGAGTAGGAAAGATATTCAGCTGCCAAACCTAAGATATGTCGACATATTTCCTGAAGATAAATTTAGATAGGTCTGCAATAAAATACAAGTTTGTATGGGGGGAGGGGGCTCATTTGCTCTTAACTCTATTAAAGAAAGGAAAAAAACCCTTCATACATTTAAATCAGTGTATGAATTAATCTAGCCTGAGCTGTCCTTCGGCAAGCTACCTCAAACTCTCCAGTTCCCAGAAACAAAAACATTTGGTATCAATGATGTTGAACTTTAAGCATTTGTTTCAAAAGTATAAGCTCCCTCTTCCCTCACAAATACCCTAATGCAGTGGCTTTTATCCAGAATCTTCCCCTTTTCCTTTAATTTGTTTCTTCACACTCAACAGCCAAGCAAGAGCTTAAGACTAAAGAGGTTTTGTTAGGGTCTTTTCCCATCTTCCTTGAAGAGGCTAAGGGTTAAAATCACAAATGTCACAAATCTTGCAGCAGCAGCCCCTATCAAGTGTTAATCCCAAAAAAGAAGGGGGAGGTGGAAGGGGAAAAAAGAGGGCTATCAGAATGGATCAATAGATTCACAGGAGAAATAACATGCAGAGACAATCATTTCCTGGGAAAGCTAAAGCCTAATGAGAATTTACTCTGCCTCTTTTCTTCAAACAACCAGCTCTTTTGTGGCCGGGGCTTCCTGACTGACAGGAACTCTGGGCCCCTTAATAGGATTTCCATATTATTTCCAACACCTGCCTAGAAGTTATTTGTTTACATTGAAGGAGGCAAGATTCTCAAATCAGACATCTGCTTCTAGTTCAGGCATATCTTAGGAAGCCATCTAGAAAGCAGCTTTGTTACCATGGTGACATTTTTATTTTCTTCCCTTAGTTGGCTGGAAAAAAAAAATCCATTAGCATTTCCATTTTTATTTTGTTCTTCAAAAGGCCAAATGTTGCTTAGGAAAATATAGTGCTTCAAAAATTGCTAGAAGCAATGGGTCACCCAAGATGTGTTTGTTTAGCCTAATTAAAAGAATTAGGCATGAAAAACTGAAGAGGAAGTAATTTAATTCCTTCTTATCAGATTTTTCCAAATGGTGAACATTCAATAACCCACTATTTTCCTCCTCTATTTTTAAATCACATTTAATTCATTAGGGATACATTTATTTTCCAGAACTGCAAAAGTTAAAATGACCTCCCTGAATCTACCATTCACAAAACACAGGATTCTACCTGCCATGGTCTTAACAGACATTTACTATATGGCGGAATGCATATCTTTTAAGTTTGTTGAAAGATTCATTACATGGGTGAAGACATGGCCTACCAAATGTTGCTGTGGTAGAATTCACTGCATGAATAGCCAAAATAGGCAACATTGCTGGATACCAGCCACAGGTTCTCCCCCTGCCGATGCACCCTAATTTTAATATCATGGATAGCAAGTCCCCCCTGACCCTCAGAAATAAGACCAGCCTATCAACCATCATAAATTTCTAGTTCCCCATAACATGGCACATTAACATTCTGCAAACAGACAGCAGAGATCTCTCCAGGAAAGGGCCATAGTGCAATGGTAGCACACATGCTTTATATGTAAAAGTTCCCAGATTTAATGTCAGTCTCTCCAGGAAAAGATGGGAAACATTCCTGTCTAAAACTCTGGAGAGATGTTTCTCATCACTGTTAACAATATTGAGCTAGGAGGATCAATACTCAGTTGTGATGTAAGTACAGTCCAAGCAACTGCCCAGGTACCTTGAAGGCATAACTCAGAAGAACACAGCGGCAAACTATTTCTGAATATTCGCCAAGAAATTTACCTGGACATTTCCACAAAGTCACAAGGAGTCAAGACTGACTCAAAGGAGACTTACAGATTAATTATAAACTAATATATGAAAGATAAAAAAGAAACAGCTTTAAAATTTGCCAAACAACACCTATTTCTTCTTGCCATAATCTTAGAAGTTATTTACATTTGCACTGGAATATAACTATTCCCTTTTCATGCACTTTTTTTATGTGTGAATAAGATACAGTACTTCTCAATATTACAACATAAAAGCTAATTGTGATAGTAAAACTATATGACAGTTTGGGTAATCTCAAGACACAGTTCAGTAGTTTCTTTCCCCCTTTTTTTCTCAGAAATAAATATTAGGGAGTAGAAAACTTTGAACTGGGCAAGAGCTTACCCATTTTTTAAACAACTGTTTTATTCAATAAATCACATCTTATGCTCACCTGGGTGATAAATTTCTGTCCAGTATATAGGTATGGATTCACATGATTAAACCCAATCTTATTTTATACAAAAAATATTTCCCACATATGGAAAGTTACATGTCAGTTAGAGTAGATCCACTGTCCTCTTCATCTAGGTTTCTGAGGGAAGGATCATTCAGTAGCTGGAACCCATATCCAGACTGGGTTCACATAGGGTTCACCCTAAGCAATGGTTTGCTTAATCATGGTGTATGAATAAGCCAGTAATAGCCAGATTCATGCATCAACCTAAGCCATAAACTATGGTACGGAAAATACAGTGGGCTAGATTCATACAACACACAAATCCAGACCAAAACACCATACTCTGGTTTACCATGATGTATGAACCTAAACTAACAGTTGGAAGTGAATCAGCCCAGACACAGATTTACTCACATTTCAGTCCCCCATAGCCAATATCACATTCTGTTCCTAGTGAACATATTTGACAGGTCTATTCAATATTGGAACTTAAAGCTTTTTAAAATGTTTGCCTTCTGGGTAACTAGAACATCTGTACACACAAATGTCTCCATTCTAAATAATTAATTGACTAAGTATATGGTAAAATAATAATTGGAGAATGGATACTGAATCTAGCTTTAATAAAAAACAGGAATATATGTTGTTAGACTTAAATGAATATTGCATGCTCACTTAATATGCATAAAACAGCATCATTACACAGCAAACACCATAAAAAACACAGACATGTAAAAAAATAAAACAGGTGGGGGAAGAAAGGCCAACATGAGATATTTACCAGACTGTAAAGTTAAATCACAATTTAAATACATATGTATATGTCTCTGTGTATGGATATTCATGCATACATGTCCATAGAATATTCAAAGTCAACAGGAAAAATACATTTTGAAGAAAAATGTAGTATTGTCACTTAAGACCAACTAATAGGAAAAGTAAGGCTTTGCTAATTAATATTTGTTACACTTCAGTGCTTAGTAGATGTGATGGTGAACAAGCCAGCTTGTCTCGCCCAATCATATCATCAGTCCACTCATGTTTCACCATCTGAGTATTGGCTGAGCCCCACAGATATTCATTCATCTGCTTCACAAACAATTACACTTCAGATATTAGAGCACCTGTTACATTCCCCACAGACTATATGCCCAAAGGCAGGTATCAATTAATGCCAAACAAATTGTTGTACTGCGAGATCAAAATAAACTGAAATAAAGATAAATTCTAGTTATTTTGCAGGGAAGGGACCTCCCCCTCCTTTCCCAATATTAGAAATAATACTTCCTTCTAAATGAAAGGGTAATTCACTCTGAGTCTCTTTGCAAAATAATCTCCTGGAAAAATCAGTCCTAAATTCATGTCATCTTCTGAGTTGGAGTAAATTAGTATCCTGTCTGATAAATCATGGGGTTCTTCATTGTGGTCCCTGACCATCTACTATATTTCTAAATGGAGAGCAAGACAATCACTAGACTCCTGGGTTCTTAACATAATCTCTTCTGATTACACAGCACAATTTTTCCAGCAGTCTTGTTTTCCAGATCTGACCATCAGAATTACTTCTTCAGGAGATTCAGTTATGTTGAGCAAGGGATCAACAGAGCCAATCCCTACAAGTCCTGTGAGACCAGATTCAATTCCCACTATTTCTCCATACAAAGAAAAATAGCAGGGCTTGCCCCATTTTTAGATTAAAACAGATACATCTTTATTTCAAATTGTTACATGGTGGTGTGTCTCTGCTCCACTATGGAAACTGGTTCACCTCCACAGAACTCAGGGTACTATTTTCACATTTCCATTCAGTTGCATCACAAAAAATAGGCTAGATTTATAGTAGGTCCAGACTATTTTATGCCACCTTGTTCAATCTCTCAACAGCATCACAAGTTCTCACAAAATATATGGCTACAGTTTCTTATTTCTGTCTGAAAGACATACAAGATGAAAGGCATTCATAGATGAATGGATTTCAGTTGCTTCGTCCCAAAGTGCCTTGCTAAAAAATCTCCCATAATATTTTACACTATCAGGAATTTCTTGGGCTATGTGACAACCTTTGCAAATCTTCCCTTCACCCATCAAGATTGCTGCAGTTCATTGGAGCATAAATAGATTTGATCCCCACAATTTTTCCCCATCCAAGTAGGCTCTCATTCTTGCAACCATGGTGCACTATGTTACCCACTGTACATGCATGTCAATTCTCTCTATATACAGACTGATAGCTGCTACAAGTGCAGGGTCCCAGTTGCCCAATTATGCATGCAACAATTTCAACACTGATTGATACAGTAGACCTGACAGCTCTTTGTTCCTTCTACTGCCAGCAGCTGTGTTCATTGGTGGCCAAATCCTTGACTGAAGACATGCTGCAACTTACTTAGAAAATTAAATTTAAGTGGCATCTATTACATTAATAATTGCTGAGTATCTTACAAAAACTTGCACCAAAAAAAATAACCACTGATGTTTCAAAGACTGGTTGGGATGCACCAACCTCACTACATCCATCTAATGGTTAACGGTTGGAGAACGGCTTGGGGAAAAAAAATCTTGTCTAACAAAATGTCTGCAATTTATTACTGTGGAGAAGGACTTTCTGATATTCAAAACCATTGTGAAAATCATGTCACATCGGTCATGTCAAATCACTTAATAGGTGTTTATTTGGACACAATCCACAACCCTCATGACCATTTCACTGCCTGTTTGGCACTGATGCCCCTTCTGCATGGCTTCTTCCTAACTGCCATCCATCTGGTGGAACCAACAACCTTTTGGCAGACTCTCTCATCCACATTTTAGAGACACTGTAAAAGTGTAGACTTGACCTATCTGTCTGGTGACTGATGGATATTGGAGGTCAATTTGGTCAATCAGTTCACTGCCATAATCCATGCACGTCAACCCATGTTTTGAAGCATGGTCTAGACATAGTGCAGGATGTGTTTTTATATCACTGGACCAAGCCTCTGCTGTATGTATTTCCTGTAGGGATGTGCATCTCTTTAGATCTGAAGAAGAATATATTGTCTGGAAGGGCTATGGGTATGCTTATTACATCTCTCACCATATTCTTAAAGAAGCTTCATCTTTACTTAGGCTCACACAGTAGCTGCAGGTCATGGGAAAATATGTATTTGAGCTAAGAAGGTTTTAAGGAGGCAGAGATTGAGTGTGACAAATGTGCTGCACCCTGCTGACACCTTCTTGACACAAACATGTTTTTTCCTGGGACCATATACGTATTGTTCGAGCACAGGAAAAGAGCTGTTGACAGGTGCAGGGAGCATACCCACACCTCCCTAATTTCCTCTAAATCTCTGATCACCAAAATTCTTTATCACCTCAAGTTGCATATTCATCACTGTATGGTGGCCCAACTGCATTGATTCTTATAGGCATACATACAAAAATATATAAAAGATACATATTTATCCCTACCTGAAATGCAAGAATATGCCATTGCACATATAACTTTTCAATATAATATAATGCTATAGGTACTTTTCATTATCACTGCACAGTTAAGATTATCTAAAATCTTATTATTCCCCCATCACTAACAAATTATTTTTCTATAGTCTGCGAGAGCACCAGAACCAAACTAATGCCAACTATTTTTTCTTCATTGGAAACAGCAGCTATGAACAATTTTGAATGCCAAACATGACATTAAGGAGTGGGAATGGGCAGCAAAAAATATCAAAACAATCGTTATGAACTGTTGCATGTCAACAGCGAAATGGCAACTTGCACCTTTGCCATGGACATTCTTCTCATACATAAAACAGAATGAACCTGGAATTAGTGAAGGTCAAAACTTGCCAAACATTCAGATATACATCTTAGTCTCCTTCATATGTTAATCATATGAAATGGGATCCATGTAATGAAAACTGCATAGATATGCAGGTGCTACTGTTGAGATCACATTGCTTTTTCACTCCATGCACACTGGGGAAAGATGCCAGCACCAGAGAAGTTTAAGTCTATAGATGGGCAAGGGTATTGTCTCCCATGGGTTTCCAGGACCAGGACCAAGTCCAGTGTTTCTATACTGTGCATATTAATAGACAATTCACAGGTACTAGGGACAGGGTAAAGAGCCACACAGTTTCATAAACAGCCTAGCAGTACACTGCCATTCTTAGTCATGCATGGCCCTTTTGCATGTTTAATGCATGAAGAATATTTCATGCACAAGAATCCAAGAGCCATGCTATCCTGTGCATATTCATTCGGAAGTAAATTCCACTATGTCCAATGGGATTACTTTCTAAAATGCACATCACTCATTTCATTAGCTAGCTTACAGACAGAAACACAGAATTACAGAGAGTAACATAAAAGAAAAGATGTAAAGATCACCCTTGTTTACTTGAACTAGGCTGTGGAAGTCAATTTGAGATTCAGGACATCTTTAACCCTTCTTTTTAAAAAGTTCAGAAAAAACAGATATCCATTTTTAATGGAAAGAATTAACATCCTACTTTTTCTTTGAGAGTTTGCATTCTAGCTTAAGGATACCTCTTCATGAATATTATTGCATATATTCCTAATCCTTTTCAACATCTACATGAAACCACTGGGTGAGATCATCCGCCATCATGGGATGAGGTATCGTTGCGTATGCTGATGATACGCAATTATACATCTCCATCCCAGGTGAGGTAAGTGATGCCGTGACTGCCCTCTCGCAGTGCCTGGAGGCTGTAAGGGTCTGGATGGGGAACAGCAGGCTTCAGCTGAACCCTGGTAAGACGGAGTGGCTGTGGGTTAATGGCTTCTCTGTATCCAGGACTTTGTCATCTTTGGTGCTGAATGGGGTAGCACTGCCCCAGACAGACCCAGTGTGTAATCTGGGGGTCCTCCTAGACTCACAGCTCCTGCTTGAAGAGCAAGTGGCAGGAAGGAGGGCCTTTGCACAACTTCAGGTTGTGTATCAGCTATGCCCTTTCCTGGATAGGGATGCTCTTCGAAAAGCACTCATGCCCTTGTTATCTCCCAGATAGACTACTGCAATGCACTGTACATGGGGCTACCCTTGAAGAGTATCCGGAAGCTTCAGCTGGTCCAGAATGCAGCTGTGCGGGTTATTTTTGGAGCCCCAAGAAGGACCCATGTAACACCATTGCTCCGTGAGCTGCACTGGGTACCAGTTTGCTTCCGGGTCCAATTCAAGGTATTGGTTATCACCTTTAAAGCCCTACATGGCGTGGGACCAGGTTACCTAAGGGACTGCCTCTTCCCCAGGACTTCAACCCATCCCACCTGATCACACAGAGAGGGCATGCTTCAGACCCTCACAGTAAAAGAACTTGGATTAGCGGGGTCCAGCCCCCGCTCTTTGGAATATTCTGCCCCCAGAGGTGAGATTGGCCCCCTCACTCCTGGCCTTCCAGAGGGCTTTGAAGACCT
The DNA here is from genome assembly GCF_059951505.1 of Python bivittatus. Lineage (NCBI taxonomy): Eukaryota > Metazoa > Chordata > Lepidosauria > Squamata > Pythonidae > Python > Python bivittatus. The sequence goes on from NW_028277112.1 coordinate 36,971,077, forward strand.
GGTTCTACCACTTGGCCTGGGGTGGGGAGGGAATACTTCAAGCATGGGGATGGCTAGCCCCATAGAGGCCTGCTCTCTTCAGCCCCAGATCCTGCATCTTTTTGGACTCTCTTCCTCTCTTTTAGTGTTTTTTAAAATTTTTATCTTTTATGTATTTATATGTATTTATGGTTTTAATGTTTTGTGTGAGCCACCCAGAGTGCCCACTGGGGGGAGATGGGCAGGGAGAAATTTAATAAATAAATAAATATTGCCTATTCAGTTACATAGCAACTCATAAATGAAATATGTAATAATAAATATCTAGTTATTTCGTCATTTAGCAAATCCTTTATTCTGGGGAGAATTAAGGGGGAGGCAGGACTCAGTAACAGTGTAATTATAACATAAAAGAGAAAGAGTGAATGACAAAGTTGACAACCATGTGTTGGTGGCAATAGCACCTTTCCAAAATATCAGAACATAAATGCAATTGGACAGGTTTTTCTCCTTTGCATACCAGTGAGTAGGTTACCTTAATTATCTCACTCTTACAGCAACACCTAAATTTACATTTTATGAGCTGTTCTAAAATCTGCCCTGCTTAATAATCTGTATCTTCAAGAAAACACTTGAAAGTGTCTCTCACAATTAAACCCAGCCACAACCTTGTATAAATCAAACTTTTGCTACCATATCAAAATGTTACACTGGGGCTGCATAATGTTGCCCACATCCTCATTACATGGTACACTAATTACTACCAGCAGATTCAGAATTTTCTGCACATTAGAGGCTTTTAGAAGAGCTATAAAAAATTTCAGGCACCATTAATTTAAATTTGTATTGAAATTTCCTTTTGACAGATGGCCAAAAATTACTTATTATTTAGAGCACCAGAGCTGCCTGTTTGCACATTAGAAGAGGAAAGGGAAAATTAAAAGCAAGGAGGAAATTTATGTCACGTTCATTACCTGTTAAATGTTAAGGAGCATTATCTTGCATGAATAAATTATTTCATACAAGCACACAGTCTCCAGCTGCTGGCAACTGGCACGTTCTGGCCAATAAAAACCATCTCAAGTCACATAGCAGACAATCATAAAAAGCCTTTCTTAACCAGGAGCCACTTAAGAGAGAGCAAATCAATAGAACAAGCAACTAACTGCTACTCTGGGTATTATGGATAACATTTAAAGAAATTAGCAAACTATTTCACCTTGCAAACCTGGCAACAAGCCCTAGATCAGGCACAATCCAACTTTGATACTTGATGGCTATACAAGACAAACATTTATTTATAGCTATCATCATCTAATAAATCAGTGGAAAAAAGAGTTGTACTTTGCATGCTGTCACACTGGATGCCTACCTAATGGTTTAGAAAAAGAGTAACCCCAAATAATTGTAGATGAATTAGTCTTATCTACCAAACAATGACACACCTCATTGGTTCATCCCCATTGCCCTTTCTTGACTTTTTGAGCACTGCTGGCCAGCAGGCAAGAGAATTTATACATACTCACAACTCACTCAGGGATTTGTTAACATGTCTTTCTTAGGTTTAATTTCAAATTACATCTAACCATAAATTCTCAGTGTTCCTACACTGAAAAAAAGTAAAACAAACAACACCCCCCTCCCCAGCCCTATAATATTTGGCTTTTAAAGAATTTACAAAGTTTGGTACTTTAATAAAAGAGCCTCGCACATCCTGCTATGGCAAAGCACATGGAAATAGCTACAGCCACTTGTGATCCAATTAGTAACATGCAGTTGTACAGCTGTGTATGATTAGCTGCCTGATAGTTGCCTGACAACCACTCTGGTTTGGCAGTTCTGGGTAACCAGAAAAAAAAAAAGGAAGTTTATTTTGCTCTTGCAAAAGGGGCCAGAGCCACTATAAATGCCCAAAAGATGCAGCTTCTTGATGAGTTACAAGATGCCTTATTGGGGGAGGAAGGGGATGCCAACATTCATATTGAAGACATAATATTAATTGGAATAAGAGGGCTTCACATTCAGAGAAAATTGAAGGGTGTATTCAGTATTCATTAAGTATTTATACACCCCCATCCCAAGCAACTGAAAAGGTAGCTTACTTTCATCTCATAATATATATTAAAATCAATTTGGCATGCAACAAACATAAAACATCAACAAAAAATATAGCAAAAGCAGTAATAGCGCATTGGTTCATTAATCCAAAACTTTTTTTTTTTTTTTTTTTACATTTTCTAAATATCAAAGTGCAGAGTGACTGGCCATCCTCACTGGGGAGGAGTTCTAGGGTGAGGCTTCATAATAAAGACAAGTCTTCATGCTTGCTGTCTGAAACCTACCTTCATACCCCAAAGGTATCCAAAGTGGGGTTTTGCTGGATGCATTCAGCTTATGTCACCACAGAAGGGGACAGCTGCTAAGATTTATTCTTTAGGACATTCTACTATTTGGCTATCAAAAATATTTCAAAAGACTGGCATCATTTTATAGAGACTTGACTCAATTTTAGATTTGATTGTGTTTCTTCATAAACTTGTTCTGATGGTTCATTACTTAGGGTATCACTACAGAAAAAGTGTGTTTGTGTGAGTGCATGTTAGTGTCTTTTTCCCCTGGGAGGAAGGAAATTTTTAGACCTTGTTCTCTGGGAAACTGATCTATCTGTAGGTCGGTCTCTCTCTCTTTTTAATCTGCCACTGCCACACATATTGAAAATTACTGTGGATTGAAAACTGACAGTTCCTATCAGTTTGTAGCTGTTAGGGACCCTGAGGTTAACTGTGAAGTTGACAAGAACAAGGTCAATTCCACTCTGTTGTAACATACAAAATGGCCAACAAAACCAGCAAAGGACTGATTTGGGGATCAAGCTGCAGACCCCTCTCATCATATAAAAAAAGAGACTCCGAAGGTATAAAATATGAAACCATGAAGCCTCCACCAAAGTTTAGCAAATGGAACAGCTTTTAGATATCTCATTATTCTTCCTTTCATCTGGATATTCTAAACATACTTTCCCCACCTGTAAAATATGCCCATAATCTCCATGATCAACTGAAGGTGGAACATCAGTAGTACATCAGGTATATACAGTGAATACAGGTACCTGATGAATATCTGTTCCAAAGTTTGGAACTGCCTTTTTTTCTTTGAGCCTAATACAGGCTGAGCATCTCTGAAAAACAATATGAGAACTTTGGAGAACATTTGCTGTATTTATGATGGAAATCAGAATTTGCTTCTTCCTTCCCTCCCCCCGCCCCCCAGGTGCTTGTCTCCATATCTTTGCCTTGTTCATGCTAAACTCACCCAGCAATTTTTTTAGGCAAACTAGAAACCTTTACTAACTAGGATTTGTTTGCCAGCAATGCTGCTTCTTTGAAACATTGGCCTAGCCACTGTGATACATATCTTGATTATGTCCAAATTAAATAATAGCTGTCTTTTAAAAATGACTGAAACTTCATCAGAAGCCAAATAATTAACTTAAGCTGGCCCTAGAGAACAGACATTACACCTATATTTGAAGTACTGCTGTGGCTTTCAATACTCTGCTGTTTCTCCTTATTTTCCTTATTTTTTAAAATTTTATCCAGGCCTTGAGCTTTGCAGAGGATAGGCAGCATATAAACATTCAAACAAACAAACAAGCAAAACTAGTATTGGCCTTTAAATGCTACCACCTACCTGGGATCAAAAATTCTCAGCATGAGATCTAAACCATTAGCACTATTTATGTTCTGTTACCAATAAAGGTGAGATTGGCTTTTTCCTCTCTATGGATCTCCTTCAAAAGAACCAAAATGAAATGTGGAATCCATTCTGGATGTGCAGTCTGCTCCCAAATGTTGATGGTATAAAATTAATTCATTTTACACTCTGCCAAAGCTTTTTGGAGTGGAATCACTAGGTTCTGATGTCCTTATGCCACAGGAGTTGGCGGGTTCATTGGTGATGTTTAGAAAATAAAGGTTTTTAATTTATTTTTCTGGCTTAAGTCATTTTACTATGCTTTGGGCAGATTTTTATTTGTTGTAGTATTTTTTGTTCTTTGATTAATGAAATTGTCTTAGCATTTATATTTTCATATTAGTCACTACTGAAACTAGTTGGCAGAAACATTTTTTTAAAAAAACCCACAGACTTCAGGAGTATTAGAAGGACTTCAGTATTCCACTTTACATCATATACAAGCTGAGAAGTTCCTGTTTAACAGTAGATTATTGACCAGATATAGTATGTATTTCAGGCTAAAAATTCTGAAAGGCACTATTTTGGTACAATATGGGTCTGTTAAAATATGAATAATCTCCCAAATGCCAATGCTAACCCCACCGAAATATGCATTATTAGGTTCACATTATAGGACTTAAGCCATTTAACAGATAAAACACATGTCCATGATGTATTTGTTCTCTGCCATTTCAGCCTTCACAGAGATGCAGACTGGATTGAAAAACGCCTTGGAGATTGATAAGCAGGAAGAATCTGATATGAATCTTTCCTGCCATGGAACACAAAACATCTCCCAGAAGGATCTTCCTGTACCAAATTCCTTCCCTGCTTTATTCCCCAATAAGTTTCTGATAACAGCAGTTTGATTTCAAGAATTAGCCAGCAAACAAGAACATTATAAATTTGACTCACTGGCCAACAGATCATCCAGCAACCACTCATACATTAATATTGACAATTGTCTGGAGGGACTTTCATATGTCTCCCCACATACAGTATATGGAAGGAATGCAAGTATGGGAGGTCCAGAGCTGCATAAGCCAGCTCTGCCATCAGCTGCTGATGCAGAATGAGGCCACTTTTCTCCCCTGTCTGCGGAAAGCTTGCAAATGTTCTCCTCAGGTGATGATAATATATATTCACAGAGGTCGTTCACACTAGATGGGCCAGAGTCTTTTCCCAAAGGAAAGGATTTCTGTATATCGGAACAAATGTAGAAGCATCTCCATACCAGCTGATAATGGGAAACACTTGTGATGATATGGTGCAGAGCAAGCTCACATAGTCCAGCAGTGAATTTCACTTTTATATAGTGTTTTGAAATTGTCTACCCAAGACTAATCAATATGGATATCACCATCTAGTTACAATAATAACTTTTCCTATGCTTTAGTTCAATTGTAATAAAATGCACTGCAATTCTTTTAGCCTACTCCTTCCATCTGTGAAATAGAGTCTTACCTTTATGGAGTCTCTGTCTTCATGCAGAACAGCAGCAGCAACATGAGCAAATGAGAGAAGGAAAGAGATAGAAATATAAGATATTTTACAAAAGACTGTATATTTCTTCTATCTCCCCAAACCTATCCAAACAACATACCACAACCTCAGTCCCCATTAAAAAAATAATTGGTAGAGATAAGGTTAATTAATAAGTGTGTACACCCAATGTTTAAAGTTGACTCCATTAACCATAACTGGTTGACCAAGAGCCTTTGAAAGATGCTGTACCAGTAGCACAAAATTATATAGTACAGTATAGGGCTGAGCATCTTTTTCAGAGAGAATTGTGAACAAGTTGCAGAAGTCTTACTTCTGTATTTTATCCTGATTTCTTAGCACAGAGGCCTCTTCAATCTTTAATATTTAATTACCCTTCCAAATTGTCACCTATGTACTATAAAACACAAAAAATGTCACAGTTATTTATTAATTACACACAGAGAGATGCATTGGTTTATTCTGGATCACATTCTGCTTGCACCTTTCTCCTCTTCCATTATTCCATTGTCGTGGAACTAAAAAGGGCTTCTTTTTATTTAGACAATTCAGTTTTTTCTAACCATTATTAGTTAAATTAAGGCAGGATTCAAAAATATTGTTGGATAATCTATTATATTAACTAACCCTATTGCACATATGAAAATCATAACTGGCAGTTTTTGACCACTTTCTCTTGCAGAAGAAAAAGAATGAGAATTGTGCAAATAAGGCTGACCTAGATCAGTCCCTGCTAAACAAAATCAGTTTCACAAGATGCCATAGCAGCTTACAGAGAATTTGGAGGAAGCTGCGTGGGATATGGGGCAGCCACTCAGGGCTCATAAGATTCTTTGGAGAACCCTGTTTGAGGCTGGACACAAGATTCTTATCTCAGAGAGGGAATCCAAAGTCAGAGAGAATCCCCCTTCAGTGGCTAAGACCAGGGCTTCTCACTGTCAGGGAATCTCAAAGGATTCTCAGTTCTCCCAGTTTCCTTTTATGGTCCCAAACACTGTGAAAATGTCTTCAGATCTAGTGCATGTTGATTCCCTCCCATACTAAAATAGGATGGACATTTGTAGAGAAAAATGCCACTTTCTCTTCAGTTCCACTTACAGACTAACCAAGCTTTGGAAGGATCAAAATGCACCTGTAGCTTTTCTCTGTTAAATAGGCAGGGCTCTACTCCAAAAACCCAGAGTCTAAAACAGACAAATGGAGAACCAAAAGAATAGCCTTTACAAGTCTGGGGTCTTCCAGATGTGTTGAACTATAGCTCCCAGATTTCCCAGTTCAGATGGACAATATGACTGCATTAGAAAGTTACAGTAGAAGGAAAGACAAGGGTAGGAAGTGAAAAAAGGAAAATTAAGGAACCTCCTGAGAGCCTTCTACCTTTTAACATTTGAAACAAGTATCTCTGAAACCAAAAAAATCCCCAGTTCCTACCTCTTTGGTGATCACTATCATGATGCTTCTTTTCATCTTTGATTGGAAGGTGAGACTGCCCCCCAAGGGCACTTGACAAGGCTAGGAGGCCTGCACTGCTGCCAATGGGTGGAATGGTGGGTGGCTGTAATCCTGAAGGGTGTGGAGTAAGAGGCACCGGAAGGCCATGTCCATGTGATAAATGCTGGGCCTGGAGTTGCTGCTGCTGTGAAAAATTAAACAGCATTATTGAATTTGTTCCAAGGAAGAGAACTTTCGGCGTGGCTAACTATGTGTGGCCCTGGACTCATGCATCTTCAAGGGCTGTCAACTAATCAATGATCCTGATTTGCTACAAATTATTCCAACCCTTAAAAAAACAAAAGGGCAGAAACTCAGTGTATGTGAGAATAAAGGATGGATGTGAGTGATGCTTATAACCAAAGCTCAGTATAACGCATTGGCTCTGAATGCCTGCTGCCTTAAACAATAACTCTGGTTCAGGTCAAGATTAGGGGGAGAGAGTGCAACACAGTAATAGAGCAACATTATCAGCTCTATTATACTATTTTTCAGGGGCCATATCCCAAAGAAAAACAAAAGCCTCCCTAAACTTTGCCATTTGAAGTGAAACTCCTTCAATCTTATTCTTCTAGGACCAGTTTCATAAGAGCACAGAACTCTAATCAAATGCACAAGTTGACTATCAAAGTGGCCATTACGTTTTGCTTTTAATTTATTTATTTATTGAAGAAAAAGAAAGCTGAAAATTGAGAAAACGAGCATTAAACTGTTCTCCCCAAGCTGCCGCCCAGCATGCAGCAAGAGTTAATTTGAAAAAAAGGAAACCTGAATTAACAATCCAGAAAAGGAAACTGGTTGCAGCCACCGTTTAAAGTCCTTTAAGTGTCCTCAGCGGTACTTGAGCAAATTACTAAAGAAAATCTAATGTAGCAAGGCTTGGGTCCTCCTGTAGGCTTGCTCAATAATGCTGAAATAATTGGGCACTCTGTGCACGTTTAGTGATGCTCGAATGAAAAGCTAGAGGCCTGCCCTTGTACTCTTCTCTAGCTGCTGACTCTGTGTTGTGACAGGTTTATTTGAGTGGGACTGCGATGCATGCACCAGTAACTGCGCTGACAAGAGTTTAAAGTCATTTTTACCAGTACACTGGCAACACATAGAGAAAGCCCTTGAGAGGTTAGAATTGGAGTGCTTGACCTCAGCCCAAGCTGCTTCAAGCTCTCTGCTGTACTAACCATTGTGGGCTAGATGGTTTGTTGATGTCGCTGAATGAGAGGAGGGTGGGAGGAAGGGAAATAAGGTGGGTGGAGGGAGGGTATATGTCACACTCAATCTATCCGAACAGGGAACTCTTTCACTTCACACTTGCACCTACAATAATTCACAAGATGACTTTGAAATCTGCTTTCACTTTCACAAACCATGTTATTTAAACAAATGAAGCCTCATTTTGCTGTCTCTTCTTCCTTCCTGTTTTAAGACTGTTTTCAAAGGAGGGAGAGCAAATAACTGACTTGCTAAATATTTTTTAAAAAATACACCCACTCCTTCACTTCAGAACTCTCACATTTTTCTCCACCTATTCATTTTTCTTTTGCCCTTCGAATTCATAACTTGAAAGAAAGTACATTTATTTGGATCTTTCTTTTACCTGGAATAATAATAATAATAACAAAAAAAAAAACTTAACATGCTCATGACTAGGTATACAATCTACCAACCCAACATGATTCTAAAGTTTCAGAAAGATGAATCAGTGCTTAGCTTCTGTTTAAATGGAAATGTATGCTTTAGCCAAATAAATAAATTCAGGCCAAAATTTCTAAAGTTAGCCAACAGTGGGCATCTATTCAAATTCAAATTAAATCTTAAAAGCGAACAGAATTACCAGGCCAACATTTCAAATATATGAATTTAAGTTTTTAATTTAAGCATTTTTGCTCCACTAAATCAGCCTGTCCTGCTATCAATGTAAGATCATACATTCCACTCTCCTCTGCTCTAGTCAATAAGCTATAAATATGAGACTGGATTTTTCCAAGCCTGCACCTAACTCCAGGCCAAAGGAAGTTTTGGTGTATTTACTGACTAAAAGAATTTCACGTTACTCTTCCCATAATTCATCATTGTCCCATTATGATGGACTGACCATAATCATCATCGTCACAAAACTTTTGATTCTCCTCCCCCATCCCTCTGCATGCAGAGTTTAAAAACGGTTATTCTACATGGTTTATAATTGCCTTGTAAAGTATGTCTGAAATTAAGGTAATCATTTATGAATTAATTTTCTGGAATCAAAAGCTTTGAGTAATATCTTTAATCAAAAGGGCACTTTGAGCATGGGGCATTTTATTTAAAAAAAACCTGGAAGGACATTCCAATATTTTAGAGTATTTTAAAAGAAATATGTCCAATTTTCCCTCCATGCAACTTTCATATTTGACAAGAAATTCATGTAGTTTAAATGCACTCATAAATATCTAAGTTTCAGTGCATGCCATGTAATTCACACCATCCTTAGGTACAAAATCTACAAATAATAACTAGGCTGACATTTGGCATATTTGAAGGAAAAGTATAAGAAAGGGAAAAGAGTCTTCAAAAGTTTTTAACACTGATTTCACCGTCATTTCCTAAAGTGAGGTCTGAAATATTGATGACAAGTTTGAAACCCCTCTGTCCATATCTAAAAAGTATCAGATTAAAAGAACAATGTGCACATATCCCATGGACAAATTAGCTGATAATGTTCTCTGGTTAATGTCAGCAGATTCAGAAGCCAATTTTCCTGGAAAGTATTCAGGTTTTTACTGGATATTTTCCAGACAGCACCATGCCAGAGTAATCTAATGCTTTTCCCCTTATAGACCCTGAAAGCTTATTGCCATTATCCAAACAGTCCTAACATCCTCTTCCAACTCAAAGACACTTTAGTGTTAACTGACAAATTAATCTCTCAAAGACCTCACTTCGTATCTCAACCCACATACATGCTGTATGTACAACCTTTCCTCACTGCTGGGAAAAAGAGGAACAACATCCAATTAAAAATATTCTCAATGGTATTGTGATTCAAATCATGCTGCATATGAAAGCAGCTACAAAGGGAAGGGAAGAGTATGAGTGACTAGATGTATAAGGGGGAATAATAAGAAAACCTGGAAAGTTTTATGGAAACAGCAAGGTAAAACGAGACTGGAACACTGGATGCATTTTAATCCTGAACACTGAATCAAAACCTTATCAGCACAAATAATGCACTCTTACAATCATAAGTTGCATGGGGATATTTGGACCAGCAAATCTCCACCATCCCCCACAACTTAGTAGAGGGATCCAAATAAAGGCATCCCCAACTCATGGCTGTCCAACCTCTGATGGCGTATATTAAGTGAAACATACTACCTTGCTAAGGAATTAGTTCCACTATCAAAGTGGTGTTACAGTTAAAAGGACTTCCAGACATTCAGCCAGAACTTGCTCTCCTGTAATTTGAGACAATTACTCCATGTCTTGCTCTTTGGCATGACAGAGAACAGGTCATGACTTCTTATGCAATATCACCTTCAGGGGTATTAGAAGATACTATCATATCTTTCCCAAAATCATTCCTGGCAGAGCTCAGGAGCATTAAAAAAAAAAAAAATCATCAAACCACCTTTTCTAGTATTTCTAGATAAGAGTATATCCCAATCTCAAACACCATGCAACAGTTGAGTTGCACAACATAGATTTTATTTATGAAAAACACAATCACAATCTCTGTGTATGACTTTAAAGAAGAAACACTCAGCTAACAAAACCTTAGTCTTCCTCTAGGCAGTGTTTTAATATGTAGCTCCTACTTACACTGCAAGAAGTCTGGGCTGCGGTTCACTTTTAAGATGAAAGTCACAACCCTAGCTTTCTACTTTTTAAATCATATGGGAAAAATCTATATGGATAGGAAAGTCTCATCACTGCAGATGCTCCCAGTCAGCATGTGGAAAATAAAGGTGCATCTGTGTGTGACTGTCTTATCCTTTGCTCACATGTTAATTGTCTAAGAAATGCCTGGTTGGGTTCTCTTCAACCAAGATGTTGCATTGTTGCATGACGGATTTGCCCCTCATCTATGATACTGCTTTGCAATCTTGTTGAGACATCTGGCTCCTCTACTGCCCAATACTAACTTGATTAACAGGTGTCAGAGCTTTAAATATAAGAGAACAAAGTTGATCCAGTTCCCTTACTTTGTCACAACCAGTGTGGCTGTTGCTTTTAGCGAAGTACAGGAAACGGGCATAATCTGGCTAGCACTACCTGGCATTAGGAAATGTGAATTATTTACTTTAGGAAGGACATCGTTTGATCACGTCATAGTACATCTTGGTACCTCATGACCTCAGTCTGTGACAGACAGCAATCTGAATTGCTAGATTAAAAATGTAGAATTAGCCATGATTTCTCCCCTTCCCCCAAATCTATTCCCAAATAAACTGTCATTACCTCTTTCTTTAAAATCTATGACTCCAAGTTGTTGGAACCCATTCTTTAGCCCTGTATTAGGAATCAAATCTTGCAAAACAAAACAAAAACAAAAAAAAAGGTCACAGAAAAGGAGGACTGTTGTAGCTCCCTACAAACAAGTGAACTCAGATATTGAGAAATATAGATGGTTCCCCACGAAATTCAGCAGACTGAGATCAGACTCAAAAGTTCAAAATGAGCATGGTGGGAAGCAGGGTAGAAGATCATTTTCTTTTATGCAGTTATTAAATTTGAATATTGGCATAACATAGCATAGATAAACAAGATAAAATATACAAATTAAAACAGATAAGCATTAAAATATATTTGGGGGGAGGGGATGTCCAACAAAAGCAAACCACATTGGAACAGTGGAAAAAAAGAAAACTATGCATGAAAAGTTATGGAAAACAAAGAGGTATTTGCTGCCAAAATTACAATAAAGTACACACACGCATACATACATACATACATACATATATAATTACCTTCTAGATGATATTAATCCACACACACAATACTACAACATCAGGAACTAGATTACTGAGAACTTGTACCACTCTGTACACTGTATTAGTGTCACCACAAATGAATCAGTTTCAGAAGGCTTCTTCACCCACATCCATTGCCTTCAAGTTGGTAAGAGTGAAACGGGATAAATAAAACTCACTGCAAAAATTAGGACTTATCAAGAATGTATTAAGCCTATTTATGCTGCATACAAAGGAACAAAATCAAAAGAAATATGTATGGAATCACATAATAACAAATCCCAGGGCCAATCTGAGCCAAGTTATCATTCCTATTCCATGCACAATAAGTGTTACGATTAAATAAGATGTGGTATATTCTGGCACTGCTTACAGTGGGCAAACAATAACACGAAGTAGATACCTCATTAAGCCAAGCCTTTTTTTCTGTCTTCCCCATCACAGCAATCTGTGTATAGTATACAACAGGTGGCCAGTTTATTTTACAGCTTTTAAGCTCCAAGCACAGCTTAATGTAGGCAGAGTCTTTGATCAAACAATAAAAAGCCAGGAAAACAAGTGATCACTGCCCACAGGTCATAGTCTATTACTAATTTACCCTACATCTTCTCTGGTTCGCAGAAGTTGGCAACTCTAAACACATGCACATTTGGTGGGAATGACTTTATTAAACAGACTGAGACTTAACCATCCATAATTTTCAGGGGGAAAATGTAGCCTTCCCTTCCCTACACATTAAATCAAAAGGTTCTGAATCAGCAGGGACAATCAAATTCCCTGCCCTTGTACAGATTCAGGAGCAGACACTCTCAGCTGGGATAAATCAAGGTACCTCAAATGAAATCAGTGGAGCTGTGCCAAATTATGCCAACCAAAAGCCTAGCCTTTATTTCTTAACCTTTGTTTCAGATCAGAGGCCCAAAGAGTAAACTAATTTGAAAGGCAAAAAGCAACCCTTTCACACACGGAGATAGAAATCCCTTCCTGTGTTAAGCACCAGTACAAAAATGCATTAGCATTTAGCAGCATGAGCCACGGACCAGTGGCAACCTGGGGATAATAGCATGCACTGATGCTAAGTTTTTATTAGAATGTATATGCACTTATCTATCCCACACGGCTATCCATAGATTTCTATTCCCTCCCAAAGCTCAAATTTATCAAGCAAAGGTTGATTTTGTCCTTTTGACTGTCACTCTTAACACTGCCTGGTGAAAGCTATGACCAATGGCCTACTTGTTAAAGAAGCAGAAGACCTTACAAAATGGGGGAGCCATTTCTGCCTCTTTCAGAAATCTGGTATGTAGACAACTAGTGAATCAGTGAGAAAAATAAGTTACTTCTGCTAATTATTATGCAATATGAAGGGAGAATTATGATGATGTTTTTAGCAATTTTTAAACATATTCTAAACAATTAGATTTTAAATTAATAAAGCAAAACACTGAAAAAAATAGCCCAGCCTGCCTTAAAATTAACCCAGAGTGATGTTTTAAAATGGATACATTCATACATAGCATATATATTTCATATTCATATATGAATGAGAAATAGTACAGGCAAAATCATTTAAATCATTTCCTTAGTAATACAAGTAATATTTAAATAGATTTAATAGCACTGCTCCAAACCAGTGAATTATGAGTTTAAAACCTATTAAAATGTAATGTTTTTTTTTTCCCTGAGCTTAGGGGAGAGAGATTTAAATCCACTGAATTTTAATATTTCAGCTTGAGCTGCAGGAGGTAGAGAAAGTCCAAATGAACTATTCCATCAGCACCATTCAAGCATGAACATTTTAATCAGTTTTACTTCCTTGGAGTTCTCTAACACAGTTTACGCTGTCATTCTGAAAGCACTTAATACAGAGAGTGTGAAAAACCACCAAGGCTTGTTATTGCCTTCACAATTGATAGCAAATAATTTTGCAGGCTTCCTATCATTAAAGTGTCACTGCTAAAAATTGAGGTTCAGCACTTCTGGTGCTAAATTGTATTTTTTTGGAACATCACTGCATACCTGGTTCTTACATTTTAGCTATGTTTCTCTCAGTGATAAACAGGTACACAAGTACTTGTCTTCATTTGTGGGCTGCAATATAAATAGTAAAAACTAGAAGGGTATATGTGTATGTTACACATGTATCTACTTACATATGCATATTAGTAGTGCTATGCATACAGGAGGAAGGAAAGATCAACAGATACCAAATGTGGGAAAGGATTATCATTTATCAAGTTTTGTAAATGCAGACATTTGTATATTTTATATTGTGTGTGGGGGGGTGTGTATAATTTTTCAATACAGTAAAAATATTGAGCAAACAAAAAAATAGAAAGAAAAAAAAAGAATACAGAAAATAATAATAAAAAAACTCCCCACAGAATTATGCCTTCCGCCCTTCTCTCTACTGAGTAATTATCACCGTAACCTTTTCCCCATCCTCTTTGTGCCTTTTTAGTCTCCAAATCCTGAAATCATCAATTTGATCTTTTCTTCTTTCAACAAAAGTCCATATAAGGTTTCCAGTCTTTCAAAAAGATCTTGGTCATTTTTTTCTCTTGACCAAACTGCTCAGTATCTCCATTTCTGCCAGTTCAGTTAATTTTATAATCCAATCTTCCACTGTAGGTATTTTACTGCTTTTGTAATTTTACATTGTGTTTTGTATTTTACATATCATTATTTTGTTTTAAATTGTGAGTCACCCAGACTTGCTTTCAGTGTCGTCTAATACAATAAATAAATTATTCTTTTTTTAGGAGGTACAGTTATGACTGATCTAAGAAATGTTGTTGCTTTTGATGGAATCTATTGTCAACTAGAATATTCTGTCCATGAATATATAGAACAACATTTGTTTACCCACCCAATCACTTGTTGTTTTAACTTTTTATTAAAACCATAAAAATACAAGAATAAAATCAGCAAACAAACAATTCACACCACACGACTGAAAATACTGTGATATGGAACCACCCTGAGGAAAAAAAACAGTCTTCGTTTGGTGAAGGTAAATATCTCTGGGGAAGGGCTGACAGAGTGCCACCCCCACGAAAGTTCTTTGCATTTCAAGCACCTATCACAGCTCATGGTAAACCACTTCCGAAAATGTTGCCAAGAAAACTGCAGGGACTTGTCCAGGCAGTTGACAGGAGTCAAGATTGACTTGAAGCCACACACAAACAGAAGTACCACATCTCACATTTCATTTTTTCTGGTTTATTTTCTTTTTAAGCAATTGAATAGATCATGCATCCAAACAGCATTCAAGGCCCCCAAGGTAAATAAAGAAATAGCTGAAATCTAATAAGATTGCCAGTCTTACGAAATTTCAGCGTCTTTCTTTGAGATCTGTAAAATTTCAAGGAATAACACTGAAATCTCAAGATTTCAAAAGAGATTTTGGTATTATTTTATACAAGACACATAAAATTTCAATTCTTTCATATTTTCAGAAACCACCATAGAAGGCTTGCCAATAAGAGTTAATTTTTAAGCATGGCTTAATGTTGTCACATTAGCCATTAGCTGGGCTACTGCTTCTTGGTTCCAGATTAATTCTGAATCCTCTTGGAATTTCTTGAGGAGAAACACAGTTGTACTCATTTGCTATACTTTTTCATCAGGCAAAAATTTCTCTAATTTTAATTATCTTAGAATCTTTTCACAATAGTTCAAATTGACATGAGAGCCAGTTTGGTGTAGTGGTTAAGGTACCAAGCTAGAACCCATGGGATTGTGAGTTGTAGTCTTGCCTTAGGCATGAAGCCATCTGGGCGACCTTGGGCCAGTTACTCTCTCAGCCCTAGGCAGAAGACAATGGCAAATCACTTCTGAAATCTTGCCAAGAAAACTGCAGGAATTAATCCAGGCAATCCCCAGGAGTCAAGACTAACTAGAAGACACGCACACAAAACCCCCAAACCCACACTTATCAGTGTCACAATGGGGTTGGTATCATAACGGTTGCCTGTGCTACACACATTTCAGTGTATCAATAAAATAACTGGCCAGTTATTTCGCTATTACTAACTAGCAGCTACATGTGACATCAACAACTGGCTCTATAGCTGACGCATTATGTTGTGGCTTCCATACCATTCCAAGGAAATATCTGAACTCTGGGAGGCCCTTTCAAATAATCAAGTATCTTTGGGTACCATATGCATGTACCTAATTCAAACATCTGATAAGGTAAATATCTTTTGCCTATGGTGTTACTTCATCTTTTTACCTGCCATAACAAAAAAAATCAAATCCAGTTTATCTTCACAAAGTCAGATAATATAAACACATATATCATGTGATTACTATACAGAAGTAATCACATTCACATTTCCATATTATATATTTGCAATAGAATTCAGCCAACATAGAGCATTTCAAATCCTGCTGGTTTCAACGGAGAAAAGCACATCCCTATATCTCTCTGAATAAATCAAATGGAGCCTAGAAGTGTTTAATTTTGTCCCCATTATACACTTGCTGTGTGTCCCAACATAGCTATTCTCATCATGTAAATAAACATAAATATTGATTTAATTCAACTTCTTATGCAAGGTCCAACTTCAGATAATTAAAAACAGTAAATCCCCAATATTATCTATGGTTATCCTTCATTATATTTATTCCAAACAATGGAAAGAGCATTTATTCTCTCTCCACAGTCTACACGCTTCACTGCTATATTCAACTACCCCAAGTTCAATCACATTATCTTTGGCCCACAGATGGTGTCTTTCTGGGTGTCCCTATTTGCACACAGGAGAAGAATCTGATACAAGGTGGAAGAGAATAAAGCACTTCATATCCTAGCTCTAGCAGAAAGTTTGTGTTATAGAAGAGAAAAGGTTATCCTAAGCAAAGCTAAACTGCCCTTCAGTCATGATCTTATAGCTAATTAGTAGAATAAATAAATGGGATGATACAAAAAGTTAAGGAGGAAACTATCAGACTCTGTACTGCAAGCAGTATAGTACCAGCAGCTCTTGTTCTTTCTTAAGGTTGCCCCTGATGTTTAGGGAAAGATTTTGATCCCTTCCTCCTGGAGTCATTGTAGCCTCAAAACTAAGAAAGCAAGATGGAAATGCCACTCAGTTTTGTAAGTTCTTTATTGCACAGTAAGGAAACACCTTTTACATATAAAATTGTTCTCCCCAGGGAGAATAATCCCCATACTCTGATCTCTCTTTCTCTACCCTTCCCTTCTGCTTCCCCCTCCCTCTCTACCTCACATATATGGAAGAACTAGTTCTGATGTTTTATAATACCCTCCAGGAATATGAAAAACACTTGAAACAATTTGCTCCCTTCCAATAAGATTGGGAATCTACCCTTTCTCTTACCCACCCACCCTGGTTGATAAACGGGACCTCTATGCAGCCAGTTCCCAAACCAAATTTCTGTAGAAAACACTAAACACACACTTACACAAAAACTCCAGCTCATTTTAAATTAAAAAAAAAATCTGATTTAAAACGATACAATGTGTACCATTCCAATAGTGTGTCATCTTTCTTTTCCTAAGGCATAATCAAAGAAATGAGACTAGCTGATCCCATTGCTTTTAATAAGTGTAAAACTTTACTAATGTTTGATCACAATCAATTAATATGCTATAATGGGATCTACAGCAATGTTACAATTACAAGCCTAATCCTGTGAAGTAGTTTTCCATAATTCTCTCTTCAGACTGCACCATTTAATCCTAGGATTTATGGAACTCCCCAGAACAGAGGAACTAGTAGACTTGGAACCAATAATAAAAAAAATTCCTAATTTATCCTGGCAAGTCTCTTCTGCATGGCCAACTTTTTTGTGAGCAAAAAAAAAAATCCTTCTATATCAAGGAAAACTCAAAATCAAATAATTATATATACACTGTTCTGAAAATGTGAAGAAACAAAAGAAGAGAAACACTAATATTACACATCTAACCTGATCATGAAGACCACCTCAAGTTGAGCTTTATTCCTGGTGACTCTATAGACAGTGTTGACGTAGAACAAAATAGCTTCTATTGTAATGACAATTGCTACGTTTTTACCAATAACTGTTGCCTTCATCTCAAAGCCAGCCTCCAATCATTTTTCTTCCCCAAAATACAAAAAATGTAAGAACAGCTAATATTTAACTTGTGTCAATCTGTCAGTAATTTTCAACAGAACATAACCTGCGAAAGAAGTCATTATAAGTGTTTCATTCCATTAAACACAACTAGTTTACTGTCAAGTGAACAACCCCGTCTCTCCATATTTCAAGTTCGCTTTGGCATTCCACATTTAAATAGCATGGATCAGTGGTTTGCTTCATTTACCAAAGAAGGAAGAATATTGCATAGTTAACAAGGTGTTTCATTGAATTTCATGAAATTTTAACATGAGACTATGAAGGATCGATAGTATACTATAAATACACATTCAAACATGGTAGAATTCTTTTATACAAATCCTCAATTAGCTCTGTATCTTTCTTTCATACATTTTTATCTATATAGGACTATACTTTTTAAAACCTTACCCACACCTCTTATTTATATCTTTTACATCTTGCTTTCCTGGATAAAGAAAATAAGCTCAAGGCGATGTTCAAATGAAATATCATTGGTTATAGATATTTAGGAAAATTCATAGCATAATTAAATGTCCTTTGGGATTTTTTTTTTCCCCTTGATTTATACATATATACATGCCAAGTAGAACATCATCTCCAACCCAAAGGCCAGCAGATATGCTGGATTTCAATTTCCACAATTTTCCAGATACCAGTAAGGTATTGTACATCGAATCTGAAGAGCAGCAGGTTAGGGAAGTCTACCCTAACTGGTGAGTCTAAAACTTAACTACTTCCAAAATCAGTTTTTGGGATATCAGCTAGAATAGATAGACTTACTGACACCGTTTAGAGAACATGGTAACTGATTCTAAAGCATAATTTTCATATGAAAACATACCAAACTATATACATCCAAGACCATACCCTGCAGACTCCTTGATTAAAACAATGTCCAGTTATTTTAATTTTAATGCCTAACAGTCAGAGTGAAGCTAAGCTTGCACTTTCATAACTTATGCTGAAAAGAATTACATTAAAATGACATTTAGTAATTCATTTTATTCAAATAATATTTAGATAGTGGTAGTTTTATTATATAATGAAAACTAATTGGAAAATTATTCATCTTCTGGTCTCCCTATTGGAATGTAAAAGACATACAACAAATGTTATTCATGATTCTATACAACCTACTCTGTCTGATTCACCCTCTTCTTTCTAAGGGGCACTTCAGAGGAAATAAAGGTTACTTTCCCTCATTTATATTTTTTAATTGACTGCTGATATTTTCTTGTGGTCAGAAGGATAGGAAAAAGTCCTCAAAACAGCTTATTAAGAAAAACAAGTCCCCCCTTTTCAGTATTGTTGGCAATTATCAGAGAGCACTCCTATTTTCTTGTTAAAAGTAAGAAGCATAAATGAAAGAATATCTTCACAACAGATTGATTATTCGGCAACTCTTATCCACATCTTCACTCAACAATTTGAATTTTAATGAAAGTAAATGGAATAATTAGCATTTCAAAGTGTGTTTGATATGCTGCATTTTCTAAAAGAGTGACTTTTCTGTATATTCTGTATGGAAAAGGGAAAAGACACTTACAAGCAGGGAGAAAAAAGGAAGGTACAATGCTATGGTCTTCATTATACTAACTTAAACAACAGCCTACTCTAACTGAATAATAACAAGCATCAATCATTGGCTATTATTGATTTTTCTCACCTGTATTTTATGGTTCTTCTGAATATCTGCTTTATCAGTTTGTTAGAAGTGAGTTACACAATATAAAGAAAAAAACTAAGAATGGGTATTCAGTGTTGCTCCCATAGAGGTAGTCTTTGCTTATCTACGCTAATTGGGACTGGCAACTTCATCATTAAGCGAAGTGGTTGTTAAGCAAAACATCATGTGACCATCCTGCTTAGGGATGGCAGTCCCAGTTGCGGTTTTTAAGTGAACCACCCACAGTCGTTAAGCAAAACATCATGTGTTTGCGACTTGCAACCTCCTGCTGGCTATCCCATTGATTTTGCTTGTCAGAAGTTGGCTGGGAAGATCACAAATGGTAATCACGTGACCCTGGGACACTGTGACCATTGTAAATGCGTGATGGTTGTCAAGTGCCTGAATCACAATCATGTGACTGCACGGACACTGCAATGGTCATAAGTGTGAGGACTGGTTATAGGTCACTTTTTTCAGGCCGTTGCAACTTTGAACAGTTGCTAAATGAATGGTCATTAAGCAAGGACTAGCTGTATCAGCTAAATACTGCTTCTCTGCTCCATACAGAGAAGGAAGATTTTTGGGTCACATTGGAACAATAACATTTTACATTAAATTTAATATATAATTAGAAGGTTAAAAATCTTGTCCCAGTTGATCCTAAAATTAAACCTACGAGTTCTTAAACAATCAAAAGTCAATTCAAACATAATGGCAAATGAACATTAAGAAGTATAGTGCGTGATATGTCAGTTCTCAAGACCATTTACTTCAGATGAAAAATGATAATTTTCAATGAAATGTCCAAATATTTCTCCATGGGATGGCAATTTCAAGCTGTCTCCAAAGTTCTGGGTACAAGTGAACAATGTTCTGCATGAACTGATTTCTCCTGTGGTCTGTGGCTTCTTGTGCTATATTGAATATACTGTGTAAGCCTCTAGGACATATGCAGTCCTTCAACATCCCCTTCATGGACCCCAGAACCCCTCCAAAATGGGTGGGGCCCAAACGTTTTTTGTTATTTGCACTTTCTGGCTCTGAAGACATTTAAAGGAACAAAACAGGTACTTTAAGATTTTCAAATGCTTAAGACATCCATTTTATCCTTTGAAATATCTGGCACCCACTTCTCACAAAACAGGCTTTTATTCTGCCCATTTTAGGAGTGCAACCTTCAACCTGCTGCACAAAAGTAGATGTGGCCCTTCAGCTGACAAACTGCATGCTCCTGATTTGGATGAAATTTTCAAATGCAAGTAACTGAAATTGCAAGAAAGCTTACATACACATACACACACTCACACATAAGTTCATATGTATATGTGTGTGTGCATGTATACACACATACACACACACACATGCACACATGCATAGGTTCTCCAACCCAAAGCCCACTAGATGTGGCTGTACAGTTCAGAATATAATTATTTTACAGCAGCTTAACCCAGCTATACAGAAAGACCAGTATCATGCCAACTGACAAGAGGCCATCAAGGCCTCATTGTGATGGGGGATAAGTTAAAATACTTAATTGTATGATTCCAGATAAATAAAGGAATATAATTCAAAGTTGCAATAAGTTTTCCTGCAACATTCTGATAAGGCAGCCCAACTACTAACAGCCTAACGGGCTTAGGATCATTGCTCCTGATTTTTTAAACACATCAAATACTTCCTTCTAAGGTCCATGTTCTAATTTTTCTTCTGTGTATGTTTAATACACCTTGTGAAAATTGTCAGACACACAGAATATAGCATGTTTGGGGAACCCTGTCTGAAATGCATTAAAGATCCTGCACAGATGTTATTTCTGGACTTTTTCTTCATTCACCAAAGGCATCCCCAACCATAAACAACTTGTGTGGGTGAGCTAAAAAATAATCTGATCTGAGGGCCAAGATACACAGATGTATTTGCTGTGGTTGATAGTTTGTTCCTCTTAGGAGATGTTGACTTGCGTTAATGTTTCATCATGCTTTGACCTGGAATTTTTACTGTTAGCCACCCTGAGGGTTTTGGCTTGAGCAATGGATTTCAATTTGAAAAATAAATAGATTATTAAATGCAGAACAGGAGAGACACAAGGCTTCTGCAAGTCCTTTATTTTATGCACTGATTTTCCACTACGGATGCATTTGCATGTTCAAACTGCTGCATTCCAGATTGATATCACAGCTGATACCGTGCACTGCTCATGAAAGGGGACACCTCTGGTGAATAAAGGAGGTGAAAATAATTCTTTCATATAATCTTAGATAGACATCTAGCCAACAACCTCCGTGTTGTAGATCAGTATCAAATTAATAGTCATTTTCCGAATTTATGCTCATTTGTGAAATGCAGCTTGGGGAAATGTGAGACCTGGTCAATGGCAGTCCTGATTGCAAAGTGAAGTCAAAAAGTCTCAACTGTCCAGGCGATGTATGAACAAAAGGCCAATTAGCTGCAAGCGCAGCAGTGCAATGTAACTGGATTGCTAGGTCCATTGGTATCCAATGCATTATTATTATTACTATTATCTAAGAGGACTAAACAACAAAAAACATTGTTTTGGGGGAAAAAGAATGTGAACTAGTTTTTAAAAGACTATTAAAGCTAAAATGGAAAGACCACATACCCCAATGATTGCGTTCAGTTCTGCCATGGTCACTTGCTTGGCACGTTCCACAGCCTGCACCACTTGTTGCTGGTGCTATAAATGAAGATCAGAAACAGAATAAAATTATTTGTTTTCTAGTGAATTAAGCATAGATTTTCCTAATTCCTTTTCCCTCCTCTAAAAATAAGCTAAAAACGTTTTCAGATTGCATGCAGGCTTGAAATAATATGTGCCTTAGAGAGCAAGAATTCTAGGTGGACTTATCAGATAGGTCAAAGTGAGGGTTTATTTTATCTAAATTCAGGGACCATAACTGGAATTCAATATCCATCTTACTTCCCAGACAGAAAACCCAACTAACTCAATATAAGCAACAGCAATCAATCCTTTACTCCAAAAATAATTCTGTCTTGGATTGCAAGAACAACTGCCTGGGCGGAAGACAACAGAATACTGTGAACAAAGCAATGTGTTTGGAAAAGAAGGAGTGTGTTAGACCTTCACCACTAGTTCATGATCAGAAAAAAAAAAAAATGTTAGTTCTTATTCTCTGCCATTTAGATATCTGCTTGCTTCTTTTGGCTTCAATATTGTTCAATTTGTTCCAGTCTTGCTATTATTTTTGCAACAAAGCAATTAATCAAGAGCTGAAGCAATTAAAAGGCAAGAAGAGTAGAGAGAAGTGGAAGAGCAAGAGACCATGGCTTAAACATCCTGTCGTTATTCTCACTATATTTAAGACTACTACAACCCTAACCCTAATGCAGAACATAGCTATTGGGCACTTCTTGAAGAAGCATAACTACAGGGATTTACATGTAGGATCTTTGTTCATCTTTCAAAAGCTTTGATCTTTGTGAACTAAGGTGATAATTTTAAACATGTGTCCTAAAATGTATAAACTAACTAACCAAATAAAATGTTCAGATGTTCAAAAAGTTTTGAACATGAAATGCTCAAAACTTTCTCCATATGGGAAGTAGCATAAGAAATGGTAAGTAACCTAAATTTGAATTGATGTGGGATTATTAGATATTATGTTGCTTTAACTCTTATGACTTCCCCTACCTTCCAAGAAGGAACTGCAGAATCTATAGTTTTGTCCGAAATCTGACAATTATTATGATAAATATATCTGGTTCCACTAAAGAACTACAGTTTCCTCTCATCTATGTTTGAGAGCCATAACATATATATGCAATTTGTTTCATAAAGATCAGTTAGAGAGAACATATGTTCAGTTCGGCAAATATGATGTGTTGATCAATATTCATCCAACAGCTAAGAAGAGTAATTCACAAAACAGATTCAAAGGCTTACAAGACCAGAACAACATAAGGATTTTCATCTAGGGGAATGATGCTTCAAGGAGAATGTTGGTGCTAGCTAAACAGATAGAAGAATCAAAATTTCCCATCAGCTAGATGCAGTAGGTTGGATAACTCCAGCTTTGCCCTACTATTACCATCAGAAGGAAGGAAGGAAAGGATAAGCATGCCCAAAAGTCTTTTAAGAAGGGAAGCAACTGTGCATATAGCATCCTTATCAGACACACTGAAAAGAGGAATGAGGAAGTGCTTTATATGTAAGGGGTCTCTATACAGCAGACAACAACGCTGCAAAGATCTATAGCTCTACTACCACCAGGATCTTAACAGGAATACTGAGCCTGTTGATTATACCTGGTTTGCCAAAGAGGCAGGGGAAACCATTTCTCCTTCTCATGCACTGTTTGTACATCTTGGGTTCTGCTTCTATTTATTCCTTGTTCATTCTTTATCTAATCGCCCCACTATTGATTTTTATATATTTGGCTTTCTGTTGTTTCTAACTACAATGCAGTGCATTAATTGTTATATCTCTTCATTTACATCCCCTCCTAAATCAGCTACTACAATACCATCATACTTAGGGCCAGAACTAGCTTGGGTTACCCACGGTTAGAAAGTAGGGGAGATGCACTGAAGGTGCTTGGGAACCTGCGCATTTTTTAAAAGCCTACATTGTAGACAGCTTTCTTGCACTATAAAAATGTAAACCAGGGATAATGTATGTTTTTAAAAGTGTATATTGGCCAAAGCTATGTATAAGACACAATATATTTAAAAAGCAAAATGCCTGAATTAAGAAAAATGCAAAAAAAAAAAAAAAAGTGACAAAACACTATGTAAAATTCTGCCACACTGACATAGCTGACCTATGCATGGTTGCCATGGATTGTGGTTCTATTCTGGTGGCAATGGATAGGCTGGGAAGCATTCTCCCTCTATTTTTTTTTTTTTAAGTTTCCCCCTTCTGTTTTTGTTCTTTCCTGATCTCATATTTTATTTATTCTTATTTTCTGTCTTCTTCAATTCTTCTCTTTGTATTTGTAGTCCTTTCTAATCTTGGCACTATTTTTTGTCTCTAATTTCTACCTTTTAGTTTAAAAATTATTTTTATTATTTTCACCCTGTTGTTAAGAACAAAACTCCAATTATACTTTATTCGAAGTTGGGAAATTGGTTTGCCACTTGACCTATCCAATGTCAATACAGACCCATAAAAAGTCTCATCCCCAGCTAGAATGGAAGAGATACAGACACACAGGTTCTCCTCAGCACCTAACAAGGAATCTGAGTTTCGAACACCTATTTGCAACTAGTTCACTTCTGCTTTCTGACTCCAGCTCAGAGCTGAGGCAATAGAGAGGAAGACATGTAGACTTGTCTCAGAAACTTTGTAGGTGCTCCAAGAGAAGTGATTGCTTGTCTTTGTCTTGGAGCTAAAAGCTGTTTGAGAGGTGGAAATAAGCAAATATCATTCCAAATCTGATGGATGTCCCATGACCAGTGCCTCCTAAGGTGCAGAACATAGCAAGCCTATTTCCTTCCATCATATTTGAAATGGGACAAAGCTTTCTCCTCTTCTTCCTATTTCCACATTCTGAGCTGGAGAACAGTGCTAGAAATTAAGACATGGACCAGGAAAAAGGCAACATTTGGTAAGAATAATTTTGGTTAGCCAGCAAAACCAATGTACTGCAAGTAGAAATTAGTAAATGCTAGAAACAAAGAAAGATTTTTTTTCCCCCACACAAGGAATAGTTAAACAAATAGAATCAGGGGCAAAAGAGTGTTGCGTGCAAATGCCAAAACAGCAAAACAGAGATTGTTTCAGTAATACATCTGCTAATTCATTCACACAAATAAATGCCCTCAAGCAGTCTACTTGCATGAACAATTGCACAAATAAGCTGATAGATAAAGCTTATAAACCAATACTTATTGAGTGTCTATAAGTAAAATAATACAGATACAAGAGGCAAATGAGAAATCTGGTAGAACAATGAAAAACAATGAAATGTATTGTTATTCCAGAGTAGACTGCAGTAGAAAAATAAATGTATTGGAGGGGCATTGCACTGTATCTCAAAAGTAAATATCTTATAGAAAATATATTAACCCATAGAATTCCTTAAGTAGAAATTCAGACCCCCCCCCAAAAAAGCAATATGGCATTAAAGTTATACAATTATACCTCATCAAATATTATTTGTTGCCAAATGAAACTAGAAAGAAGGAAAAAGTGGGAAATATAGAAACAAATGGGTGGGCCTGAAGTGGGTCTAGGCCTTGTTAGTATTTAGACAGAACACCGCTAGATAATGCCAGAGATGTAAACTAGACTGGAAAATTGAGAAAAAAATAACATGCTGAAAAAGGCAATGACAAACCATTTGTGTTGCCTAGTATACTACATGGCTATGTCCAAGAGGTCACTAGGAATGTTGCTAGTTATTCTGACTCATGTTGAGGTTAAAATATAATTAAAATATAAAACTTCCAGATACAAGTGAAGATCTGTCTCTTTATTTAATCACAAGCAATTCCAAAGAACTGATGCAAGACTACATACACACAGAGGACATGTTTAAGTAGAATGGAATTCCACAAAGCATGAACCAATTCAAGCAATTGCCAGTGAACATTAAACAGTAAGATAGACACATTTGAGCTGGAGACATCCTGCCTTGATTCTAGAAATTCTAAGTTTACTAGAAATAGAAAGAGGAAATAGTTTACAACAAACCAAAACCTTCATATAAACCTTTGCTGTTGAAGATGTTGCATCTAATTTCCTTTTTTACCCATATTCACCAGCATCACTGGAGTATAAAAATAAAGACAATAATCAAAGAAACGTACTGTTTGATTTTGCTACTGTAGGATGGTGGCCAGACATTCCCCTTAATCATAGTGCCACTGTTTCACAAAAATTATCTCAATTGTTGTAAAACATTGCTGATCCCTTCAACTTGTGCTCCCAATGAATGCCTAGCTTTTCCTCACCTACCACTGGTTGTGTCCACATCTGGAAAAATCAAAGCCCTGTAGTAGGAAGTTCATCAACATATGTTAACTCCCTACACAACTCAGAACCCAGATTGGATGCATAGGTTCTAGATCATTTTAGAGACAATATGAGGCACCAGTCTCTGCAAAGAATAGTAGGGTGGGGGGTATGTGGGAGATGAAACCAAGGAATACTTTCCTGCTTATAATAGCATAGGACTTCAAACAGGGCTTAACATGTTTAGGAAAGTTTAGCCTAATAAGATTACTTCTAATCAATGTTTGGTATATTAGACAACAGAAACTTCCATCTGACACAATTTATCAGCACCATTCAGGGCACTGCTAATAGGCTGGGACTACATTAATTCCCAGATAATCCAAAGGCTGAGAAGCATAAGGAAGGTTTAATCACATTTTTTTCCCAAATCTGAGGTCTCCTTTCTGTACTCTGGCAAGAACAGAAAGGCACACAACTCATATTTTAAACATTTATTGCTAGACATTACTGTGTGTACTTTTTAATATCCTTTTAGTCTTCAATGCAATTTAGTAATTTTAGAATATAGTCTGACTTTGCAAATATTTTGAAAATAATTTTAAATGTTTAGAAAAATAAATGTAAACAAAAATATCACTAATACTCCACGAAGAGTTAGCCAATTATTAAAAAAAAAAAAAAACCACTTTAGTACTACATAGTGACAGAAAAAAAGATTCAAGAACTAAAGTATTTATTTTCTGCTGATGGGAAACAGATTAGTTAGAGTAGGTGGAAAAAGCAGGTGGTAAATATAGTAAGAGGCATGTAATCAGTTATAAAGAACTGGACAAAGAGAGATCAAAGACAATGTATTAACAAGCAAGTGGAAACTAAAGAACATCTTTATTCTATTACAGTATAAAATATTCAGATAAGATCTAGATATGTATATCTAGAAAAAGTGGGCCTGCAAGAATTAGTTCTGAGTTGAAATCAGAGATTGAGGGAAGGCATTTTTTTTTTTACTTGAGTTTGCAACCCCAGAATAAACTAATTTAATATGAGCTGTTTCAAGATTCAATTTGAAAATAAATTTTTTTTAAAACCTACAAAATTTGCCCATAGGCAACAGTGAGGAAACCTCAAAATGCTTCATAAGCTTTTGGCAGACTGGGAGAAAAGAGCATGGATTACAAATCCTTAATAGGATATTAAATCTGACAAATTTCAATGAGACATTTTCATGGAGTTCATGTACATTCCCTGTACCTCTTTTTAAGGAAAAAAGAACACAGCAGCCTCCAGTTTATCTAAAAGAATCAGATTATCTAAAAAAAAAATGCTGAAAAAGTATATTAATTGTGCTTCTCCATTTATAGAAGTAAAGTTTCATGGACTTCAACTTCCAGAATTCCCCAGCCAGCATGCTGGCTGGAGAAATCTGGGACTTAAAATCCATATAACTTCAAGTTGCCAAGGTTCGGAAACACTGGTGTATGTTGTCTGCAATAATCCAACAAACAGTAGAAACACCATCCAAGCCGAATGCGCTTTGAATCCACCTGATCTAATTCTGTTTCAAATTGGATCTCTGGTTTAATTTACAAATCTGCTCTGATAGGTGATTCAATCAAAGCTTGGTCCAATAAAAGCACCCTTTTGAAGCTTTGTACAAACCTAGAAAAAATATACTTGTTTTAAAACGATTCAAGTTAGCAAAGAAAATTTCAAAACCTAGTAAGTCTACTGCTGAGACAATCACCAATTCTCTCTTTTATCATAAGTGCAAATGATCCAAAAACAATATGGTAGTTAAGACAGGTGGATGGGAGTGAAAATAATATAATCATTACTTGTGGAGGGAATTTAGGATTACCATCCCTTCAACCTTATACTGTAGAGCAATAAGAAATATTTCATTTGTATCCATCTGTAATGTTGCTGTACCGCAAGTTATAGAGGGAGAGAATACATACTGTCATTCATGCACTATTTAGTCTTAAGCAAGCTAATATCAGTGATCTAACACACTTTCTTATTAAATTCTCCTCAGTCTGGCAATATATTTTAAATATATAAATAAGAATGCATACTTTGAATATCTTAATAAATATAACTACTCAACATTAAATTATTCTCTAAGTGCCTTCTTCCTTTCACATAAGTACCTAATGAGGTTATACGCTTTTGCAAGAAATCAGGCACAAGCTGGACCACAATAAATCATGTAGAGTGCTACAATTACACCATAACCTACTTTCTGCCCAATGCTGTATCATAGCATGATTCTAGAAAAATGTACCACAAGTAAGTTCTCATAAATATTTATGCAAAACCTCCACTTTATTAATGCTAGTTTGTGGGGTATGCCCTTCTTACTCTGCATTATAACTACTGGAAGAATAAAGATCTCATATTATATATTCACATCACCTCTTTGATAAATATGCAGTATACAGTACTAACAACAGGATATGAAATTGTTGAGCTATTCTTATTCCTTATATAAAGCATTTTTCAAACTTCACGTTAAGTATTGGCCAACGACTAGTTTTATATTATTCCCATCATGGGCCAACTAATTTTAATAAACTTACCATTAGGACACAGTTGCAAAAATATTTGTACTATTGGGATGATTGCTCAGAGTAGAAACTGCAGGATGTCCAGGTGAAGGAGAACAATATGGAGAAGAGAACAATGCAATAACTTATCTGGATCTTTTGGTATCAACATATTCATGTGCAAATGAAACACTAGCCTTTCCTTATCAGAATGCCTATAACATTCATCTACTATTCTGGGCATCCTGAACAGAATTGTGACAGTTATTTCTCAGTCATAGATAAATTGACATCAACCATACTGGAAAGTTATGTCTGGCAAAGGAAAACAGCCCAGATATTCTGAACTGAAAGTCTTCAAGATTTCCATATACTGTAAAATTTCTAAAAACAACATTTCCCAAAAAGAGAATGGAGAATTTGCATCTTATTGTAAACTGTATTGATAAAAATCAGGTAGAAAATAAATGAAAGATGAAAAATGTAAGAATCTAAGAGAAAATCTCATAAATTTTAGTCAATTTATACTCTACTAAAAAGGATGTTAGTTTGTTATTACATTGCATTTTGTGCCTCAAGGCTGAATTAAAAAGAGGAGGAGGAGGAGGAGGAGGAGGAGGAAACTGCATTTTCCTAACAAAGAGCTATATATGCTTAGTAGAAAATAACTATACTTTCCTCAACCCAGTCAGATGGGTTTACAAAAAGTTGACAAAAAAGGGTAAACAGTCCCTGGTCCCTACTAAATACTTTTCCAACATGCATCAAATAAATTCAACACTTTTCCAACATGCATCAAATAAATCCATCCTGTATTATTGTGTTAGATTTTATTTACTATCTTAAATCCAATCTCAGATTTGTTTATTGCAAATTAAAATATAAAAACTCCCTCCTTTCACAATGAAGCTGTAACAGCAAGGCCATCTTTTCTCCAGGCAAGATGGAAAAACAACAGGAAACCATGATAGGAAACCATGCCAGTGGCCCTGGAAGATGCTACTGTAACTATACACTATGGGAAAATGTTGGTTTGTTTCATCTTTAGAAATATCTCACAAGCTAAAGGGTGGGTTGAATTAAATACAATCCTAAGCAATTAAAAGAATTACTATTAGGATCTTTTCATACAATACACAAGAGGCAACAAAATGAAGGGTTAGGCCACAGTTTCATAACACAAGGGTATCTATATATGTATTCACACAATAATAGTAATAATAATAATAATAATAATAATAATAATAATAATAATAATAATAAAAAATAAAAAACAGGTCCTTGGGAAGGACCATCCACATGCTGTAGCCCAGAGATACCCCAGCCTAGTACTGTCATCTAGCTTGGAATTGCAGCTCTTAGAAATGCCAGCCAGGATGGCACTTGGCTACAACAGCTAAGAATTCTGGGATTTATAGTACCAATGCTTTTGGAAGGCAGCATGTTGGAAATGCTGTTCTAGGCCCCTCCCCACAGGTCTGGCATAGGCCTAGAGGACCTACTACTATAACACCGTGGTCTTGCAGTTCTTTTTCTTCACCCACCTTGTGGCCCTGAGGGGGGAATCAAGAAACTGGTAGAAGCGGTATGAATTAAAAGTAACAGCCTCTATGAGTTCCCTTCCTGGCAAGCTATCAAATGGCAAGATAGGAAATGAGGATCCACAGAGAGAAGGAAACCAACTTAAGGATGGTTCTGGTTAAGATGTAATTAACACTCATACCATATCATGCCAACTCAGGTGCAAGAGCAAAGTTATGATTCCTTCTCTATCATCTCTGGTATCACATTTTTAATGTGACTTCAAAAAGATGAGGTTTACAAAGTTTAATAACCCTGCTCTAACCATAGCACCACTTCTGATAAGAATGGTTAACAGCAGCAGCTTATAGACACAAATGCTCGACCTCTAGAAGGCAAAGGTGAAAAAAGAGGTACTATTTTCAGTAATAGTCAAGCATTTAGCATAACAACCAAGCATTTACCATAACATTTAGTTTGGCCCTAATGCAAAATTAAAATGACTTCAGAACCATAATAACTAGAAAAATACAATATAAGGTATTAAATAATAAAATGTAACAAGCTGATAGAATTGTCCACTGTCTTAGCTAATTTGTTTTCAAGATAATTTATATTACAGGGTGAAAGGTTCTACAGAGTACTGATTAAATTGCCCTGAAAATAGTTTGTACAATAGTGACATACTATGAGTTCAATCTTAGCAAGAAACCTCTGGTGAATTTGATGATGGTCTCTTGCATCAAACCATGTTAGCACAAGCCACTGGACTCTTACAAAGTTAACCAGCGATACGATGAGTTAACCTGGACCTACTATCAGTGCATGCAGCCGCTGCATTTTGTTCATTTTTCCCACAATCAAGAAATGACTGATAACATTTTCCAGTCTTTTTAAAATTCCTTTACAATTATACTGTATGCAAAAAGAAATACCACAGGGAGTGTTTTCACCAGAGCATAATGCCCCCATCTTCTGAACCACAGATTCCAAATGCAATTTCTTTAAGGTGTTTCTATTCTGACATTCACAAATAAAATAGCCCATCAAGTGAAAAAGAGACATAACTTTTTCAGATCTTCTGAAAGTGAACATGAAGTAGTCACTGAGGACATTAAGCCAGTATGGGTTTGGTTAGGCTCATTGTGACATATGGACACACCCTTTGGTTTGGTTGGCACTGTGAATCAATCAGGTGGCTATGGCTTCTCCAGTGAGCCAGTGATGAGCACTGAATAATGATGTACGCTAGGCAATCAGGCAAGAACCGGGTAGCAACAATTAGTTCTGCCCCAGCTCTCCCTCCTCCTCCACTTGTCCAGAAGAAGGACCAGGCTTGGAGGCATTTTGGTCTTTTCCAAAATTGTCCTTAGGGGACAAAAGCATCAAGGCAGGCTAAGATATGATCTCACAATACTTCTGATGTACTTCTCTTAACTCAATTTACCAGGAAGACCGTGCAATGATTTGGGTTCAAAACACAAAAGGATGCTTCAGAGTGCAGAAGCCTACCTTCAGCACCTTAAAGATGCCGCAACGTCTCCAGGGATCATGTAACTGGCCACCATAGGCTCTGCACGATGCTGGGCAAAGATGTCTTTGGCTTACAGAGCTGCAGAGAGGTGCTAGGTGTGTACTCTGGTACACTTTTAAGCAGCTTTTTGACTTCTAATCAGAAGCACTGCACAGCCCTATTTGCCATATACTGTCTAATTCACAGGTGCAAATTATCCAGCAGTGTGCAGATACAAGTTTAAAGTGCAAGCCTTAAAACTATCATCCATGGATCATCTATAGCCATGACCTATCCTCTTTTTATATTATTTATACTCAAATGAGTTAATTCTCTGGCTAAAATCTCCATCTAAAAATGGACACTTAAAAAAACAAAATACTGTAACCCTGGAGTGGGTGCCATTGAACGTGGCTGTTGCATAGTTACTTACAAAAACTTAGTGACCAAAATGGAATCTTCAACTTTTAATTAAAAACGCAAACAGTCTTGCAAAGAAATGTTACCATCAAATCTGTCAGAGTTAAATAGCAGTTCCACCAAAGTAAAAGGAAAAGAAGAAAAGAAACCAGTATCTCCATGATTATTTTTCTTATTCTTAACTTTGAGAATAATGTAACATATACAGGATACATTGTAATGCCATTCACTTCTTTGAACCAGCAAATGTTAACATTGCTCCTCTTCTGGGAGGCAGGGAGCCTTAATGCTGGGCTCCAATATATCCTCTCCCTATCACAGAAAATGTTTTGGCAATCCAAGTAAAAACAGCAGTAAAATTCCATATCATAACATTTATTTTCTTGTTTGCTGGAGAATCTTTCCTCTTTCAAAACCATACCACATGCTGTTTTGTTCTTTTCAACTTCTTACAAAACTTTTGAAAAGGATTTCTGAGCATTGCATTCCTTTCTAAGATAGCTAATATTTTCTATACTGGAACATCAATGCTTCTAGGATTGGGAAAAAATACCCTGCGGAACTCTGACAGTCCATCAAATGTGCTACTTCAACACTACCAAAACTAGCAGCATCAACAGCAATGGCAATGAAGCCAATGGACATTGGTGCGCAGTGACATCATCATACAAATCCTGCAATTGCATCCTTGCATCCCAATGGTGTGGCATCCACATGATGCCACTGCATTTCATCATTTGCCTCCCTCCTTGCTCTCCCTACAGACACTCACTATCAAGACACAAACAAACCTGTCATTCATGATTCTGATGAAGAAATTTTTGCCTTTCTTAATCTGATACCCTCTGGGTATACTAGGAGTAGAAATTCCTACAATTCCCACTTGCTTGGCTGGGGTTTATGGGAGATTATAGTTCCAATATCATCATGGCAGATGGCAGCAGATGGCTGACCTTGTTAAGGGGCTTTGAACGTAGCAAGTACATACATAGGAGATCACCGAGAAATCCCAGGGCTATAAACTAAATTGGGAAGTTTTTAAAAAAATCCAAGAACACAATGGAAAACCATTTTAGCACTGCTGCCAAGAAAACTACTTGAACATATCCACGTACTCACCAGAAAATTAACTTTAGGGAATCCTTATACCAGTTAGGAAAAGCTGTGATAAATGCATGCCTATGCCCAACTGCTTCTAATTTTCTGCGTAGGGGATCCATTTTGAGCATATTCTGGGTAGTACCCTTCTTTCTCAAAATCTGGAATATAATAGGTCTGGAATCTTCCATGAAGTGATTACAATTTGCATTTTATTATTGGCAATGAAGTAATTATTCTCAGATTGACAACAGGAAGTAAGAGCTACCTAACATAATCTTTATATGTGGCCCTTCCAAAAACACATGGAAAAAACCACTTTGCATCAGACTAGATACTGATTCTGAACTTTCCCTGAATCTCACTTTCTTCACTTTGGTCTGGAACTACTGATTGATTTTTATAGTATAGAATGAGCACATGGTATAATCCTTGAGAGGCGGTGGGTAGTTTGTTAAGTCAACAAAGATAATGAAGAATCATTAAGGAATTAGAATTTGGAAGAAAGCAAAGATCTTCTGACCCAAAAGCACCTAACATTTTTGATATGCAACAGTATAATTCTGCTAATCCTTCAGAACTGAATACGCAGAGTTTTCAATAAGAATTATGTGACTGAAACTTTAAATCACTAACTAGTTACTGGAAGGTTTAGAAATCTACAGAAATACAGTGCTTCAGAATAATGTCTCTCTGCCATTCCCCATTAAGAGCGGACCCAGGTGACACTACGCAGAAGGAGAACACTCTCAAATATTTTGCATCTATATAATTTAAGTGGAACACAGACTTGAGATTTGGCCTCATGGAAACCAAAGATACAAACATGGAGATTTAGTGTGACATCACATTTCAACCAATCTCCCATTCTCCCCTTTATAAGAAGCCAATATCCCTTCTTCCCAACACATGAACATGCCAACCCAAAGATCAGAGCCAAAATAATGCCACCAGTGGCCGCTGGCTGAGGCCATTGTTTAAAAACAACTCCTGCATCTTTTAGATTAAAAAAATCTGCCTTTATCTATCATAGTCAGATGCCACCTATCTCTTCAGTCTTTTGCATGGCAGTGTTGTGCCTGGTAGCATCCATTATTTGTTGGCTCCTTCTCCTTAATTCCAGCTTGTAACTAGATACTGCCCAAATGCTCTTCAAAGGAGCCATATGTTTGCATTCATTTACAACAGAACAACACTAATGTAGCCTAATAAAGAGAATACTTAGCCTGGATGTGGCTGGCCTAGATGTCAGCTCCACCTCAACTCAAATTGCAAATTACTAAACAAATCATTATCCAAGCAAGGTAGAGCTGTGAAGTAGTGGAGAAACTAATAAAGTAAGAAATTAACATTATAGATTCAATATTCTGCATTTCTCAGCTGTGTTCCACTCTAAATAGTGTTCAGCTGTGGATGTGATTTTAAAAAACCCCTTTAGAAAGAGAAGTGGGAGAATCTGACACATTTCAGCAATGATTAACACAATTCTAGGAAGACATTGCTTAAACAAAAGTCTGTGGTTACTGCCATTTAAAAATATGTTTCCTGTGGACACCAGATGTTTGATGGTGAAAGGAGAGGGCAGGGTGGTGGCACTGAAAAGGAGAATATTCTAGCTTAGTTTCTCGTATGAACTCCTTGTGCACAAGACAGGAAAACATGACTGTGTGTGGAAGAGGCGGGGAGAGAATAATTAATCCTTCAGCTAATGTTTTCCTACTAGAATTCAACTTAAAATCTATTAGAAAATCTGGTATGTGCCCTTTTAAGAATCACATTACCCCAATTAGGCAAGTATATGACAGGATGTACGAAAAACTGGAAGATGGGGAAAAAAGCACAGCATTGCTTATATAATTAGCACCCAAGAGATTCCCAAGATGCAGAGATTTATCTTTAAACACCTGTTTATGAAATCAGTAAGAAGATCAAGCAGCACAAGAAGATACTTGGGATTGTGATCACCTGCTGCAGATGTATTTGTAATTTCAGAGGGTAAGTCAATAAAATACTGCCCCCCAACCCTATTTGCCTTATTGCTTAAACATGGGAGAAAAACTGAGTTTGTACATTGGGATACTAGACAAATGGGAAAGGGGATATATCCTCAGATTTCCAAAGAGAACCATTCAAAAGCTGCAATCACCAAGGTAAGTAAACAACCTACAAATCTAGAAGAAAATACTTAGTATTCTTAACCACTAACATGTTTAACATTACACACTATAGGTGCAAACTCACTTCAGAGACTTAACTGGCCTTTTTACTAGAACCTCAAGCTCTATTAATTGGAATCAGATTAAAAATAGTGACTCAGAGTAAAATTAAGGAATGTAGATCAAGAAGTTGCATTTAGCATCTGAACTGAGTATTCAGCACTCCTTGCACAAAAATTTACTCCTGCTTCTTTCCCTTCCCCAAAGCAAAAATCTTTCTTGAGTTGAAGAATAATTGTGGGGGGAGGAGTGGAGGGCTTTGGACAGGAGGTGAATAGAGAAGGACACACCTGTATTAGTCTGTTTATTGCCTAGAGCATCATATTTTCTGCCAAGCTAAACTGCCAAGAAGGCTGCATAAATCATGGCTTTCCAGCAATTTTTCAATATCTCCTATTAGATACCAGCTTGACAGGGTAATATTTTTGAGTACCAATGTACTGGCATGACAGGCAAACATTTTTATAAAGTGGCCTGAACCTAACTGGTATTATAGCAGGATAATACACTGTAGGATGCAGCTATTTCAACTGGTTTCACAAGTCACGATTATGTGATTTGCCTTCTCATATTACGGTGGTAGCAACTAACTTAAGATAATTATAAAGAAAAGAGAACAAAACTAGATCCGTGCAAGGAGGATAGCTTTGTCAATGGCTTTTTCCAAAATCACATGATAAAGCCTTGCTTATCAGTAGAGCTCCATTTATTTCTTGTCAAAGGGAAAAATAAGGCAGGCAATATGTTTTAGATTACAATTCCTATGATCCCTGACCATTGGCATTGCTGGCTAGGGTTGGTGGAAGTTGTAATCCAAAACATTTGAAGGGCACCAGGTCGACAACTCCTGTAAAAAGAATGCCTATAATTTTCTTGTCCTGCCTGCAGTTTCCAGAACTATCTGGCTGGCTGCTGTCATAAACTGAATCCTGATTCCTGCTCACTTTTGCTTTTGTGCTAGAGATGCTGCTGGCACAAATAATGTAGATCATCATTTAAAATTGTTTCATGTGTCTATACAATGGCCAAGTTAATATTAACACAATGGGGTGGACAAAGAATGAAACCGCAGGAAAGTAAAATATAAACACTTTCAAGCTTTGTGCTGCCGGACAGCCCTTAGCTCCTCTTTAGTTAAATCAATTCCCTGTAATTTGAGGTCAGCACATGTAAACAACCACCCTTACCTCCTGGGACAAGAACGGAATGACCTGGGCACAGATGGCATTCAGCCTCTTGACAATTTCCGCCTATGGATGAGAAAGAAAAAGTTAGTGAGTAGCAAGTTGCAAGCATATGATTGTGGTCATATATAAAAAGAAAATGCATTTAAAGTGGTGATTTGGACAAAAACAGCTCAGCCCTTTGGACTGACTCCAGATGTTATAATGGCATACTTTTAAGTTTGCACTGTAGCAACTACAGTAACTTCCCTATTTGAGAAAAAAGAGTCACCAATGGTTTGAGGTATGTGGCTCTTCCACATTTGTAATAAAAATCCCTGTTCTGTTCAGAAAGGGTGTGTAATCTGTAGCCTATGGCTCACATGCAAGTTTCTAATCCCCCAAACATCCAAAGACTATGTCATTAAATGTTGGTGGCAAAACCGCTGATTTCCAGCTGCAGAAATTTAGTGATTTTTCACATGGGCATTTTAAGCTTCAAAAGAGCTTAATAAATCCTTTTCCCCCTTGATATCCCTAATCAAACAAAACTAACTGAAAACTCTTGAATCCATCCCTGATCATATCATTCTGTTTCCAGACACATCCTTGGGGTCTAAATAAATAACTAGGAAAAAAGTACTACTTTCTCTAGCAAAAAACAGTTACCTGCTACTGGTATACAGTTTGTTCCAATATTTACAGTTTCCAAATCAGTAGGTGGCTAATTCTACTTGACCTCATACCTCCACAGTCTTGAAAGGTGGGAACAAGGCTAACTATCCTAAGTACCTCAACACAGATAGCTTGGCCTTACTGCTAGATCAAGTACTGTACAGAGATTCATTACCGAAATTGTGAGCTCCCAGAGTTGCTTAGGTGAGATTGGCAGCCATACAAATCAAATCAAATCAATAAATAAATTGCTAGGGTAAGTAGCCAAAGGCCCAGGGCCACCTGGAAGCTCCACACCTCTTTTCTACAGGCTCCAAAATTATTCTGATCACAATTTGTGGCATAATTTCTTGTTATTTTGAAGGGGAAAATATTAAAATAATGGAAGTCTAATCCATAACCCTTTGCATAGGGTTTTTTTTTAATGACTCCAAATTCTCCTGCTCACCACCAAGGAGGAAAACATGTCCAGAAAATCCCAGTCCCAAACATTTTGTAACCTCATCTCACTACTGTACCATCCAGTTACCTAAAAAAAAGAAGAAGTGGGGCCTCAGCTACTAAAAGGCTGCTCACCTCTGCAATAGTTCAATTTTCTGTCTCTCTCCCTCTGTCCCTCCCACACCAACCTGACATGTGAATATTTTTTTTAACAACCAGTTAATAATATTAACAATTTATTCCTCAATATGAATGTATGAATCCTTTAATTCACATAATGTTTTATGTGCAAATATTTAGTCCTCTTACTTGGGTAACCCCCCCCCCCCGCTTTTTCTTTTCCTATTATTTCCTTTCTTTACATTATAACACAGATGAGAGTTTCATCTTGGTGGTATCTTTTCTGCTCTGTAGAATGTATTCTAGTTAAGCTTCTGCAACTAGGATTTTAAGTGACTCCAAATATTCTGAAGAGATTTGACTGTGTCCACTTCCCTCTTTCAATTTATTTTTAACGGTCCCATCATCTTTTCGTTGTTTTCTCTTTTGAAGTCAAATGAATGTGGGACCTTCCTTTGCTGTTTTCTATTTATATATTAAATTTGATGGGTATGAGATGGTTATTTCCAAAAGATTAAAAAACACACATTTTATACGGAGCCCTGGACTCCTAAAGTCAACCCTTCCCAGCTAGTTCTATGAGCAACTTTTCTCAGAATCACAGCCATTTCAGGTATATAGAATTTTTTGTCACTTTGATATCAGTGGAACACACATTTACCCTAGTTTTCATGTCCTGATTTTTTTTCCCTGGGATTGGATGCAGCCTAGCTCCTATATTTCTTTTTCTAGAGTTCATTTAAGGAACTTCTCTTCCATCCCTTATGTTCTGTAGCCCACAGTGTCAGAATAACCTCTCTTCTCGTCCAAACACATTGAGATCCCTCAGCTTCACCTGTCTAGGAGAACTATACATGAAATAGGCCACATTTCACAAAAAGCTTTGGATATCAACTGCCTATTAAACCTAACTTTTTTACTTCTAGGACTGCACAGTGACATTTTCCCCATGTCACTGCTGCCAAAATGTACTTTAATCATTAATTGTACCTCATGTCTACCATGCCAGCTAGATGGCATAATATATGCAACCTCTGCATCAATTCAGAAAACTATCTATTCCATTAATAATCTAACTGTCCAAATCGCAGCTTCTACCCCATTAGAACTATATAAATCAAAGCAGCTTACAACAATTTTAAGAATACAACACATAAAACAATGATAGTATCAGTACAATTAAAAACAAAATCAAAAATAGTATAAACATCAATAACAACATAAACAACACTTAAAAGCTGGTTAATCTTGATGCACTTCTGAAATGACCTTTGATACTAGGAGAAAAAAGAGCCAAACGCGCTTTCTTGGAGAATACTTCCCATAGCTTGGGAGCTATAGAGAAGCCCTTCTCCTGCATACCAGAGATCTGAGCTTCTGGCAATAGAGGATCTTCAAACAGGTCTCACCTGCTGCTATAAGTAAATGGTCAGGTTCACAACAGAAGAGATAGTCCTGAAAATAACCTGGCTGTGAAAGAAAAATCTCTTCATTCCCCAAGGAACAAGGATCATTTCTTCTTCCTTCCATTCTAGTGATCTTGTGCACCTTTCTTGAGAATGATGTGGTCCTTCCTTAAGTCCCACAGTTTCCAAGGCAACGAAGTATCTGTCACCCTGAAAGATGTGTCTGTCAAATTCTTTGCCTTTCTGTGTTCCTTTTGGTCAAGC